>NC_069376.1:60845000-61470000 GCF_021730395.1 Mercenaria mercenaria | reverse complement strand
TTATAAAGGTAAAAGGGTTGGATCAGAAGTTCATATAACATTAGTAGTTCGGTCCGTCCCCGAAGGTATATTTAAAGGAACATTTATATTATTGATTGCATTGTATTCCAATAAAGACAGATCTGTGGTGAAACGCCGCCAAAATGAAGCCACTGGCCCTTTCTCGGATCGCGTTGTTGACGGCGTCGCGCCGTAAACGACCCTACTTTCGTTTTCTCTGTGAATCATTTGCCATAAACACGTGAAATTTAACATGAAACATGTCTTATTGTACTGAAAAAAAAACATTTTGCAAATGAAATAACCCACCATTTTACATGCAAAAGTGCCCACAAATGATAATTTGAGTTTTTTATGGGTACTTCATTCAGCTATAATACCACGAAGACACATTTTCGACCTAATTACGGTGAATTCCTACATTATAACCTAAACCCTTATTAGAGAAATGCATTTAACCACCTGTTATACCCGAAAATACGCGTTAATTCGATAAAATACTGCAAACTGTGCGAAATAAAGGCAAGAAAACGTATGATAAAATGTTTGTGTCAGGCAGAACATCTTATAATCAGAACTTGGTGTCAGTAAGAACTTTCCTTGCGAATCAAGAGGTGTCAGACAGAATGGAGATTTCGCCAGGATATTTGGCAGACAAAGAGATAATATGCTGGGCTTCCTATTGAGGGTATGCCAAGCTTGTTGCCTAAGAAATGAGAAAAAATCCTCTGTTCAATATCCAGAACAACGAAAATCTGGCCGTGGATTAGCCAGCTGTGTGATTATTTTTATGGCCTTTTTTTATTCAGAAAACATTCCTCTATCCTCGAAACCTGGTAGGAGTCTGGTTTTCATTTACTGACAATGTGTGTAGACAAATTGAAAATACTTACTGCAAAACAAAAACAATCTTGGAAAAGGGTCATGTTGTCCAATCCGGTGTCATGTTGTATTATGGTGCCGCGTTATTACGTTATAGTGTGTGATATAGCACATTAAAATGTTTTATCTACTCACATATCAAACGAAATAAAACACCGCCGCTCCTAACTGTTGGTCTAATCATTCTGATTTTCTCATTAACAATGACTATTGACGTACGTATAAAAGGCGTCACTCGTTTCATATTAATTACGTAACTCTTTATATCTTGTTTCTGTATCCATTAATTAATAAATGGGGTGACACTCAATAGCAATAATGTGTGAACAAATTTGTATCCGTGATTCTGTAGAGTTAAAGTACTTATAGTTAGTATGTGTAACACTAGATTTTTTTTTTTTTGCCAGAGTTATGTAATGTAATGTGTGAAGCACGAGTAACTGTTACTATTAATTAAAAATTTACTAGGGGGCCTCCGTGGCCGAGTGGTTAAGGTCGCTGACTTCAAATCACTTGCACCTCATCGATGTTGGTTCGAGCCTCACTCGGGGCGTTGAATTCTTCATGTGAGGAAGCCATCCAGCTGGCTTACGGAAGGTCGGTGGTTCTACCCAGGTGCCCGCTCGTGATGAAATAATGCACGGAGGGGCACCTGGGGTCTTCCTCCACCATCAAAGCTGGAAAGTCGCCATATGACCTAAAATGTGTCGGTGCGACGTTAAACCCAACCAAAAAAAAAAAAAAAAAAAAAAAATTAACTAGACGTGTGCCAAACTCTTGTTTAGTGCGTGCTGTAGGGTTAGATTGTTTTGCAGGAACCTTGCATATCATTAGTTCCAAATTAATTTGAGATATGTAATTAGTTTTATGTGTCTGTTTAAGTAATAATATATGATATAGAAGAAGTAGAGTATACACATTACATAATATTTGTGATACGGGTCAAAATGATCCTTTGTCAAAACTTGACAATTATTACCACATTATGAAAAGAATTGTTAATTGCGAAAATATTGTTAAAAAGTAGAGTTATATTCATGAAAAAGAAAACACCTCGCTGTGACAAATAATATCGCTGTTGTTAGTATTTAGTCTCACAAAAAAAACAAACTTAAATTTCAAAGTTGACACAAGAGACTAGTATGTATTTTCGTTCTGGTACGGTAGAAGTACAATTAGAAAGAAAACATATATAATTTAAATACTGTCTGTATGTTTATAGTTACTCACTGTGGGATTTCTAGAGTCAATTGCAAAACTCCAAATGGCGGCTGACATGGCGGCGCGTTATGTTGTTATAAAAGTAACTTCTTTCACCTACTGGTGTTTAAAGTTTTTATGCAAAACTGAAATTTATCTTAGATCATTTTTGTGCTCTCAATCGCCAACCAAAAGATGTGTAAGAACGCTGGCTTTCCATTTTATTGCGTCTGCCAGCCTGTTTGTTTTTAAATAGTTAAAATATATTCATCCAATTTTTTGTTGAGTTTTTTTACCATACGTAAGGATTTTCGAGTCAGCAGCGGTGATGAGCAAGTGTTTTGAAGTCAGCGACTACTTTAATTGCATAGTAGCGATTTGAAAAGTGTAACAACGGAGCTTATTTGTCACACCAAGCAATAATTTCTGGCAACTATCAAGACAACTTTGAACGTTTCCAATGGTGTACTTCAGCTTAGTATATATATCACAATTTCGTAAATTTCCATCTAAATGGGCCTCCAACCTACAATTACATTTCCGCTCAAAGAGGGACGGGGCGGCCTCATTGCTCCAACGACTTTAACTTGCAGGCTTCCCTCCCATCATCTCTTCGTACGTGAACTTCCTTCCGGTTACGAAAAATTTAGGTCAAGGTTATGACCAAAATACGTCTAACATGAAATAGGAAAAGAAATGATGTGTCTGTTATTGTGTTTACCTTTTTCATGGACAATAACTTGTCATTTTGCTGAATTGTGAATCACATTTTACCTTTAAGTTTTACCTTTGTCATAGATGAGAGGGATAAAAATGAAACAAAGGAAACTATTGGAAGAAACATAAAAAAATGTGAGAGTATTAAGTAATAGAAAGAGCATTGAAACTCGAGGGTAAACGATTTGTACGAGGGGGCGTAGCCCCCGAGTATAAATCGTTTACCCGAGAGTTTTAATGTTCTTTCTGTTTTGTATCATAGCCTGCCATATATGGTAGTTGTAGGCGTTCCACATTGCCATATACAGCAGTTCAGTGTGTACTAAAATCCTTGCTTTACAAATGTGTAAAGCCCAGGTAAAATAAACCAATGCTAGAGCAGAAAATCAATAAAATACACTTCGCAGTCTACTGTTTCAGACACGCAGGCATACTTTTCTTTCCAACAGTGCGGTAACTAGCGTGCGGGTATTAAATACCTGCACACTTTTAGTTACCGCACTCTGTACTCAGAGTATACGAATTACCTGCACCAAATTTGTTAAGAAAAAACACCGAGCTATGATACAATTAATATAAGACCTGTAATTCAAAAGTATTTTTTACTATTCCTCTGTGATTTAGATTCTTGCAATGACATGAGGACTGTATAACCATGTCCCATGTAGTCTTGACATTATGATGTGATGGTTGATGGTATGAACCCTGTAATCATTTGATCCCCAAGTAAGGCTGATGATAGTACTGTCTTGGGAAACCTTGTAATCTTATGAAAAACATTTAATTTCATAATTGCTCGATAGGTGAAATGCACTGATCAAAAATTAAAATTTTTAAAATCTTTAAAGAAATATTTAAAATTTGAAATTTGTAACATACGAATATCGATAGTTTCTGCTAGAAAGCTTATTGTATAATTCGTAATAATTACATACTTATCGCCATCACTAAAACACATACTAATATTCATTTTTTAATTCCGTTGTAACTAATCTGAAGTAGTATATAAAATGAGGTTTCTGGGCCAATTATGAAATTTAATCTTTCTAAAAAATATAATTTATAAAAATTAACATTTTTTGTTAATTATATTTTTTTAAAACAACTTTTTAAATTAGAACGTTTATTTTTTTAAAACAACTTTTTAAATTAGAACGTTTATTTTTTTTAAAACAACTTTTAAATTAGAACGTTTATTTTTATAAAACAACTTTTTAAATTAGAACATATATTTTTTAACACAAATTTTTTAATTTAAAATCAACAACTTTTTTATAAATTATATTTTTTTTAAAAACAACAATTTAAAACTTATTAAAATAATTTATAATTGTTTGTTCATTTACTCTTTGATTGTTAACTTTTAGTATTTTATACAATAACTCATACAATGGTACTTTATCTTGTAACATTTTAATGAAAAATAAACAATAATATCCACAGAGCGCACTTGTTTTGTCTTGATATAAATTTAAATATATATTATATTATATAAAATGAGTTTACATAATAAAATATATTGTTTAAAAGAAAGAAAATTTACTGATAATATAAACCCCCATTATGTTATAACAAAAAATGGGAGAAAAATGATAAAATCTACCTGTTCGTCTTGTGGGAAAATGAAAGCAAAATTTGTTAAAAGTACCATCAAAGCAGGTAGTTTAGATATTCATAAAACAATATTACCTATGTTGCCTAAAAAAGGCTTAACACTTCCAGGTTATAATTATTGTGGGCCAGGAAATCCTTTAGATAATGGTCCCCCTGCCAACGAACTGGACGCAGTATGTATGGACCACGACTTTTGCTATGACAGCGGTGTAAAAAGAGGTACATGTGACAAAAAAATGCTTTCCAACTTAAATAAAACTAAATCAAAAACATTTGGGAAAAAGATTGCAAAACATTTAGTTGTGAAACCTATAATTAAAACGAAATACAAACTTGGTCTCGGACAAAAACGAAAGTCAAAAAACGGGAAAAGGGGGTATACTCTGCCCCCGAAATAAATTGGAGTGATGAATTAGCAGAAGAATTACACAAACCAATTAAAAGAAAATTTAGGAAACGAAGAGTGATTGTCAATGATATTGATGATACTTGGTCTGCTGATTTAGTTGATATTCAAGCTTTTTCAAAATATAATAAAGGAGTAAAGTACTTGTTAACCGTTATTGATATATTCAGTAAATATGCTTGGGTTATTCCATTAAAGAACAAAACCGGAGAATCTGTTACTGAAGCATTTGAAAAAATAATTTTAGAAGGACGATTACCAGTAAATTTATGGGTGGATGAAGGAAAAGAATTTTATAATAAAAAGTTTGAATCATTTTTGAATAAAAATAAAATTAACATGTATCATACATTTAACGAAGGAAAGGCCGTAGTAATCGAAAGATTTAATAGAAGTTTAAAAAGAATAATGTGGAAATATTTTACAGCAAATAATACTTATACTTATTTAGATAATTTGCAGGATATGGTTGGTAAATATAACAAAACAAAACACTCTAGTATAAAAATGACACCAACCAAAGCCAGTAAAAATTTAAATAAAGGTACTGTTTACTTTAACTTATATGGTAATTTAAAGGTACCAAAGAGCAAAGCAAAATTTAAAATTGGTGATCGAGTTCGTTTAAGCAAACTTAAAAGACATTTTGAAAAGGATATACACCAAACTGGACAGAGGAAATATTTATAATTTATAAAATTAATAGTACAAATCCAAGAACATACTCTATAAAAGATTTAAATAATGAAATAGTTCAAGGTTCATTTTACGAACAAGAACTTTTACCTACTACACAAGAAGTTTTTAGAATAGAAAAAGTTATCAGACGAGACTATAAGAAAAAACAAGCTTTAGTAAAATGGAAAGGTTACAATGAAAAATTTAATAGCTGGATTCCATTTAGTGAATTGGAAGAAATTTAAATTAAAAAATATTATATATAAAAGAGTAATAAAAATTTAATTTCTAATAATGGAATAGAAACAATAGATCAATTAATTATTCACCTAACTAAAATAGCCGCTGCTTACAGAAAAAGTTATAAATTTTGTGGGAGAGTAAGTACTGGGTTATATATTACAACACATATCTTTAGTTGTTCGGCTGCATTAGCACTTGTTCCAGCTATTCCTATATTTGTAGCAGCTATTGGTGTTGTTCCATCAGTAATGACCATATTTATTAATAGACTAAAACTTAACGACAAGAAAGCTATTTTAAAATTACATCAGCACAAAATAAAACAACTAATAACAAAAGCACGGATTGCGGCTTTAGCTGTTCATAATCCTAATGATCCTAGAAAAGAAGAAGAGAAAAAAGTTATTCAAGATATTTTTACAATACTGTTAGAAATGCAGAAAGAAAAAAATTATTTAATGCCCTTTGAAAGATATATGAAAGAATTTAAACTTAACGGATATAAAAGTAAAAAAAGAAGAAGAGTTAAATTAACTTTAACTTTAATTAAAGATTTTTTTATAAGTATTTTATATAAATGAGAAAAATTATATCAGTTGAAGGTAATATTGCATCAGGAAAAAGTACGTTTTTAGACATTATCAAAGAATATAATCCTAATTTTAATATAATTCCAGAACCGATCCATGAGTGGCAAAATGTTACAGACCCGTGCGGAAATTCATATAATCTTTTTGAACTTGCTGCCAAAGAACCTCCAAAATATTCTTTTCCTTTTCAATTAGTAACTTTGAATAGTCACATTAAAATGTTAAATTCTGCTAAAAAATTTGACGGCGTTTCTTTTCTTGAACGATGTTATTTGACCAACAGCAAAATTTTTACAAAACAATATTACAACAGAAGTGGTATAAATAACGCCGAATGGGCAGTATACAATCTTTTCTTAACTGATAATATTATTAAAATACATGGAAAAAACCCGATCGATGCATTTGTTTATGTTAAAACAGATCCTAAAATATGTTTTCGGAGACTTCAAAAAAGAAACAGAACTGAAGAAAATGAAGTCCGTTTATATTATTTAGAAAAACTACATAAATTACACGAAGAATGGTTAAACAGAATGTCCCAAAAAGGTTTTAAAATTTTAACAATTGATAATAATTTAGAAAAAATAACTTTGAAATCTTATTCAAAAGATATAGATAATATTACTCATTTTTTAAATGTTCTTTAGGTGCGTTTTTTGTGTAAAGATTTTTTCTATAAGTATTATATAAATGGTTAATAGAAAAGTAGATAGAATGGTTATGTTAAAATTATCTAGTGTTTTTTAGGGGAAATAAGAAATCCAGATAAAAATTCATATGAATCAATTCTTAAAAGAAGAAATGTTATTAAATCAAAACTTAATAAAATAGCCGTTGATGAATTTAAAAACCATATCATTGAAAAATTACAAAATGTTATAGATCCTTATCTATTAGAAAGGAATTTATTTGAATGCGATTGTGGTTGTATATTAGCTGAAGAAAAAAAATACTGAAAGGTTATGTGATTGTCCCATACCAAATAATTATCGAAACAATCCTAGAAAAGTTAGTGCAATAAGTTGTAATACAAATGAGGAAAAAATATATAAAACTATTTATCAAACAGCTAAAAATCTTAATATTCATATTAGAACGATCTCAAATTGTTGTGAATGTAGAGGTAGGGCAAAATTTGGAAGATCAAAAAACGATGGAGAAAAATATAAATTGAAATATATATAACTTTTTACCGAGGGAGCGTTTGGTCCTAAGGTTTTTTTCTAAACATATAATATACCATGAAGAAATTACCAGATAATAAAAATAGATATATTAAAAATTTTAAAATAAAAATTACATATAGACAAGACCCAAAGAATCAATTATATTTAACTATAAATGACTCTTATGGTATTCTTAAAAATGAGCTTAAAAAATTAAAAGGTATAAAAATAAACGTTGTTTTAAAAATAACCTTTTCAAAAATGGATAAGGCTGATACAATATATAAATCAGCCTATTTCCAATCAAAGCTTTAGAAGTTATTAACAAAAACGAAATAAAAAAACTTTACGTCAAGCTTTTGATGAAATAATAAATAGGATTGGCAACTGGATTTCAGAAGGAAGTGGTTGGAGGATAGAGTCAGTTGATTCTCATTATATAAACAGATATAAATATAATCCTTTAAATTTACAGAGGACCCGACGCAGTTTATAAGTTTATAGAAAAAATACTTGAGGAAGAGGAATATTGTAAAGAAATATTTAAAAATAAATTTTACAAAGAATTAAGAATGTCTAAAAAAAGACGAAACCGAATATAAGAAACAGAAATCTTGCCATATATGCCAAAAAGAATATACAGAAGGCGAAGTACCAGTAAGAGACCATTGTCATATAACAGGAAAATTCAGAGGAAGCGCTCACTCAGAATGTAATATTAATTTTAGACTAACACATAAAATTCCTGTTGTTTTTCATAATTTAAGAGGTTATGATTCTCACTTTATTATGCAGCAAATAGGAAAATTCAAAAAAGAAATTAACATCATTCCAAACAATATGGAAAAATATATGGCGTTTATGATTTCTGACTTAGTCTTTATTGATTCATTTCAATTTATGTCACAGTCATTAGATAACTTAGCAAAAAATATTCCAGAATTTAATTATTTATCCCGAGAATTTCCTAAAAGTAAACTTGATTTATTAAAAGTAAAAGGTGTTTATCCATATGATTACATGGATTCATTCGAGAAATTTAAAGAAACTAAATTACCACCAAAAGAAGAATTTTATTCTGTGTTAAATGAAACTAATATTTCTGATAATGAATATGGACATGCTAAAAATATCTGGAATAAATTTAGAATTAAGACGATGGGAAATTACCATGATCTATATTTAAAAACTGACGTACTACTTCTAACAGATGTATTTGAAAACTTTAGAAAAATATGTTTATCGTATTATAAGTTAGATCCATGTCATTATTTTAGTAGTCCTGGGTTAGCCTGGGATGCAATGTTAAAAATGACAAAAATAAAATAAGATTTAATAACAGATATTGATAAATACCTTTTTTTTTAAAAAAGGGTTTAAGAGGAGGAATCAGCTATATTTCAAACAGATATAGCAAAGAAAATAATAAGTATATGAAAGATTATAATTCAAAAGAAGAAAGTAAGTATATTACATATTTAGATGCTAATAATCTATATGGTTGGGCAATATCTCAGTCTTTACCCACAGGAAATTTTAAATTTATAACAGAAAAACAATTTAAGAAATTAATATCAAAAGGAAAAACTAATTTTATAGTTGAATGTGATCTTGACTATCCAGAAGAATTATATGAAACCCATAGTGATTATCCCTTAGCTCCTGAAAAAATTAAAATACCAGACGAATGGTTATCTAATTACAGTAAAAATATTAAAGAAAAATTTAAAATTGGAAATAGTGATGTAAAAGAATTACATATAGTTCCACTTTTGAAGAAAAAGAAGAATTATGTAGTTCATTATAGAAATCTTGAACTGTATACTCAGTTAGGATTAAAAGTATCTAAAATTCATAGAGTATTAACCTTTGACGAATCTCCTTGGTTGAAAAAATATATAGACTTCAATACCCAGAAAAGATCTGAGGCAAAGAATTCATTCGAAAAAGACTTTTTCAAATTAATGAATAATTCCGTCTTTGGTAAAACGATGGAGAATTTAAGAAAAAGAGTTAATATTAAATTAACTCATAACGAAAATATTTTATTAAAACATGTTGCCAAACCATCATTTGTTAGTGCAACAAAATTTAACGAGAATCTTTTGGGATTCATGGAATAAAAGAAAGTTTATTATTAAATAGACCTTGTTACGTTGGAATGTATATTTTAGATTTATCAAAATATTTAATGTATGATTTCCATTATAATTACATCAAAGAAAAGTACGAGGATTCAGCAAAGTTATTATTTACTGATACAGATTCATTATGTTATGAAATTAAAACTAAAAATGTGTATAAAGACTTTTATAAAGATAAAGAATTATTTGATAAAAGTGATTACGAAAGTAATTCAAAATTTTATTCTAATGATAATAAAAAGGTAACTGGGAAATTCAAAGATGAAGCTGCCAGCATTCCAATAACTGAATTTGTCGGTTTAAGAAGTAAAATGTATTCATATTTATTAGAGAATGACGTTAATGTTAAAAAATGTAAAGGAATAAAAAAGAGTGTTGTCAAGAAGACAATAGTTCATTAAGATTACAAAGATACTTTGTTTAACTCAACACAAAGTATGCATAAATTTAAAGTTATAAGATCGAAAAAACATAATGTTTCTAGTTATGTTATAAATAAAACGTCGTTATCATGTTATGACGATAAAAGATTTATTATTAAGGATGGGATTACTACCCAAGCCTACAAATAAAAAAAAAAAAGATTTATACATCATTACGATGTAATTTTGTAAGCATCTTTATGATGTGATTTTAGAGAGAACATAGTTTCTTATTTTTTAAACATCTTTATGATGTGATTTTTGATTTTTTAAGCATCTTTATGATTTAATTTTAATTTTAGAAAGAACATAGTTTCTTATTTTTTAAAACATCTTTATGATGTGATTTTTGATTTTTTAAACATCTTTATGATTTAATTTTAATTTTAGAAAGAACATAGTTTCTTATTTTTAAGACATCTTTATGATGTGATTTTTTTATAATTGTTTTAGGAGAAACATAAGTTTCTACTTAAATAATAGAACCATAAATTGTTAATTGAATATTTTTAACGTTTAAAGAATTAATATAAATAACATCATTCATGTTAAATTTATTAGCATAATTAATAGAAATATATTCATTTTTTCTCTTTGTGTTTGCATTGTAACTTTGAAGAATTATATTTTCTTTACTTTTTAGTTGTAATTTAGTTTCTGCTTTATCTAATTTAATTGCATCAACAAGAATAATTAAAATACAATTAAAATTAATTCTTACATTATTACGATTTTGAACTAAACCAGGACTAGCATTTACAGTTTTCCACTGAAATAATCCACTATCAGTATCTTCGGTATAACATGTTAAGAACAATGGAGGTTTTCTTATTATTTGTCTTTCTATTTTACTTACTTTTTCATTTATATTATTAAATATTCCCATTATATTAATTATTCCAGTTAAATAAAAATACAGTAATTAATTAAAGTTTTTAATTCAAAAGTTTACTTTCTTTTTAATTTATATATTCCTCCAATATGTAGAATTTGACATGACTCTCCTTCATAAGAACAAATGATACTTCTGTAGATGATGAATCGTCATAAGGATGAATGTCAAACATTGTGTTTTCTGATAAATAAATTTTAATTTGTTTTTTTGATAACTACATAAAATGCTTAGGGGGATTTCTTTCAACTATCTCGGGTGTTATATTTACACTCCCACCGGGAAATTTACCTGCAAAACCATCTTGCCACCACCTAAAAAGAAAATGTGATATTTAACATTTTTCCGTCTGACCAAAAACGTCGTTAAATAAAACCTAATAGGTATCTATCATATAAATTCCAGCCTTTTTGGTTGAAAACACATTTTTTAATAGCACATTCGGTACAGCTAGTTTATATTCTTGGTTTGTGTTTATAAAATCTTTATAATCTACGTCATTACCAGGATTCAAATTAAATGCACCAAAATAGCCCGCATCATTATTAATTACATTTTCATATAATGACTATATCCAGACACCGTGGCGATCAAAATACTTTTTCATTTTTATATATGAATGTATAGGTTCTCCAAAATTAAGATCACTGTTATATTCAAAAAGAAACACTTCACGTTTTACTTTTTCCAGTTCAGATTTATATTCTGTAAATTTATTTTCATGTTCGAGAATTACTTCAGCTAAATCATCAACTCGTTTTGTTGTAGCTTCACCAGAACTTTTATTTTCATGATATATATTGTCTATTCTTTTTTCAAAAACAACGCCTTGTTTATCATATACATCCAGCTGATCATTAATTATATTAATTGCTTCAGTATTGGTAGAAATTGATTGAGCATTAGTAGAAATTGCTTGGGTATTAGCAGTAATTGATTCTCCTTGTTTAGTTGATATTTCAACTACAGAGTCCAGATCATTTATTATTTTTTTTAATTTTATCATTAAACTCGTTGATATCTTTTTGTAATATTTCTGTAAGTGTACTTAATTCCGCGTACTTTAAATTATGACGTGTGTCAACAGTACTAATCAAGATCCGGAGTTGTTTCTTAAAATTTTCTAGCCGATCATTAATTATATTAATTGCTTCTCCTTGTTTAGTTGATTTTTCAACTACAAGGTCCAGTTCATTTTTATGTTCTTCAACTTTAACATTAAACTGCGTTATATCTTCTTGTAATTTTTTTGTAATATTACTTAAGTCTGCATACTTTAAATTGTGGCGTGTATCAACAGTACTAATCCAAATTCGAATTTGTTTTTTAAACTCATCTATTTTAGAATTAAGCTCTTCTTTAAGGTTATCTAATGCTGTGTTGTGATCATCACCTCTTTGTGAAGCTGCTTTTTCCAGTTCAGATTTATATTCTGCAAGTTTATTTGAAAATAATTCTAATAAATCTTTATGCTTATTTTCAGTTTCAGTATTAAGTTTATTTCTTTCTGTTCTGATTTCTAACTGATACATATTTTGTAACTTTTTCTCGGCTTCAATAATCTTGTCTTTCAGTTCTTCATGTTTAATCATACTATCTTTTAATTCTTGAATTTGAGTGAATAAAATGTTGAAATTGACTCGAAATACTTCTTTTATGTTTTCGTCTGTCAAATCAGATTTCTCTTCAAGTTCTTTAATAGAATCAACCATAGCTTTCATTTCTTTTTCAATTTTATCTTGTAATTGAACTATTAATAATGAATTCTTTTTAAAATCTTTTGTTAATTCTTCAATATTCTTTACTTCTGCTTCTAGTGTTTGTTTTATACTTTTAACATCTTCAAGATTATAATCATCTATTACACCTTGAATTTTTTTAGACACAAATCGTCTTGAAACTGCATCGTTGGGTTTATCTGGATCTCCTAGATTGATTATTTCATTACCTCCCATATCTAATGCTCTATTCATTGTGTTATCAAGTTCCTCATTTCTGTGAAGATATGATTCCGATTCTTTTTTAAGTTTTTTGAATTGTTTTTTAGTAGCATAATCACTTAAATCAATATCAAATTTAACTTTACTTATACTGTCAGGTTGATTAATTTGTTTTACATCATTAAAAACTCCCATCTATATAATTCCTGTAATGTTTTTTCTTCAAAACGTCCTTGGTTTGTCAGTATATAAGAAATCATATTTTTGATTTGTTGCATTAGCAAAGGAGTTAGGGTTAATATTTTGTTCATTACAAATCATATCATTTTCTCGTTTACTTGGACTTTCAAATAAAATATAATGTGAACAGTTAATCCGAATATCTTTTGGTACTTTATAGTAAGACTGACTTAAATAAATAACACAACAGTTTTTGTGACGTCCTTGAATGACGTATTTTGTTATTTCGTTCTGAACCTTATTATCTTCACATACAAAATCATCAAATATTACTACTTTTTGTTTTTCTGATTCAAGATTCTCACAGGGTTCAATATGGTTGGAATCAGCTGAATATTCAAGTATTTCATTTAGATTTATTTTATTTTTTTCTGCAGTTCCATTTAAAAGTTTAATTAAATCCTGATATTTAGATTGTTCTAGGTTTTTAGCATACAAGTATAATTTATCATAATATATAAGAGGTTCTCGTATTATATGCATTAATGTATTTGTTTTTCCAGATCCAGAAGATCCACATATTAACATTCTAAAACATGATTCTGGCATAAAAGGAAAAAGTTGTTTAAGTTATTAGATGTATTACTTTTTTATCATAATTTGGAATTTCCATTTATATATAATAATACATTATTTACATTATCTTACATTATTATATAAATGCAATCAAAACTTAATGAAATGAGAATAAGAAAAATCTTAGTCGGGCAAAAGATGAGGGCTCTTAGAGAAGAAATAATGAAAGAAGAATTAAGAAAAGCTACAAATCGTGATACGTACACTGAAATTTATAAACCAATTACTGAAGGAATAAAAAGTCAAAAAGAAGAATTGTCAAGTCAGTTAAAAGCATTACCTGGAATTAAGGAGCAATTAGCATTACTAGGTGATGAAATGAAAGACATACAAACATATCAAGGTTTACCACAGCTATTCCAAGAACAGCCATCAATTAAAGAGTCTTCTGAAGATTATATAGGTTCGGATGATGGTGATGAGTTTGAAGACACTGAAGAATTTCCGGCAAATTTAGATATAAATATCGATAAAGATGTATTATTAGAACATGGATTGCCTACATTAACAGAGTTAGCATTAAACAAAGATAAAGATGATTGGATAAAAACAAGAAAAGAGGTTACCGAAAAATTAAAGAAGTGTACTCGTGATATAAATAAATATAGTAAAGATTGAATTTACAGATGCAGAACCTATGACTGCAGGTGAGTATGTTTCGGAGTTAGAATTAGACAGAGAAAATCTTAAAAAATACAATAAACGCTTATCAAAAATGATTAAAGACTAAGAGATATTTGGAAAGGGAATAAGATATCATAATTCATATAAAGTTTCACCAAATGGACATTATGATAATTTAATTATTAACTTAAATAAACTTTATGGTCAAAATAAATTAATTGCTAAGGATAGAATAACTGGAAATGAAGTAATCAATACTAAAGTAGATAATGATTTAATTGATTTTATTAATAAAAGATATAACAATAATAAAAAACATTCAATTCATTCAATAAAAATATTTAAGAAATTAACAGAAAAATCAGGATTACCTATCAATAAAAGATCTAAGAAATTTAAAAAAAATAATTAGAGGACAAGGTTATGGTGCTTGTCCGTGTAATCCAGAAGAATTGGTTAATGATTTGGAGTTAATTTGTGGTTCAATTGATACAGGAAATAATAATGAAGGATTAAAAAATGAAGGTATTATGGTAATAGATCAATTATTAAAAATGAATTCAATTTTACCAGAACAACATGAAAAGTTATATAAAAAATATTTTTCTTAAATATATAAATGGAACAAAAAATAGTATTAAGTTCTGAAACAGTTAAAGATGATAAAAATAAACCGAGTGACTTTACTATCAGATTTAGTCGTTCTTTAATCTTAGATAAAAACAAAACTTATGCTGTTGGTTTGGATAGTATTAACACTATGACTTATTCTTGGCATAATATTAGTGATGAATATGATAATAAAAGAATTCGTTATAATAATGGTAAGGATTGAAAAGATATTATACATTTACAAATGGTTCTTACAGTTACACTGATATTAATAATTACATAAGGGAAACATTAATAAGTAATGATGATTATGAATTTGATAAATCAGACATTGCTCCAATAAGTTTGGAATTTGATTTAAGTAGTTTTAAGATTTTGATTTCAATTAAAGATAATTTTATGTTGGATTTAAGAATGTCAAATTTTCATACATTGCTTGGGTTTGAGAAAAAAAGCATTGAGAAATACTGAATGGGGAACTACAACACTAAATATAACTAACTCTGTGGATACAATTTATATTCATTGTGATCTTATTGATAATTCACTTGTTGATGGTAATTTCAGTGATATTATCTATGCTTTAAGTACTGCAGATTTAACAAGAGCTTATCCATTTACAAAAGAACCACAAAGAGTTGGATATTCTGAAATTAATAAATATATTATAAATTCAATTAGAATATATATTACAGATGTATTTGGTAGAATAATTAATTTTAATGAGGTTGAAACAAGTTTTACACTAATTTTAAAAGAAATATAAATTTTAGTTTTATATAATGTACAAGAAAGTTTATGATAAAAATAAAGGAATATTTATTTATGTTGATGCTCACACGGGAAAAGAAATTATACGCGGAAAAGGTATCTTTGACACTTTAACTAAATTGTTTTCAAGTGGAGTTGCATCTTCAATTAGCACAGCTGGAAAAAAGGCTCTGGAAACAGCAGGAAAAGCAGCACTTGAAAGTGGAACAAACAAATTGGAACGGAAGTTGGAAATTTAGCTGCTAATAAAATTGTTGAAAAATTTAAAAAGAAACCTGCTCCGGCAGTTGGTGATTTAATTGTTACGGAATTACAAGAAAAGAATAACAGTAAAAATAATGAGGTGGATATTCATACGAGAATGAATAGAATATTGTCAGGATCGGGGACGCGTAAACGTATTAACAAATTAATTTATAAAAAATAAAATAATATATAATATATACATGTTTAGAACAAAACAAAATTGTGAAAGATATGAATTTACTCCTATTCAATTAGATACAGCCTTAATATCTGTTTTAGGACCTAATGTTAAGCAACAAAAAACGGATATCATTTTACAATTAATGATAGAAGTTCATATTTTGATTGGTTTAATGGTTATTTTGAAGTAAGTTTTATGGTTAATAAACTTGCTGATGGTGCTAATTATGGTGCCGGTGGAAATGATAATCAAATTGCCCTAATTAATAATGCTGCTTCATTAATTGATTCTGTTAGTGGTTAAACAAAATGGGAAAATTATATATGATTGTAATAATTTATATAAAGTAATAAATGTAAAGAGTTTGATTGAATTGTCTGAAGATTATGCAAAAACAACTGGAACAAACGAATATATTTATTTAGATACTACTGCTACTGCTGAGAGCAGGAATGATCAACCTGGATATAATAGTGGTTTTGCTCCTAGGAAGACAATAATTGAGGGTGGCAATGAGATAAATGCTAAAATTCCACTAAATAATTATTCATTTTTTCAGGGTTTAGAAACTAATATTTTACCTCCAAGTCAAATTCAAATAACACTACAGCTGACAGATGATGATGAATTAATTTTTAGAAGTAATGACACTGATGTTGGTAGAGTAATTGTAACAAAATTAATTCTATGGGTTCCACGATTAATTTTCAATGAATTTGGACTTAATCTTATTGCTGAAAGATTTACAAAAGCAAGGTGGTCATGCCTTCGGGAAATGATAACACAATCAACTGACACACGACAGACGAACATAACTTTTAGAATAACAGCTGGTGTAACAAAACCACAACATGTATTTATTTATTTACAACGACCTAATAAAAGTAATGCACAAAAAAAGAATCCACATTTATTAGATACATTTAAAGTTAATGATGCAAATAATGATTGTACATTGGAATCTTGCCGTCTTGAAGTTGGTAATGGTGTTTTTTATCCAGAAACAGAATACACAAGTATATCAAGAATATATGACGATGTAATTAGTTATTATTATAAACAAAATAATAAGACTACTGGAAGTCTGCTAAATAGATCAAACTTTAATAATTTGTTTGAATTTGTTCATTTTAACTTGGAATATACAAAGGAAGTAACTACTGAAGATCATAAACACATTACACTAACAGCTAAATTAAATGCTCGGCCGGAAGAAAATGTCCGTGTTTATGCAATTGTATTGTATGAAGAAACAGTTGAAATAAATACTATTGGTAACGAACTTGTTGTTGTTTAAATAAAAATAAAATTAAAATAAATATAAAGTATATAATGTCATCAAATTATATTGAATATAAAGTTAATCTTACAGATGGACAAAAGAAAAATTTAGCACAAGCTTATAATAATAAAACTTCATATAATTTTAGATTAAAATATGAACAACTGCGTGGAAACTTTCCTTTACTTTTAACAAAAACACAAATTAATCAAATTAAAAAGTCTATTAGAAAAAAGAAGGGGTTAAAAATTACAATTTCAAAAAAACAGATGTCCAGTCAAGGTCAAAATAGTGGATTTTTAGGAACTTTAGCTGGTTTGTTAGGAAAAACAATTCTTCCAATGGTAGCAAAAATAGCTCCAAAAATATTAGCTCCTCTGGGCATCGGAGCTCTCTCTGGACTGGCTAGTACCGGTGTTAGTAAGTTACTTGGGAATGGTATGATTTCAGTAGCTAATGATAAGAGAAATATGATAATACCATATATTACATCTAATCAAAAAAGGCAACTATTAGGCTATGGAGTGATTAAAGTAACACAAAAACAAAAACAAGACGGTGGGTTTTTAGGTATGTTGGCTGCTAGTCTAGGAATACCTTTGATTACATCTTTGTTAAGTGGTAAGGGACATGGTCAGGGTATACAGATTGATTCCCAACGCAGACCGTACAGACGAATTCCCATAATAAAAAAAATAAAATTTATAAACAAACCAATTTCTAACTTTGAAATAGAACAATGGGTAAAACAATTAAAAATTAAAAACTTTAGGGGTGTATTAAGTAGAAACAATTAACTAAAATTAAAAATAAATGACGAGTGTAGAATAATCAATTTAGATGACTCTGTTGGACCTGGAACACATTGGGTTTGTTATTTAAATAATAAGTATTTCGATCCATTTGGGCTTCCTCCACCTAAGGAGGTAATTAAATATTTACCAAATATAAAATACAACAATGTTCAATATCAAGACAAAACAACTGCGCTCTGTGGATATCATTGTTTATTTTTCATTAAAATGTTACAAGATAAAGTACCGTTGTATGAGTTATTGTATAAAATACTAAAAGTTAACAATCAAAGAGTAAATGAACAAACAATTATAAATTATTTTAATAAGTTTTAAATTGTTGTTTTTAAAAAAAATATAATTTATAAAAAGGTTGTTGATTTTAAATTAAAAAAATTGTTTTAAAAAATATATGTTCTAATTTAAAAAGTTGTTTTATAAAAATAAACGTTCTAATTTAAAAAGTTGTTTAAAAAAAAATAAACGTTCTAATTTAAAAAGTTGTTTTAAAAATATAAACGTTCTAATTTAAAAAGTTGTTTTAAAAAATATAATTAACAAAAAACGTTAATTTTTATAAATTATATTTTTTAAAAAGATTAAATTTCATAATTGGCCCAGAAACCTCATTTTATATACTACTATCTGAAGTACTTAGCTTAATAGTCTTGTCCAGCCTGCCTGTCCGTATTAATTTCCGTATACATGCGTATTTCCAAAAGTGCTGAACTACGAACAAATAAAGTTATCAATTAAAAGTCACGCAAGATATTTACACATGCATGCGTAACTGAAGGTTAATTCGGCTGGCCTCGGCTAGACAACTTGATATGAAAAGCTAATAACAATATGATAAAGTCCGAAAACCTCGCTTGTGGAGAAAAGAAACTTGATTAAAAGGTTCCCGCCGGGTAAAAAATTCTTTGCATCGAACCAGCAGCTGTGCTTAATTGCAATAGGAAGACACTCTTTCAAGAAAACAATCTGTGTCTGACCAGCTGCCATGCTTTATCGTCATCTGAAGATCTGTCTTTCAGGAATAAGGTCTCTTCTCTGGACGAGTACTCAGCCTAACTGTGACCTCTCTGTCTCTTTGTCTCTCTCTCCGGTGGGGCTCAAACTCCGGAGCGCTCGATCCGGAGGCGAACGCTCTGCCACTGAGCTATCATGGCACGCGATTCCACTTTCAGCACCTCCGGTCGGAATGTCGCGGATTCGATCTCCTGTCACGTACCAAGGATGTGAAAAATGGTACAAGTTCCTCCATTAATATGCTCAGCATTATGCGGATTAGAATAGGCTCTACTTTCAAACTGTAATAGGGAGCAACCATCTGACATATTGTAATCGATGAGCGTCGATAAATGTTTCTGGTATAATCAAGCAAATCTTCTCCGAGTGTTGCGTTAAACATGCGATCATGAGATGGTTACTGATATATATGTTTTATCGTACTGCGAATATGTTCAGATCAGCGCTGTTTTCTGTTTGCTGGCATCACGTTTTCAGGAATGGCTGTGTCTTCTTTTCTTCCAGAACTGATGCAGAAGAAGTGTAGCTTAACTTTCGTATTTAACATATTTTGGCTTATTCTCCCTCCGGACTCTCTACATACGTTGGAGCATGATTATGCGCTAAATCATTTAACTAACCAATGTGTAATACTACTTTTCCCTGCATTGGTCTGAACGTAGGATCTCAGTAACGTACCAGTATACAAGTGATCTATACAAAGCAAAACGTGGCTTTTCGTATTAAGTGGCGAAGTAACAAGAGCTCCGCCAAGCGGGGCAATATACGCCCGAAGGGTTACATCAGAGGATGGGAGAAAAAATTAAAGAACTTGACTGTTGAAGTCCAAAGGACAGTAACAACAAAAGGAAGAAATTCCAAAAAAAATTCTAAGTCCACAAAACAATCCTTACCAGGTACAGATATGTCAAAATGTACCTAAAAATTGGAGGTACCATCCATGTTGTACCACAAAAAAGTGGTCTTGGGTTTTCCCTACGGTCAAGTAAGCTATTTATAGTAACATAAAAAGGAAGTAATTCAAAATTTTTTTTATTGAAAGTGAACAAAAACGGGATCTGCCAAATAAAAACAAGAGCACTGCAATGCAGAGCAATATACACAAAGCAAAGTCATATATGACCTTTGACCCCTAAGTTTGACCTTGACATTGAAGCGAATCATCCAACACATGCACTCTGCACGTCGTCTTTGTCACAAATTGAATACGGGCCTTATTTTATCTGTAGTGTAAATGCAGGTATTGCATCATCTTTTTGTAAATTTTTGAGTTATTGAGGTAAATGTCAGATTTCACGCATGAAATACCTCTCATGTTTTTCTGTATTTCATAACTTAAATTTCCATGTAAATTTCATTAAATTCGGTTCAGTAATAAGAAAGTTGATATTTCATAAACTTCAGTAATTTATGTTTTTATCCCCAAAACCACTATAATGGGCCTCAAATTGTCAATTTCAATCCGCACCAATGTAGTTAGATTCCCCGGCTATATCGTGAATCCCGTGAAAATACAAATAGTCGGAGCTCACGCATAAGCCGTGAATCCCATGAAATTTAGTATTTGGCGGGACATTACCCTTTAAATAGACTGGACTAGATATGCCTTGCGCACACCACCTTCCGACATTATAGACGAATCTATGTCTGATTAATTTTTCTTGCTAGAAATTTATGCTCGATCGAGGTAAGAAATTTATTTGTTAGATTTTTGTATGATTTTTGCATTATGATTTTTATTTGGTAAATTTTTGTGCATTCTACAAAATTCTGTAATATTTACTTTTCGGCAAATGATTTTGGCTAGTTTCGGTATATCAGGATAATTTATCAAATTTTTCAGACATTTGTAAATTATTTCGAAAGAGGAATCTAAAATGTTTCGTTTATATAAGTTGTAAAATTTGTACTGAAATTTGTAACATGATATTTATAAAGTACTCTGTTTCAAAAACTTTCGTCAAACATTTCGTTGTTATGGAACGCCATTACTGCATTGCACTGTAGTGATTAAATCTATATGGCAAGTCTAGTACCATGTATGTAATATATTATTGTAATATGAAATTGTGTGCCAGTCTATTGCATATACATACAATGTCCGTTTTAGTGTATGGCATTTGATATTATATGGATGCCAACTATGATATAACATTTGATTTACCATAGGCGTAGGAGCCGGGGGGCCAGGGGGGCCTGCCCCCCCCCCCCCCCCCCCCCAAAGCTAGGATAGGGGGGGGGCGAAATATAGTTTGGCCCCTCCAATATTTTGGAAAAGAGATATAACTTGTAGTCTAATATAACATTTATTTAGTATCCTATAATTCTTTTCAACCTGAATTCTGATTTGCATTTGACATTTCCTTGCATTCTGACTTGTCTCTTTTCGTAAGGTGAGTATTGAAACCTCGTACGCGCCGATGATTGTTCGATTATATTTTTAAAAAGAATAATATTTATATAATATCGAGCGCATCATTCAGTTCCGGTTTCTTCGAAATATTGAGCGTCTGCAAAACGATGTAAGTATTTAGCCTGTTTACGCATGTAAACATTATACTATTTACATTTATCATTATCTATTCAAAGAAAATAATATTTCTACATCTCTATATCACAATTAGACAAATGTAGCGCTATTTGATTGTATATCCAGGGCTTCAACCGAAGACTGTAAAAGAAATGGCACGCTTGATTAGAACGATACATATTTTGACCGATTAAGTTCTATTGCAGGCAGTTCAGCGCGTAGTCATACCGCCTATAATAGAGGTATCGACCACTCGGTACCAATATTTTTTTTAAGTTTTGATATTTCTATGTTCCCCGCCCCCCATTTTGAAAACAATGGCAGTGTATATTGGTTTGCAAATATTGGTCGGTCCGTACATCAGCATTTTGTTCGTTCTCTAATTCAAACAATTTTCATCAGACCTTCACCAAACTTTATGATAATATTTTAGGCATAATATCTCGGCCAAGTTTGTTAAACGGTCAAATCAGTCCGTGCAATTCGGAATTACGGCCCTTGAATTATTGAAAATTTGCCTTTTCAGCCTTGTCTGCTCTCTAACTCGAACACTTTTCATCGGATCTTCACCAAACTTGATGGTAATGTTTGTAGGCATAATATCTCGGCCAAGTTCAATAACTAGCTAAATTACCCCAGACACTTTTGAGTTACGGCCCTTGAGTTATTGAAAATTTGTCTTGTTAGCCTTGTCCGCTTTCTAACTTGAACAGTTTTCATTGAATGTTCACCAAACTTTAGGATACTGTTTGTAGGCATAATGTCTCGGTCAAGGTCGATAACTAGCCCAGTCGCCCAAAGCTCTTTGGAGTTACGGCCTATGAATTATTTTTGTTGTGTTATCAGTCGCGCCTATGTGGGGGCATATCTGTTTTAGAAAATAGTTCTTGTATATTGTCAATTTGAAAAAATGATCACTGGATGTTTTTGTAGTATGTATTAATATTTATGCATTGCAAGCAATGCTAAGTATATAGATGTTGTCTTTTTTATTTCCATGTGTATTATTAATTTGTTACAGGGAAAAAACTGCGACCTCAGATTTAAATTTGCTGAAATGCTTCATAGAAGAAGGGGATAATCCCGCTGTTCTCCGCATGTGGGGGAAATATATTCCTTTTGTGCAGGAGCTCTCATGTAACAAAACGAAGGCTGACCTTCTACACATTGAACAAGATCAACTGGCTGAGGCACTGAAACCATCCGATCTCCCATATACCAATCTTCGGTCAATAAAAGCAACAGGGGATGGAAATTGTCTCTTGTACTGTGTATCAACATGCATAAAAGGTATGTCAAACATTTCTTTGTGTGTTACACCTTCAAAACGTTATATCTATAAATATTAACGAAAGCTAAGCATTCTATTATTAATACAAAACGTCTTATAGATGTATTTTGCTATAGTTGCTCTTCTAGATCGATCCTGAAACAAAACTAATGTCGAATATTTAATCCGACATCAAACTCATAATATAGTATACCGCGCATTGTTAACTTAAACAGAAATAACAATGTAAATCAATTCGATTATTCAGGTTTGAAAAACCGGGGACAAAGCAAAGGCATCAGGGAATTTTACAAAACTAGGAAGAAAATATCACTAGCTGCTAGTTGTTTCTCTCTTTCATTATTACTGAAACTTACACTAAAGCTATTTTAACCTACAAAGGTTAGCTATTGAGATTGCAAGATGTCCGTCGTCTGTCAAAAATTTGGTTGTTACGCGATAGAGGTCACAGTGTTTGCTTTATCTTCGTGAAAATTGATTAAAAGGTCAACATGAATGATTAACAGTATATTAGCCTTTTTAACTCTATATTCAGTTTAAAAGTAATTCAGGTAGGGTTCATAAAACTAATTCAGCATATTAATCTGTATGACATTCAATTCAAGTTTAAAGGAATTCCCCATTGGGCCAAAAAGTAGGTCACTGTGGTCAATCGTAGGAACACCTTTATTAAAGGTATCTGTAGTTTGAATTTTCAGTCAGAACTTCATGAAATTGATCAGTATTTAAGTCTTCATAATCTACAGCTACTTTTCGAAAAATTGTCACGTAGCTAAAAAAAAACAGGTAATTGGGTTTAAATCAAATTTGTTACGAGTATTTTATAGGTTTGGAGTCATTTTTTATAGCTTGATGGTTGTTAAAGCATTGCTATAAAAGAGGAAAGTTAGTGATCATACGTAAACAGTTACTTTCTGATGCGGGGATGCTAACGGACATTATGTTTGGACCACTTTGCGGATAACTACAGTCCATTGTAGATTTAAATTTCTTTCACATCAAACCTTTCCTGTTTTCAGGTGATGAATCTCTGTCATCCGTTCTACGAATTTTGTCTGCATGTGAACTGTACTTACATGCCGATTTCTATGGCAAGCACACACTCCTTACAGAAGCCAGGAACCACAAAGATATCATTAGTATGGACATCAAACTTTTATTCAGTTTCTGGTTGGCGAATCATTCTGATGAAAGTGCCAACGAAGATTTTTCTACATGTGTCAAGAGAGAAGCTAAAATGATGTGCGAAAACCGGAAATGGTCGTCTATGCTTCAAGTACTGACTTTGCCCAATGTGATAAATAGACCTGTATATTCAGCTTATCCCGAGACATCATTCAACATTCGTCCATTATTTAATGGACATATTAGAATGCGAAATCCGTCCTCAAGTGACACTAGAAATAATGCTCCTCTCGTGATAATGTGGACTCGGGATGGTAACCTGGACTCTAATACAGGAACTATATTTGTTCCAAACCACTTCTGTGCGTTTGTTGAGGCTAGTAATGAAACAAATCTTAACAAGAAGAGAACATGTGCTGAAATGCCCCGAAAGATATCAGATAAAAGACATAAAGCATCTAGTTTAAAACAGTCGACAGTGTTTTCATTTTTCTCAAAAAGTGATATGTCAAACGCGGACATAAACTGCTCAGTAAATTATGACCCAATCAAGCCGGAACAAGACAAACAGGTTCTGGGTAATACAACTCAGAAAAAGCATCTGCTCGATCAACCTAAAAATGATAAACACGAGATTTCCAAAGATCAAAACAAAAACTGCAAGACATCAAGCAATGTTGTTAATTGTCAAAAAAAGACACTGTCGATGAAAATTGTGTTTTACAGGAATCGTCGTTTCAGTGCACTCGTTCTGATTCAATTTGCAACAGAGAGTGCTGTAAAACAGACGTTCCGTTTCAACCTCTAGACGAGACATTGCTGGAAGGATCTGTTCGAATGTACAAAAATAGAAAGAGGGCATTTCTTCCAAAGTGGTTTCAGGAGTTCCCTTTGTTGACTTACTGTTGCACTAGAAATCGGATTTTCTGCAGCGTTTGTAGAAAAGGGTACAACATGTCATTAATAACATTTAGCAGTAAATACGAAACAAACTTTATTGTAGAAGGATTTGATAATTTGAAGAAATGTCCGGTTAGCTTCAGAGAACACGAAAGCAGCAGCACACATAGAGAGATAAAAGTAAAATTTGATTATATTCACAAGGCAAGAAATGTCAAGGAAGAGGTAACAAAGCAAAATACGGACGAAAAAGCTATTCGCCGGGAGATACTGGTAAAGCAGTTGCGTGCACTTAGATATTTAGCTCGTCAAGGTTTAGCTATTCGTGGTAAAAAGGAAGGAGATGGGAACTTTGAACAATTGCAGTATATTTTAGGTGAAACGTGTCCCCAATATCAACAATGGTTTAAATCAAAAGACTATCAGTCTCCAACAATACTAAACGAACAAATAAAACTGTTAGGCAATACGTTGCTTAGAGAAAAATTAAAACAAATATACGGGGCTAAATGGTTTAGCATCTTAGCAGTTGAAACTCGTGATATCGCAAATAGGGAACAATTATCAATATCTATTCGTTGGGCTGATGATGATTTTGTAGTTTTCGAAGATTTCATTGGTTTAGTTGAATTAACTGATACCTCAGCACAGACAATCTATTTGTCCATCAAGGATGTTCTTATACGTCTCTCGTTGTCATTAGAAAACTGCCGTGGTCAAGCATATGATGGAGCAAGTAACTTCATGGGCAAGGAAAATTCAAAATGAATTTCCGAAGGCAATTCCTGTACACTGTTTTGCACATTGTTTGAATCTTAGTTTACAAGACTCATGTCGTGACCTGAGATGTGTGAGAGACGCACTTGATCTGGTAAAGGAAGTGGCATCTTTGATAAAATTCTCACCGAAAAGACAAGTGTTATTTGAACGAATCAAACTGGATACAGGAAATACATCAAGCTCAATAAAACCGTTATGCCCAACGAGGTGGACCGTTAAAACGTCTGCTATTTCGGCTGTGCTTCAGAACTACAGTGAAGTTATAGAGACAATGGACGGAGTGAATGAAAGTGGTAACGATGAGTACTCAAGACGTGCAGGTGGAGTAAGCTGTCTGATGCAAAAGTTTTCATCTTACTTCGGTTTGAAACTGGCTCATATGTTATTTTCAGCTACAGAACAGTTATCAACATCTTTGCAGTACAAAGACTGTTGTGTCAGCGATGTTGATGCTGGACTTCAAGCTGTTGTCTCATTTTGCGATCGTCATCGCACAGACGTCAGCTTTGATACGTTTTATGACCAGGTTGTGTCAGAGTCTGGGTCCTTAACAGAGCCTCCGAAACTGCCGAGATACAAACGTGTTCCTAAACGCTTAGACCAAGGAATTGAAAGTGTGCGTTTTGATAACACTAGGGACTATTACAGGCAACAGTATATTGAATCAATTGAAACTGTAAAAGGCCAGGTTCAGAAGCGCTTGCAAAGTAACGAACTGAATACAATGCAGGATGTTGAGCAGTTGTTAATAAATGCAGCAAACGGGACATTTACAGGTATTCCGGAGTCTGTTAAAGCAAATTACGGAACTGACATTGACATGCAAAAGCTTGAAGCTCAACTTCGTTTGTTATCTGATCTTATCAAAGTTCCTCTGATGTCAAGTGCGTAACCAGTATCAGAACTATATGCGACGTTCTGCTAAAGGTTTCAGGTGGAAAGTCGTTTATGTCATGTGTTGTCAAACTTTTAAAATTGTATTTAACTGTTCCTGTGACAACTGCAACTGCAGAAAGATCTTTCGCAGCGCTGCGCAGATTAAAAACCTACTTGCGTTCAACTATGACGCAACAGAGACTGAACAATCTAATTCTCTTGAGCTGTCACAAAGAAGACACGGACAAACTAAATATACGAGATGTTGCAAAAATGTTTGTTGGTAGTAGTATAGAACGCATCGCATATTTTGGTTCTTTTGACGAACTGTTATAGTTAGTCCAAAATATGCGATGCGATTTGGCCACAATGAGTGGAAAACTGTTCATCCCTGAATCAGGTACGGCACGTAACGGATATTATCCTTGCCTTGTGTGCCTTCCATTGTTTTCACTTTTGACATTTGAGCGCTTTTTCTCTATTTTCTTGAGAAAAACGCCCTCAGTATCGTAAGGACATAATTTATAAATTAAAATATATCTGTTTTAGAATTTGTTTGTAACTTCTGCCTGGTTACGTATACAGTACAGTAACGCTTAAAAGCGAACATCGAAAAAAAAACCAAGAGGCCAGTATGTGTATCGTTTGAAATAATGTCGGTTACTATGAGATAACCATATTGTTTTCAAAAGTGTGAAGGTTAATAAATGTTTTACCCATACATCCTGTTGTATATTATTCGGCAAGTATCCAGGTAAAAAGGACGGGTTTTATCCCTGTTTGAAACTGTTATACGGTATGTTTTCGAGAAACAATAGTGAAACTGTGCATATGTCTGTACTCGGGATGAAATTCCTGATTGTGCCGGAATTTCCTAAAATAGGTCTATTGCAGTTTTAAAACACAATGGTTCATTAGAAATGCATCATAGTAACTCAATGATTGCTAAAACACAGGGGTTTGAGGGTGGCCTACGGCCCATTTGGCCCCTAGACAAGGCTTTGTCATGAATGCACTGGGCCCCCTGTCGAAAAGGTTTGGCCCCCCCAAAGTTAAAATCGCTCCTACGCCTATGTTTACATTGAATTTTGTTAATTTGTAGTTATAAATAATAGCTGCAGTTTATCATTTCCATTACTGTATGTTTTCATCATATACTTTTCATATCTTTTTCATACTTTAACTTTAGTCTTTTAAGTAAGTAATTTTTGTAATAATGGAAGTAATTAGTGACGTATTTTAATCACGTGACGTATGAACTTAGTAGCATATATATATTTTGTATAAGTAGCACGTATTATTTATGGGAGCCTACGGAGGTATGGTGTACCCAAAAGAGCAGTTTTATGCCCTGACTTATTTGTCTTGCTATGGTGCTTACCATATGTTATATATTTTAGCTTCTTCCGCCAGACGATTTCGCCTGGATTTCCCAACGCAGAGCTTTCGTCCCATGGTTGTGCCGTAAACCGCAAAGATTTGTCTTTTTATGAACAGATTTTCTTTTCATATCATCTATTCATTGTTCATAATCATCTTATGTAAATAAATTTGTAAATATTGTAAAGGGTGTTGATTTGATCTGATGGTTAATGTCGCCGGTACGGCCAGTCCTGTCAGTCTTGGTGTGGTGAACATTTGTGCCAAGTTTCTTTGAAATCCTTCCAGCAGTTCAAGAGTTACAGAGCGGACACGAAACAAACATATGACTTTTGACCCTTAAGTGTGACCTTGACCTTGAAGCGAGACATCCAAAACATGCGCTCTGCACGTCGTCTTGGTGTGGTGAACATTTGTGTCAAGTTTCTTTGAAATCCTTCAAGGGGTTCAAGAGTTACAGAGCGAGCACGAAATTGCTGACGGACGGACGGACACCGGAGGTATAACATAATACGTCCCTTCGGGCGTATAAAAATCTGTGCTTGTCTAATCTGACAAAGGTGAAAACTCAACTGCAGTTTCTTTGTACATTTTGTATACACGTTGGAGAAGTAATACAGACAACAAACAAACAATGTCTTCAACACCACGTGACCAGATGTGTCAAAACACATGTATATCTATGTCAACAAGAAATAATCTTGTAATAAGAAATGGTCAAAGTTATTCATTAAACAAGTTTCAATTATTCATTAAATTCACTAACGAATTAATATCGAAGCTAGTACAGTCCATATTTTTTTGAAAATAGAAAAAGTGGAAACTCCACAGGTTTCACACTCGGTTTGATTGAACCTATTCATGGACGGTAGCAGAACTCAACATTTACACATGCTACAAGTACAACAACAATATAGAGACTATCGCAGATGTATCCATACGGCGGTGCACATGGAACCTTCAATGACACACTAGCGTGTAATTCCATGAAAAGTGGCATAAGGTCCCTAGTTAAAATAATGGGTTTGCCCTAAACGAGAAAACAATGGGCAGAACTAAACTAACTGGAATTTAGAAAAGGGACCTGAGGTTATGGAGCCTGTATATCACAGGAACTGCCTAAAGACAAAATTAAAAATCAGACACCATATCCTAGGGGTGATTATACAATACCCAAAGCCATGAAAGCGGGTGTATTGGAACCACCCAGATCGAAAAGTTCAAGCTGATAAAAAACTAAACAGTACCAACAACACGACATAAAAGTCGTACTGAACAATCTGAGAAGATCAAAATATAACAGCCCTGATTGAAAACTCATATTTTGTTATGTTCGAACTCAGTCCCATTTTAGTACTGAGTACCAAATTGCGTCGGTAGCACTGTGTACAGTAACAAAGAGCATAAAACCATGTATTTTATAACTATCATTTCGTACATGTTTTGCAAAAATTGCATTAGGTTCAAAGACAAAATAGTAAAAACTAATATGGACCCTTGAATGAGATGACTAACTGTTTTCACTAACAACACGATCATGAAAACGTCATTTAAATGTTAATATAAAATTCAACGATTTCGAATTTTGTTCAGAACATGGACCAAATTTGAAACCTCCTTTTGGCAGGAGATAGCGTTTTTCTCGCAGTTTTACAGCAGGTTTTGCTTGATCTCTATTGCTTATCGCTGATACTTGTGACTTCTTATGCAAATCCAACATATTTATTGTAGTAATATTCAAATTTTAAATTTGTAACGTCTGTCAGACTATTATAAAGGAGGTGTATACAAAGATATATGTGGCCGCCGACCTCAACATAGGCAGTGTGAAGTTGCTAAAATTATTGTTACATGTGATGAAATGAGGAATGAAATTGTCACTTTCAGGTTTGTATGAAATAAGAATATGAAAGTTTTTCGGAGAAAATGAAAAAAAGATCAATATGATGGCAAACTAAAGTCTGTAATAATTGCGCGAATAATGTTAGAGCCTTCGTCAGCGGGGAATGATTTTATTTACATTGTGTTGTCTAACCTGTTGAAAGTAGGGTAAGTGCGAGGTTGGCATAATTAAACGCGTTTAATTTCACCTAGGACCTTGAAACTTCATAGTATGTTGGTCTTGATGTGTACATGACCCCAAATGATTTCGGGTCACTGGGTCAAAGTCAAGGGCACAGGGACCTGAACATTGAAAAATGGTTTCCGCTCAATATCTGGACAAGTATTTCACCTAGGACCTTCATACCTATGTTGGTCTTGATGTGTAAGTGGTCCCTACTGATTTCAGGATCCCTGGGCTAAAGGTCAAGATTACAGGAACCTGAACATTGTAAATGGTTTCCGCTCAATATCTGGACAAGTATTCCACCTAGGACCTTGAAACTTAATACGAATGTTGGTCTCGATATGTACATGACCCCTATTGATTTCAGGGTCAAAGATCAAGGTCATAGGGATAAAAACATTGAAAATGCTGTTTTTCTTACTTTTATTTTTTTACACCAATTCATTTCTTTAATTTCATTTTCTACCTGTCCATTTCTTTTTCCCTTTATCCTTTAGTAGTTCTTATTGATTTAGAGATTATATATTGTATGCCTTTATTAGAACTTTAACTCATTTACATGTACTTCAGAAAACCCGACCAAAATGCCTTCAGGCGTAAGCTGCTTGTTTTCTATATTTTGCATAAGATTAAAATGGACTTGTTGGTTTTTTTGAAGCAACCCGTCTGTAATATTTTTCCGTTACAGCTTCTTTTGTTGTGGGCCTACTTTGCAAATGCGTGGTTCTGAGGCTGTGTTTGTGGTGCTTTGTGCTTCCGAGAAATCTACTCTTACCTAATTATCTTTTGACGTTATCTACACCTACGTATCATGTTAACAAAGTAATTATCCTGCGTTTTCTGTCTCATTTTAGTACACACCTGACGTTAATCGATACAATAACTAATGTTGTTCTTGCTTAAGTATAAATGAGACTTTTTTTTATTAGAACATCAGAGTGATTGCGTATCACTCCATATATAATCTACATCCTTGGATGAGTGCTCAGCGATGGATTTTCAATGAAATTAATTATGCAGGAAGTAAATGAATACATTTCTTATTGTCTTAATTGATACTTATATATGAATTGAAATTAAGATATTTTACTTTAAAGGGACAAAACGTTATGGATTTGGATTTTAGAGATAGGGTGTTGGTATTTTATACTTCGCTATTTTGTATTTAGACAGTTGTCATTTTCCCGTTTTTAAAGGCCCAATACTAAGGAAAGTGAACATTTTAATTTCTTTTTAAAAGCACAGAAACTATTTCATTTTATTGGAAAATGAAAGTTGGTATGTAAAAATTCGAAATAAATCGCAGTATATGTACAATTATTTTTCTATGAAGTATGAAGGAAGTTAAAAAGACCTGGGGGGTCATTCTGTCGATTCATTGAAATTTTAACATAATACACATACATTTCTTTGAGTTCCAAAGACCTTCTGTAAATTTTGACCTGCCAATCTTCATTATTTAGTGTCTTGCAGAAGACTATGCACTGGCTATGAAAAAAATTGCCAACTCACTTTCCCTTAGTAATGGACCTTTAAAGTCATTTAATATATTTTTATATAAACTAAAAGGTATGTTTGATATTTATAAACTACCTTTATTTATTATCATGCAAGTTAGCAATAAAATATATTGCAAGTGTATAGGCAACTAGGTCCAGCTTCCCGAGTGAATTTGTTACCAGTTTCTGAACATAATAAAGGTGGCCTTTTTTTTGTTACTAGGTAAAACTGAATATGATTTTGATTGTTCATGAAAGTGTCATTCGTGGTACAAGATATCCATGTGTCGAATAACGGTGAAAATATAAAACTTTCTGATTGTCGTATAAACATTACCATTAACCTTGCGTTTCGTATTAATAAACGTGTGACGGAGGCAAGAGATCGGCCAGATGACATTGGAAAGCGGAGTAAATACAGGAGCTTTTACCCTGGTTGCTGGTGAAAGCTAGGATCTAGCTTAAGATACTTTCTGTCATGTATAGCTGTTACATTGGCAGAGCATCTTTGTATTTAAATAAACAGAACTGCTTACAGAATATGTTCCATTTAGGCAAGGTCTGAGATCATCAGAAAATTCTGAATGTCGTTATATTGTTCCATACAACAAGTGCAAACATTTAATGACAGAAGTTTCTGTTCTGTTGGTCTAAACTTGTAGCATTACGCAAAAGTAAATCACTTGAAACATTCATAAAAATCTAAAGACACTGTATTTTACAGCCTTTATGGCATAACTTTAGTTTTATTGATAATTGTTCTATATGCGATATCAGCAGGTGTTAGTGTTTAATTTTATGTGTTTTTATCATTAATATTTTAAGGTTTGGTAATGTACGACGCCATTTAAATTTCCATTTATGAAAATAGACGTTTAATCAAACAAGTCAGTTTCTGTTCCATTTCTTTTGTAGACTCAGATACAAGTTTTGTTTCATCAGATGTTCTTCGAGGCTCAGTGGTACACCCACCCACCCCTTGCATTTTTTAATATACATATTTTACCTGCTACTATCAGTAGACTCTGCACTTACTACTATATTTGCAGATCATACAACCCTTTCTACTATTCATGTCTTAAACTTTTGGCTGAAATATTGTCTAAAACTCTTATAAATGGTGTATATCAGCTAATTTTGCAAATAAATAAAACGTTGTATATAGCAGCGAAACATAAAATTAAGCAGGTATGTAATGATCCCCCTGTCATTCAATTCAGAAATGAGCCGTGTCACAGAAGATAAAAACTACTTTGGATTACTATAGACAATAATTTGTCTTGGAATACACCACCTAGAGCACAAAACTGGCGCAATTTCGTGACATACGTTGCATTTGTTACAAGCATAACTTCAAGTAACATAACGTAACATTAAGTAACATAAATAAAGATCATGTAATATCTTTTAATGCCCCACTTCTGATTGATTTAAGAAATGGACTACAAAAAGACGCTCCTTCTCAGACACACGTAACATAAGTAACACCCATGTGACATCCTTGTAACATCCTTGTTACCTCTATATAACATTAATAAAGACGTTTTTCGGCCAAATTTAAAATATGAGGTGTAACATGTGTAACATTTTGACTACAAAAGCCGCCTCTTCTTAGGCACGCGTAACATAAGTAACACACATGTAACATCCTTGTAACATTCTTGTTGCATCTATATAACACTACTGAAGACGAATTTCGGCCAAATTTAAGAAATGAGGTGTAACATGTGTAACATTTTGAGTACAAATAGACGCCTCCTTTCAGACACATGTAACATAAGTAACAGCCATGTAACATCCTTGTAACATCCTTGTTACCTGCATATAACATTAATAAAGACGTTTTTCGGCCAAATTTAAGAAATGAGGTGTAACATGCGTAACATTTTGACTACAAAAAGACGCCTCTTCTCAGACACATGTAACATAAGTAACATCCATGTAACATCCTTGTTACATCCTTGTTACATCTATATAACACTACTGAAGACGTATTTCGGCCAAATTTAAGAAATGAGGTGTAACATGTGTAACATTATGGCTACAAAAAGACGCCTCTTCTTAGACACACGTAACATAAGTAACATACATGTAACATCCTTGTAACATTCTTGTTACATCTATATAACACTACTGAAGACGTATTTCGGCCAAATGTAAGAAAAGGACGCCTCTTCTTAGACACGCGTAACATAAGTAACATACATATAACATCTTTGTAACATCCTTGTTACCTCTGTATAACATTAATAAAGACGTTTTTCGGCCAAATTTAAAATATGAGGTGTAACATGTGTAACATTTTGACTACAAAAAGCCGCCTCTTCTTAGACACGCGTAACGTACATGTAACAGCTAACCTATGCGAAAATTGTTCTACAAGTGTTATATTTATAACTTTGACTATTGTTTTATTTTATGGGGTAACTGTTCGTCTTCATTCCAAGATAGAATCGCTAAATTTTAAAAAGGGCTGCAAAGTTAATTCTTGATTAAGAATGCCATACTGCTTCAGTTGAATTATTTCTACAAATAATCTGGATGGTATTTCCGGATAGTGTCATTTTTAAAAGCTGTTTTAGTGAACATAGGTTTTAATGACGATGCTCATATTTACATTAAAATACTGTTACTCTCAGTTCAGACATTCAAAGCAGAACTTTGAGATTCTTTTTCGAAACGTCATACTGAACTATTTTAGAGTCATTTTTTCTGTATTCTAGCACCACTATTTGGAATGCTCAACAAAATTACATTTAATGGCACCTTTAGTTAGTCAATTCATTTTTGTTGGGTTTAACGTCCCACCGACACCCTTATAGGTCATATGGCTGGCGACTTTCCAGCTTAGATGGTGGAAGAAGACCCCATGTGCCCCTCCGTGCATTATTTCATCACGGGCGGGCACCTGGGTAGAACCACCGACCTTCCGTAATCCAGCTGGATGGCTTCCTCACATGAAGAAGAGGCTCGAACCCACATCGGTGAGGGGCAAGTGATTTGAAGTCAGCGACCTTAACCACTCGGCCACGGAGGCCCCTAGTTAGTCAATTCAAGTCATTATAAGAAAATTGGTGGAAGTCATGAGTTAAATTTAATACAATGGTGTTTATATGTTTTTACAACTATTGTTGCTTCATGTCTTTTGAACCTTTTTCGTTGAGCAGTCATGGATGCATGTACATAATTTTTTCCACTTCAAACAAAGGCTTTATTATTATTATTATTGTTATTATCATCATCATTATCATCATTGTACTATCATTATTATCATTATTTGTATTATCATCATCATCATAAAACCAATTCAGTAGTAACTGTTGATAACCATTAAATTATTACAATTTGAAATATTGAAAACTGTCGACTTTATTTCAATTTCAGACAATGGATTTTATGACAGCGCTTTTGGTGTCTGCTCTTGGGGTTTGTATTTCCCAAGCCAACCAAAACTCGCCAGGAAGTTGGAACCACACATGGCCAGGAAATCGGAATCACACATCGCCAGGAAACTGGAATCACACTTCGTCAGGAAATTGGAATCTGCCTAACATTTCCATCTCCCTGTTCTTACAATAATAGATGCAGCTTCTCTCCAAAAAAGGCAACATCATTTATTCATTACTTTTAATGGTTTCAATATTTCTTACTGAATTATTTGTCCTCGGCAAATACAGCTTCATCTTACATTCCGGAACGACTATAAAGACACATTCATTCAGACCTGTACGTATACACTAGTAAATACCGTGGTATTTATACGCAGGTGGTAGCTGTGCACATGTTGGAACACACTACAAATGTTTTACATACAGATTTTATTAACTATCACAACAGCAATCTTTAAGTGCTGTGTGGCGGCTCTTAAAAGTCTCCCAGTACTGTATCAGTTTTTGAAACCTAATTATTTAATCCTTTATTACAATCACTTAATGATTTTTGATACACATAGCGTAGAATAATATTATCAGTATTTAATATTTTAAACCAATATGTAACAATACGTAATTAACGTGATACATAAAGTAGATATTTTCATAACTCTCCATTAACACCTGTAGAACTTGTTGTTAATCCCCATATTTCAGAACCATAAGATAAAATTGAACCAACAAAAGCATCAAAAAGCTGACATAATAGTTTAGGCTTAAGTCTACATTTCCTACAGTTAACCATTAAAACATTTAATGCCTTAAGCGCTTTACCTGTGATATATTCTTGATTAAGTGCAAAATTGCCAGTGTAGTTAAATTCAATCCATAGATAATTGAAATTTTCTACTATCTCAATATTTGAACTGTTAAAATACCAAAATTCGTTTTGTATATAACCATAATTTTAATTACATGCAATGAAACTTATTATTTTTGTAGTCGTTTGTTTTTATAGAAGAAGAAAATTTTATTTCAGATTCAATAAGCCGTAGGCCTATGTGAACATGTACATAAATCACAATAGCTATGGCAAGTCTCGTGACTAAAACACCGTGTTTGTATAAACCAGCTTTAAAAATAGCACGCATAAGCACAAAGGACGTTCGGCACAGAATAAATAGCAATAGGATATTCTAAATTAGCAAAAACTGTAGCATTTATGTAAAAATGATTAAAGGTTCAACTGATCATATATAATAGATTCATAAAAGCAGGTGTTACTTGACACAGTTTGATTGTTTTTATCATTTGTAAAAACAGGCGATTATTTATTATGCTTACTATTAAGTTATGTGCTTACATAAAGTACGATGCTGCAGTGTGAAAAAATAGAAATTCAGATTTTAAAATTTTCACTGTTGGAGCTATGAACATTTTGTTTCATTTCAGAATTTAACTACATCAGACTTAACATCTTGCTGCAAGAAATGTTCGTGTGCCAAAGACTGTCGAATGGTCGGAAATTGTTGCCCAGACATACGTTCAGATAATGTCACAGAATATGTATACCCATGCGTTGAAACTCGTCAACTATTCAACGAAGCAAGGGGCCTTGACTTTGATCCAGATTATAAAATAAGGTTTCATGTCATAGATGAGTGTCCTGACAGACGTCTAGAGGAAGCATTCCCCGCCTTTAAACGGCATGTCGAACTGCAAGATTATGTTATGGTTTCCAATAAAGCCGGAGAGAAGGCGTTTAAAAATCGTCACTGCGCAATGTGCCATGGTGAACAAGAATACGTTGTCTGAAAATCCGTTGTATCCTGCACAGAAATAGCATATCTTAATTTCAAAACATTTGAAGAAAGGAATCAGTATATTTTAAGCAGGTGCGCTGTAACGTCACTTCCGCCCAACAATGATATTTTACAATTATCAAGGTGTTACCCAAGCAAAAATGTGATTACAGTATGTAACGCAACAAGTGAATGGGATGTTTACGACAAAGAGCTAGAACAAGCGTGTAAGACGGGTCACGGACAACTGCATTCCCACAATTCACTTTTCTTCCACCTTCACCGCGGAATACGAAACTATATTTATGCGAATGTATATTGCTACCTCTGCAACTATCCGAAAGCGTATCCAAAAACAGATACTTGCCCTGAGGATGTGCCAAGTATTTTCAAACTTTCCCCTTTTGTCACATTTACGGCAATTTTAAATTTAGATTTGTATCAAAGTGAAGAGTGTAATATAACATGTAAATCGGCGAGCATCTTTGATCCGTTTTCTGTAAGTAATATTAATTTTCTTTGAAAGGTATTAGTCGTATAATTAAGAAAGCAATATAAACAACTGTACTGTCCCGGAATAGTGAGAACATTTTTAATTTTGAGAGTAATTTTATTTGTTTTGTTTTATGGCTGAGTTACATGTTAAAATGAAAATACAGTTATAATTTTCAAAATCCAAGAAGTTCTCGAAACAATGCTTTTTCAAAAATTTGCCAACAATTTGATTTTACATATTGCTTTCTATACAAATATGTCCTAGTAACATATAAAATAAAGTTGAATCTTTAAAGTGACTGTGACGAAAATTTACAATGCAAAATAACCTACAAATTTAATTAAATAAGGTTTGATATTTCCTTCAAAAAGTATTCAATCAATTTCATAGTTTTAAAACAGTTCAATTAACCATCCTTTCAGTTATTTAGAATAATGTGTTGCTATCAATGTTTCATGAAGTATTAAATATCTTTACGAAAGTCTTTGATAGGGAACGGGAGATTCAAACATATGATTAATACGAGGGTTGATCCAGAAGTAATGTCACTTCGTCCATTGCTCATTTATTCACCGTTGTATTACTATAGAAATTAGATCAAATTATTAGCTAATTCAATCGTAATTATATCGATAACTATCATAACGAAGCGAAGTCTGAACTTATGTGGTATATTTTTATTTCAGAACATCTGCCGGCCATTGTTATGTCCGGGGGAAGAATCCCTTATTATGGAAAATGTGAAAGGAATCTAGTAGTAGTTTCAGGACAGGCAATGTCTTTGCTGTTTGAGGTTTACGCAGAAATTGAATATAAACAGAGATTTAGGATTCTAAGATTTCTTGATGGAGAACTATATGGTTTTCTTGGTCGACAGTTTCATTGTGGAAAATGTAGTTCGAGTTTGGTTTTGGCAGAAAAGACGTCACAAATCTTTTTGCAGCTTTCAATGTTTACCACGGAGAATTGTTAGACTGACAATATACTGACTTCCGCTGAAATGTATGTAAATAAACGTTTTCGATTTAACTTTTACGATGGAGAGAAGTCGATCAATATTTCGCTTAAATTAACGTTTGAAATCCCAGAAGATAAAACAGAAATAGCATATCTGGAATGGAAGGATTGTCACAACATTATTCCTATAACAAGGATTACACTGAAAAATTGCCCACGTATAGAAATGTTAACACAAGAAATCAACGCTTTAAATCTCAATCGCACGGCGTTTAATGCAAAGTTCAATAGACAGTTTATTTTGACTCACAGACAAACAATATATCTGTTTGTATGGTGACGTATTTTCGTTTACGAAAGCTAGAGAAAAGTGACAAGAGACTTGTTATCTGTGCAAGACTTGGAACTATATAGTGCTGATAGTGGTATTTTTCTTGTTACGGCTCTAATATTTCCAGAATATAACTTCACTCTTCATTAGTTACTAAGTCTTGACCAGATCCTTTGGAAACTGTCACAGAAGTTACCTGAACAGGCTTTTCGTTTGTATTGCCTTTGGTAGAAAGGACAATAACTTCTTAAAAAAACAAGGTACATACATCTCCTGACAATATGCACACGTTCTCTTCATGTCAGCTTACGCAAAGTTATCCGGACAAAACTTTCATTATTTAATTTAATATTTTGCATTTTGCAAGACTTTAAATGCCACAAAGGCGAAACCAGGCACGGTGATACATACGTATGTCCTGACAATGTGCTCAAGTTTACTTCAATGCGAAATGTCTGGGCCAGATCTCTTGCAAAAGAAATTAAAAGTTGTTTGGACAAAAATCAATAGGAAAACTTATGTTCCAAAAACAATGCCTGCTCAAACAGCAACACAATATAGCAGTGTATATGTGTGGGTGTATACATAACTGTCTTATATAGAATAATATATAGATAAAGTAAATTATATAGACAACGAGAACTAAAAGAAAAATGGGACGTCGCCTTGTAATTGTTTGTGGCAGAAACACCATTTAGGAGCAAGTGCGTAAACCGGTTAATGGAGCGCCCCTAATCCCACTCATAACAACCACCATGTTCAAAAGTCACAGCACATAATAAAAGTTACCCCCGCTGGAGGAAACTGCAACACTCGCGATAGTGACAGCATACATAAAATTTGTATAAAAAGCAAGCGTAAAAAACACATAAATGCATATACTCAGCGCCTTATTGCATAGGTTAGTGCATTATTTGACAGTACTATTATGAAATCATGACTTAAGGCTGTGCCATGCCACCAATAACAGGGACGACAATGGAAATAAGGGCAACCTTTAGTTTATCTTTTTTGTGTTATCCCTCGTATTGGTTTGTATGTTATGGTTTAAAAATCTGTGTGTTGTACTGTTGCATTGTTATGTTTACATTTTATATTTCATATATATAGGGGCCTCCGTGGCCGAGTGGTTAAGGTCGCTGACTTCAAATCACTTGCCCCTCATCGATGTGGGTTCGAGCCTCACTCGGGGCGTTGAATTCTTCATTCGAGGAAGCCATCCAGCTAGCTTACGGAAGGACGGTGGTTCTACCCAGGTGCCCGCTCGTGATGAAATAATGCACGGAGCGGCACCTGGGGTCTTCCTCCACCATCAAAGCTGGAAAGTCGCCGTATGACCTAAAATGTGTCGGTGCGACGTTAAACCCAACCAAAAAAAAAATTTCATATATATATATATATATATATCAATTATTGTTTTATGCCATGCTTAAATGTGCACTAAATGTTAAATAAAACTTACTTACGTACTTCCTTACTTACTTACTTACTAACTTACTTGCATTTATTTTGAAAACAGCGTATCAAGATAAACATCAACAAGGACCTAACGAAACAATGAAGAAGAGTGATATCAAAACAACGCAGTACCTGTGGTACCCATTATTAGTGTTTGAAGTCTGTCAAAATTTCCGTGTCGATTAATCTGTACAAAATCTAATTAATCATTGCTGCAATCAGATTTATCTGTTCAGGCAAAAATATAGTTGTCTTTCAAAACAGTATAAAAGCAAATCTGTGACAATGGGTGCACAACTTTTTTCCTTGTAAATATCAATTACTTGTCGAAAAACCTCACGTAACTATCGTCAGTAAAAGGAACAAGCAATTGAAACCTTTGTCACAGGGTCATACAAAGTAAATTCTTATCTATGCTTCTACTATTTTACAGGCAGAAATAACATGCCAGAGTATTCTTCCTAGCCAAAGAGTTTTTTTTATTGAGGCAGCTTTTCATTTATACCATAAACGTAATATTCAATTAAGAGAAATATTTACTAACTAAAGAAACGTTGTAATTATTGATTTTAAACATATCTAGTATGTAACAAGAATTTTTAAGAGCAAAATATGTGTTTGATAAAAAATTCTCAAAATCTTCTTTATCGCAGTTTATTTCCATGTGAGCTTTTTCAGAAAAAAGGCTTGATAGTAATAGTTTGGAAATATTAGCAGTTGTAGAAAAGATTGGATTATCGATATATCAAGCGTTATATTGTTGTTTACGTTTCTTCGGTATCCAGTACATGGATGGAACTTTAATTTGCTTATAATATATTGTTAAAACCTTGAGCGACGTAATAAAATCCTTTAATTAGTTTTTGTATCCACTTCATAAAAATCAGAGGGGAATAACTCTTAACAAATCACAGTACATGTATGTCTTAAAATATGCGCAAATTCACTTTATGTTGGTTTTGGCTGCATCAGTTGCAAAACCGCAGGAGAACTTGTTAAAGTTTATATCAATATAGCCATTTTGCAAAATATCAATGGCCCATAATTCAATAACTGGGCTAGGTGTGATATGCACAAGTCGACTTCATTTGCTACATTTTACACCCAGTTAACCAGATGAGAGGACATAAAATGGTATATAAGGATTAAGTGAGTGACTGGTTAGTAGTTCCGTCCTCCTTCCTGGTTAACCCTGCAAAACATCAATGAACACTATTATCATAGTAAATCAAAATGCTGACCAAACTGTAATACAGTTTGCTTTTAACGAACCTTGTAGACATTGTGTCTGAAATCATTCGTCCTCCACCTCTGATAATTCATGTGGGGAAGTTGGAAGTTACTTGCGGAGAACAGGTTTGTACCGGTGTAGCGTGATTATCACACGGTCGTGACCAGGTCCACGGTTTATATGTTTTTCAAAACCTGCCCAAATGCTTATTCTTTGTTTAATATTTGCAAAATTTTGCATATTAAATTCTCAAAGATAGCTTTTGTAAATTACATAATTTGATTTTGATTTTATATTCCTGAAATTTAAATATATTGATTTGAATATGCCCAATTTGACGTATTTTACCGGCTTTTATGGTGCTTCAGAAAAAACTTGCAGAACACAGTAACTTATCTTTTTCACGAATCAGATTGTCTTAAAACTTGCTAGAGGTGTTAAATATTGTGCATGGGACTGTTGTTTGTGAATAGCTACTCAAAATAATAAGATTTACACGCTCTGAAAATCACCTTTGTCTAAAAATCTACGAAAAACATGGCCGCGGTGCGCAAATAATGAGTTGGTTATTTCAAAAATGTCCTATTATTCTTCAGTAAAACTTCTTGTTAATTTAAGACTCAAATAAATTGCTTGACATACCCATAGGCAAATATCTGTTATCGGTGTAATTACACCTTTGGAGAAAAGCGTGATTCGCACGTTTTAATTTCATCATTCGCCGCCTGAAGAGACAAGATGGCGGAGCTTGCAAAATCGAAAGTAAGTAGATTTGCACTTTTGAAATAAAATCTTGTAGATTCTAGATCTTTCTGATTGACAGTCACTTGTTTATCTTATTTATCTGTTTCCACATATAATATGGATCTAGTCGATTACATACAACCAGTTTAAAATAATAACACCTATAGTAGTGTGCGGGTGCTCTAAGACTTCTTGAAAATCTTCAGCCAAAGCCTGGCCAGAGTGACATAATTTTACAGTATAGATCTAGGTCTACTAAGCAGTTGTAATTGTGATTTATTAGCTGTTTTCAACTACTGAAATTCGAAAAAAGTGATCCGTAATTAGATGTTCAGTTGGATATGTAATCCAAAAATTTAAAACGGGATCCATATCATATGGAACAGAGGAGATATTGAGATATTTTGAAATTAATTTAAAAAAAAAAAACATTTTTCAAAAGGGGATTCGGTTAAAGGTAAATTTTATCTAACGTCGCTTTGTGAAACAATGAACATAAGCTCTGTAGAACTTTTGAGCGACCCTTTTTTAAGAACAGTTAAAACCAATTATACCTTACCCCCAGCAATTTGCGAGTACCCATTTACAGCTGGGCCGACTGAGGCAATCATGATAAAGTGCCTTACCCAAGGTCACACCGCAATGGGAGTTGCCAGGAATCGAACCTGGGGCCTTCACCTCTGTAGGACAGCGTATTAGCACGAGTTCTTCATTGATTTATGTTAAATTATGTGGTATGTAAGTTGTTGGCTCAGCTCAATCCAGGGGTCGTGGGTTCGAGCCCCAGTGGGGTCAGGACTTCTCATATGACACTAGTACTGGTTATTCCAAGAAGCGGACTCGAGAGTGGTTCCAGTAAGCTTAAACTCTGCACATTTAAAGCAAAATACTCTGTTTTTCATTCAACATCTTCTACTCACCAATATTTCACATCTTGTGATGGAACCCTCTTCACAAAAAATATAGTGAAAAAGTACAAAATTTTAATGTGGAACACTACAATTTCATAACCCCATTAGTTTTCTAAGTCCTAATGTTTTTCTAAGATCTTTATCCTTTCAGCTGTGAAGACACAGTATGTTTTTTTGTTTAATAGATCAACTTTCTCAGACATTTGATGAATGTATATACACCCAAAAATGTCCCCTTTGCAACTTTTTAGTTGTTAAGTGTCAGATTTCTTTTATTTTTTTTTTTAAATAAAATTAGATTATACTTTATTTGAGCCGTACCATGAGAAAACCAACATACCGTTGTTGGTTTGCGACCAGCATGGATCCAGACCAGCCTGCGCATTTGCACAGTGTGGTCAGGATCCATGCTGTTCGCTAACAGTTTCTCTAATTCCAAGAGGCTTTAAAAGTGAACAGCATGGTTCTTGATCAGACTGCGCAGATGCGCAGGCTGGTCTGGATCAATGCTGGTCACAAATCCACTATGTTGGTTTTCTCGTGGCACGACTCATTTTCCTTGAAAGGGAGTTACAATTGATAAAAAAGCAGCTTTCAATTTGACATATTAAGGACTGTTCAACATTCAAAAAGCCAAAAGTGATGTCCCCTGTGCACCCTTTTTTGACATTCATTTAATTTACCATTATATAAGAAACTCTGGACAATTTAAAATTCATTGTTTGCATTTTTTCAGAAGTAACCAGTTTTCAAGTTAAAAAGTGGAAACATCAATTGTTTGGCTTCTCAAGCTCTTAAGTTTACCCACATATATGTAAATGTTCACACGTGAATATTGTGTAGTCGAGAAAAAATGTACTTACTATGAACATATTCTATGAATATATATTTTGCTGCAGTTTGTCCCCTGTGCATCTTCTTAGTAACATAATAAAGTATGTATGAATTTTACTGTCACATTTTACCATGCATGGCATTTTGTCATTTTCTACTCTCTGTAAGCAGTGCATGTAGAATAGATGATTTCAATGTGTTGGTTATGTCTAAAGTCACTTATTTTTCATTTAAAGGAATACATGCTGTTGAATAAGCATGTGTTTGTTGTGAAATTTTTTTTATGAACAGTAAACTAATAATGCATGAATATTATACTGATTTTCAGTATGTGTCCCCTGTGCATCTGCAATATAACTCAATTTTGAGTTGAAAATTTTAGAAATTAAGACTACTGGACATTCTTGAAATTTGGCATGTTTTAAACATTCAAAATTTGAGGAAAAAATAGGTTTTATAATAATATGTTAATTAATTTTCATTACGCAACAAATTTTCTAGGTAAAATGTTATTTTCATGTTAGATTTGTGCAGAAAGGCTGATTTTAAAAACCAATCTCCGCAAACATTTGATTGAATAAGTTTCAAACTATACACATTACACCTATATCTTATATGTTGAAAATAGAACTGTTAATATATTTCCTTATCATAAAACACTGCAACATTTATCACCAATCATACTGCAATTGAAATTCACTGAACTTTCAAATTAAAGGCTGAACTATTTTCTGATAGTTTTTTTCTCAACACTTTCCCAAAGTTATTTCCTTGAATTTTGAAGTATTTGCTATCATATAAAATAGGTGACCACCATAAGAAATAGGTTTTCAACTCTATGTCCCACTTTTTCTTCATTATTTTGAAAACCACCCAAATATAGAACAATCTGAATGTCCAATTATTTTGACTAAGTTGGAATAGGTAAAGGTAAAGGTAATTTTTATTTACCTTTGCTTTGTGAAACAATAAACATAAGCTCCGTAGAGCTTTTTAGCGACCCTTTTTCAAGAGCAGTTAAATACACAGAGCTAACTTAATTCTGTTTTACTGTTACAGTAAATAATAATTAAAGACACTGATTCTGGTGTGCCTGGTATGTGGCCTATGGGGATGATAAGGTCTGGTATTGGAGGTAAGGGCCGATACACAAGTCTGGACCATTGATAGACTTGCTTTTGTTTATCATAATAAGCTACTGTATAGCTACTGTGCAGTAAATGAATTGCAGGTGATATTTCTCACCTTTGTAGCAAATCAGTTCTCACCTTTATAACCAGTTTGGAAAGCTTGATTGAATTAGGGCTAAATTTAATACACAAAGTGATAAGATAAAACAGTGTTTTTATCATATTTTTGATTTACATCTCATCATTGCTGTTTTTTTTTATCAAAAATGTAAAAAATGCATTCAGGCACTTAATATATAAAATCCTTCTGTCCATATCCCCTTTTTATCTATTAAAAATGCAACTGACGGCTTCTTTAATTTCTAATAAAATTCAGCAATTACAATTTTTTGCAGGTTTTATTTTGTTACTTTTGATAAAAAGATCATAATCATTGAATAAACAAACTTGTAATTTCTCTTAAATAATTATTTTATTGTTAAGGAGTGAGAACTGCTTTGCTATAAGAGTTGTAATTTAACTGGCCAGGACATTACTCAACATGACTGAGCAATCAGTATTAGTATATTATCAGTTAAAATAATTTTGTGTACATTCTGAAAAGAAAAAAGAAAAAAACAGCAATGCATAACACAGAAAATAACCAATTTATCTGTAGGCAATAAAATTTATGATTCTCTGGCAATATCAAGTCTACAGGGGTTTTATGGACCCTAATATGACTGGACCAGACAGGATCTTGTATATTGGGGATTAAAAAGTCTGGTATTTGAGGGGTGGGGGGGGGGGGGGGGGGGTCACTTATATTATAGCTACATTAACATTTTTTTCAGAAGGGCTCTCATGTTATTACTGATACATTTTTATTAAATAAAGCATGTGATCCAGATCATTTTACTCAGGAGTTTTAATGTATATATAAGTTACTACAAAATTAATGCTAACTAAAAAAAATCTTTCATCATTATACATTATGTTATCTACGGTGAAACTTTATATAACTAAGAAAATGACCATTGATACTTTCCCATTTATTGATATTGAGTTGAATTAATATTAATTAGAAAATAGTATGTTCCAAGAGGTGATTTTTTTTTTCATAAAATAAAATTGTTGTCTGCATTTCAGATATTTCCTCATAGCAGATCACTCCACTGTAACAAACCTATATTATCAACACATATAAATGTATATTTCAGATTGGTACTTGAAAGTCAATGGTTGATCATGATGACCATCTTTAATTTAATAGGGAAAGATTAACCAATATTTGCAGCTTGAGAGGCTATCACCACAGTTCAATGATTTAGGTAAGGATGGACATTCTTACAAATCTATATGAACATGGTGAATGGTTCTTTATAAAAGTATTTGTAAGTTATACTATATAAGTTACAAATCTCATAGACTAGCCACTAGACTGATAATTAAGAATTATTAAAAAAATTCAAACTTTGTCATTTTTCTTATTTTGAGGTAATAGTGTCAGATGCCACTCTAATTTAGTGATTTTATTTTGGAGAAATTACTTTTATGTACAACAAACAAACAAAACACTTTCCGAAGGATGTCTTGGAAAGAGGAAGAGACATTAAATCGACGAAGTTACGACTGGACCATTGTAATTAATTTGAAGTACTTAACTTAACAGTCTTGTACAGCCGGTCTGTCCGTATTAATTTCCGTACACATGCCTATTTCCGAAAAGGATGAACTACGAACAATAAAGTCAATTACAGGTCACGCAAGATATTATTTACTCATGCATGCGTAACTGAATGTTATTTCGGCCCGCCTCGACGGGACGAAATTACGATAGAAATTGTATACGAAAATCTACGATAACGTCCGAACATTTCGTTTGTGGAGGAAAACAACTTGATTAAAAGGTTCCCGCCCAGGAATAAATTCTTTGAATCGGACCAGCAGCTGTGCTGAATTGTAATATAAGGACCATCTCTCAAGAAAAAAATCTCTGCGTCGGAAAAGCTTTAATGCTTTATCGTCATCTGAAGATCTATCTTCGCTGGACCAGATACTCTGCCTAACTGTTACCTCTCTGTCTCTTTGTCTCTGTTGCTCTCTCGACGGTGGGGCTAAAACTCCGGAGCTCTCGATCCGGAGGCGAACGCTCTACCACTGAGCTATCATGGCACACGATTCCACTTTCAGTGAAGTAATTTTGTCTGATGGTAGAGCGTCTGCCTCCGGCGCGAAAGGTCGTAGATTCTATCCCCGGTCGCGTACAAAGAATGTGAAAAATAGCACCAGTTCATCCATTAATATGCTCAGCATTTTGCGGATAGAACAGGCTCTTCTCTCAAACTCGTAATCTTGCATGAATGAGATTTGGAATCTGATGTCTAATTGGTAGAATTTGTTTCATGAGTCATCTTTTCGTGCTGATTATACATGTAAAGGGGACGGTTTCTGACATATTGTAATGAATGAGCATCGATAAATGTTTCTGGTAAAATCAAGCAAATCCTCATATCATAATATACATTTGAACGAACTTTCTAAAAGTTTAAAACATGTTCAAGTAACTATTTTCACAAAATTAAATCGAAAACGGGCCGCATACTAGCTTTATAACAAAGCCAAGCTTGTATAAATATTACATTCCTTTAAGTGGGACGTTAAACATGAGATGGTTACTGATATTTGTTTTATTGTACTAAGAATATGTTTAGATCAGCGCTGTTTGCTGTTTGCTGTCATCACAGTATTCAGGCATAGCTGTGTCTTCTTTTCTTCTATAACTGATGCAGAAGAAATGTAACTTATTCTCCGTCCGGACATTCTACATACGCTGAAGCATGATTAGGCGCTAAATCATTTTACAACCCCATGTGTAATATGACTTTTCCCTGCATTGGTCCGAACAGTAACGTACCAGTATACCAGTGATCTATACAAAGCAAAACGTGGCTTTTCGTGTAAAATCGAGAAGTAAAAATTTGTGCTTGTCCAATCTGACAAAGATGAAAACTCAAATGCAGATTCTTTTTAAATACGTTCCAAAAGTAATACAGACAACACACAATCAATGTCTTCAACACCATGTAACCAGATGTGCCAAAACACATGTATATCTGTGTCAACATGAAATATAAGTAATCTAGTAATAAGAAATAGTCAAAGTTATTCTTTAATAAACACGTTTCAGTTATTCATTAAAAGAATTAAATGCACTTATTAATTAGTACCAAAGCTAGTACAGTCCTTGTTCTTTGAAAACTCATAAACGCCTTTGCAAAATATTTTGGTAAGTTCAAAACTCATTTCATACTGAGTACCAAATTGCGTCGGTAGCACGGTGTGCAGTAACAACGTGCATAAAAAACATGTATTTTTATAACTATCTTTTCATGCATGTTTTGCAAGAATTGCATTAGTTTGAAAGACAAAATAGTTAAAACTAATTTGGGCAGAAATACATAATCCCTTGAATGAGCCGACTTAATATATGCACTAACAACACGATCATGAAAACGTCATTTAAATGTTAATATAAAAGTCAACGATTTCACATTTTGTTCAGAACATTGACCAAAACCTCCCCTTGACAGAGGTTAGCGTTGTCTCCGCAGTTTTACAGCATTTTTGCCTGATCTCTATTGTTCATCGTTGACACTTGTTACTTCCTATGCAAATCCAACAGATTTATTGTGGTAATAGTCACATTTTAAATTTATCGTCTGTCAGAGTAATATAAAGGTGGAGATATATATGGCCGCCGACCTCAACACTGGCAGTGTGAGGGTGCTGAAATTAATATTATATGTGGTGAAATGAGGAATGAAATTGTCACTTTCCGGAGACAGTGAAAGGAAGATAAATATGACGGCAAACTAAGGTGAAATATTAAAATCTCTATAATATACATATAGGGAAAATGAACCACGCCCTCTGGCGGCCATGTTTTTTGACGAATCAATATAATCTGAATAATCGTGGTAGACGGTGACATAATGACAATTTGTCTGAAATTATTTTAAAATCGGACCATTGTTTTAGGAGGAGATATTGTTTGAAAACAGATTGTTCTTTTTTTAGCTATGGCGGCCATGTTTTTTTTTTTGACGAATCAATACAATTTGAACAATCTTGGTAGAGGATCACATAAGAACACATTGAGTGGAATTATTTTAAAATCGGATTACTGGTTTAGGAGAAGATGTTGTTTGAAGATGTTTCTATTTCTAGCTCTAGCAGCCCTTGTACGCAAGCGGAATCGTTTCAATAAATTTGATAGAAGACCACCCAAGGAACATCCATGCCAAGTTCCATGAAAATCCATTCAGTGGTTATGGAAGAGAGTCTTTTAAACACGACCACGGACGGACTCACGGACGAACGCACGGACGCAAGACGGGCACATCGTGATCACAATAGCCCACCCTGAGCATTGCTCAGGTGAGCTAAAAATATAGGCCGAAACTTTTTACTTAGTGTAAAGCTACATTGTAACAACTTTGTCATTGCATATGTAGATGTCAGAGTATCAGAAAATTAAAGAATACAAGTGAATGAAGTATTGCCATGCAATACAAAGTCCCCTACTGGAAGGCACCTTACTGTTTCTACTGCAGTATAACATAATGAACTAATATATGTCAATGATATATAAACAATATTGTACTATATACACATTATGTTAGAACAAAACACTTGGATTAAAATTCGCATACATAAAAACCTATAGTTGCTTTCATATGGATTTATTTTGGCCAATTATGAAAAAGTTATCATATAAGTTATCTATAGTAACAACAAAGGGAAATTAAAAAAAAAAATAAAAAAAAAATAAATCTATTAGAAAAAAATATATTACAAGTCCGCATAAAACACTTTACCGGGTAGAGATAGGTCAAAATACATCTAAAAATTCAATTTAACATGCATGTCGTACCACAGGAAAGTGGTCTCGATTTTTCCCTACGGCCAGTAATAAAAAACTAACAATATAATCTATTGTATCATAGCTCGGTGTTTTTTCTTAACAAATTTGGTGCAGATAATTCGTATACACGGAGTACAGGGTGCGGTAACTAAAAGTGTGCAGGTATTTAATACCCGCACGCTAGTTACCGCACTGTTGGATAGAAAAGCATTCCAGCGTGTCTGGAACAGCAGATAGCGAAGTGTATTTTATTGATTTTCTGCTCTAGCATTGGTTTATTTTACCTGGGCTTTACACATTTGTAAAGCAAGGATTTTAAGTACTCACTGAACTGCTGTATATGGCAATGTGGAACGCCTACAACTACCATATATGGATGGCTATGATACAAAACAGAAAGAACATTAAAACTCTCGGGTAAACGATTTATACTCGGGGGCTACGTCCCCTCGTACAAATCGTTTACCCTCGAGATTCAATGCTCTTTCTATTACTTTATAGTAAAACAAAGGGAGGTAATTCTTAAAACAAGGGTGCCTCATGGCAATGAACATTTGTGCCAAGTTACATCAAAATCCCTCCATGCATGGAGAAGAAATGCTCTGGACAAAGTCATTCTTAAATTTAACCTTCGACCTCTAAGTATGACCTTGACCTTAAACCTAGAGACCTGGTTCTTGCGCACGACAATCCGTGTCATAGTGTTGAACTTTCGTGCCAAGTTTCATCAAAATCCCTCCATGCATGAAGAAGAAATGCTCCCGACAAAGTCATTTTTGTATCTGACATTTGGCCTCTAAGTGTGACCTTGACCTTAGACTTAGGGCCCGGGATTTGCGCATGACATGTTGTCTCATCCAGGGAAGTATTTGTTCCAACTGATATTTAAATCCTGCCTTGCATGACAAAGTTATACACCGGACAGGGAAAAAATCCTATTGACCTTTGATCTCAAAGTGTGACCTTGACCTTTAAGCCAGGGTTCTGGGTGTTGCGCCTGACACATCATATTATCATGGGGAACATTTGTGCCAAGTAATATTAAAATCCCTTCATGGATGGCAGAATTATGGACCGGACAGGAAAAAAGCCATGTTGACATTTGACCTCCAATTGTGACCTTGACCTTTGAGCTAGGGGTCTGCGTCTTACGCATGACACGTCGTCTCCTCCTTGGAAACATTTATGCCAAGTGATATAAAATCCCTTAATGAATGACAGAGTTATGGACCGGACACGAAGCAGACCCTGCTCGTGCTATGTGAACATTTGACTGCTAAGTGTGACCTTGACCTTTGAACTAGGGGTCTGAAAGTTGGACATGACACATCGTCTTATTATGAGGTGCATTTGTGCCAAGTAGTATTAAAATCCCGTCATAGATGGGAGAGTTATGGACCGGATAGGAGAAAAGCAATGTTAACCTTTGGCCTCCAATTATGACCTTGACCTTTGAGCTAGGGATCTGGGTCTTGCGCATGACACGTCGTCTCTTCATGGGAAACATTTGTGCCAAGTGATATTAAAATCCCTTAATGAATGACAGAGTTATGGACCGGACACGAAGCAGACCCTGTTCATGCAATGCTAACATTTGACTACTAAGTATGACCTTGACCTGTGAGCTAGGGGTCTGAAAGTTGGGCATGACACATCGTCTTACTATGAGGTACATTTGTACCGAGTAATACAAAATGTATTAAAATCCCTTCATGGATGGGAGAGTTACGGACCGGACAGGAGAAAAGCCTTGCTGACCTTTGACCTCCAACTGTGACCTTGACCTTTGAGGTAGGGGTCCGGGTCTTGCGCATGACACGTCGTCTCATCATGGGGAACATTTGGTCAAGTAATATTAAAATCACTTCATGAATGACAGAGTTATGGACCGGACAGAAATTACGGACGGACGGAAGGACGAACGGAATGACGGAATGACAGAATGACGGAAAAGTGCATTCCTATAGTCCCCGAAACTGGGTTTCAACCAGTAGGGGATTAATAAGACATATCACAGTAAATGTCTTGATCTGTCATCACTTTTTGTCAGCACATGTTTATTGTACCAAAATGCTTGTACTAAAAATGTCCAAGCGTTTTCCTCTGTCTAGTCTCATTTCTTCGTCTGATTTTTTTTCAGCACGTCGGACAGATGCATTTAAGTATTTAATATTTATGGAATTGCCTTAAGATATTATTTGGATGAACATAAATAAGAAATATACAAGTTCTTTTAATTCTAGGGAACTAATATACTAGTACAACAGTGGAATATTTTAATTTACCTTGTTTTTTTTTGCATCAGATGTAGGCTGAAATCTACCAGTGTACTACATCTCTAGTACTAGTTGAAGTAGGTAGTTAGGCACTCTGACAGAGGTGGAAATCGTCGCGATTTAAACCTACTGACCAATCATTTTACATACACATCTAGCGAGTTAGGTTTAAAAGTAAACCTAGCGATATACTCACAGGGCTACATTTAAAAAGTCTTTATTTGTTGTATCTTGGTCCTGTTTTTTAAATTTGTATAAATAAGTAGCCAATTGTAATTAAACTTTTACCAGTAGATATATGATCGTTTCTAAAAGAATATTTCTTCTGTAAAAATAAGCCAAATCTGTATATATTGTATAAAAGGATAAATTAAATAAAACAGTTTAAACTTCCTTACTTATTATTTTGCTAACTTGAAAAATATTTGCACTTGTCCTATCGCAACTTAAAACAAGAGGGTCATGATGACCCTGGATCGCTCACCTGAGTAATATGAGCTACATGTCTCAAATGTCAAACTGATGCTAAAAAATTTAGAAAGTCATAGGTCACATTCGTAGTCAATGAAATTCAGTTTTACGATAAGTGTGCATACCTGAGTATGTCATCCAAATTTCAAGGCTGTATCTTTAAAAAAAACAACAACAAGAAAGTAGGTCAGCAGGTCAAGGTCACAGTCAAGTGACATCATATTACTTCATCAGGTAATGATAATTAAACAGTCTTGGAAATATGATCAGATAATTATTTAAGTGTTTTTTCCTATATAACTCATAACTAACTGACCCCGGGGCAGGCCTCTTTTAATCCCAGAAGCATAATTCGAACAATTTTGGTAAAGGACTACTATGCAATGCAGCATACCAATCATCAAAAGCCTAGGTCGTATGGTTTAAGACAAGAAGATTTTTTTTCCTATATAAGTCTATATATTTACAATGTAGGATCCCCAGAGCAGGGCCTCTTTTCGACCCAGAGGTACATTTTGAACAATTTTGGTTGAGAACCATAAGACAATGCTACAAACCAAATATCAAAGGCTTAAGTCTTGTGGTTTCAGACAAGAAGACTTTAAACATTTTTTTCCAATATATATTAAGTCTATGTAAAGCTTGGGACCCCCGGGGCGGGGCCATATTTGACCCTAGTTGGACAATTTGAACAATCTTGTTAGAGGACCACTAGATGATGAACACACCAAATATCAAAGCCCTAGGCCGTGTGGTTTTGGACAAGAAGATTTTTAAAGTTTTCCTTTCGGTTGCCATGGCAACCACAGTTCTTCATGGAATTCATTTTTTTTGAACAATTTTGATGCCCTTTATAAAACACTCCTGTGAAGTTTGATGTTATTCTGCCCAATGGTTTTCAAGAAGAATATTGTTTTAGAAAATGTTGACTGACACACGACAAACGACACACGACGCACAACGGACGACTGACACTGAGCGGTCACAAAATCTTACCATGAGCCTTTGGTTCAGGTGAGCTAAAAAGACAAACATTCTCCAATAAAACCTTTTTGGGCACAGCAATTTAAGCTGTTAGGTAGGTGACAGCAAACAAGCACAATTTTAATTTTGGCCTAGCTGGTAGAAATTAAAAGGTGTAAGCGGAAAACACGCTGACATACATGGAGTTTAAAAGTGTTTTGCCTACTAATAAGAGGTTTTCTCACTAGTTAGGAAGGACATATGATGATTGTGTTTGGCATGGGCTTTCCAGACATGCATATTTAGTGTGAATAAAATGGGTTCAAATTAATATTTGAAGCCTCCAAAGCTGGTGACGCGATTTGCGTTGCTGGTTATATACACATAGAAGGAGAGTTCGAACTGTAAGTGGGTTATGTGCGGAGGGCGTAATAGACTGTATATCTGTGGCAGTAGATGTTAAAGCTAAGTTCTCCCTTTGACCATAATTGTAGTTTGTGTCCAGTCAGGTGTATTGACCTTTGGTAAAATTTGTTCCCACTAAAAGACTGTATTCTGATTGGTTTAGGCATCAGCGACCAATATCTCACTACCGTGAAAACTTGATACCATGTAAATGTTGGTTAAGACATTTTACATTTCTGTAGAATATAATTTTAATGGATGGATTTCTTAATAATGTTATTTGATTTCATTTATAAGGTTCCTATTAGTGTTTCTGGTCATATAAAGTAAAAGATTGTAAATTCAATATTTACACTTTTGGACTTTTCTAATTTAAACAGATTAGTATATTTTGAGTACAGTTCATGTTTCATAAATGGCAGTCTTGTCACTAATCTCTGACTCATTCTTTAATTACACATTTGCATACCATTAACCTGAATAACGGAGAGAATGAGCAGGTGAGATTGTTGTGGTGCAACTGGTGTTGTTATCTAGTGTTGGTGCATTTAACTCCACAACTTGGTAGGGATATATATGTGTTTTGTTATGAACATGTATAATGTGTACTAACCCCTGTGGGATTTATGTTTATTCCGAGCTCAAATATCTTTTTGTAGCGAATGTAATAGGAAGGTCATTTTTCCACAGCAACACATAAAACGTCCGTTCACGAAGACATCGGTTGGATAAATATACTTGTAAATTGATAGATTCAACCGATGGAGACGCATATAAAATTGTTACTTTTGATTTCAGTGACACAACCGCCATCATTCGGATACATCCGTAACTACGCCAGAGGAAGTGGCTAATCGTACGGTCCCGTATGAATAGTGATATAACCCGCAGGTGGCTATTCGTACGGCAGTTTTGTATTACATTGTACTGAAGTCATTCAAGTTATATATTTTCTACCGATTTCTTTTACTTTTCTTTGACTTTCAGTTGCACATAAACTGAAAGTGTTTCAAAATATAGAACAAAGACTTATTATATGTCTGCAAGCAATATTATTGTCATCGTATGAGAAAATGCAGTAGGTGTGAATAATAAAAATGTCATCTATAGAAGTTCACATCATAGTTTAAATATCATATTAAATATGCTTACTTTTTCTTTCATATTTCAGTTGATAATACTGGAACTACTAGTAATTATTGATAATATTTAGAGTCTCTCTCTCTCTCTCTCTCTCTCTCTCTCTCGACGCTGCTTAAATACTCCTCTATAAAAATGGGACTAGAATTTACATGTCTTCACTTGGTACTGGCAGTGTTCCACAAGATTGGAGGGTGGCTATCGTTTTCCCTGTATACATAAAGGTTCCATGAAGCTAAGCCAGAAATCACAGACCTATTCTCTTACTTGCCTTGCTTCCAACTGATGGAGCTTGTTTTAATATCAAATATTATAAATAAACTGGATAACTGTGAATCTCAGTTGTTAGATTTTAATCAAGAATTTTTGATTACCTTGAAGCTAGTAAAAAGACAAACCTAATATTAATGGACTTTAGCAAAGCGTTTGACAAAGTCGTTCGCAATCTTTTGGTCTACAAGCTTTTTCAATAAGGCATACAGAAAAACATCCCTGTATATTAAATCTTTCCTTTAAATACGAACACAAAAGGTCTCTTAATGAGTTCAGTAGTGGCCTCGATTACTGTTGTTCTAGCCTGAAATATATATTTTATCATCTTTTAACCTGTAATTTGTAATATAATATTATTTATTTTAATATTGCACACAAATCTGTGTTTTCAATAAAGGCTTAATTATCAAAATGTCTACCAGACAGTCGCCTCCCAGTCACAGGCAGACATTGATTGTGGGGACTATCTAGTTCTGGCTACCATAACTTAACTGACGCTGTTTCTATTTTCTGATGGTCGCATCCATTAAGTTATGAGTAAACCCCATTTGGTTAACTAACCAGTATCAAACCGCAACATCTTGCACGGTCTCTCGTGAGAAACTCATGATATCATGCAACAGTTCAGAGCACGTGGTCATTTTTGATAATCAGTATCAAAATTTTACCTATTTATGAATTTAATTTATTTATTTTGTTGGGTTTAACGTCGCACCGACATAAGTTTAGGTCATATGGCGACTTTCCAGCTCTGATAGTGGAGGAAGATCCCAGATGCCCCTCAGTGCATTATTTCATCACGAGCGGGCACCTGGGTAGAACCACCGACCTTCCGCAAGCCAGCTGCCAGTGGATAGCTTCCTTACATGATGAATTTAACGCCCCGAGTGAGGCTCGAACCCACATCAATAACGGGCAAATGATTTGAAGTCAGCGACTTTAACCACTCGGCCAAGGGGCCCCCTTAATCATAGATATAACCATTTTCGATAAAATCCATAAAAAACCTACAATTTCTCAGAAAATGTCAATAAATAATGATTCTATACCACTGGTGTTTCAAAATGAAGAATATCCTGATAACATGGATAAAAGGACAACAACAATGATGGACAAACTATTGCAGGTAGGGGTACCAATGTGAAATTTGTGTTCAAATTATGTTGCATGGATTATTTGTGCCAGATCTAAAGGAAAATGAATAAGAAATATTGTAAAGTAAAAGGTGAGTTCATTGCATTTCATCTGATTGAAAATATAGCGTGACAGACTTCTGGCACTATTCCTGGTTAGGTTTCAGTATGGGATTCGTTTTAGCTCAAGGATCCGTAACAGCATATGAAATCTCTGAGCTGAATATTTTAGCTAGGAACTATTGTGCAGATGTAGAACAATTGATTGTTCGAACGGGACCGTAAAACGAGCCATGGTAAATGATTGTTCGTACAGGACAGTACTAAGAGCCATACTAAATCTATTTCAAGAAACACAACAACAACACATTTGTTTCGCATTTTCTGGTAAACTGGCTTTCCTTTTATTGAACAACAGGCTTAATTTGATAACATTAATGTATTGTTTGTAGGAATGGCATAGAAAAGCAAAATATTTGTAAATTTCTAAATTTATCTTCCGTCTTTACACAAAATCCTACCACGGCCAATCAGCCATTGTTGTTTTCGACTTATCAAATTTTTGTCACGTGACACTGTCTTCGTTGGTTTACGGAAATCGGCGAAGCCTGGCGAGTTAATTAGTGACCAGCTGGTCATTAAATATGTTATGGTTTTATACCAGAGCTCCGGAAATTTTGAGCACTCAATGCCTAACTAAAGTAAAGGAACCTGCGTGAGAGCCATATTGTCTAGTCGCGTAATGGCTGCCAGGTATTTGAACATGGTATGGCAATTGAGGTCTAAATTAAAGCTAGTTTTTGTTTAAATTTCATTGTGGATGTATTTTTGACATTTTGGTAGGAAAAAAAAGGGAAGCAGGTTGTATTTGATGAAGTGAAGCTCAATCTTAGTATGAGTAGTACTTCTAGGTCACAGCAGTGGGATTTTGATGTCAGTTTACAGTAGGCAAATCTGACCAGAGAAATCTCTCTTAGAAGATTCCGAAGTATTTTTCCTTTATAACATCCCCAACTTTGAGCGTGAAATATACGAGAACCACAACTCTTGTCGGTATTGATTTTTTGCCTTGTGTGCCGTTATAGTTGTTTCCCTTTACACTAAAATATCAATAAACCTCTGTTTGGCATTTATAGGTAAATTCGAGCAACGCATCTTGGTTATAGACAGAATTATTGAAGTATGCTAATTAAAGCAGAATATAACACATCTTTAAAGGCCTAGATTTTGGCAGTGGGCCAAGGGATTTCTGTCTTCACCAGCACAGTTGGGGGCTAATGACCATCACAGTATGGTTCCAATAAACAAGGGTCAATGTTTATTGGAGAGTCAGTCTACCTTACAAGTGTATCAATTAGTGAGAAGGGGAAACAATGTAATTTATTTTAGATTAATGAATTATTGATAACATTTAAATTTAATCCATTTTTTTTTGCATTTCTATGTAAAGAAAAATATTGTTGATCAAACACAATAATAAAAAATCAGAAACTTATTTTCACAATAATGAAATAATGAGAAACTTACTTAAAGAAATACGCAAGCTTTTATTTTTTTCAAATTATGTCTGGATAATTGTGATATTTAAGAAAAATGTAACTTTCACTCATTTAAAGCTTGCAGAGTACTGTTAATAACATCCGTCTAAAATTGAAAACAGAATGTGCATTTCAAAGTTACAAAGCAAAGCATGAAAAAAAGTCACTTTTGGCAACATACTGTAATGCATTAATTGTATTTTATGGACTTTGCTAGATACCGACATTGTTTCACGAGTTATAAATGATTCTATTATATTTAACAATAAGTAAAATTACGATTTTACAGTAAAAATACTTGTTTATCATGTGTATGTATTGTTGATTTTCTGTCCTGTATATGCTGAGTGAAGTTATAAGTTTCGTTGAATGCATGGACCAAAAATTTAAAAATAAAAAATGCCACTTTTCAGTGTTAAAGGATATACATAAAACATCACACTAAACGGTTCCTTTTCTTTCAAATTCCTTTTGAAGGCATTTCCCCTTTTTGCTGTGAAACTTAATGTTGTAAAATTATAATCTCGAGTTATTTTTTTTTTTAATTTATCGCCCTGAAAATCTCGATTTTAACAAATACTGCATTTGACTGTAAGTGTTTTACGCGGTTTATGGACTTTTGCGAATACACCGGATGGAGACAAGTTAAACACCCCAGGCTATGTTAATTACCCCCAAAATACGTCTGTAATAAAAATAATCAACTGAGACATAAAGTAGAGATGTTCTTCTCATAACAGATATTTATTTATTAAATTATTTATCGGCAAATTGATCATAGATGTACTTTTTTTTTACTTATTATACTTTTTTGCATACAATTTTAGATGGGTGTAGAAAATTATAACAGAAATTTAGGTGATATATCTGTTAAGCAGTTTGTTTCAGAATAGTTTCGAACAGCTGGACAATACAACCTTAACTGAATTAAACACATATATAAATTTTGGCAATTTCTAGTGTCATGTGTGTTTTTAGTGTATATCAAAATCCCCTTGATCAAAATCCCCTCCACTGAAAATTGACTGGGTGTTACAAAATCCCCTTCACACATTTGCAGGGGGTATCATAATCCCCTCTGTGATTAACATTATAGATATATAAATATCAGTGCTCCAAATTATATAATGTTTGCTAAAGGCATTGTATTTACGTGCTTTATGCAATAGACTTTTAAGTTGTAAATAGTTGTATTTGAACTTGATGAAATAAGTAAAAATCATAGAGGGGATTATGATACCCCCTGCAAAAGTATGAAGGGGATTTTGTAACACCCTGTCATTTTTCAGTGTAGGGGATTTTGATCAAGGGGATTTTGATCGTCTCCCTTCGTTTTTAAATGCCTAGATCCACTACTATATAAGTTCGACATTTCATTTGAGTCATCTTTGTGCACATTTATATTATACATACATTTGTTAAAAATACAACACATTTTGTAATTGTCTAAAACACATACTATCTTACATTTCACAATTAACCTAAAGTATCTATTTGCTATTAAAAATTATTGTATTACAATAAAACTTCACTGTTTCACAATATCCGCAAAAAGATCATAAAACATTTGTAAAGAGGTGTCCACACCGTCTTATCTGCTGCTTATCAGCGATTATGTAATAGTTGCTAATTGATGGGCAATTTTCACAACAGGGGTCCCCGTGGACCATGAAGATTTGTGAAGTAATTTTCCTTTATAGAATGTAGAATAACAATATACAAATGAAGTTATAAAAATGTCTTTGTTTTCATAAAAGATTTCTGCCAATATCATGATAATGAAAAAGGTCATATACCGGTGAAAGTGATAACTGTATTTGATAAATATACATCTGTTGTTGTTTTTTTTAATTTGAATAATAAGTTTCGTAAAGTGTACCTTTTCCCTCTTCTACTGAAATGTTTGCACGGGTAAATAAATCAAATTATCACCACAGTTTAATATGACCATCATTCATCAGTTTGTAATTTATACTTTTTCATTCACGCAGTGATCAGTGAACGTAATGAAGTCATGGTTGTATGTAATATTTTAGGCCCATACATAACAAAATTTTCGCGAAATGTTTCAATTATTGAATAGTTTATTGTAATATCGTCAAAAATTATACCGGCACACAGTTTATAAAGCAATTACATAGAATTAATTCTAATTGCCTTTTTAATTTAATGCAGACTTTTTAAGAGCAATTTATTTCCAATTAAAGATGTGACTTACAGTTTGCCAATTCAAAAAAGTTTTACTTTTAATCATAATAAATTATAAATAAATAAATAATTAAAGAAAATGCTCGAATAGATATGCAACACATTGATAAGCATTGCCTTGTGCCGTCGTACCGTTAAGTAAATATTTGTGAAAAGCGTGCTCATGATTGCGATTTCTTCACTTTCAAATTAAAATGGAAGCAATTTGTCATAAATCAATTTTAAAATAAAAAATACCCAGACAATGTTCAGACAATGGAGAATACTTCACGAGGTTATAAAATAATGTCATTTTGATAGAAAATGTTTTTTATAGCCTTTTAAAACCTGACATAACCGATCTTTTCAAAATTTCTATATAGAAATACATAGAAACCGTAGTCATCAACTTCAAACAAAAATGGAAGCAATAAGTTTTTGTATCACATCGATAAAAAATATATTGAAATAAAGGGCAAAAAATGAAGATTACTTCACGAGGTTATAAAATTTTGTTAAATAACGATAAAAATACGTTTTTAATGTTTGAAATATATTTTCCTATACAAATCTATAGTAAAACTGCTTATCGATAAACGTTATCGGGTCCGCGAGCCGTGTATATTCAAGGGAGACTACTTTTGCCAAACTACTGGTTAGTGTATTGGAATGTTGGCCATGCTCACATAATAACTAAGTGATCCCAAGGCGGGGCCTCTTTTACCCCATTTGAACAATTTTGGTTGAGGACTACTAGACAATGCATCATACCAAATATCAAAAGCCTAGGTCGTATGGTTTCAGACAAGAAACTTTTTAAAGCTTTTTCCAATATAAGTCTATATAAAACTTGGGAACCCCAGGGCAGGACCTCTTTTCACCCTAGGGGTACAATTTGAACAATTTTGGTTAAGGACCATAAGACAATGCTACAAACCAAATATCATAGGTCTAAGTGTTGTTGTTTCAATCAAGAAGATTTATAAACATTTTTTCCTATAAAAGTCTATGTAAAACTTGGACCCACGGGGTGGGTCCTAAGGGGATAATTTGAATATTCTTGGTAGAGGACCACTAGATGATGCTACATACCAAATATCAAAGCCCTAGGCCATGTGGTTTTGTACAAGAAGATTTTCAAAGTTTTCTCTATATAAGTCTATATGAAGCATGTGACCCTCGGGGCGGGGCCATATTTGACCCTAGGGGGATAGTTTGAACAATTTTGGTAGAGGACCACTAGATGATGCTACACACAAGATATCAAAGCCCGAAGCCCTGTGGTTTTGGACAAGGAGATGTTTAAAAAATTTCCTTTCGGTTGCCATGGCAACCAGAGTTCTCCATGAAACTCAATTCTTTGAATAATTTTGAAAGGGTGCCACCCATGGATCATTCCTGTGAAGTTTGTTGTAATTCAGCCCAGTGATTTTCAAGAAGATTTTTTAAAGAAATTGTTGACGCACAACGGACATCAAGAGGTCACAACAGCTCACCTTGTCACTTCGTGACAGGTGAGCTAAAAATTATCTACAATGCTCGATCCTTTATAATACACTTATTTAAGCCAGCCTTGACTTACATGTTCATATATGTTATATGTGTATACAGAGCCGGCTTCCTAGCCACTGCCTTACAGAAAGATCATCTAAACTGCAAATATCTACCACTTTACTGTACTACAGCCAGTGTTGTTGTTTTTTGGGGGCATTTTTAGTGCCGATTATGGGCTGTTTCCCTTGCAAAAGAACTTCCATTTTTCCCCGAAAATGATCATTTTTTCCCAAATATATTTCACATTTCCCCTTCTGATGGAGATTATTTTCAATTAAAATACTCAAGGTCTGTATAGCATCATTGACAGACAACATTTTATTACAAAGTGAAAACGAGTCAGTCGAGACCTAATCCATTCGTCTTAGATATTTCAGTAGAAAAGGCAAAAAAAAAAAAAATCAACAACTTATGAAAAAAACAAGCTTGCCACTATTTTCTCAGTTTCTTTATTTGTCGCGCTTATTTTCCCAATTCCACGGGCAAAGGTAGTTTAATTATTTCCAAAAAAAATCACTGTACACCTGATAAAAACGAAAGTATAAATGATGGTATGCACTTATCACCGATTAGGTCTTACATTCAGGTCTTTTGTAGACCTTATATAGGTTAAATTATAAAACGTCAATATTTACCTATTACAACTGATACAGACGCCATATAACTTCCTCAAAGGTTCACTTTATACACTAATAAATAGCGATCACATAGAAGATTCAAAGGGACGTAACTATTGACAAAATGGTCGCCATAAAATCTCCAGGCTGAACACCACTAAATCCAGCTGTTCTTTATTTCATATAAAATCCACTTACTTCATAACGTTTTTTCGACATTTTCTAGCATATCAGATTTTTAGAGACTTATATTCCCATACTGAAAAGTAAACAACTAGATCGCTACAGTAGAAATTTAGAAACACAGAAAGAAAAGGGAGTGTTAACATTTATATAAGAAAACTACCGTTCGTTAAATACAACCCGCTGAATTCACTACTTTTTGCTTCTTTCAAATTTATAGAACAAACGTTTATATAATCACAAAGATATTGCGGTTTTTTACCATTTAAATCAAACTAAAGTAACTACTTCAATAAATATAACAACATCTCTCATGAAGTCATAAGTCTTTACATGCTGAATCCATTTTTAAATAGTATATGATGCTCTACAGTCACTCCCTTAAAACATTCGTTGTGCTGAATCCATCTTTATGCTATATTCGCCAAATGGAGCCGTTACCGTACGATGTTGTGATTGAACTCCCAGTCCCGTACTACGGAAACACTAAGTTTTCCACATTAATCGTCACTGAAAGTATAGGAACAAACAAACAAACAAAAAACAAAACAAAAATAGCAACGACCGGAAAAAAAGGCGGCCTGGTTATAATATAAATGTTATTTTATTTTCTGCTTTTATATATATATATACCTCACCTATCTTAATTAACTCATGTTACATGAAGCATAAATAAAATAAAGCCATTATTTAAAATTCAAGCTTAGACATTGCTAATGACTGATATTCACATAGTATACATGATTTTCAAGAGAAAACCACAACAGCCAGCGGAGGGTTTGGAGGGTTTTTCTGACGGCTGTTTGAACCAAACTCCCAGTCGAAAATGGGAGAAGATGCTTGGCTCACCGAGTGATTCGATTATACGTTAAAGTTGCTGATATCATTAATTACAGCTGAAGACATTCATGACCAAATATTGAGATAAAATTGCCGCAGTCAAAAAAGTAACTGAAACTATTATTTGAAAATAGCTCTAATTATTATTGATGCCTGCAGTGTATTAATATATTAGACTCAAATTCAAGTTCGTTCCTGGCGCGGCAAATCATATCAAAATCTCCATCAAAACCATGTGACTTTTACATTCAAAATTAAACATTTCATTTCAGCTATAGATCAGTGGTAACTTACTTACTGGTCATGTGAGCTACCCTTAGTGTAACAAGAACAGATTAAGCATTCAACATTTGTCAGCTTAAGAGTCGTTTATTAAACAAACAGCTTCGGACTCAATATCGTCGACAAAAATCGGTCGGGCAGTTTTTCCGAATTTAGACTGGCATTTGCTGCTACCTTTCGGAATCTGTCCCACTTTTTACTAGAAATAGCATCAACAATTACATTGTGTTCTGACCTTATATAACGAGCTCTAAAAACAATTTCATGTTTCATTGATAGTAATACTAGGTCCCTAACTAAAATCATCACTCTCTTTGATTTTGAGGATGCTTGTTCAAAATTTCAACAAGGGCCTCATTGTCATTCCATAAAAGTATATTCTTCCTTGCAAGATTTTCTGACAATAATATGAAAGCTAGGTAGACTGGAACAAATTCAAAAATGTCATTTCCCTCAAAATATCGCTATTAGCCCAGAATTCCAGCCATTGAAAACATGACCATTAATCTTGAAAATAAGACGCGGCACCAAGGTTACAACCTCCTGCACAATCTGTGTAAAGTTCCAAAGTTTCATCATTGTACCATAATGGCTCAGGAATGTGAACTACTCCTTTGAATTCATTGAGGAATTGAAGCTAAATTTGCATATCTTCGCGCATGTCCGTAGTTACGCGCTTTAGGAAGTGCGGCTTGTTCAACCCCTGCATGGCCTAATAAAAACGATGTAAAAATGCTCTACTACCCCTTATTACACGACTGAAGAAATTGAGCTCTCCAACCAGAGATTGCAGTTGTAATAGCGAAATTTTCTTCTTACATAACAGTTGACGCATCCAATTGATTAGCTCCTGAATTTTCCCGACCGGGACCCTTATCGTCATAGCTACCGAATCAATATCAATTCCCAAAAATGTTAACACTGTAGTAGGACTCACGGACTTCTCATGTGCAGTAAGTACACCTCATTCAGTGCAAACACGTTCAAAGTGGTCTGCAAGTACCATGGAACTGTCTGATTACTTTTCCGACCCAAAAATGAAATCGTCAAGATATTAATGATCAATTTTCTGGAGTTGATACCTGTTAAATACTCTTATTAACCAGTGCAAGAAAGAAGAAAATGTTTCAAATAAACTACAAGACCGGACAAAACCCATTGGTAGCATTCTATCAAAATAATAGCTTTTCCGAACCTTCATACCGAGTAAATGGAAACCGCCAGGAAGAATGGGCAAGAGGCGAAAAGTCGACTTGATATCACGTTTTGCTATCTTTGCCCCTCTGCCTAATGTTAAAACATATTTGCAACCTTGTCAAAAGAGGTATATTTTACTGAACAATATTTATCATCAATACCGTCATGTGTACTATGGTATTTCGGGTAAGATAAATGTTGTTGGATTTTTGGACTAGACATATAGGTGAAATTTTAAGATTTGGAAAAGGCGGTGAACTGAAAGGTCCAGCTATTCTTCCTAAATCTACTTCATTGGCCAATTTTGTTTGTAGTTCTTTTGGTAAATTTTAAGATAAGCCGATTTAAAGTGTTGTTTTTTTTTTGTTTTTTTGCACGGGAGGATGATCTAAAACCCGTAAAATTGAACCGAAAATCTTTAGAAAATCCGTTTAATAATGAATTCGCGTCTGCCTTGTTAGGATATTTTGAAACGTATTTGGCTGTAAGATAAGTGTTTATAGGTGAATGTCCGAGGGCTATTAAATCTCGGTTGTGCAGTCGGATTTCTGATTGAAGACCTTGACTGATGACGGCATGGACTTGTCTGTCCGCGGACTGTAAAGAATGGCCTTGACCTACTGGTGAAACAGAAACGACTTGGATGATTCCCGCTACAATTTAATGAGTATACATACAAAAAGGTCTTACACATTGTAACTACGGACATTTCAAATTGAAATCGAAGCATTTTCTAAGTCCACCTTGATTCTCATTTGACACTACCGAAGTTGAATGACCTACATAAATCAACCACAATTCATAATCAATTTTAGCCCAGGATTTATTAGGATCGAGAGACATTCTGAAACTAAACTGCTCGTCGTAACTTTTTCAAACTAAGGCTGAATTTCGTTCTGCTGCATTTCGTATTGTCTGCAAATATTTTAAAAGGTCCTGTTTTTTTTCAGGATGCACAGCCAAGAAAATACTCATGAAAATAAAAAAAATGCATCTATTGACATTATCTTTGGATTGTTATTGGATTCCCTTTTGAAAATTAATTCCTCTGAATTATTTATAATAAATTTTCCATCCCTTTTTATGGGAAGGGCTGTTTGCTGATGTTGAAATAATTCGTACCCCATCCCTTTTGTTTTTGTTTTTTTTTTTTGTTGTGTGTTTAAAATGTATGTAATATTGTGTGTAACATTGAAACAGAGAGCAATAAAATATGATTAATCTTAACTAAACTCTTGAGCAGGCGCTGTCCCCAGCGCTGACCTTGATGACCCCGAAACCGCATCTTCAGCAGACGCTGACCTTGATGACCCCGAAAACGCTACTTCAGCAGACACTATCCCCAATGCTGACTTTGATGACCCCGAAACAGCATTTTCAGCAGACACTGTCCCCAACGCTGACCTTGATGACCCCGAAACCACATCCGGCGCCGTCTCCGCTGGCACTGGTACAACTTTGGACCTCAGTGGCGCGTCCGACACTGTAACTGCTGGCACGTCCGACACCGACACCATTGGCACTGATGAAGCTTCAGACTCAGGATCTGCCTTACTTATCCGTCCTCTTGTCCTACGAGACTCTATCATTTTGCTTAGTCTTAACTGTGAAGCCATCAGGACAAAAAAGAATTTGTGCTCATGATACAAAACCACAGAATTGTGTTTTTCTGACAGCTGTTTGTCCCAACACACTTACACGAAAAAAGAATATGCCAAATTTGTGGTGATGAAACGAAAATTTCACTTTTCTAACTTTTTTCTGACGGTTGTTTGAACCAAACTCCCAGACGAAAATGGGAGAAGATGCTTGGCTCACTGAGTGCTTCGATTATACGTTAATGTCGCTGACATCATTAATTACAACTGAGGAAATTCATGACTAAATATGGAGATAAAATTGCGACAGTCACAAAAATAACTGGAGCTATTATTCAAAAATAGTCTGATTATTATAACAGTAGCTCGATCTTGGATGCATCCCACACACACACGAAATGATAAACCGTACCTAAGATGACACGGCACTTTCGCTTACTAATTCACCGAGACATAAAAAACTGACACAAGGAAAGTTAACCTGCTGTTAAAAACGTACACGAAAGTTACAGTACTTTGGCATGTATTCACTGTTCCCCTCTGAATGTGGTTTTAAATCGAACCATATGAAATTTAGCAATTCTGCTTGTATAAAAGACCTTTTATTTAAAAGATATTACTCCTAAGGAGCAAAATATTTACTTTTGAACCACCATCAAAGAAATAAAACATGTATCACTAGAATATATAAATTGTAGGTATATTAGTGCATGGTTGTGATCCATCGAAGGAATATATGGACAGAATACTACATGGATTTTTGTGTATATTCAAACCTGCGAGACCAGTATGCAGAATAGTTAAAGACACTGACCTCCAGATTCAACGACGACAAGAAAGGAAAATATTTAGATATGTAGCAAAGTCAAATTTCAATTGTTTATTTAAAAAATGTTAAGTTCCCAAACGTGGTTTATCGTACAAAAACCCGTGCTTTTACTTTCTACGTGTAAGAATATATCACGAAGGCCGTAGACCAGACTGATATAATGGTTCGATAATGTTTCAAATAAAACCCGGGTTATTCTACGATAAATCACACTTGAGAACTTGTTATTTCGATTCCACACGGCACTTAAAGATTGCTGTTGTGATAGTTAATAAAATCTCTAAAAAGATCCTTTGGAAGCAAAGAATGCAACCAAGAAGAATAATAGCAGATTCGGATTTGATTAAGTCTATTCATGAGAGGTTATGTGCAACACCTCTCACGCCCCCTAGCGCCGGCTTAAGCGGAGCTCTATTACACATATGTTGAATGGACTCCATGATCCCAAAGGACCAGAAAATATAACAACACTGAATCCAAGTACGGGGAGTCTTTTTACAGCCGCCACATGGCACTTAAAGATTGCTGTTGTGATAGTTGATAAAATCTGTAAAAAGATGCTTTGGAAGTTTAAAGTAGCATTATGCGCATGTTACTGCACATAGTGCGTGTTTTTTAAGGTTTTATAAAAGCAATTTTCGGTTGCTGTGCAATTAACTGTGTTAAATTAATGAAAATGTAACATAAGTTATCTGAAACAAAAACATCGGACTAATAAAATAACAGTCGTTTTCTTCTACGCAGTGATCTCCCTTACCGTTATGTAGCGATTTCTGAAAATTTACTGACGTACGTGCAGGCTTATCTGGTCATCACTGGTCTCGAAGGCAGAGTCACTTGCCGCAAGCAGGTTAAATATTAATATTTCTGTCAAAAATCAGTTGCGTTTAAATGGAGTAAAGAACAATTTCAAAAGTATTTCTAATGTTTTATTGGTTGAAGTAATATATTTTCGTCAATCCTCAATACGTTGAAAGCACAACTGTAATATAGATGAAAACATCATTTTTGTCAATGCAAGAAATTTTACAAGATCTGTGAGCATATCATGATTAATTCCAAAAACATAAAGTATTTTCTTATATATTGCCTATGTAAATTAGAAAAAAAAACGAGCACTCAGTGACACTCCAGTACGTTACTAGATGTACATTCACGTCAGCTGACAGGGTTATTACTCTTGTATTACTCTCACCACAGCAACATCACCAAAGCCAAAGTTCTCTGAAACGAAAGAGAAATATTTTAGTTTTCTGATTATTACGCCTTCGTTTAAAATGAGAAGCTGATAATTTAAAAGTGTTTTATATGTATAACAAAATGGTCATCAATTTCTATCACATCGCACTGCTATTCCTATTTAGACTATGTCTAAAAGTAAAAATGGATTAGCTCAACGCCCTTAAAAGCATGAAATCTAAGCTCCTATGCAGTTCGAAGTTTTCAAAAATTCATATTCATTTTGAAAGTTTTTTTTTGTCTGGTTTGGAGGTATATAGTGTGTATGACCAGTTATAGAGGGTTCCATAAAAATAGTAATGATGACTAATGTTATCATCAACACTGCACAAATTTAGAAAATCTTTTATCAGCAGCTATCAGTTTAAGTGTTATTGCATCTATAATTACGACTTGTAGACCAGATGTGTGCCCATTAATCAGAAATGCGCCAATAAAACAAGAAATATCAAATTTCGATACCTTGATTAGCGGTGTTTGCCATCGTTGGCCCCAGCGAATACAGGATATATGGATACTGAGTAAGTCTGTCGTAGCCGCAGTTTCCTGTACCTTCCTCCGTTACAAACCAGTAGTCGTCGTTACCACATCCAGCGAATTTGCTGGAAACGTACCAGTGTCGTGTCACACGAAAAAGTCTAAAATAAATGTGAGTTCCATTATTATATAAAAATGAACTTTATTAAACATACTGTAAATGATGGTCTTTTATGGTATTGACTCATTTCCTTTCTAGGAAACCCATTGTGATCTGAGTATTTTCAATACGGTGAATTCTTTGCATACTACAGTTTAAGATGATTACCTTGTAAAGTTTACAATTCAACATTACTGCTATCACATAGTTCGTTTAACAAGAATTCAGTTGAGTAACATCACAACAGTTCCAGAGTTTAAATAATATCAAGTTTTAAACAATCTAAACTGAATTAAGTTTACGTTACAGCTGATTAAGATCAGGATGAGAAGAAGGTTTTTATTTGCATGTTTAGGTATTCTTACGCTTTTTATTAATGAAAGCATAATTTTTAACTGTTTTATGGTATTTATGATACTTACACAGGGCTTTCGTCTTTTATTGCAAAAAAGTTGTATGCTGCGGAAGATGTAAGATCATTGTAACTAGAACCAATTACTCTACTTTTGTCAAACCAGTTGTCCATCGTGCTACCAACGGCGTTAAATAACACCCAGGCAACCTGTTTTCCATCTTTGTAGATTGAATATTGAACCTTAAATAAAAATGATGATTTTGGTCACTCAGATTAAACAGGTCTAAAACACGTATGATTTTGAAATTAGCCACGCCTACTTGCAGCCTTGTTTTCTGCAAATCAAATTAAGTATGAAACGGTCTACTAAAGAATCATTTATTCCAATTTCTATCAATACTCATAAAGAAAAAGAGCTCCATCCTCTGTTGGTGGTATTATCCTCCTGCCTCCCCCCCCCCCCACCTCCACCTCCCCGAAAATAAAAACAGCTTGAATAACTGGAATAGACAGTCTTGCAAAATACATTTCTGTGGAAATTGGGAATGCTGATTCAGAGGTGAATGTTTTAATATTGCCTGGCAGAGTGTGATAAACAAGAACCACTACCGGGATACCATGTGTGTTGACAAATCAAAACGGCTTGTAAAAATAGACTGTGACTCAATGCAGACTTGGAGCCCCGGTATAAATTACAGACTCCGGTATATACCGGATTAACTAAATTTGTACGAAAAATATCTTAAATGTATATATTTTGTAACCATTGTGATACTAACCCTAACCTTTAGTCAGTATTTTATGCATATTATACACTAAATGCGTGCGGACATGCAAAAATATGGATATTTTTGCCGTGCGCTACAATTGATAATCACTTTCGGACATGCGCAGAAGACCGCTCCAACTCTGCAATGAGTTACATCGGAAAAAATATGGTAAAGGATCACATAAAACACAGTTAAAACTGCAAAACACCGTTCGATTTTCTAAATTGCACTGTATTTTCAAAATTGGCTAGCAATTTCAGCTATATAAATATAGATATATCAGAATGGATCTTGGTAGATATTCCCTATGAAAATGTCTGTGTCATAGAAACAGTTGCTCAGCTCATGTTTTAGGAAGATCCGAACTAAGTTATAGAAAGGTTTGGATTACATATTTTATTCAAATATAGGATATGTTAATGATTTTATTTTGCATTCATTTATTACTGTGCTTATTACTTACTAGGCATGGTAACTGGAGTCTAGGTACTGGTATTTAATTTTTAAAAGTAACTGTCAAATTGTATAAAGCAAATGTATAAATTGTAAGTTGTAAATTGCACAATTATTATTTTGTATTCATCGAATAGCTGTTTTAGAAATAAGTTTAATAGCAATGTTTAAAGGCAACAGTAATTGTTAACAGCGACTTTGGTGTCAGTTGCTTCCTGTAACTTGACTTCAAAAATAGCGTTAAATGACAAGAAAATCACTTTTAGAAACCTTTGTTATTTTCTGTAGGGACCACGTGTCTATCCGCGGATCTCTGTAGTGAAGTCTGCAACCATTTTTCCTGACATTTCGGCACTCTGGATCGTCTGTCGCCCCATCTCCAGTTCTCCATGCCGTCACAGAATCTTTGCCAATACCAATTGTTGTTCGAAACCACATGTCCCTTATGTCTGTCATTGGCAGTTTCCAATTAGTTCATAGCATTTTTATGTTTTAAAGCATACTTTAGAATAATGATTCTAACAAAACATTGAGCAGGGAAAACAACATTGTTGCACCTCAAAATGGTAACAACGCTTTTTGGTTGTCACTACCAAAATTAGGCTGGATTTGGTGGTCAGTGCCAACATGCGTTAAACTCATAGCAATATGGTAGTTTATAAAAATGTCAACTCAATATGGTAGTTTACAAACATGTACTACCAAAATGCGTTGGGTACGTACACATCCAACATAAAACGGCATTGACTATAATTTCTTGATTTACAAAAACAAATATTATTTGATGAATGGACACTATCATTTCAAAGAGAGTTATAGTGGAACTTAGTCGCTCATCCGACATTAATCTTTGGTCTTGAAAACATAATGGTTCTAGATTTTGTCATGCAAGACCATTGAAACATAAGTGAGGGAGATCAATCCAACTTTAACCTTGACATACACCAAGAGATATTGAAGGAACTTTGTACAACTGTTTTCCACACTTACTTGATGCGTCGTTCGCATGACACTGGAACAGGTTTCACAAACGCCAATAAGTGAGAATAGACTGTTTGAGATTAAAACTCAGCATATTCACGAGAAAGGGTTCCTACGACGTGTTTTATAATATCTTTAAAAGTAAATATGACCCTTACAATATGCACAGAATTCGAAATTTATTTTTATGTCGGATGGTTAAAAATATCTAGGTGGAGCACTCACGTGCCATACTCATATTTAGACTTAGTTTTACAGAAGTCAGCAAATTCGTGCTTTAGAATATCTCGGTGGACTATCCCTCCGACAACACTAACACATTCAAACAACAAAACTATACAACGTTATTGCATAGGAATCGTCGTTGGAGGCACCTTTCATACGCTTAGGAATCTGCGCTTACTCCGAACTGCCTCCCCGACCATTTTTGTAGGAGGCATTCCATCCTTTTATCTCTCTCTCTCTCTCTCTTGTGCGTAATATAAAAATGACCACGACTCCTGCTGTAGAAAAACTACCAAAATACGTTTCGTTCAATGATCCTAAACACATCATATGTACCATTGCAACGCATTTTGTCGCTACCAAAACTCGGCCGAATTATGGTAGCGACGACCAAAATGAGTTGCTATCATTTTGAGGTGTAACTTAACATCAATTATACTAAATGATATTCAGCCAAACTATATGGTTGATTCGGATACGTATATGATTAAATTATTCATTTCGATAAGTGTCTTAAGTGGCAAACAGCTGAACTGAGTATACATTTACCCGTATGTCATTTAGTTTATAGCTCACTTTGCATGCCCATCGCTCTTTCGGTAATCAACACCATTTTTGGGGGGACAGTACGTACGTTTGGAACAAGCATCCATAACTGTGTTTTATATTTTTAGTTTTATAGCCATGATTGGTTAATTTTGTTAAGTATTAATGTGTTTAATGTTTGATACTCATGATTATAGTAAAACTTTTTACGAACGTCACATTATATGGAATAAAATGCATATACCCCCATCCTATGAGATCAATGTCGCAACAAGCAATGCCTACAGGATGATAAATTTATATTTACAATAAAATAATCAAAGAAAAGAAAATTATTTCACACAAAAAAATGTAACATTTCTGGCGCCTTCATCAAACTGAAAACAGAAATTTCCAAGTGATGTGACTGATGCCTAACACTTCTTTCCTGTTTCCTTTTTCTCTTTTGTCTTGTTAAATCTTATGCCATTATCATTAGCCATATCAGACATCGAATTTAAATAAAATTTAAAATTAGGAAAAAACATTGTCATTTACGACATACACTGCAGTTACACAAAACAAAACCCGTTTTGTTCAATTCGTGGCCGTTTTTAAGCTTTCTGACGAAAATGTGAGCACTCCTTTTCTTCATTGAATTGTTAGTATTTCGTATCCTATAACCATGGACGCGGAAGTCAAATATGAAAGATGTTTATTTAGAATGATAAAAATGCATATTAATCGTCTGCTGGTGTTGGTACATGTGAAACCCTGTCTGTCGTACAATTTGGAATTTGCACATGAACACCCCAACATGCATTTTGACTTTAAATTTGCTATATTTTGCATCTCAATAAATGTCATCCAACTTACCGCTTTTTGCTGCATACTTTTATATATAAACATGTAAGTACAAACAAATACTTACCAGGTTGACAAGGTTCTATACAAGCTGGAAAATCAGTTTTCTGCTCTAGGAGTTTGTTTATATTAGCATTCGCATCAATGAGCTGTTCACTAAGTGTGCTGTTTATCTCATCGAGCTTTGCTGATAGCTTTCTACTTGATACAGAACGACAACGACGACCACATTCAGCAAGGTTTGTAATCACTAAAACAACCGCAAGGCACAAAAGAAAGTAAGACTGCTTTGCCATAATTATCTTTACAATGAAGAAAGGAATATCGGCAGTTTTTCTCTCTTGTGATGGGCGAGATTAACAGCGACCTTATATATATATGCATATACGTGTAATATAAAATCAATGATGTTTTACAGGGGGAAGTTAAAAAGTTCCAGGATAATCATTTTACATTCAATTTATATTAAGAAACAAAATCTAACACGCGCATAGAACGGGACTGTAATAGTGATTACACCAAGTTGGTAACGGATTTAAAGAAGAAATCCTAATGAGCATTAAGCCTATAATTTATTCTATTTGATCACACAAGACAATTGTTTATTTGTAATTTCAATTATTTTATCAAAATCTACATTTAACAACACTGGTATTGTTTTATTACGAGTATCTGGTATTGTTTTAGTACGAGTATCTTGTATTGTTTTATTACGAGTGTCTGGTATTGTTTTATTACAAGTATTTTGTGTTGTTCTATTACATGTATCTGGTGTTGTTTTATTACGAGTGCCTGTTGTTGTTTTATCACGGGTGTCTGGTATTGTTTTATTACGAGTGTCTAGTATTTTTATAACGAGTATCTGGGTTTATTTTATAACGAGTGTCTGGTGTATTTATGTACAGATTTGAATATCAGTATTTGGTGTTGTTTTATTACAAGTGTCTGGTATTGTTTTATTACGAGTATCGGGTATTGTTTTATTACGAGTGTCTAGCTTTTTTATAACGAGTATCTGGTTGTATTTTATAACGAGTGTCTGGTGTTGTTTTATTACGAGTATCTGGTGTATTTATGTACAGATTTGAATACAGATTATTGGCTTTAGCTATGAGTTCTGACCTGCGCATCGAAACTTATAAATTGTTGGCTTTAGCTATGAGTTCTGACATGCGTCTCAAAACTTATTGAAATCCCTCGAACACTATTCGAAAACAATCTAGACAACCATAGGAAAAACTTTTCGATATTTAGTTTACATGGTAACACATTGCTTGCTACGTGAACATTGCTTGCAGTAAACGTGACTTTTTTTTATATCAAAACATGTCGGCTGTATGAATCATGCGTCTCAAAATAGTTCCAAGACTGAATCGTAACCACATATTGACAAGTTCAGCTAACATGGACAGACTGCTCTTGTAATGTACACCACTGGAATCTCTTGAACAGCCTGAAAACTGAAAAAAAAACTTGTGTTTTTCATACTACAAAGTATCGTCAATGAACTTGCAGACGCATAAATAAAAAAAAGAAGCACGTCAAATATGAGTTGAATATTTCTCATAAATAACATGTATATTATAAATGAAAGTATATTATAATGCTACATCAAATAATTTGCTATTTCGGCAACTTATAAACCAGAGAAATAGTTGTCTAAAAGAAAATGGTTAGCAGCAATTTGGCTGACATCCGGATATATATTTGCATATTTATTATGTATATTAACAAATTGGGCATACTGAAACTGAACGGGACGTCAAAAGATAATCTCCTGAATGACCACCATAACATGATAAAGCTACTGGACGAAATTAGCTGAAGTTGGTATTTATGATTTAAAAGCCTTAAATCGAGAAGATTTTCGATACGTGCAAAAATCATAATCAAGTTATATTTCATATCCCAAGACGTCTGCTAACCTGATTAAAAGTTCTTTTTACATAACAGTTATCATAGTTATTGTTTCTTTTCGGTGATGCAGTAATATAAATTTACATATGGTACAGAATCTGTCCCGCATTGTTTCAAAACATAACTCGGGTTAAAATAATCTTTGAACAGAAAGAGTAAGATTAAACTAAATTTCTTTACAGAAACCCCTACCTCAATTTTCAAAGTCATACTTCAAATAGTGCTCAATGTGAAAACTTGATGTTTTTGACACCTGTCGAGCTTGACATCTAGTTTCTATGTAAAACAATAGGAAACATTAGTAAGTTACTTCCCGTGATTATGTCCAAGAAGTAGATTGGTCCTACCTCTGTTTTTATCGTTGGCTTCTTTGTAATTTTCAAAAGCAATATCTTTACTAAATTTCATCGGATTGGAAAATGATTAAAGACAGGTTTCAGGTTTTCATTTAGTGGCCTTCTGCTAAATTTAGGTTGGGTTTATCATTTTTATTTAGAAACATACGCATAAGAAGCATATTTATTTTGACCAACCGCAACATTGTTGACAAAGGTTGTAACGAAAAAGTCAGAGGAATCCAACTAAAAGAGACCAATGTAGTATTTGGTTATCCTTGCACTTTATCTTACACCTTTTCAAGGGAAGTAACAAGCTAATGTTCCTCATTCCTCCGATATATTGTATGACATGCAGAAGGATAGCCTTATTGGCTGATATTTTCACCTGTCCGGAATAAATGAAGTTTAAATCTGAAGTATTAATGATATGTAATCTTAACATCACCATGTATCAATTATTTGTTTACGAAGTATAATTTTATAATTATTCATTCTACTAAGCATTTTACTTTATACACAGCTTCAATATTTCTATGTCAAAGGCATTTTAAGGAACAAAGAAATTGCGGCTTCTTTGATGCCTTGCATCACAAATTCGTCTGGTCTATTTTGTATAATTCTCCAGATAAAAATATCACAGTTTCAGTTAAGTAACCCAATGAACTATTTCAACTGAAAGTAACAGTCAGAAGTAAAATATGTTCAACAAGATCTATACTTCTTGACAAGGTGAGTGCTAAAATATGGTAAGCTGTTGAGTAAGAAGATTATACTAGTTGAATAAGGAGATTATAGATATTTGCATAAACATCTAAAAAATAGCTTTATGTTTAGGAGATGAATATGTTACATGAATATAGAATGAGATAATTTCGTTTAAATAGGATAAAGGGCTGAAACAGCTGTTACCGAAATATATTACGCAAATGTAATGATATTACAGATATGCCTGAAAGCTGCTCGCACATAGCTGGGGAGGAAAACGTAATACATTGTGATACAATCATTTACAATTTTATGCAAATTGTTTATCCAACATGAAAAATAAGAAAGGAAAAGTGTTAGATGTTTGTGTTGATCATCATTTTATAGGCGTCTCAAGCGGTTCATTACTTTGCTAGTTTACTAAACATGGGTATATTGCTAATAAGTTCATGCTTAATTTCTTTTAAAATTAAAACTTATAGCAGACTTCATGTACACGTAACCCTAACACACTAAAACAAAACATTGAAAACTAAAGAAATATTAGTGATTCGCTTTAACTTATCAGAACCGGCGGAACATTATTTCAAGCAGATTAACTTAGCGTATTAAGGTGTTTCAAAGGTTATTCAACCTTTCGTAGCGTGTAAGAGAATTATAAAGATTATTCTGATGTGTATAATAACATATTCATAATCCTTATTAATCTAACGAAGTATAGTTATATTCATTAGTTTTGCAACACGCTTTTATAGGACCTGTTGAATGTCCACAATGACAATGCTGTGGATGATTGGAATGAAACAGTTTCAGATGGGTCATTTAAAAGCGGTCAAGATGCTTGTATACTTAAAAGTAAAGAAGGTAACGTTCGATCATATCTGAAACTAACAGAAACTTATTCTGATATAAGTATGCAAGAAACTTAAAATCATCAAATTACAAATGCAGTAAAATATCAATAAAATCTGAAAAGTAGATCCCTCGGAAGCACCGAAAACAAAACAAACAGTGAAAATTGCAGACTCGGTTTGATTGAGTCTGTTCATGAGCAGTAATGGAAAAACCAGATCACTTCTTCACGTTATTGCAATATATATAATGAAATGGTATTTTTGTAGGCAGGCAGAAAAATACTGAATACAATGTAACACGGTAAATTGTATTGTATTTGTTTAAGTGTAAATGCAAGTCGGTTTAGAAGGAATTCATTAATACGATTCAGTTTTAGCTCCACTATTCGGAGAATATGGGGGCTATTCTACTCGCCCCGGCATCGGCGTCAGTGTCGGCGTCGTCGTGACCCTTCTTTGTTTAAGTTTTTCGGCAACCTTTGTTTTTCTGTCATATATTTGTTACTATTGCTTATATCTTACTGTAACTCCACATAAACATTGTCTAGTATACAAACAATGTATGTGTAAGGACTGAGCCCATTTAACACAAGGTCAAGGTCACAAAGCTGTTATACTAAGGTTATTTTAAAGTTAAAGATTTTCGGCAACCTTTATTGTTTTGTCAAATCTTTGTTAATATTGCGTATATCTTACTTTAACTTCACACTTCCAGTATGCAAACAAAGTATATGTCGGGACTGATCCCATTATACCCAAGTTCAAGGTCAACAGGGTGTTATAATTAGGTTATTTTTAAGGTTGAAATTTTTCGGTAACCTTTGTTTTTCTGTCATATCTATTACTATTGCTTATATCTTACTGTAACTTTACATACACATTGTCCAGCATACAAACAAAGTATGTACAGGGGCTGGACCAATTTTATCCAAGGTCAAGGTCAACAAGGTGTTATACTTGGGTTATTTTTAAGATAAAGTTTTTCGTCAACCTTTGTTTTTTCTGTCACATCTTTGTTTCTATTGCTTATGACTTACTGTAAACATTGTCCAGCATACAAATAAAGTATGTGCAGGGGATTGGCCCATTATACCCAAGGTCAAGGTAACAAAGTTGTTTTACTTGGAATTATTTTCATGTTAACTTTTTACGGAAGCTTCGTTTATAGATATATCTTTGGTACTTTAAAAGATATTCTTGCATGAAAACTACTTTTTTCGCTGGATCCGCCCATGTATTAACGGGAGAGAAATCGTGTGCAAACAAGGCAATTCACGTGCTGTTAATACATGTTTTTTATTTTTGTTACGCCTGTGCCGGGGCCAAAATACTATTCTTACGCGAAACGCTAATGTAAACAAACAAAATGGACGCCGACAGGTATCCGTCGTTCTGGCCAAAATTGGGGGACAAATGTGTATATTCAGGAATGCCTGAAAGTCAGAAATTTGTCGTAGTAGATATATTAAAGGAGAGGCCTTGCAACAGATACTTGGTACGGTCACGCATAACCGGCGAGACGTTAAAGGCCTTCAGGCACCAGCTGTTCCGTGATGAAAGTTACGACAATTTGGCCATACAACTACAAGCATCATCAAGTTCTACCAGCTATGGTAAACCTTTTTTGTGATGTTATAACTGAAAAGCTAGATATAAATGCTGAGCTTACATTATCAATTTAATGATAACAAACGGTATAACTTTTATTTATTTGCTATTTATTTTAGGATAGAGTACACGATACAATACATATAACCTAATAAAAATGTACAGTAAACATTGGTCGTGCAATCTTCCGAGACCTTCCAGTTCCAACAATTTAGATACTGTAATTATCTGTACCTATGTCCTCTACGCCTGCATATGAATAAGTGTTGCCTTCCTTTGCAGCAGACAACTCATCCTTTTATACCAGATGATATAGTCAACCAACTGTTAGACGAATTTGCAGATGAAGAGAGTCTTGGGGAATGGTCAGAATCAGACATGGGCCCTAAAAATTCAAACAATTCAGACCTAGACGATGAACAGCTTGATGACATTGACGAATCTGTTAAGAGAACGGGCACAATAAGAAGTGAAAACTGGGCAATAAATAAGTTTAATGGTACTGGCACATTAATTTTTTGAAGATGAAGATAATTTAAATTAATAATTACAATAATACACAGTAAACAAACATTTATTTCAAATATAATTAAATTTTACAATGATTGAATAAACACATCACAATTAATCTAAAGTAAAATCCATTGCTTATGGCTTAATAAAGAAATAAAATCTGATGAATACCATAATTAATGGAAAAAGTGACAAACAGTGTTAACAAGTTTCTCTACGATTTGACCTGGTAACCAAATGACCTGCCCATGAACTTTATGTATATTTAAAACATCAAGTAGATATATGTAGTCATAGCTTTTATGGATATAAACAGCTGATAGCATGTATTTTGAATGAAAATTGGTTAACTTTTAAACTTCAAACTAGATCTATATAACTAAGAACAAATACCTGTGTTTAGGGTTACATCACAAACAAAAATGTGCTGCAACTTTTATTTTGTTTTATACAATTATTGCGTTTTAGTCAGGTAGATATGTGGATTGATCAACCTGATAAAAGCGATATCATCCGAGATATGTGGATTGATCGACCTGATAAAAGTTGATATCGCTTTTATCAGGTCGATCAATCCACATACTGACCGAACCTAAAAGGCAACAAATGTTTTATTATTAAATCCAGCCGAAGTCTAAAAATTAAAAACAAATATATGCAGCCTTTGGTAATACTTCTTAGTAAATTGTGTACGACGTTGCACTATCTTGACATCAAAACATTGTTGTTTACGTATGACGTCACATTTATTCGTACCTTAGCGATTTCGTACGTGACGGGTTACGATGCGGTCAATATGTACTTCAGGCCGCCCCGACCACCAGTCAATATGATAATTTATCACAGATGATGTGACTGTGTTTAAACCAATCACAATCAACATAAATTTAATAATAAATATTGGTATCGCTTATTCTGGTGGATAAATCAACATATCTACCAAACCTAAAAGGCAACTATCATTTTATTATTAAATCCAGCCTACTTGTATGTATAAATATTAAATGAGCCACAACACGAGAAAAAGCAACGTAGTGGCTTTGAGACCAGCATGGATCCAGACCAGCCTGTGCAGTCTGGTCAGGATCCATGCTGTTTGCTAGCGGTTTTTCTAAATGCAATAAGCTTTGAAAGCGCACAATAAATACATGGCAGATCCACAGGCTGGTTTGCATCCATGCTGGTCGCAAAGCCAGTATGTTGATTTTCTCATGGCGTGGCTCAAATACAAATATTTTCAATCTTTGGTCAATTTTTAAGGTAAATTTTGTATGACATTGCACTGTTCCATCAACAAAGTTGAATTTCAACGAGTGTTTTTAAATCTGCCTTTGCGTCATTATGACTTTTTATCATTGATCACATGACTACATATAGACCAATGCAAAGGACTTGAATAATAATTTGATTCATACCTAGAATATGATTAGTTTTGATGACATTTTGGAATAAGGCGTAAAATAATGTTTGTTTCCAGTATCCCCACCTACCCTAAATATTTGGCCCAACCCTACATTTTTGTATGGCCTTGGAAGTTGGAGAATTTTTTTCAAGTTTTTAAAAATCGCGTGCAAACAATGCAATTCACATGCTGTTAATACATTTTTTATTTTTGTTACGCCTGTGCCGGGGCCAAAATACTATTCTTATGCGAAACACTAATGAAAACAAACAAAATGAACACCAACAGTTAGTTTCAATGCAAGAATGTATATATTCTGAGAGGTCTGAAAATTAGAAATTTGTCGTAGTCGATATACTGTAGGAGAGGCCTTGCAACAGATACTAGGTACGGTCACGCGCAACTGGCGAGAGGTTAAAGGCCTTCAGGCATCCGCTGTTCCGCGATGAAAGTTGGCCATACAACTACCAGCATCATCAAGTTCTACCAGCTGTCCCCCTCCCCCACCAAAATAATTCCAATATACATACCCTAATGTTTTTTTAGCATGTTACCGGAAACAAATATTTTTCAGGCCTAATCAATAAATAACGTCCTTATTTGAATATTTCGCTGGGTACCCCTAAACACAGGCATAGCTATTCCTAGTCATTTAATAAACATTTAAAATATTGTTCAGAATGTGAATGTTATATTACAGATTGGCAAAATAGGCGTAATTTAAATATTGATCTGCATGAAGTTTCACCAACAGAGCTAGCATTACACCTAAGGAAATTTTATGCTGAAGTAAGGTCCCTTAAGCAGGAATACTTAGCTCCAGGAAGCATGAGAGGCATTAGAGCTGGTTTACACAGAACACTGACTGGTCAGCTTTACAAAAGAACAATAAACATAATGGAAGATAAAGAATTTGTTCAAGCAAACAAAATGCTTGAAAATATTTGTAAATTGTATGTGGCAAAACCTACCACTCAGAAACAAAGACATTGTCCTGCAATAGAGGAAGGTGACATGGCAAAACTTGCTCAGTATTAGATAAAATATGAGCAGTCACCAGAAAATGCACTACATACATTCTGGTTTCTGTTGTGTTACCTGTTTGCTCGTAGGGGACGAGAAGGTTTTAGAGAGATGAATAAATCCACATTTGACATTAAAAAAGATGACATGGGCCTCGAGTATCTTGTAATGACCAGTAATGAAATAACAAAAAACTGGCAAGGTAGTTCCAGTTCTAAGCCTGGGACTATAGTGATGTTAGAGCTTACGGGCTAGTTATAAACGAAAATGCTAAGCTAAACATTGTTGATGTTTATAAGTTTTATAAATCTAAATTAAACCCAGAAAATGATGCACTTTTTCAAAAACCAAAGTCATCTGACTGGGAAAATAGCACTTCCTGGTACCATAACACTGTTATAGGTAAAAACAAGCTTGGTGACATAATGAAAGTGATATCAAAAAAAGCATCACTTTCAAAGGATTACACTAACCATTCTGTTCGTGCCACTTCTATATCAATAATGTACCAAGGGGGTGTTGACACCAAACACATGTGTAAAATAACAAAGCACGAAAATGAAGAGAGTTTGAAACATTACATAGACGGCCAAACATCTGCCCAAAAACGCCAGTGTTGTCAAGTTTTGTCAAGTGTCCTTAAAATCAGTTCATTGTCCAACCCGTCAAAAGATGGCTATTTAGCTGCTGATCCTGTGCAATCGCCTTTGGTTTGTGGCACCAGTCCGTCCAAAGTTAATACATCAACTGTGAAGTCATCAAGTGTGTATCCTGTACCCGATTGTAGTCCACCACAGTCTCTTCAGTCACCAAGCTTTAGAGCATCAACTGAGCCTACATGTAGCTTTAAGCAACCATCCAGTATTAATCAAGTAAACCCAGTAGGTAAAGGTAAAGAAAATGTTTCTCCATCGCCAGAAGCACCTGTTGTTGTAAATGTTCCCAACAATCAGTTTTCAAACTGCACTTCTAACTCGCAACATATTAGACTGCCCTTTGTTGGTCCTCAAAACTTCACCTTCAATGTCGCTGGTGGAAATTGTCATTTTCATTTCCATTACGATTCTCAGAATGGGCTTGGAAACTGAAATATGAAAAAAACTTGGTGGTAAAATTAAAAGGGCAAGTAGTTCACAGCAGTTAATGTTACAGTTCAATTGTTGCATTTTTATCTAGCTCATTACTTTTTAATTTAACCATAGTACATTGTAGTGATGTGGTGATTCATCTATTTTATTCAACATATGCGGTCATTTCTGTACACAATGAAAGGCATTGTACTTCCTCTGTTACAAATGTTATGTTATGATAGATATTCTGTATGAATAACAAATGTTTGTCTGTTAAAGCATCTTGTAAATTAATTAACTTTTAAAGACTGTTATACTAAGTGACATTTCTTTTTTAAAACATGTCTTAAAGGTATTATGAAAGCGGTATTTCTCAGTGCATACATGCACAAAATATCACATATAACTTCAACATTATATCGCCGAGATGATAAAAATAGAGGATAATACATGAGTGTTTTCATATTGAATTTATTACAAAAGTTCCATAAGCTATTTAAATGCGAGGCTCTGCCGAGCATTTTATCAGTTCTGTTTAAAGTGTTTAATAAATTCAATATGAAAAGTCACAGAAGTAATATTCTTTTCATCATATTTTACCTTTTCCTGTCGAAAGATGAAACTTTCTACTTTTTTTAAGTATTATAACCATGTCAATTTGACCAACATTTACTAAACTAAAAACTTATGTTGACGTAAATGGTTTATTACACGGGTGTAATGGCATAAATTACACACCTATCCATTCTCCTCTGGTTAAACATGTGATAAATCATTATCAGTCATTATTACAATAATGAATATGATGTTACTGTACTTATGCCAAAAAAATTCCGTGAAATGCGAAAGAATATCTGTGTTGTTTTATAACACGATTTTTTTCTTCCTGATTACCGGTTACACTTTGCTATGGAATGTACGTAAATATAATATTTGTTTTGAAAGCATGCGAGAGCATGAATTTATCCGTTAACACATGCTTACTCTCCTGTTAAAACACCACGAAATAATCAATGGAATATTTTTATGCTAAAATATGTACCTCTTTGTTTGACTGATTGGAAAATGAAATTTATTCTAAAAAATGTATTTTCCAAAGGAAGAAATAATTTAAAGCAAAAGTGTCCTATAGCACTATTTATGCACAATGGGAGGTCCTACTTCGGGCAAAATAATTGAAGTGAAATTATTTGTGCGAGTAATTACCGCCTAAGTGCAAAAATAGTGTTAAAACGCCATTTTGCTGTAAATTTAAAATTTATATTTAAAGTTATAGAATGTCGATTCAATTATGCCCTTAATCTTAAACAGTAGATAAAATTCAGAAAGAATGTTTTAACAGAGACGAGAATATTAGAAAATATAGAAGCGCTCTTTCTTGGTCGCACAAAAACAAAAACTTTGTCACCGCACGTTAATGTGACATCGTTCTAGGAAAGAATTTTTTAACAACATATTTTTTTATATTAGAATACAAATTACAAGGCCAGGAAAATACAAAGGTCACATTTATTCATTCGCGCAAGTTTTCCATGTAGGAAAATAAATATGGTTGGATTATTTCATATGTTATTAGCATGTTTTGCATTCAAATGTAAAACTTAGTAGACAAATTGTAATATTGAATCTTGGATTACATTGTTATGTATGTTATGTAGAAAAGGAAATATAAAATTTAATGTATGCTTATGTAAACAACCAAATTTGTATAGTGATAAACTATCTCAGAATAAAAACATATTAAGTTCTCTTTAAATGTTATCATTTTGTGAATCTATGTAATTCCTCTATTTTCGGTTTAGCCTCTACAAATTTTGGGAAAACCCACAATTTACCATTACCATTTATTTCAATAAATACCAGTGATTTTTTTTCGGGGTTGATCTTGAAAATTGTCTAGAATTGACTTGCAGTCAAAAACTCGCTAAGAAAATTACAAAATTCTGTCAAATTATTTGGGGGCCTGCCCCACCCCTTGTCCCTTGAAAGTTTTTTTCCCAATTTCATCTCTAAAATTCGCCTTAAGAAGTTTGGAAATGAAATCAATGTATGAAATCGTTGTTGTTGTTGTTCTGTCACAACAGGGCATTAAAAAATTTTTTGGTACAAAATCCTTTCTGGCAATTTTTTGTAACATATTACAGTAATTTGTAATTATTTTCTCTAAAACCATTTTGTTGAAACGAGCTATGTAAACATCTGTTGATCAAAAACATGCCGTCTACAGAGGTAAGTATTTTACTAAGAAAATCAATTAAATGACTCGAAATGTACACCAAAAATGGATGTTTTAGACAACAAAACTATAGATCCATCTACTGCAAAAATGACTTTACATACATCTAGTCAAAATGAAAGTGAAAGTAAAAATACTGTTCTCATTAGATATTGATGTTTTTTATATATATATTTTTACCATACAATTTGCTGAAAAAGCATTGTTACTTCATTCATTCTGAAATTAAATAAAACTCCAAACTTTGGTGTTTTACGATACACTTTTCCCCCAGTTGTAATTAAAGGCCTTGGCCCCCCCCCCCCCCCCCCCCCCCCCCCCCAAAAAAAATGAATACTTCTATTTAATCTTTTTTAAATAGGAACTATACCACCCAGCATCCCCATTATCATTGTATGTTTACTATATGGCACGATTAACATTTACCGTGTGCGCAAGAGATGAAACCAATAACTTTACATGACTTTGTACTCCGACTTATTCTCTATTATTTTGGTCATTCAAACTTTTGATATTTACACTTCCCGTTAAAATTATAAAAACAATCTAAACCAGTTGAAATTTTAAATACTTGTGTCGTGAAGGATTAATTTTCTTGGGATTTTGAGGTTCATCTGTGAACATAGAAAATCTGGTCGCATTCATTTGATATTGTATTCGCAAAATTTAATCACCCATGAATTAGTCTTTAAGGCGTAAAAAATTATATTTGTTTCCGGTATCCTGACCGACCCTAAATTTTTGGCCCGACCTTAAATGTTTTTATGGCATTGGAGAATAATTTTTTCAACTTTAAAAGTTTTTAACAAAAATTGCAAAAATGCAATTTTATGCTTTAAACATGTCTAGTGATGTTAGAAATTAACTTACTGATGCTCTAAAGACATAACGCTCTTTTTTGTATTCAGTATTCATTTTTTGACACAAAAATAATTTCCGGAAAGCGACAAAATCTCCCTTATTGGCCTTAATAAAAAAAAATAATTCTACCTACCCTACTGTAATTGAGCATGTTACCGGAAACAAAAGAGTTTTTTAGGCCTTATTACATTTACACAGTTATAAATTTACTTACTTCTTTGAACATGCATAACCTTAGCCAGGGTAATGGCGTGGTCACACTACACGTAGTTAATCGTAGTAAGGAATGATCGTACTTGATCGTAGTTGATCGTACTAAGCGTAGTTGCACGTAGATAATCGTAGTCAAACGTAGTAATGATCGTAGTTCGAACTTATGATTTGTCCGTAGTAAGCAAATAATTTTTCGACATGTTCAAAATCTGACTACGATTAACTACGAAGTTTTGAACCTACTGTGACCGTAGTTTGAACGTAGTTGATCTTAGTTAAACGTACTTGATCGTACTTAACAGTAGTGTGTATCGTTTTTGATCGTAGTACAAGAAAAACACATCGACAGTACGGTTCAACTACGATCAACTAGGGCTCCACTACGGCTAAACTAAACTAGGGCTCCACTACGGCTAAACGCTTTTCCGTAGCTCAACGTAGTTGATCGTAATTTGTCGTAGTTGTTCGTACTTCGATCGTAGTATATACGTAGTGTAACGTAGTAACTCATGGTAAGACGTAGTTATACCCTAGTTAACCCTACCAGATTTACTCGTAGTTGAACGTAGTTGTTCGTACTTACACGTACTTCAACGTACGACAAACTACGTTTAAAATGAACTACGACCAACTACGTGCGTGAACGTAAATGCGACCATTGCTTTAAGCTGAAGTGGTTGGCTTATATTCGCTGGTCTTATTCAGACATATTTTTCCTTCCTGGCACGACAGCTGTGTTACCTCCCTTTACGGTCCAGGAAATGTTGCGAATTTGTACACGTCCAACTGCAGGAACTAAAGTTACTGATAAATCTTGCATTTATTGCCGCATTTATACTATTCTCGGTGTAGAGATGAAATACTTCATTGTTACAATCTATTTTCATCAACAAGGCACGATATAAAAGTTCATCACTTCCCTCGACCTCGTGGTTTTCGTAAAACGTCCATTTCATTGCATTTTAAGCAGCAGAAAAGCGAGTTCGTTGTTAAATAAATACTTCATGTCAATTAAAAGTGAATCACGAACATTTTGGCACAGATCTCATTTTATGACAAAAACACTGTCCGTTGTTTTAACCGATTATCAATGGAGAAAAATTCTATGTCTTTCCCAATATGGCCGCGTCACACCTCTCAGAAAATGCCCCTTCGTCTCGGTGCGAATATCTAAAATACATCTCCCTGACTACACTAAATGCGACTACATTGGACTGCACCGGAATATCGAAACCGTCTTATTCGGCGATAAATCTTACTTCTATACGAGTTTTATGCAAGAATAGCGACAATACACGTTTGTTTTGTGTATTAACGTCTGCAGAAGCCCTTGGGACATGTTTGTGACCTCGACCTTCGGTCTCGGTCACAAACAATCCCGCGGGCTTCTGCAGACGTTTATACACAAAAAAAACGTGTATTATCCCTACAATGACTTGAAATTAAAAATATTTCTTTATAATCATCAGCTGCATGTATGGTTACAAACCACATTCCTCTAATTGTACTTTTGTATTTTTGACAGAATTATGCCCCTTTTGTACTTGAACTACTTTTCTGCAATCTTCGCTTTCTGGACAATACTTTAATGCAATATAAGGTAAAGACTTGAAACTTGAAATGTATCTTTATCATCGTCATCATCTGTATGTGTGGTAACAATCCCCATAAGTCTGATTTGTATTTTTGACCAAATTATGCCCCTTTTATACTTTTTTTTGTATCAAACTACTTTTTCTGGACATAACTTTAGTACTCTATAAGATAATGACTTGAAACTCAAAATATATCTTTACCATCATCATCTGCATGTGTTGTAACAATCCCAATAGCTCTAATTTGTGTTCTTGACAGAATTATGCCACGTGATGTATCTTCCTTTTAAAGTAGAGGTCTCTTATTGAGACATATATTCATTTTACCGTCAAATCCCCGAATAGTGGAGCGCGCTGTCTTACGGACAGCGCTTGTTTTATAGGACCTGCTGAATGTCTAAATGACAATGTTGTAAATGACTGGAATGAAACTGTTTTGGATGGGTCACTGGAAAGCGGTCAGGATGCTTGTATATCTAAAAGTAAAGACAGTAACGTTCGACCATATCTAATAGTAAAACAACTGAAACTAATTGCATAATTCAATTTTCTGATTGTAATGTAATTATGCTAGAAACTTTTATTTATCAAATTACAATTGCAATAAAGATATAAATATATCAGATCACTTCTTCACGTTCTTGCGATAATTACAATGATATAATACTTTTGTAGGCGGATTATTAAACTGAAGCTTATTACATAATAAATAGTCTTATCGTGATGTAATTATGCAAGAAACTTTAGATTTTAAAGTCATGCAGTAGCTATAAATACTATTCCCACAGATATATGTCAGATCACTTCTTCATGTTATTTCAATAAAATGAAATAATATTTAAGAAAACAGATAGAAAAATACTCAATAACAAATTACGGTGTTTTGTAATTGTTAAAATGTAAAAGCAAAATCGACAAAATTTCATTATGATTATTACGATTTATTTTATAGAACCATTTAAATGTCCGAATGACAATATTGTAAACGAATGGAATGAAAAAGGTTCGTATGGGTCACTGGAAAGCAGTCAAGATTTTTGTGTATTTAAAAGTAAAAATGGTAACGTTCGACCGTATCTGATAGTTATAAAACTGAAACTAATTACATAATAAATAGTCCCATTGTAATGTAATTATGCAAGAAACTTAAGATTTTGAAGTCACACTGGCAAAAGAAATATCAGTCCCACAGATAAATGTCAGATCACTTCTTCACGTCAGATAGATAAATACTGAATAACAAATTATGATATACTGTAATTGTTAAAATGTATATGCAAAATTGACAAAATTTCATGAAAAATATATTGATTCATTTTATAGAACCTCTTGAATGTCCAAATGCCAATATTGTAAATAATTGGAATGAAACAGTTTCGGATGGGTCACTGGAAAGCGGTTAAGATGCTTGTATATTTAAAAAGTAAAGAAGGTAACACTCAAACAAATCTGGTAGTTTTCAAACTGAAACTAATTACATAATCTGATTGCAATGTCATTATGCGAGAAACTGTAAATTAGTAAATTACAATTTCAATAGAAGTATCAATAAATCGTATCACATAACTTCTTCACGTTATTGAAATAATCGTAGTGAAATAATATTTTTGTAGGTAGATAGGAAAGTACTGAATAACAAATAACAAAATGAAATGTTTTGTAATTATTAAACTGTAAATGAAAATTGGTTTCGACAATATTCCCTATCAAATGATTTATTCGTATAGTACCTGTTGAATGCCTTAATGACAAATTTGTAAATTATTAAAATGAAACAGTTTCGGGCGGGTCACTGGAGAGCGGTCAGAATGTTTGTCGGTTTTAAAGTAAAGAAGGCAACACTCGCCTAAAACTGGTAGTTAAAATGCTGAAACTAATTACATAATTAATGATTATGCTAGAAGAAGTTAGATCATGAAAGTACGCAGGAAATAGAAATACCGGTCCCACAGGTATATGTCAGATCACTTCTTTGTGTTATGTTAATAAAATGGAAAAATCTTTCTGAAGGCAGACAGAAAAATACTAATTGACAAATAATTTCTCTGTATTGCTATTGTTAAAATTTAAATGCAAATCGACAAAATTCCATTTAAATTATAATGAGTCATTTGATAGGTACTGTTGAATGCTGAAATGACAATGTTGTAAATGACTGGGATGAAACGGTTGGATCACTGGAGAGCGGTCATGGTGCTTGCATATTTAAAGGCAACGAAAATTTCCTATATAAGTGACCACCTCACCCCCCTCCGCCCACCCCCCCCCCTTCCACCCCGCCCCCTTCCCTCCCCCTAAATGCTAGACATCTTAATCCCCAATAAACAGGAACCTGTCTGGTCCGGTCTTATAAGTGTCTACAAAACCACTTTTGGATTGACATGTAGTCCATGTAAGAGGATCATAAATTTTATTAGTATGTAAATATTATTGGTAATTTCCAGTAATTTGCATTTTATTAAATGAAATGCAGTTGTTTTATTTGTTTTAGAAGATACACAAAATTATTTTGGGTGATAATATACTAAGTGCTCAGTCATGTTGAGTAATGTCCTGACCAATTAAAGTATAGCTCTTACATCAAGGCAGTTCTCACCCTTTTAGAAAACTCCTATCTTTATTTAATAAAACAAAATCAAATAATTATTTAAAACTCAATATTAGAAATGACAAGTATTTTGTATTAAGTTACGATCTTTTCATCTGACTAACAAAATAAAACCAGAAAAAATGAATATTGCTGAATTTTATTAGAAATTAAAGAAGCGTTCAGTTGCATTTTTAATGAATAAAAAAAAGAAATATGGACATTTATAATAAAATCCAACACTAAACAGACATCATTGTTAAAAATACACATGAATAATTTATAAAAAAAGGTATTCATTATTTTTAGAAGATGTCTGAATGCATTTTCGTTCATTTCTTTTCATAAAATTCAGCAATAATAAGATATAATTGTAAAAAGACTTGAATAATTAAGAAAACAAAAATGCTGTTGTATCAAATCACTCTGTTTGTTTTCCCTTATTAAATCAGCTTTTCTAAACTCGTTATAAAAGTGAGAACTGGTTTGCTATGAAAGTGAAAAATATCACATGCAATCTATGTACTGCACAATAGCTATACAGTAGCTTATTATGATAAACGGAAGCAAGTCTATCAATCGTTCAGTCTTGATTTTTTTTCCCATACCGCCAGTACACAAACCACAGGCCACATACTTTGCGTACCAGAATCAGTGTCTGTAAAAGTAACGGCCAAATGTGGTTATTATAAAACTGAAACTAATAACGTTATCTGATTGTTATATAATCATGCCAGAAACTTTAAATTATTTAATTACAATTGCAATGAAATATTAATAAATCAGATCACTTCTTCACGTTTTTGAAGTTTTACTCCAAACCTTTGCTTTCTAAGTCTGGTCTGTGTTGTTTAGGGAAGTCTGCTCTGACAAAAGTCATGAGTCATCCACTTCTGCAGCTTTTGTTTCTTCTATGTAATTTACATCCCGACACTGAAACAAAGATCACTAAAAGAGGTGTCTAGTTTTGTTTCATTGATACAGAACGCATCAACTAGTTTCTGATCAATTAATGGTCTGAGTTCCTAAAATTTATACCTAACACTATTTATGGTTAGATTGCCAAGCAAGGGCCTGTTTCTCTTTATATGTTTGTTCGAGACTTGACGAATTCATCGAATCACCGGGATCGTGGGTGCTGTCATTTTGTAAGGTTGAAGGCAGGTCACCCCGGCCTCGTCGTAACTAAACATTTTCAGTCTCAGTTGAGTTTGATAATGAAATTTTATTTAGTATTTATATCTAAACATAATTTGAATTTAATTACTATTTCCAAGTGACTATTCGATGGTCAGACTCAGTTGGAATTTAGCCTTGCAGTTTTAGTAAAATTGATATCAAAATTTAAATTTCAAACTCAAACTCAGCTTACTCAGAGACCGAAAAAATGTTTTGTGAATACGTGTGTGTGTGTGTGTGGGTGGTGGGGGTTGGGGGGGGGTGGAGTGCAGTCCTCTCTTCATCGGCCGACGGGAAGTAACTGTCATTTATCATATTTGTAAAGTTTGTATAAGTTATCTTCCTTGCAACGTTTTGGAGTGTCGGTTAGTATCAACGGAATTATGATGGTTTACTAGAATGAAGAATCTGTCAGGGCCTGGTTTACCGATATGGTTGAAAAAAGGCAGTTTGGACAGTTCATATCCTTGGTAAATCTTGGTCCTGTTCCTTACAGTTGTATCAGAACCTGTGTTCGACCGTCCAAGTTCGATCAACAGTGATACTCTTTTGGACATAAAGGTAGGGAGCCAATAAGGTCTACCATGCACCCCCGTCCCCACCCCCCCCCCCCACCCCCACCACTCCCCCTTAAGTACCAAAGTGTTCGGCAGGACCAACCCTTTCGAAATAAAAAATGTTCCCATGAAAAAAAAAACACTTTCATGGCAACAGTTCATTTTTGGAAAATACGACCATATAGAGAATAATCAGTTATGTCAATGGTGTCGAAACGGAGCTAAGACATTAGCCTTTAAATAGCAGCATTTTTATGTTAATTAACTAATTTTCATATTCATGAATATTAATGAGAATGTTACAAAATGACAAAATTTTATTAGAATATAATATTTTTAAGTTTTAAATCAATTTAAATGTACCAAACAGTTTTGATCTGTTCTTAAAGTCTCTCAATGTTTTCTAAAATAGTATTTTGTAACACTGATGGTAACTTTTTAACTCCAAAATAGGTATATTTGGCTAATTTGCATTATATTAACTATAACCACGACTAACATCTCAGGAAACGAGATACCACTAAAATTGAATAAAATGAAATAATTAAAAGTTATCAATAATATAATAATTATGTGAGCTTTATTGTTTGGAAATTAATTTGAACACTTTTTGAAGGAGGAATCAGTATGTAATATACTTTACACATATTACGTTTCCATTTCAATAACCATTTTTGTTACATCAATTATTTAGAAAATATAGATCAGAGAGTTTTGATCTTGTCTTAATGTCTCCCAGTGCTTTCCAGAATAGTATTTTATTACTGTCAAGGTAAACAATTTTTCTACATTAAGAATTTTAGCAAATTTGCATAAATTAATCTATGCTGAAACATAAATCTCTGAAAACAAGATATAACTAAAACTTAACAACATGTTGAAGTAAACTGTGATCAATAAACTTGTGTTATTTGAGCTTAAGCACATGAACATATAATGTAAATACTTATTTGAAGGAGGCATCTGTTTGTAACATACTTTACATGTTATGTTACCATTCCAGTAATTGTTTTATTGTATCGAGATTTTCTCAGATACTAGTAGAGGAATATTTAGTTATCAAGTTGTTAAATTCTTTTACAAAATAGTATAGCTCCATACATTCTAAGCAATGAGTTTTTTCCATAACGGCGCTTTAAAATACGTTACCACTGTACTTAGCTGTATTTAGAAATATATATGATGAAATCTGAACCATTGATTTCAATATCATGATACATGGATTTGTTAAAACTTTAAAATATTAATCCTAACACTCTTTCTCACTTTTGTTAACAAAGAAATCACCTGAAACATTCATTACACATTCAATATTCCTTTTTCATTTTGAATTAATGCATCTAACAGTTTAATTATACTAATATCTGTTTCTTAAATATGTTGTCCTTTTGTTTGATGGTTTCAATATTGTTGTCAATAATTACATTTTACATTGGTTATATATTTTATGTATATTTCCCTGCTAACATCCATGCACTGATAATAGGGTTACAATTTTGGGCTTCCTTTCATGAAAAATGTATAAATGGAATAGTTATCTCGTTTTGTGTTATTGTGAAGTGCATCAATGCAGTAATTTACATGAGAAATAAAGCATATCTTTTTTTTGTTTCTTTTTTTTTTTGTTTTGTTTTGTTTTAGAAACATATAAATTGTATTGAGATATTCATGGACTTATTGATGAAATATTCACTGTTGAAAAGCTGCACTGAACAAAAACTAAAAAAAAACGCAAAACGAAATTTCAGGTCTTTAAGTAATCTTTAGATTTAAGCTTATAAAACTGGAAAAAGCAGTCAAGAGTGTAAATGATATTAAGTCTATGAAATTAAACTAAATTGTTAGGAAAACAATCACATAATCCTATTTAAAACTGCAAGAAAGGTACTGAGTGCTGTATGAATGACACTTTAGAGTTGCTAAAAAAAAACATTTTGCAAAGGTCTTTAAGAAGATCCTTTTGAGGCAAAGATTGCAACCAAGCAAATAAATAGCTATTCAGTTGGATCATGTCTGTTTATGAGAGGTAATGAAGTGTGAAATCACCTTACGCCCACTAGCACTGGCTTAAAATGGAATTCTATTTTAGTAAGTATGGTCCGAAAGGACCATACAATCATACAACACTGAAAGTGAGTACGAGGAGACTTTTTACAACCATCATATGGCACTTAAAGACTATTTAAGGGATAGCAAATTGTTTTTTTTTTAATTCATCCTTTACGAAGCATGTTACACAATCGAGCAGAATAACAGCTGACTTGATTTGATTATGTGGGTTCGTTAGATGTAGTGAAATGTGAAACTGCCCTCACACCCCTAGCACTAGCTTAAACAGTGTTCTGTTATAGGAAAATTTTATGGAGTACTTAAATATGAACTTAAAATCATATGAAATGCCTGGAAAATATGGAATGAACACAATATGAGGCAGTAGTGTTACAAGAATCAAATTCTGCACGTCTTGATTAAGATGTTACTTACGGTGTTTTCACTTAATGTTACTTAATAAAGCATATTTGATCTCTTGTTGGCTATCTGTTATGAACAATATGTTGCTTTATGGCATATCATTTATAAATTAGAAGGCAAATGACAAAAGAAGATCATAGGCTCTCAAAAGTCACTTTATTTTTTATATGAATGACATTAATTTTGATTACACTTTGATTCTGAAGCAATATGTATCATACTCTCGAGTTTCTTGCTACAGTTTGAACTTTTGACAAAGAGCGGTCATACTGTTGGTATGTAACTTAATTGTTTGTTTGTTTTTTTGTTATGATTGATGCATAGTTACGCTTAGTAGTGTTTCTCTTAATGTTATGGTATATCAAGCTGCTTCTCTTAATGTTACAGTATATCAAGGAATATTCCACCACATGATACAATTAAGTCCTTGTCAGTACAATTTAGAATACACAAAAATATTTTGTACATTCTGTCATTCTTGTAAATATTTCAAAATGACAAATTATACTCTTCTTTATTTCATACGTATAAAGTTTTATCTAGTTCTTATCTTGATTTGTTATTATAAAACAGTTTTGTCCAGCTGGTTTTAGTTTAAAATCTATTTTCTATGTCCCCGAAGGGAGGCATATAGTTTTTGAACCGTCTGTCGGTCTGTCAGTCTGTCAGTCCGCAATTTTCGTGTCCGGTCCATATCATTGTCATCGATGGATGGATTTTCAAATAACTTGGCATGAATGTGTACCACAATAAGACGACGTGTCGCGCTCAAGACACAGGTCCGTAGCTCAAAGGTCAAGGTCACACTTAGACGTTGAAGGATAGTGCATTGATGGGCGTGTCCGGTCCATATCTTTGTCAGCGATAGATATATTTTTAAATCACTTAGCATGAATGTGTACCACAGTAAGACGACGTGTCGCGCGCAAGACCCAGGTCCGTAGCTCAAAGGTCAAGGTCACACTTAGACGTTAAAGGATAGTGCATTGATGGGCGTGTCCAGTCCATATCTTTGTCATCAATTGATGGATTTTCAAATAACTTGGCATGAATGTGTACCACAGTAAGACGACGTGTCGCGCGCAAGACCCAGGTCCGTAGATCAAAGGTCAAGGTCACACTTAGACGTTAAAGGTCATTTTTCATGATAGTGCATTGATGGGCGTGTCCGGTCCATATCTTTGTCATCCATGGATGGATTTTCAAATAACTTGGCATGAATGTGTACAACAGTAAGACGACGTGTCGCTCGCAAGACCCAGGTCCGTAGCTCAAAGGTCAAGGTCACACTTAGACGTTAACGGATAGTGCATTGATGGGCGAGTCCGGTCCATATCTTTGTCATCCATGGATGGATTTTCAAATAACTTGGCATGAATGTGTACCACAGTAAGACGACGTGTCGCGCGCAAGGCCCAGATCCGTAGCTCAAAGGTCAAGGTCACACTTAGACGTTAAAGGTCATTTTTCATGATAGTGCATTGATGGGCGTGTCCGGTCCATATCTTTGTCATTCATGCATGGATTTTAAAATAACTACGCATGAATGTGTGGCACAGTAGGACGACGTGTCGCGTGCAAGACCCAGCTCCGTAGGTCAAACGTCCTAAACTCTAACATCTGCCATAACTATTCATTCAAAGTGCCATCGGGGGCATGTGTCAGCCTATGGAGACAGCTCTTGTTTTACTTTAAATACCAGCATATTTTCTTTTGTTTGTTAGTTTTGGTTTAACACATTTTTGCGACAGAAATTTAGTTATGTAATGTTGAGCAGTTAACCTCACAAGTGTCCATGGATTCTGTACTCAGTTCTACGCAGGCAAGTGCTAAGTTCTCCGCATTGTACGGTGGGTGTAAGCCTACTTCTACTAAGCTGACTTTAGACACGATGTCTTTATTGAATCGCCACGGAGAGCGGAGGCCTCATCCAGATATCTGACTCAGGACCCTATGGTTCATCCTGTAAAGCTAGGGTTTGTTTTATATATGTTTTTTAATGCTACTTTTTCTAAAATTCAAAAAGTACTTTTTTTAAAACTTGACTTTTACTCACAGGAAGACCAATAATATCAGCTGTTTGATCATAATATTTCTGATGCACAGATGGATATTATTGTACGTTTTATTGAAATTTCATCTACAATTAGTTACATGGATGGTGCAATATATATTTTAGACAATGTTTGAAATAACAGAAGAAAACCTTCTTTAAACTAAGAGCCAACAGTTTAAATAAATCAGTATGCGACAATTTGGACTTCAATTTCTTCTTAGATATCTTTGTAAAAAGCAATGGTAGTGGTAACGTATTTTAAAGTGTGTTACGGAATAATACCACACTCTCTGACAAGTAAAGAAGTATACTGTATTATTATAGTACAAAATAAGTAATATTGATTAAGTTTCTGGAATATTTTCTGAATAATTGATGCAATAAAACAAGGTAACCTAACACTGTAATGTATGTTACATTTTTATTCTTCTTTTCTTAATGTGTTAATTCTATGTCTAAAACATTATAGACCACATACAAATTGGTCTTTCAATGGTATCAATTAATTATATCATTTTATTCAGTTTTAGGGGTTTCATAATTTTATTCGTTGTTTGTGACACTGGTTCATTTTATGCAAATTAGCTGAGCACATACAGTTCTGAGTAAACAAATGTGCCATAAAAGAAACAAAATAATATATTACAAAACACTGAGAGACTTTAATACCAAAACAAAGCTGATTAGTACATTTAAATTGATTTGAAACTTAGAAAATGTTTTTTTATCAAAATTTTGTTATTTTTTTAACATTCTCGTTAATATTCTTAAATATGCAAATTAGTTAATTAACATAAAAATGTTGTTTTTAAATGCCAATGTCTTAACTCCATTTTGGCACCATTTTTATCGTTTTATCACTAAAACTTACCAAGATTTGACTGATTATCCTCTATGTAGTTGTATTGTCCAAAAATGAACGGTTGCCATGGAAACCGTGAAATCTTATATAGTTGAAAAAAGTTTTTTTCATGGCAACATTTTTTTTTATTTCGAAAGGGATGTTCCTGCCAAATAATTTGGTACCTATGAAAAGGTCTAGGGGGTGGGGGATGCATGGTAGACCTCATTGGCCCCCGTACTATTTTAGTCTGACTTCAAATGCATTATCAAACTCAATGATACTATCATAGAACTATGGTAAATACCTTAATACTGTATCACTTTTGAGGAACTAATCGAATGTTAACATTTACCTTTTCCATTGTGAAGTTATTGCTCCTAGTAAATGGCTGTGGTGTGTAATTTAATTCTAAATAGTACAGAGGTATACTTATAAGTTTACGCAGCTGTATATAATTATAATATTTAAATGAAACTAATGCATGCTATTCTGAACAAGTTGTTTTAATTCTGATAAATAACCCGGTTCCACTGATATAGCACAGATACACGTCTGTCAGACAAAAAGCAATCCTAAAATGCCGACTGGTGGCCGTAAAAAGTCTTCCCGTACTTGGATTTACGGTCGATCTATTTTTCGGTCCTTTGGGACCATAGAGTCCATATAATAGGTATGTAATAGAGTTCCTAGGGGACGTGAGAGGTGAGGCACATTTCATACAGACTCAATAAAACCGAGTCTGCTATTATTCTGCTTGGTTCTATTCTATGCTTTTCTTCTTTAAGATTTCATTTATAATTCAAACTTCAAAGGAAACCCATCAATTGTACCCTTTCTGTAATAGATCAATCGACGGCATATCATCGCAATGGCACGGAAGTATATCAAATACTTGGGGCCTATTGTGGATTCCTGTATTTCCGTCACAGGCATGTACCATATTATTCTTTGCATTCAATTTTTAACTAATATAGCAAGTGCATGGAAGTTGGTGAGCAAAGCAAACTTTGCCCAAACGAGATGGGGGCCTTCTCATCTGTCCCATCTCTCCTATGTACGCCCTTTTGGGGGCGGGTGGGGGGTTCCGTGGCCGAGTGGTTAAGGTCGCTGACTTCAAATCACTTGCCCCTCATCGATGTGGGTTCGAGCCTCACTCGGGGCGTTGAATTCTTCATGTGAGGAAGCCATCCAGCTGGCTTACGGAAGGTCGGCGGTTCTACCCAAGTGCCCGCTCGTGATGAAATAATGCACGGAGGGGCACCTGGGGTCCTCCTCCACCATTAAAGCTGGAAAGTCGCCATATGACCTATCATGTGTTGGTGCGACATTAAATCGAACCAAAAAAAAAACGCCCTTTGGGAGACTGGTAACATTACAGAATAAAACTTGAAACTGCCTCGCATTGTTCTTCGTCCATAAATTATTTTCTGACGATCAGATTAAAATGTAAAATGAAGATAACTGTCACTTATTATTTAAGATTTCAAATAAAATTTGATTTTGTTATGAGAAACAGTTATAAACTTAATGTTCGCCTTTTCTAAATGAACCAGGTGAACGGTAATGTGAAATTTTGCAAAACTGTGTACTTGTTCGTAAAATCAAGAAAATGGAAGTACTGTTACCGTCAAAATAGTATATATTGGGTCCAAATGGGATCTGCATGAGCTCCAATACTCGGCCTACTTAAGCATGTGTCCCATATATTATCCATAAAATTGGACCTTTATGGGGCCTTCCTGTTTAACAGATCTTACTACTTGTATTTTATGTATATAAGATATGGGACCGTCTGGCGTTTGGGCCTTTCCTGGTTTTCTAGAATTCTGTTTGGATGATCCAGATTTGTAAGAATCTGAAATGGTACCACCAAAATATTTACTGTCAATATATATCAACAAACAGTTCTAAAGCATATTGCTGACCAATAACCTCTGTGATTAAAATGTATCATTGAAAATAACCCAGTGTAATTGCTTTTTATAAATGTTTGGAACACCTAAGGACATATTATAGAAACATGTTATGTACATGTGTAATCCATATCAGTAAATGTGTCAAAGAAAGCAACAAGAGGGTCATTGACCTGTGTACAAGGCTTCAAGTGTGTTTGTGTAAGTACAGAGTTAGGTTTCTTCTGTATTAGCCTATATTATATACACTCAACAAAATTCCTACTCGGTTAGTTTATATTTGTATTACTATTTTGTAAATAATGCATATATTTACACAAAATTTCACAGGCCGACATTTGAATCGGTAATGTAGCTAATTATTAATTTATTTTTGGCGACTCACGGCCAAAGTTATCGCATTAGGCGTTCTGACTAATACTGCATACATGTATTTTCACAGCATCAGTAAGTTGATTACTAATATCACTTACCATGTTTAAGGAGGAGAGCGACCTTTGAAAAGAATTGGAAGGGGTCCGTGCAAAAAGGTGCATATCTCCATTTTTGGGTCAAAATGGAGTTAGTTCATTTGTGGCATAAAAAACTAAATTCCGCGTCTGATTAACTCCCCCAGCAGCGTATTCTGCTGTTTAAGAGTGAAAAAAAAATGGTATTTCACGTATGCAACATTGGGTCTAACTCCACAATGAGTTGACATTAAGGAGTTCAGGGCTTTAATGGCTGTTTTGGTTAATAAAAAAGAACACAAGCCTAATGTAAATAGACTATATCAATAATTTTAAAAGTTATCAGGTATGTGAAATTAATATATTGCATTGATAAATCTAGGCAAAAATGATTCGAAAATCATGGTTTAAATGCAACAGTGGTCCTAACTCCATGGACTTAGAACCTTTGTTGCATAATTCCATGGACTTAGAACACTTGTTGCATAAACATCATCGACAAAAACAAGATTTTGTGTTATAAAAATGATATAAATAGTGCAAATACACGAAACTTTGTAATATGTCTTTTTAAATTGTATACAATATACAGCTGCAATTATTTTGGATAATATCATATTTCACCGAAATTTTACAAAAATAAGTTTTCCCAACCTTTTTACTAAATGGAGATAGGTACCTTTTTGCACGGACCCCTTCAATTAAAGACATATCTAGGCCAAATGAACGATTGAAAATTGATAATATTTATTATTTAATCTCGTTTTCCGCTTGACTCTAATCCAAGCTACATTTGTTTGGTACGTATACACTGTCACACTTGGCAAGTAACGTCAATTTTAGGCGTCATTTATTGGTGTCATTTTCGCTGTTTCTCCCATGTTTTCAGCATATCTCTGTTTTAGTTGGGTATTAAATTGATATATTTTCATAAAATTAAAAATTTCTTTTCTTGTCATATAACTTTCATGAATGATCTACGACGTACATTAAGATTATGACTTAATAAAGAGTCAGACATATAACGGCTATCTTTATATTATTACGTCAGAAGGTAACAATTTCTCGTTACAGTAGATAAAAGTAACAGAATGACAAACCAGCAAACTTACAATAACACAATTTTATTCATAAATTTACGTAAAAATACAAATATCTTCAAAAATGCCAAAGAGCCGTAAAATCCAATCTTATATGTAAAAATAGTCCAAATCCTGTCCAAGTCAAATTCAAATCCAATTAGAATAAATTCCATAATATTTCACAACATTTCAAAAGTAACTTTAATATATCCAGAAAGTATAAATTATTCATCCCTTTAAATCCACAATTTAAAATAAATACTTCAAATAATCTTTTAGAATATTAATTATCCACACTGGTAATATTTTGTTATCAAAAAATATAGGAAAGGTTCATCAATATCTACCATCTAAGTTCTGGGCTTTTTTACAGACAGTACTCTATATAATATATCATGAAATGTACATGAACTTTCATGTAACACTAAAAACAAAATAAAAACATTCTGGAAAAATCAAGGACAATCCTTTCTAAAAATAAATGTTACACAATGTTTATCAGTATTGTAGTAGAATTTTCTGAAACATAGTAGAAATTAAAAGAACTTATTTACATGACGTTTCAAATCTAAATCAGTAAACAATGAATCGCCTTAGGAGAAAACGACATATAAATAACAATATGCATTGTCAAATATATCATTCATAGCATTTTTCTCCAGTATGTTTTATAATATTATCTCATATTACTGCTATCTTTACATGCACTGCCACAAATATCACATCGATAGCAATTATCTCATGTATGATTTATCATATTATCTCATATTTCTCCTATATTTACATTACTCCGATGAATGTTTTAACGTATTATCTCATATTACTGCTTTCTTTACATGCATTGCTACAAATATCACATTCATAACATTTCTCTCCTGTATGGTTTATCATATTATCTGATATTATTGCTATCTTTACATGTATGCATGGCCATACTCATCATATTTGTAGCGTTTCTCATCTGTATGTACAAAATATATGCCTCTTCAGAAAAATGCTTTAATTACATGCATAATCACAAATATTATATTCAAAGCGTTACTCTAATATATGTCTTGTTACATGTCTCTTCAAATCATTGCTTTGATTACAAGCATAACCACAAATATCACATTTGTAGCATTGCTCTCCAGTATGTTCTCTCATATGACTCTTCAGACCACTGCTCCGATTAAATGCAAAACTACAAATATCACATTTATAGCATTTCTCTCCAGTATGTATTCTCATATGTCTCTTCAAGCTTTGGCTCCGATTGCATGCCGAACCACAAATATCACATTTGTAACATTTCTCTCCAGTATGTATTCTCATATGTAGTTTCAAACTGCAGACCCTATTACATGCATAACCACAAATATCACATATGTAGTATTTTTCTCCAGTATGTATTCTCACATGTCTCTTCAAACTATAGCTCCGATTAGATGCAAAACCACAAATATTACATATATAGCCTTTTTCTCCTGTATGTATTCTGATATGTTGTTTCAAATAACTGGAAGTATTACATTCATAGCCGCATGTATCACATTTGTAGCATTTTTCTCCAGTATGTATTCTAGCATGCGTTTTCAAAGTACTGTTCTTGTAACACGCATAATCACATTTATCACACTTATAGCATTTCTCTCCGGAATGTATTCTCAAATGACTCTTCAGACCATCAAGTCGATTAAATGCTGAACCACAAGTATCACATTTGTAGCATTTTTTTCCTGTATGTACTTTCAAATGTCTCTTAAAAGTAGTGTCCCATTTAAATGCATAACCACAAATATCGCACTTGTAACATTTCTCTCCTGTATGTACTTTCATATGAATCTTCAGACGACTGCTCCGATTACATGCATAACTGCAAATATCACATTTGTAACATTTCTCTCCTGTATGCATTCTCATATGTTTCTCCAAAATATTGCTAAAATTAAAAACAAACCCACAAATATCGCATTCGTAGCCTTTCTCTCATGTATGTACTTGCAAGTGACTCTTAGACTACTGCTCCGATTACATGCAAAAAAACAATTATCATATTTCTAGCAGCTCTCTCTTGTATGCATTGGCATGTGTATCCTCAAATTATCGCTCCAATTACATGCTTAATCTGAAATAGGTTAAGGGTTAGTTAGTTATATTTGTAGCGTTTCACTCCCGTTTGATTTTTTTCATATGTGTCTTAAGACTTGTCACTGCACTTGATCTTGATGTCTCCATAAGTACTGAAATATATAAAAGTTGGTACTACAAAATGAAACTCTTTGACTTCTGCACAGATTTACAAAATGTATGGTGCAACCGGCACAAACTCCAGAGAATTTCTCCACCTTTAAATCTCCTGATTTTATTTCTCAGAAAATACTTTTAACATTAAGTTGAAAGGTGGTATATGGCTTGCGAAATTAATTAAGTCTTACCAATATCATTCTGACCAAAGCAGGGCACTACAATTGCAAAAGTATTAGTTATTACGGTTTTATTTTTAATCAGTATGCATGCTAAGTGTAAAGTTTCATTTACTAATCTAGGTTTGACTTAATTCTTATCATAATGGACACGACTGAGTCTGCCTTTGCGACCATTGTGCACATCCGTGCATGATCTGCACTGATTGCCATTCAGTAAGTATCTTTTTGGTAAGCACCCGTTTAAATGTTAAAAGTACTGTCCAACTGAACATGTTGAAAGATAAACAAGTTCAGTATAAACATTTAGCAGGGTAAAGGTTAATTTCACTGACTGCCATTTTGCTCTCTTTGTATGATATAATAGATGAGGTTTAAGATAACACTCATATCAAGTGGTCTGATCAATATGCAAGTTACAATGGCCGCGGCAATGGCAATGATAGTTGTGTTCCCTTTTAGGCCTCTGGCCCATGCAAAATATATAAAAATTTACAACAGATCTGGGGTTATTAAAAATGTATTTGTAACTAATTGCAATAAGATTAAATTTCGTTAGTAACTGAAAGTAATTTGTAATTGGGTCATTTATCAATTACATGAAATTGTAATCTGATTATTTTCACAGCAGTTTTGGGGGTGTAATTGACGATTATATTTCATTTACTTTCCAATTACATGACCCATGCTAATAGACTTAATTATTTTATATTCTTCTGTGAAATACTGAAATTTATCAGTGAAATAAAATTGATATTTTCACTGTTTCAAACAGTGAAAATATCATTTTTATTTTTCACTGGTACGGAATTACATTTGAATGCGAAATGATATGAATTATAAATGTTAGGAATTTCCTTGAAAAATATTCGTCAGTAAAGGTAAAGATGTATAGAAATAATAAAATGATCATAAATATTTACAATTATAAAATGTCAAAGAAATCAGAAAACGTAATAGAACTATTTATAGTTTTTCTACAAAGGCACCCTGACGTCACGACATTATCACTTTATGGTGCGATGCATGTGACGTTGCGCGGGCAAACTGAATATAATTTCGTTAAAATCATTAAAAATGCATGAAATAAATAGAAAATTTGCTTGTTTCAGTGTAAGATCGAAATATATCACCACGAGGATTGGTATTCAAGAAAGTTTCGCTCTTGGATATACCTATAGATTCATATCTTTGAAATGTAAACAGGACTGTTCTCATTTTCATGGAAATGATTGAACTGTTATATTGTTGATGACGCAGAACATCAACATATTTTTATTGTCAGATAATTTTTAGAGCTCCCTTTTTGTGATAATCACCTTCAAATGCGCTTTTACATAGCGTAAATGCAGTCACTCAGGTCGCCAAAGTCATCCTCTACTATACAGTGCAAGCCGACCAAAGGAACAGAGTAAGACAAAACCCCTACAATAAAGAGAGAAAAAATCGTTTTTTTAGATAAAGGTCTGTTCAGCTAACTAAACCAAGCTTTTTCTAATAGACAGTCTGGTTCTTTCAGGTTAAAGGTCAGTTATTCAAATCCTTCTTTGTTTCATATAAAAAATGAAAACTTCTGGTCATCTTTACGTATCTTTAGAGAAAATAACTTTTTCCTACACATATTTTTCATGAAAGTTCTATCACAAATAAAAAAGAAAAATTAAAAGAAAATAGGGGGTTATGTAGTTTCTAGTGAAATGCCAGTCAGTTGTGGTCTCCTACCCTAAAAATGGCGAATATTTGCTCTCGTCCACGCAGAAGGTCACCAACAGGTAAATAGTTTTCCCTATATATTCTATATAAGACTGACATTTTTTAAAGAGCTACCAAACAAAGCTAGACCCATTTCAGAGAACAAATCCTTACCTCATTTTAAAGAGTTTTGATAAAACTGATATAAAATCAAGAGAAAAGTAGGGGCCATGTATCATCTAGGAGAGATTTCTCTGGTCACATTTGCTTACTGTAAACTGACATCAAAATCACACTGCTGTGACCTGGAAGTACTACTCGTACTAAAATTGAACTTCACTTCACCAAATACAACCTGCTCTCCCATTTTTCCTACCAAAATGTCAAAAATACATCCACTATGAAATTTAAACAGAAACTAGCTTTAATTTAAGCCTCTGATACCATGCCAAGTGAAAAATATGTGTTCAAATACCTGGCAGCCATTACGCGACTAGACCATATGGCTCCCACGCTGGTTCCTTTAGTTTAGTTAGGCCAGTAAACAACTACTTCCGGTTTCGATCTGCAAATCTATTTGAGGCTGTGTTTTTAGTGCTCAGTGCTTCTGGGAAAACTACCCTTACCTACTATCAGCCAGGGATATAACTGTTTCAAATTATTGCAGTTTATAACCTATTTGAGTTATTGCTTATACTTTCATTACTTGTTTCAGAAATCATAAAATATTACAAAGCCCTCCTAGCTGTACCAATGAGACTAACGCAATTATTTCCTGAATCCTTAATCTTTCATCTTTCCAGCTATGCAGTAAATTTTTACGCAAGGCTGGTAAAGTTTTAGGCAAAAGTTTTAAAGCTATAAAACTCTAACATCCCATTCTGCTTATCAGGTGATGATCAGACTGATAGCGAATTGGATTAAGCGCTGATTGCTACTAATTTCACTTTAAAGGTCACTTTGTGAGAACAGCAAAAAGACATTTTTTTTAAATAACTTACCTGAGTTAACTATATTGTATAACTAATCTAGGTTATAAAATGCTTGAATTATTTTGAAAAAGTAAAACAGTTACACCCCTGTCTGATTATCTTTTTGAGAATAAAGGTAATTTCATCAGTTTTCATTCACACAATCTGTATATTGATAGATCGATAAATCTGCAAATTTATAGATTATCTGTAAAGTTATAGATAATCTGAAAATCAAAGGCCTGAAGGGCCTGAGAGTCGGCTAATGATTGATGTACTGGTAGTAAAGTCTACCAGTTTCAGTTTGTTTTTAGTTTTTTTCCAAACTGAACAGAGCTTTTTTTTTACAATAGATGAAATTGACAATCAATCGATGCCTAGTAAAACTATGATTGACATTATACAAGTATTTGAACCCAATAATTTCTGTAACATTGAAGAGTGGTTCGCAAAAATAAAAATGTTGAAAGTACAAACTACAATTTTACAGCTGACACTAAGATACTGCCCATGACTATATATATTTTTCCAGTAAACATTTGCCTCCGGCATTACCAAAACAGGCAATTATCGGTTATAAGTTATAGCGCGCATTGCCACATACAATTTGTAACGGATGGACGAAAGAACTGTTCAGATAGTTTACAGATAACTGGCCTGGCGATAACCGTGTCACAGGCTAGGTATTGTTCAATCATATTATAAGTGATGTGAATTTAAAGTATACTTACTTTTGCGTTTAAAGATATGTAAATGTTGCCGAGTGTCAATTTATAGTGTCATGAATGTTTACACTGACAGGAAAATTGCATATTTGGAACTAAGGGAAATTACTCGGACTAGCTACTAATTTCGGAAAAGATAACCGATATTAATAAATGCAGTTCGTTTTTAGTTAAAACCATCATTTATTCTATTTCAGACCTGTTAACCCCTTCAATACCATGTCAGTAGTCCCCAAATCCATGCACTTTCAATTATCAATTTTGATTCATGTAGACAGACAAGCCCAGACTGGGCTGAAAAATGTTTGAGCCATTTTTACGTGGTCGGTAGAAGGGTTGGTGTGGGGAGGGGTGTTGCTTCCCGCTTTGAACTGCAGTCAGATTTTGAAATGGGCATTGTGGCAGGTGGTAAAAAGGGCAAATGTATCAAACTATCAAACTGTAAAGTGGCAATATGGTGGGGGGGGGGGGTGTAGGAGGATACCCACTCCTGCAAGTAGGGTTTGGGGTATCACCACAAGAAAATTTGAAAATGTAGACCCTAGATACAGCTTTTGGTGCGATTTCTAACTGAAAATTTTATGTTTCACCTTCTAAATATAACCTAGATGCTTTTTAGTATTACAATATCCAACGTATGAATGACTTTCACTTCATATTCTTACTTTCAGGTCATGCCTTAGGACTAGAATATAACACCGTCTGATATAGATTCTATGTATGTGTTATAAAAATAAATTCTAGAATAATTTCTGTTACAATAATATCTATCATGTCTGTTACTTAAATGTTAAAATTTCATAAAACAGCTCGATATTTACCCAAAATATTATATCCGGATACGATTACACTTTTCTTTATACCGCCAAAATCTCCAGTGTCAACTGTATGTTTTACAATTTGTGATGACAAGAAGACAGTTTAGCAGCAATTGGCTGTATCTGACGTTGAAGTTTACGGTGATATTACCTCTTATTTAAACCATTTCATAAAAAAAAAAAATGTTTCGTTTCGTCAAAGCAGTCTAACATAGACGGTCTACTTTCGATTTCAAAAATTACAAGAAAATACAATTTAATGTTTTGCCGATTTGTTTATTTCTCGAAAAATAAGAAATAAAATCATTTTTAAAATCAGTAGTAATTAAACAAACCAGCTTCTTTTCCCGATAATTTATCCGCTTACTGACTGCAAAATACAACCCATGTGTCATCATGAAACGCAGAATGGGTGGCAGTTTCATGTTTTTTTGCGACCTGGATCGTAAGCAAATGCAACTCGCGATTTTGCATCATTTTGGTCTGGCCGATCTTCGTAGTATTTTTTCGGTGAACCGAAGTCCGTATTTTCAAGCGCAAAGTCGTAGAAGCGTTGTTATAAACAGGTCAAGTGTGTTCGCCGACAAGTGCCCAGAATGAAATTAGGCTTCATCCGCGATTTCTCGCGGAAGAATTAAAGTACTGCACATATCTTATTCGGGCCATTTAAAATGAAGCTGTCATAATTTAATTTCACCGATGTGGCGAACTCTTTGATAAGAGACATTCCAATGCTTTCAGAGGTACCCGACTCAATAAAATACTAGCAGTATGTTATGGAACTATATTTTGTCTTTCGCTGGATGTTAGGCAAGCTTAGTAAGCCTGCGCAATTCGTGAAATGTACAGACCAATAATTTGTTATTGGCGCAATGATTTTAAAGATTATTTTTTGAAACGGACAGGATAACAAATATATTATTTGGCTAATAAGTTAATATGCAGTTTTTATTTGAATTTGTGAATATCATAATTGTTATTTTGTGACAAAAGGGCATAAAATTAGTCACCATAATCATATGCGCAAATGTATTACCAAATCCCGCAGAATCGTTATGCGTGTTTATGCTTAATGAGTTACCGCGGAAGAAAATACATGGCTTTATTCGAGTATTGCATAATTACACTTTATAAATTGACATAATACATCGTATATTGGTTATAGCAAATGGGATTGACATAACTGAACTTCATCCGATCAATGAACTCTTTGAAATTAGAGACAATCTAATGGAACTACATCTGTTCTCTTGTTGTGAGGCCATTTAATGAGAATGAGAAATCGGGTGATAGAAAGATCGTGTTTGTATACCAATCCCTTGTATTTTCTTTTTTTAGAACTGTCAGATGAGACAAATATCGGGTGGGCTAAAACTTTCTTAAAATCATACCTGTCAAGTTTCCAAATAAGAAAGAGTGAGATTTGTGCGATTCGCAAAAAGACGCGACGAATGGGGGTGGGTGCGGGAGGGGTTTTTGGAGATCCCCCTCCCACCAAAAAAAAAGACTTTTTTTTAAGTATATATGAAAATATGCATTCTGTTGCTTTCTGAGACCATTAATTTGAATTTCTGGTCCATTCTATTTTGCCTTGCTTTAACACAGTCTATATGGAAATCACATGATTTTTTTTGTTTAATTTTATTTCATGATAGATCTACAAGAAAATTTATTTTTCTAAAAAAAAAAAAAACAAATAAAATTAATAATGCAAATTTTATAACTGATTTTGCCAGTAAAACTGTTTTGAGTTTTTATTACAGCGGTGATATCTATGAACCTAAATATTTAATACAAGGCTGAACACCACTAAATCCGACTGTTCTTTATTTTTTATAAAATTCACTCACTTTAAAACGGGTTTTCGACATTTTCTAGCATATCAGATTTTCAGAGACTTATATTCCCATAAAGAACTATATCGCTACTTTAGAAAAACAAAAAGAAAAATATAAGAAAACTACAGTTCACTAAATACAACCTGCTAAATTTACTCCTTTTCGCTTCTTTCAATTTCTCTTTTCAAAACATTAGACACTTACGCCGCCAATTTTACATAGAATGCGATAAGAACATGCCGATTTCGATAGAATGCAATGTGATACATACTGAAACGCAATAGGCGAAAGGTATACATGTTGCTATTGAGAAAAGGCACTAGGAAAGGAAAAAAGATTAGTACTATTTATATTTGGACTACTTGTGACTAGACCTGCGGAAGCTTACTTTCTATTTGGTAGTGATCGGCCTACAAACAAACGTCTCGCTGATCTACATATTCTACTTTCGATTTGAAATGTACTTTCGGTTTGAACCTGCACCGGGAAAACGGTTATGCATATAACTTACTTCCTACATAGCTTGCAGAAAGCAAAACTAGGTCCATTGTTTGCTTTAAGTTAAAACACAAATGATATCAATAATTTTTTGATCAATTGAAAGGATATAAAACAAGCAATTTATTGATTACTTTTAATTATCATTTCGTAATAAAATGGATTTCATTAATTTGAATTTCAGGTCCACTCTGTTTTGCCTTGCTTCAACACAGTCTATATGGAAAACACGTGATTTTTTTTCTTTTTTCTTTTTTGTTTAATTTTATTTTATGATAGATCTACAAGAATATTGATTTTTGAAAAAAAAAAAAAATAAAATTAATAATGCGAAGGGGTGGTCCCAGTTAGGTGTCTGCGCAAAATGTTTTTTGATTTTATTTATACTTTGTGGTAATATACCTACATGTATTAAGTTTCATTACCAAGTGTTACTGGTACCAGTTTTGACTTACTTTTATAGATATCCACATTAAAAGTGGGTGGGGTAATCTGACATGTGACCAGCCAGGAACACAATTTCCGTTATTTTTTTAAAATGGTTCTAACTTTATACCTGAAACTTTCATGATAAAATAACTAAGCAATGGACATTCACACAACATGTTGCATTTTAAATTGTACTGAATACTTTTTTCATCACAGAGCCACAAAGTGGTCAAATCAAATTTACTGATTTTCAATGGACGAACTTCACCCAAAAGCTAAAACATTTTTTATTAGTTGAGATATTAAGGTGTTATTTTCAGCAGATATTGTAAACTAAATAAACATTAAAATGACAGTATATCAGTATACTCTGATTAATATTGGAAGAGTGGTACACTCTCAAACTGGGTAAAAGTGGGTGGGGTAAATAAATATTCGAAGCAATACTACAAAAATTGTGCAGTTGTTAAGAAATGGCCTCCGATTGTCTACTACTATCCTAATTTTATTAAATACAGACTTGGTTGATCAATTTTAACAAATAATTTTCCTCTTGATACATGTGTGCCATGGAAAAATCATGGACTTTGAACATGACGTGTAGACAAACAAATTAACCCTGAAAGCTCAAAGTATTTATCAAGAGGTTTTGCCTGAGGCAATATATTTTGAGGAAAGCTATTGTTTAAATTAAGATTAAATTTTCTGCATTCCCAATTTCAATGTAGTTTAGAATTTACATGAATATAGGTCTTCAATCTGATAGTCTCTTTCAGGTGGCCTCAGTGCATGTAGTTTTAGTATTCTATCTGCTTTGTCAATACCTGCATAAAATATGCAGTACAGGCACTGTTAGTTCCAAATAGGAACATATTCATATTTCAGCAGAACAGTTTTCATCTGTTCCTACCGGGAACTAACAATAAACAAGAGCTCGTCGAACACGAAATGCCCCCCTTGATGCATTCAGTAATTGCACAAGGAACATAAATTATATGCTCACTGTAAACAAAAGTTCTACCATTCTGGTTTAATCTGACCTTGACCTATTAACCTAACAAGAGATTACAGAGTGATCTTGGCACCATCCACTGAGCCATTTTTGAATGTTCCAAATTCAAGACAAGCTCAAGGTCAAAATCAAGGTCAAATTTCATTTTGGTAAAAAACAATGTGTATGTGGTCCAAATTTGAAAGCTGTGGCTTAAGAGATGTGAAAGCAAGTCACTAGATCAATTTCAAGGTCAAAGTTCATTTCGGTAGACAGAACTATGCATGTGCTTCAAATCTGGAGGCTGTAGCTTGAGAAATGTGAAAGTAGGTAATAGGTAAAAATCAATGTCAAATTTCAATTCAGAACACAAAAATGTGCATGCGGTCCAAATTTGAAGCCTGAAGCTTCAGAAATATGAAAGTAGGTAACTAGGTCAATCTCAAGATCAAAGTTCATTTCGGTACACAAAACTATGCAAGTGGTCCAAATTTGAAGCCTGTACCTTCAGAAATGTGAAAGTAGGTCACTAGGTCAATCTCAAGATCAAAGTTCATTTCAGTACACAAAACTATGCTTGTGGTTCAAATTTGAAGGCTGTAGCTTGTGAAATGTGAAAGTAGGTCACTAGGTCAAAATCAAGGTCAAATTTTATTGTTGAACAAAAAACTATGCATGTGGTCCAAATTGAAGCTGACCTTAAATGAAGTAGTCAAGGTCTAACAGGTCAAATTTTTCGTACACAACTATCAGTGGGTAATTGAAGCTGTAGTAAGAAATGTGAAGTAGTCACTAGGTCAAGATCAAGGTCAACTCATGTCAAGGTTCATCTTGCCATTCAAAACTATACATGTGGTCCAAATTTGAATGATGTAAGTTATGGACATGAAGATTCTAAGTTTTTCCCTATATAAGTCTATATATAAACCATATGACCCCTGGGGTGGGGCCATATTTGACTTTAGAGGGATAATTTGAACAAATTTGGTAGAGAACCGCTTTTGCTGGTCATTACCAACCTCACTATCAACTTTCATGATCCTAGGCCCAAGTGTTCTTGAGTTATCATCCGGAAACCGTTTATTTATTCAGGGTCACTGTGACCTTGACCTTTGACATACAGACTTCAAAATCAATAGGGGTCATCTGCTTGTGATGACCAACCTCCCTATCAACTTTCATGATCCTAGGCCCAAGCGTTCTTGAGTTATCATCCGGAAACGGATTGGTCTACATTCCGACCGACCGACCGACCTACCGACCGACCGACATCTGCAAAACAATACACCCCTCCTTCTTCGAAGGGGGGCATAAATATACAGTACAGGCAATGCAGTCAGTGGTCATTTACCTGCATGTACATAACAGGCAGGAACATACAGCAATCTACGTATTGTTAGTTCCAGGTAGGAACATATACCAGTTGCACTCAATAAGCCACTATAAGTTCCAGGAAGGAACAGACACTGTAAGTTTCCAAAGAAAATGGACAGATTATTCAAAACAAGCACAAAAGTTACATCACACATATAACTAGTCTTGTTAGTTCCAAATAGGAACATACTCATATTTCAACGGAACAGTTTTTATCTGTTCCTATCGGGTACTAACAGTATTTACTATATACAGAATATAAGTATGTGTTCCTGTATAAGATTTTAAATTCCTAGGGGGAACAACTGATTACCACAAGTGACCGTCATTTACAGCAGAAACAAATACTTAGATCTTGTATATAGTTAGTAATGTTAGTTCCCGGTAGGAACAGATAAAAACTGTTCTGTTGAAATATGAATATGTTCCTATTTGGAACTAACAAGGAAAGCTATATGTTTGATGTAACTTTTGTACTTGTTTGGGACAATCTGTTTGTTCTCTCTTGAAACTTACAGTGTCTGTTCCTTCCTGGAACTAAAAGTGGCTTACTGACTGCAACTGGTATATGTTCCTACCTGGAACTAACAATACCTAGCTTGCTGTATGTTCCTTCCTTGGAACTAGTGTAGATAATGTGTTTGTTCCTTCCTGGAACCTACATGATGGGTTCCTTCCTGGAACTAACAGTGTCAAAGTACCAAATTTAGTTGCAATTACATGTGTAAGTATTTGTTCCTTCGTAGAACAAAAGTGCTTGAAGCTTGGTGCAGATTTATGTTTCTGCCTATGAACTGATAATTTATGTGTTATGTACACAACTGACAGCAGCTACTGACAGACAAGATAGAATATTAAAACTACCTGCACTATGGCTACCTGAAAGAGGCTGTCAAAGCTACCAGGTACATGTAGAAGACCTATATTCCTGTATATTCTAAACTACATTGAAATTGCGAATGTAGAAAATTTAATCTTAATTTGAAAAATAGCTTTCCTCAAAATATACTGCCTCAGGCAAAACCTTTTGTTAAATATTTTGAGCTTTCAGGGTTAATTTGGTTTGTCTACATGTCATGTTCAAGGTCCATGCTTTCTCCATGACACACATGTATAAAGTGGGAAATGTTTTGTTAATGCTGTATTTCATAAAATTAAGATAGTAATAGACAATTTGATGCCATTTCTTAACAACTGCACAATTTTTGTAGTATTGCTTCGAATATTTATTTACCCCACCCACTTTTACCCAGTTTGAGAGTGTACCACTCTTCCAATATTAATCAGAGTACACTGATATACTGTCATTTTAATGTTTATTTAGTTTACAATATCTGCTGAAAATAACACCTTAATATCTCAACTAATAATTTTTTTTAGCTTTTTGGTAAAGTTCGTCCATTGAAAACCAGTAGATTTGATTAGACCACTTTGTGGCCCTGTGATGAAAAAAGTATTCAGTACAATTTAAAATGCAACATGTTGTATGAATGTCCATTGCTTAGTTATGTTATCATGAAAGTTTCAGGTAAAAAGTTAGAACCATTTTTTAAAAAAATAACAGAAATTGTGTTCCTGACTGGTCACATGTCAGATTACCCCACCCAATTTAAATGTGAATATCTATAAAAGTAAGTCAAAACTGATAACAGTAATACTTGTTAATGAGACTTAATACATGTAGGTATATTGCCATATAATATAAATAAAATTAAAAAACATTTTGCGCATACACCTAACTGGGAAACCCACTACCCCCTTTCATAAGTGATTTTTTTTTTCAGTAAACTGTTTTGAGTTTTTATTACAGCCGTGATACCTATGAACCTAAAACAAACGTCTCGCTGATCTACATATTCTACTTTCGGTTTGAACCTGCACCGGAAAAAACGGTTGTGCATACAACTTACTTCCTACATACAATGTAGCTTGCAGAAAGCAAAACTAGGTCCATTGTTTGCTTTAAGTTAAAACACAAATGATATCAATAATTTTTTCATCAACTGAAAGGATAAAAAACAAGCAATTTATTGATTACTTTTAATTATCATTTCAAAATAAAATGAATTTCATTAATATGAATTTCAGGTCCACTCTGTTTTGCCTTGCTTTAACACAGTCTATATGGAAAACACATGATTTTTTTTGTTTAATTTTACTTCATGATAGAGCTACAAGAAAATTTATTTTTCTAAAAAAAAAAAAAACAAATAAAATTAATAATGCAAATTTTATAACTGATTTTTTTCAGTAAAACTGTTTTGAGTTTTTATTCCAGCCGTAATTTCTATGAACCTAAATGTTTAATACAAAGAAACGTCTCGCTGATCTACATATTCTACTTTCGATTTGAAATGTTCTTTCGGTCGGAAAAACGATTGTGCATACAATTTACTTCCTACATAGCTTGTAGAAAGCAAAACCAGGTCCATTGTTTGCTTTAAGTTAAAACACAAATGATATCAATAATTGTTTTGATCAATTGAAAAGATATTAAACAAGCAATTTATTGATTACTTTTAATTACCATTTCGAAATAAAATGGATTTCATTAATATGAATTTCAGGTCCGCTCTTTTTTGCCTTGCTTTAACACAGTCTATATGGAAAACACATGATTTTTTTGTTTAAGGTATTAGATCACTAATAGAGAACCTCCTTTTTGAGGAGTATTCAATTCCTACCATAAACCTACTTTGACAGCAATTCTTAGGGGAGCGTAGGTTCAAGCCCTGATGGGACCAAATTTTTTTTCATTATTTTCCTTTTTTTCTAGTAAGTTTTTACTTCTTTCAAGACTTATTATTGTTTTCTTGTACAAAAATGGAAAAAGATGGATCTTATAAGCGATTTCTTGGTGTTCAAAGTGAATTTACTACTTAAACAGAAGGGGTAGAGTTACACGTCTTTAAAAATACTGAGTTACACACGGTGAAAGTTCTCTATTTTGCTTTCACTCTTAGATTATATATTGTGGAAGAAATTTCGGTAGGGATTACGTCTGCCCTAAGGTTATTTTTAAATGGAGTAAGCAAAATTCAAAACAGAAACACAGCATTCAACCTTATTTTTTCAATGTTGAAGTTAGAATTCTGTCTCATTAAATCTGTTTACTTGAGGCATCATAGAAAAAGTGATACTGACGTTTTTATTTTGTGTTTTATAATTGTTTACCAAAAGTTTGATGTTTCTTTTATATTAAAATTAATGGTAAAATGAGTTCTCTGCAAACATTTTGGATAGTGGCTATCACCTTGAAATTTGTCTGACTTGAGCTTGAGGAGATACCATAAGTTATACAAAATTTATAAAAAACGTCACGGTAAAAGTTGTTTAAAAATTGCAAAATAGTGTAAAACACGGTTACCTTTCAGAATATACCAAGCAAAGGCCATTTTGTAAACATTACTATAAGTGCTCTAATACCTCAATTTTACTTCATGATAGATCTACAAGAAAATTTATTTTTCTAAAAAACAAAACAAATAAAATTAATAATGCAAATTTTATAACTGATTTTTTTTCAGTAAAACTGTTTTGAGATTTTATTACAGCCGTGATATCTATGAACCTAAATGTTTAATACAAACAAACGTCTCGCTGATCTACATATTCTACTTTCGATTTGAAATGTACTTTCGGTTTGAACCTGCACCGGAAAAACGGTTGTGCATACAACTTACTTCCTACATAGCTTGCAGAAAGCAAAACCAGGTCCATTGTTTGCTTTAAGTTAAAACACAAATGATATCAATAATTTTTTGATTAATTGAAAAGATATAAAACAAGCAATTTATTGATTACTTTTACTTATCATTTCGAAATAAAATGGATTGCATTAATATGAACTTCAGGTCCACTCTTTTTTGCCTTGCTTTAACACAGTCTATATGGAAAACACATGATTTTTTTGTTTAATTTTATTTCATGATAGATCTACAAGAAAATTTATTTTTCTAAAAAAAAAATTAAAAATGCAGATTTTATAACTGATTTTTTCAGTAAAACTGTTTTGATTTTTTATTACAGCCGTGATATCTATGAACCTAAATGTTTAATACAAACAAACGTCTCGCTGATCTACATATTCTACTTTCGATTTGAAATGTACTTTCGGTTTGAACCTGCACCGGAAAAACGGTTGTGCATACAACTTACTTCCTACATAGCTTGCAGAAAGCAAAACCAGGTCCATTGTTTGCTTTAAGTTAAAACATAAATGATTATATCAATAATTGTTTTGATCAATGGAAAGGATAAAAAACAAGCAATTTATTGATTACTTTTAATTATCATTTCAAAATAAAATGGATTTAGGAACGCTCCACGTACAGTGTTTTTTTCTAGAAGTTTGTAGCATCGGATTAAAATCCATAAATGAGCGAAACAGTTATTAAAAATTAAAAATTCCGATCCCATACACAAACGATGTAAAACATTTGTTTTGCCAACCACGAGATAAACAATTGTTAATGCGTGACGTCACGGCGATCTCTCCTATTAAAACGAAAGTTAACCAGTTAACAGTGATATGTATTAACCAGGTCTTACAATTTAGGTCTTTAGTAGGCCTTAGAAACGTTAAATCATAAAACGTCAATATTTACCTGTTACAACTAATACAAACGCTTTATAACTTCCTAAGAGGTCCACAAAACACACTTATGAATTGCGATTACACAAAAAAATTGTAATCGTGTGAAAATGGCGTATTTTGTCAAAGGGACGTAATAGACAGACTTCAGATAAAATGGTCGCCATAAAATCTCCCGCGCATTGAATGTACACTATTAATCCCTCAGTGCGTGCATACATTAAGCAGGGGCGATTTATTGTTGGCGTTGACAAAAATAGTTTATATACAAACGACAATGCATAGCAAATACATGAATAATGATACTGGTATTAAATAGTAGATCCCTTCCATTTATAAGAGTTGTACGTAGAGGTAAAATAAGACCAGGGTAAGTACCCAGCAGGCACACAACGTTGAATCGACGTTGAAATTTGGTCGTGACGTTGATCAACCTTATTTCAACCTTCAGCAACCATAGGAGATGCTCTGTTGCTGTTTGGTCGCTACCTGACGTTGAATCAACGTTAAATATTGGTCCTGTTTCTACTTTTTTGCAAGGTTAAGATAAAAAGAGGTGCTTTGAAAATTGTATCAAGATCAATACTGACTTGCCTTCATAACTCGTACACTCAGATTGCCAGTATGACAGTAAAATACATGTTATTTTTTATTGTACCTGTACCTGTGGCATGATACAATTTAACATATCTTAATTGTGTGATTCTAGTTATTTCTACGGTTGTCAATAAAATTCATAATCACAGGCATATATTTCGACTTAATTATAGTAGTTACTATAACAGTTTTCTTCGATTTTCAAAAAATAAATCTCAGATTATTATTGAATTTCTAAGTTCAAAACTCCCGTAAATAATAGAAACACAATCCAACCTGAGAAGATGCGCGAAATAGTCTAAATAAATGGACAGAAAAAAATGATTGCAGTCAATTACTCTTTTCTATCGGTCAATATAAAGTTTATCAAAATCAAGTCGTGGTATATGCTTGCATTCCCTGTGTGCCAATTGGTCATTAATCCCCTGATGTCCTAATCGTATACATTATTATTCCTTTTGCAAACCAAAATCTCGCACAATTCTGTTGGTGTTGATGTACACATCTTTAATGTTATAACAGTTATTGAGAAGAAAAATTAAAGACTGCTCGTGCTTTCTTACACTAGTAAGTACACTAGATATTATTTTGAGATGCATTTTTGAATGTAACACATATTTATTGTTTCTATGCAGAATGGCTATGGAAGAGTATTTAGTAAACATGACTAGTGAAATAAACATACGAAGTGAACCATAAATGTCATTTCAAATAATGAAAATTTCGTAAGACTTGAATTTCATTTGTAATGATTTATCAATAATTAGCCAGACTACTTTATACTTTCAGGAAAATGCTGCACACGATTATAATCTCAAACGAGGATTACTGAACATAAATTTGGACTTGATGCAGTTTAATGTCTTCTAATCATGAAATATTAATTTGATAAGTCCCCAACCATTTATCAACATTATTTCAACGTCTAATAAATCCCAGTTTAGAAGTTACACAAGTCCTTGACGAACTACAAGTATCAAGTTTATCAACCACTGACAATACAGAATCTAACAATCAGCCTAAATTAAATAATATTTGGTTGCTTCAACCTGAATTCTATGTTAACCCAACGTTGAAACAATATTGAATCAACCTTATTTCAACCTTAATATCAACGGTGAAGTATGGTTGAAACTTTCAAAATCAAATATGTGTTGGTGTGACTGTTAGAATACAATCCTGTATGGAGGTTGCTTCTACACCTGATATATTGATATAGATCTAGTTTTGTTATGGGTGCGAGTCTCGAAGTCCTGCTTACACTTCTAGATAATTTGTTTTTTAAAACCTTTAAGATCAATAACTTTATCCCATCAGGCATGAATCGCTCCTTTTCCATTCTGCATTGTGTTTTAGTTTACATCGAATTATATGATTATTTTTTTACCAGATTTATATAGCGCCCTTTTCATGATAAACACGTCCAAAGGCGCTTTACGTATAGCAAACGCAGCCACACAGGGCGCGAAATTCATCCGCTATAGTACAGACACAGAGCGATCTGACCAGAGGGACAGAGTGAGATAAAGCCCCCAGAACAGAGAGAGAGAATTTTTAGATGTATTAACACGTATATTTCGCGAAAAAAAACTGGACATTATAAAATGTAGTTATAAAAAAAATCTTACTTTTCCGGGATTCGAACCCATACCTACACCAAGTGCATGGTGTTCATGACATCGGTTGGTGTCCTTTTATGTATTAAGCAAGTAACTATAGCATCCTTTACCTGCTCGTATATATACACGTGCACCTTTATATTTACCAGTGTGCGCATAACTATGTATAATGACATATACCTTTATGCGTGCACTCGTTATTCACACGTGCACACATATGTGGCAGTACACGTGTAACTTGTTACTATAGGTGTACGTATATTTAAGCGTGTACGCCTACATGAACGTGCACTTGTAAATTTATGCGTACACGTGTAATTGCAAGTGCATTAGTATATGCACGCGCATGTACATATAAGCGAACACCAACAAATTTTATATGTGCATGCATACAGATATACAGGTAGACGTATATGCTTACGCTTGCACGCATATCTTCATACGTGCATGTATGTTTAGAAATTCGTGCATGTTAAGCAGATTTTCGCCATAATTTCAGCCATGTCTGAAAAACGAAGTAACCCTTAGAGAATCATGAGCTGAACATAAATTTTAAGCACAAGAATATATAAGAAACAAGGTAATTGACATTTTTCTTGTGAGCAAATTTGTGCTTTTACCTGATTCTGTATGAAATATGTATAAAAATACAAATATTTATCACATGTTTGACGTCGGGGGAGTGTAATTAAGCCACAAATAAAAATGATAATACACTAGTGTAATAAAGACGTCATTTATATATCGGAAACGTTGGTTAAATTGATTTGTTTATATCTGTATCTGTAGGGTATACGACGCAGGACCACTTCTGGTATAAGGCGTCGGGGTGAGTGGGGTCGTTCAGTAACGATGTGTGAGAGCTGTTTTAAAGCTCTCTACTGTTTCTGCGCACGCGATATTGTCTTTCAGTTTATTCCAGTCCTGCACTGCCTTAATAAAAAAAAGAATGTCTGTATTGTTCTGAGTTGGCGTTATTTACTTTGAAAAAGTTTGAGTGGTTAAAGCAGAATTTTTCAACGATGTTTGAGCTGATGCTGTCACTTATAATTTTAGGACGTATACATCTTTTATTAAGTACTGGTGTTAAATAACTGGTCTTGTTGATTGCCGGCACCATATCCCTGATGATTTTACAGATAAAAATTAGTCTTGTCTGCTGTCTTCTTTCCTGCAGGCTGTCCAGGTTGAGTCTTTGTAACATGTCAGTAACACACCCATCTTCTCTGGAGTGATAGTCTTTTAAAATGAACCTTGCTGCGTGGCGTTGAATTTTCTCCAGGGAGTTGATATCCTTAATTTATAGTTCAACCATCTTTTTTAACCAATGGCAAGCCATGGATTTTCAAAAAAGTAACCCACTTATTTTCATATTAGTTCATAACGGGAAAAAATGAACCACTTAATCACGAAGTAGTTCAAAATTAATGGGGATTCATAGACACGCCTACGTTATATCAACAACATTCGAGGAGGCGGAGCAAATGCAAAATACAGAGACTGCCAATAAAATTATGTTTTTGTGTAATAAAAGATAAAGTTCAACAAAAAATAAGATATAAACAACAAGTAGAACGTGATTTTCCCTTTTAATGCTTGCAAATACAACATTCAAAGCTCAAGCTTTACCTTCTTTGTGCCTTTTACTATTTCTACAGTTTTTATGTCCTCCGGCACAACAATTTTAAGAATTCCACTGTCACTTGATTTTATGTTGTTATTTATGTCCAAGTTTTCCTTATTTGCTTCACTATCATGTTTAATGACTTTCACATCTTGTTGCGGAGGTTCGCGTTCTTCATAGGTCCCTTTTCCAGAAATATTTGATTTGTTTCCTGGCAATACTGACTCGAGAGTATTTGAAATTTTGTTCAGTAGTTCCAAGTCCTCCCTTTGGTAAGTTCGCACCGCGTTTGAACAGTGCTTAGATCTGCTCATCACCGATTTGACACTGAACTGATTATTTTACAACGTTGAGCCAAGTGTAACCCTTCCAGAATGGTTTGAAATGTTTCTATTATCCATGGAAATTCCGGCCTCATTGAAAAAACGTTTAATCATACCTTTCAAATCCCGCTGCGAAATGTTACCTGCGCTGAACCTTAATACTTCCAGTGGCTTTTTGTAAAATGGCCCCGCTACGTGGTATCAAATTTAAGTAAGTTTCGTAAATTTTATAAATAGAACACTCGGACCAAGGCTAGTTAAAATGAATAATTGGCGTCATCAAAGCTTTCACAGTTTTTGATTGTTTTAATCCTCCTTGCGCATTTTTCCTTATCCGTGTAATAAACTTGATGAAACGGCGTTTATTTTCCTCAGTATAACCAAGTTCAAATTGTTCTGCCATTACCCCTATATGCTCCATTCCGCCCATGAATCCAAACACTTTTCCATTATAAAAGAATACCGCATTAAACTTTGCAATTATGGCACAAATAAACTTCATTTACACCTACCTTTCACGTTAACAAAGTAATTATCCCGCGTTTGATGTCCAATTTTAGCTTGTTAATACACACCTGGCGTTAATCAATAAAGAACTGATGTTGTTCTTGTTTAAATACAAATAAGATGTTTTTACAAGAACATCATAGCATTTGCGTATCTCCATAAAATTATATATAATCTACATCATTTGGTGAGAGCTCAGAGATGGAGTTTTAAGGAAATTAATCATGCAGGCAAGTAAATGCATACATTTCCTATTGACTTAATTGATTCGTATATATGAATTGAAATTAGGATATTTTATTTTAAAAGGGATTAAACGTTATGGATTCGGACTATTGAAAGGGTGTTGGTATTTTTATATTTTGTTATTATACATTTATACAGTTTGCCATTTCCCCTTTTTTAGAACTAATTTAAGAGATTTTTGTATAAACTATATGATAAAATACTGAAGGCGATGTTTGATCAAACTACTTTTATTTATTATTATGCAATTTAACAATAAAATATTTTGCAAGTGTACAGGCAGCTAGGTTCAGCTTCCCGAGCGAATTTGGTATTTAATAGTTTCTTATATAAACTATATAATGAAATATTTAAGGATATGTTTGACATTATATATAAACTACCTTTATTTCTTATCATGTAATTAAGCAATAGAATATTTTGCAAGTGCACAGCTTCCCGAGCGAATATATTACCAGTTGCTGAACATAATGAAAGTGGCAATTTATTTTTGTTACTAGGTCAAACTGAATATGAATTCCATTGTTCATGAAAGTGTCATTCGTGGTACAAGATATCCATTTGTCGAATAACGGTGAAAATATAAAACCATCTGATTGTCGTATAGATTTTACCATTAACCTTGAGTTTCATATTAATATACATGTGTGACGGAGGTCGGAGATCGGACAGAGGACACTGGAAAGCGGAGTAAATACAGGGGCTTTCTCAAAATATTTTTACATTATTGATTAAACATTTAAATGAACATTTCAACGGCTATATGTTTTGATGTTTAACAGAATTGCCTCTTCGATCTACGTGATGCTGTTGCTGCTAGTGGTAGTTTTGGTGTTGAGAAGATTGTGTAATTATTAGAATAATTCAGGTCTCTATACTATGGTAAAGATCTTGTTGTCAACTTAGAGCACTTCGGGGGTACTTATAATGAGTACATTACAAAGTTAATTTAATTCTTGATTAAGAATTTGATACTTCTTTAGACGAATTATTCCTTTATTTGATGGCATTTCTGGATAGTGTTATTTTTTAAAAAGCTCTTTTAATGAACATAGGTTTTAATGACGACACTCAGATTTGCCTTAGATATACAGTTTCTCTCAGTTCAGACATTCAAAGCAGAACTTTGAGATCCATTTTCGAAACGTAATACTAAATTATTCAGTCATTTTTCTATTCCAGCACCACTATTTGGAATGCTCAACAAAATTACATTAAATGTCACCTTTAGTTAGTCAGTTCAAGTCATTATAAGCAAAGTGGTGGATGGAAGTCATGAGTTTAATTTATTACCATGGTGTTTATATGTTTTCTGCAACTAATGTTGCTACATGTCTGTTGAACCTTTTTCGTTCAGCAGTCATGGATGCATGTAAATAAATGGAAATGTATAGATTTTAGTTATATAAGACCCTCATGGGAGATTGATTTTGTCAAATGAGTTTTTTTTCACTTTAAACAAATACGTTATTATTATTGTTATTATTATTATTATTATCATTTGTATTTAATTCCTTATTGTTATAATTATCATCAAGTGATTATTATTATTATTATTATTATGATTATTATTATTATTTAACCAATTCATTAGCTGGATTGAATCAACCATTAAATAATTATAATTTGAAATATTGAAAACTTTCGACTTTACTTCAGGGCAATGAAATAAAAAGAACAAATATATTTATTGAATTTCAGACAATGGGTTTTACGACAGCGTTTTTGGTGTCTGCTCTTGGTGTTTGTATTTCCCAAGCCAACCAAAACTCGCCAGGAAATTGGAACCACACATGGCCAGGAAATTGGAATCACATATCGTCAGGAAATTGGATTCTGCATAACTTACCATCTCACTGTTCTAACAATAATAGATGCAGCGTCTCTCCAAAAAAGGCAACACACATTTATTCTTTACTTTTAATGGTTTTAATATTTCTTACTCTATTTTTCTGTCCTCGGTAAATACAGCTTCATCCTACATTCCAGAACGACTATAAAGACATATTCAGTCAGAATTGCACGTATATAAATACTTTGCTTTGGAAAATGTATCGTGGTATTTATATGCAGGTGGTAGTTTATATGACAAATGTTTATATCGCAAATGAAACGAATTATTTTTGTAGTCGAATGTCTTTATAGAGCAGATGTTTTTTGACACAAGTTTGGTTGTATTTATCATGTGTAAAAACAGGCGATTACTAATTATGCTCACTATTAAGTTTAGTTAGTTGTGAAAATTTATAATATATGTGCTTACATAAAGTACGAAAGTGCATTGTGAAAAAATAATCAATTCAGATTTTAAAATTTTCACTCTTGGAGATATGAACATTTTGTTTCATTTCAGAACTTAACTAAATCAGACTTAACATCTTGCTGTCAAACATGTTCGTGTGCCAAAGACTGTCAAATGGTTGGAAATTGGTGCCCAGATATACATTCAGATAATGTCACAGAACATGTATACCCATGCGTTGAAACTCGTCAATTATTCAACGAAACAAGGGACCTTGACTTTGATCCAGATTATAAAATGTGGTTTTATGTCATAGATGAGTGCCCTAACAGACTCCTAGAAGAGGCAATTCCCGCCTGTAAACGGCCTGTCGAACTGCAAGATTACGTTATGGTTTCTGACAAAGCTGGAGAGAAGGCGTTTAAAAATGTGCCCATGGTGAACAAGAATACATTGTCTGGAAATCCGTTGTATCGTGTACAGAAATAGCATATCTTAATTTCAAAACATTTGAAGAAAGGGCTAGAACAAGCGTGTAAGACGGGTCACGGACAAGTGCATTCCCACAATTCACTTTTCTTCCACCTTCACCGCGGAATACGAACCTATATTTATGCGAATGTATATTGCTACCTCTGCAACAATCCGAAAGCGTATCCAAAAGATACTTGCCCTGTGGATGTGCCAAGTATTTTCAAACTTGCCCCTTTTGTCACATTAACGGCAATTTTAAATTTAGATTTGTATCAAAGTGAAGAGTGTAATATAACATATAAATCGGCGAGCATTTTGAATCCGTTTTCTGTAAGTAATATTAATTTTCTTTGAAAGGTATTAGTCGTATAATTAAGAAAGCAATATAAACAACTGTACTGTCCCGGAATAGTGAGAACATTTTTAATTTTGAGAGTAATTTTATTTGCTTTGTTTTATGGCTGAGTTACATGTTAAAATGAAAATACAGTTATAATTTTCAAAATCCAAGAAGTTCTCGAAACAATGCTTTTTTTTTCAAAAATTTGCGAACAATTTGATTTTACATATTGCTTTCTATACAATTATGTCCTAGTAACATATAAAATATAGTTGAATCTTTAAAGTGACTGTGACGAAAATTTACAATGCAAAATAACCTACAAATTTAATTAAATAAAGTTTGATATTTCATTCAAAAGTATTCAATCAATTTCATAGTTTTAAAACAGTTCCATTAACCATCATTTCAGTTCTTTCGAATAATGTGTTGATATCAATGTTTCATGAAGTATTTTAAATATCTTTACGAAAGTCTTTGATAGGGAACGGGAGAATCAAACATATGATTAGTACGAGAGTTGATCCAGAAGTAATGTCACTTCGTCCATTGCTCATTTATTCACCGTTGTATTACTATAGAAATTAGATCAAGTTGTTAGCTAATTCAATCGTAATTATATCGACAACTATCATAACGAAGCGAAGTCTGAACTTATGTGGTATTATGGAAAATGTGAAAGGAATCTAGTAGCAGTTTCAGGACAGGCAATGTCTTTGCTGTTTGAGGTTTACGCAGAAATTGAATCTAAACAGAGATTTAGGATTCTAAGATTTCTTGATGGAGAACTATATGGTTTTCTTGGTCGACAGTTTCATTGTGGAAAATGTAGATCGAGCTTGGTTTTGGCAGAAAAGACGCCACAAATATTTTGCAGCTTTCAATGTTTACCACGGAGAATTGTCAGACTGACAATATACTGACTTCTGCTGAAATGTATGTAAATAAACGTTTTCGATTTAACTTTTACGATGGAGAGAAGTCGATCAATATTTCGCTTAAATTAACGTTTGAAATCCCAGAAGATAAAACAGAAATAGCATATCTGGAATGGAAGGATGGTCACAACATTATTCCTATAACAAGGATTACACTGAAAAATTGCCCACGTATAGAAATGTCAACACAAGAAATCAACGATTTAAATCTCAATCGCACGGCGTTTAATGCAAAGTTCAATAGACAGTTTATTTTGAACACGCAGACAAACAGTATTTCTGTTTGTATGGTGACGTATTTTCGTTTACGAAAGCTAGAGAAAAGTGGACAAGACACTTGTTATCTGTGCAAGATTTGAAACTATATAGTGTTGATAGTGGTATTTTTCTTGTTACGGCTCTAATATATCCAGGATATAACTTCACTCTTCATTAGTTACTAAGTCTTGACCAGATCCTTTGGAAACTGTCAGAGGAGTAACCCGAACAAGCTTTTCGTTTGTATTGCCTTTAGTAGAAAGGACAATAACTTCTTAATAAAACAAGGTACATACATCTCCTGACAATATGCACACGTTCTCTTCATGTCAGCTTACGCAAAGTTATCCGGACAAAACTTTCATTATTTAATTTAATATTTTGCATTTTGCAAGACTTTAAATGCCACAAAGGCGAAACCAGGCACGGTGATACATACGTATGTCCTGACAATGTGCTCAAGTTTACTTCAATGCGAAATGTCTGGGCCAGATCTCTTGCAAAAGAAATTAAAAGTTGTTTGGACGAAAATCAATAGGAAAACTTACGTTCCAAAAACAATGCCTGCTCAAACAGCAACACAATATAGCAATGTATATGTGTGGGAGTATACATAACTGTCTTATATAGGATAATATATAGATAAAATAAATTATATAGACAACGAGAACTAAAAGAAAAATTGGACGTCGCCTTGTAATTGTTTGTGGCAGAAACACCATATAGGAGCAAGTGCGTAAACCGGTAAATGGAGCGCCCCTAATCCCACTCATAACAACCAACATGTTCCAAAGTCACAGCACATAGTAAAAGTTACCTCCGCTGGAGGAAACTGTAACACTCGCGATAGTGACAGCATACATAAAATTTGTATAAAAAGCAAGCCTAAAAAAACACATAAATGCATATACTCAGTGCCTTATTGCATAGGTTAGTGCAATATTTGACAGTACTATTATGAAAGCATGACTTAAGGCTGTGCCATGCCACCAATAACAGGGACCACAATGGAAATAAGAGAAACCTTTAGTTTCTCTTTTTTGTGTTATCCCTCGTATTGGTTTGCATGTTATGGTTTAAAAATCTGTGTGTTGTACTGTTGCTTTGTTATGTTTACATTTTATATTTCATATAAATTATATATATATATATATCAATTATTGTTTTATGCCATGATTTAAATGTGCACTAAATGTCAAATAAAACTTACTTACGTACTTCCTTCCTTCCTTACTTACTTACTAACTTACTTGCATTTATTTTGAAAACAGTGTATCAAGATAAACATCAACAAGGACCCAACGAAACAATGAAGAAGAGTGATATCAAAACAACGCAGTACCTTTGGTACCCATTATTAGTGTTTGAAGTCTGTCAACATTTCCGTGTCGATTAATCTGTACAAAAACTAATTAATCATTGCTGCAATCAGATTTATCTGTTCTGGCAAAAATAAAATTGTCTTTCAAAACAGTATAAAAGCAAATCTGTGACAATGGGTGCACAACTTTTTTCCTTGTGAATATCGAAAAACCTCACGTAACTATCGTCAGTAAAAGGAACAAGCAATTAAAACCTTTGTCACAGGGTCATACAAAGTAAATTCTTATCTATTCTTACTATTTTACAGGCAGAAATAACATGCCAGAGTATTCGTCCTAGCTAAAGGGTTTTTTTATTGAGGTAGCTTTTCATTTATACCATAAACGTAAAATTCAATTAAGAGAAATATCTACTAACAAAAGAAACGTTGTAATTATTAATTTTGATCATATCTAGTATGTAACAAGAATTTTTAAGCGCAAAATATGTGTTTGATAAAAAATTGTCAAAATCTTCTTTATCGCAGTTTATTTCCATGTGAGCTCTTTTAGAAGAAAGGCTTGATAGTAATAGTTTGGAAATATTAGTAGTTGTAGAAAAGCTTGAATTATCGATATATCAAGCGTTATATTGTTGTTTATGTATCTTCGGTATCCAGTACATGGATGGAACTTTAATTTGCTGATAATCTATTATTTAAACCTTGAGCGACGTAATAAAATCCTTTAATTAGATTTTTTATCCACTTCATAAAAATCAGAGGGGAATAACTCATAACCAGTCACAGTACATGTATGTCTTAAAATATGCACAAATTCACTCTATGTTGGTTTTATCTGCATCAATTGCAAAAACCGCAGGAGAACTTGTTAAAGTTTATATTAATATAGCCATTCTGCAAAATATCAATGGCCCATAATTTAAAAACTGGGCTAGGTGTGATATGCACAAGTCGACTTCATTTGCTACATTTTACACCCAGTTAACCAGATGAGAGGACGTAAAATGGTATATAAGGATTAAGTGAGTGACTGGTTAGGAGTTCCGTTCTCCTTCCTGGTTAACCCTGCAAAACATGAATGAACACTATTATCATAGTAAATCAAAAAGCTGACCAAACTGTAATACAGTTTGCTTTTAACGAACTTTGTAGACATTGTGTCTGAAATCATTCGTCCTCCACCTCTGATAATTCATGTGGGGAAGCTGGAAGTTACTTGCGGAGAACAGGTTTGTACTGGTACAGAATCCAGGAACACTGGTTAGGTTAACTGCCCGCTGTTACATAACTGAAATACTGTTAGAAAGCGGCGTTAAACCTAAACCAAACAAACAAAACACTTTTCGAAGGATATCTTGGAAAGAGGAAGAGACATTAAATCGACGAAGTTACGACTGGACCATTGTAATTAATCTGAAGTACTTAACTTAACAGTCTTGTAAGCCGGTCTGTCCGTACTAATTTCCGTACACATGCGTATTTCAGAAAAGGATGGACTACGAACAAATAAAGTCATTTACAGGTCACGCAAGATATTATTTACTCATGCATGCGTAACTGAATGTTATTTCGGCCCGCCTCGGCGGGGCGACATTACGATAGAAAGTTTATACGAAAATCTACGATTAAGTCCGAACCTTTCGCTTGTGGAGGAAAACAACTTGATTAAAAGGTTCCTTCCCAGGAATAAATTCTTTGAATCGGACCAGCAACTGTGCTTAATTGTAATATGAAGGCCATCTGTCAAGATAAAAAATCTCTGCGTCGGAAAAGCTGCAATGTTTTATCATCATCTGAAGGTCTGTCTTTCAGGAATAAAACCTCTTCGCTGGACTAGATACTCTGCCTACCTGTTACCTCGCTGTCTCTTTGTCTCTGATGCTCTCTCGACGGTTTTCTTCTAAAACTGATGCAGAAGAAATGTAGCTTATTCTCTGTCCGGACATTCTACATACGCTGAAGCATGATTAGGCGCTAAATCATTTTACAACCCCATGTGTAATATGACTCTTCCCTGCATTGGTCTGAACAGTAACGTACCAGTATACAAGAGAGCTATACAAAGCAAAACGTGGCTTTTCGTGTCAAGTCGAGAAGTAACATTCTGTGCTTGTCCGATCTGACAAAGATGAAAACTCAACTGCAGTTTCTTTTATATACGTTCCAAAAGTAATACAGACAACAAACAATCAATGTCTTCAACACCATGTAACTAGATGTGCCAAAACACATGTATATCAGTGTCCACAAGAAATATTAGTAATCTAGTAATACGAAATGGCCAAAATTATTCTTTAATAAACACGTTTCAGTTATTCATTAAAAGAATATAATGCACTTATTAAGTAGTACCAAAGCTAGTACAGTCCATGTTCTTTGAAAACTCATAAACAACTTTGCAAAGTATTTTGGTAAGTTCAAAATTCAGTCCCATTTTAGTACTGAGTACCAAATTGCGTCGGTAGCACGGTGTGCAGTAACAACGTGCATAAAAACATGTATTTTTATAACTATCTTTTTCATGCATGTTTTGCAAGAATTGCATTAGTTTCAAAGACAAAATAGTTAAAACTAATATGGGCAGAAATACATAATCCTTTGAATGAGATGACTTGATATATGCACTAACAACACGATCATGAAAACGTTATTTAAATGTTAATATAAAAGTCAAAGATTTCACATTTTGTTCAGAACATTGACTAAAACCTCCTTTTGACAGAGGTTAGCGTTGTCTCCGCAGTTTTACAGCATTTTTGCCTGATCTCTAATGTTCATCGTTGACACTTGTTACTTCCTATGCAAATCCAACAGATTTATTGTGTTAATAGTCACATTTTAAATTTATCGTCTGTTAGAGTAATATAAAGGTGGTGTATAAAATATATATATGGCCGCCGACCTCAATACTGGCAGTGTGAGGGTGCTGAAATTAATATTATATGTGGTGAAATGAGGAATTAAATTGTCACTTTTCGGAGACAGTGAAAGGAAGATCAATATGACGGCAAACTAAGGTGTGCAATTATGGCACGAATAAACTTTATTTACACCTACCTATCACGTTAACAAAGTAATTATCCCGCGTTTTCTGTCTCATTTTACCTTGTATTAATAATTATTGTATTGTATTATAATACACACCTAGCGTTAATCAATAAAGAACTGATGTTGTTCTTGTTTAAATACTAATAAGATCTTTTCACAAGAACATCATAGCATTTGCGTATCTACATAAAATTATATAATCTACATCATTTGGTGAGAGCTCAGAGATGGATTTTTAAGGAAATTAATCATGCAGGCAAGTAAATGCATACATTTCTTATTGACTTAATTGATTCTTATATATGAATTGAAATTAGGATATTTTATTTTAAAAGGGACTAAACGTTATGGATTCGGACTAGAGAAAGGGTGTTGGTAGTTTTATATTTTGTTATTTTACATTGATACAATTTGTCATTTCTCCTTTTTTAAAAGTCATTTAAGAGATTTTTATATAAACCATATGATAAAATACTGAAGGCGATGTTTGATCAAACTGCTTTTATTTATTATTATGCAATTTAACAATAAAATATTTTGCAAGTGTACAGGCAGCTAGGTTCAGCTTCCCGAGCGAATTTGGTATTTAATAGTTTCTTATATAAACTATATAATGAAATATTTAAGGCGATGTTTGACATTATATATAAACTACCTTTATTTCTTATCATGTAATTAAGCAATAGAATTGTTTCCAAGTGCCAGCTTCCCGAGCGAATATATTACCAGTTGCTGAACATAATAAAAAAGGCAATTTATTTTTGTTACTAGGTCAAACTGAATATGAATTCCATTGTTCAAGAAAGTGTCATTCGTGGTATATGTGCCGAATAACGGTGAAAATATAAAACCATCTGACTGTCGTATAAATTTTACCATTAACCTTGAGTTTCATATTAATATACATGTGTGACGGAGGTCGGAGCTCGGACAGAGCACACTGGAATTCAGAGTAAATACAGGGGCTTTCTCAAAATATTTTTACAATTTAAATGAACTTTTCAATGGCTATATGTTTTAATGTTTAACAGAATTGCCTCTTCGATCTGCTTGATGCTGTTGCTGCTGGTAGTAGTTTTGGTGTTGGGAAGATTGTGTAATAATTCAGGTCTCTATACTATGGTAAAGATCTTTGTTGGAAACTTAGAGCACTTCGGTGGTACTTATAATGAGTACATTAATAACTTCAAAAAGGGCTGCAAAGTTAATTCTTGATAAAGAATTTGATAGATACTTTTTTAGACGAATTATTCCTTTATTTAAACTGGATTGCATATTTTGATTGTGTTATTTTTTAAAAAGCTCTTTTAATGAACATAGGTTTTAATGACGACACTCAGATTTGCCTTAGATATACAGTTTCTCTCTGTTCAGACATTCAAAGCAGAACTTTGAGATCCTTTTTCGAATCATAATACTGAATTATTCAGTCATTTTCTATTCCAGCACCACTATTTGGAATGCTCAACAAAATTACATTAAATGTCACCTTTCGTTAGTCAGTTCAAGTCATTATAAGTAAAGTGGTGGATGGAAGTCATGAGTTTAATTTATTACCATGATGGAGTTTATATGTTTTCTGCAACTTATTGTTGCTACATGTCTGTTGAACCTTTTTCGTTCAGCAGTCATGGATGCATGTAAATAAATGGAAATTATAGATTTTAGTTATATAAGACCCTCATGGGAGATTGATTTTGTCAAATGAGTTTTTTTCACTTTAAACAAATACGTTATTATTATTGTTATTATTATTATTATTATTATTATTATCATTGTATTATCCTTATTGTTATAATTATCATCATGTCATTATTATTATTATTATTATTATTTTCAATATAATTATTATTAAACCAATTCATTAGTTGGATTAATCAACCATTAAATAATTATAATTTGAAATATTGAAAACCTTCGACTTTATTTCAGGGCAATAAAATAGAAAGGACAAATATATTTATTGAATTTCAGACAATGGGTTTTACGACAGCGTTTTTGGTGTCTGCTCTTGGTGTTTGTATTTCCCTAGCCAACCAAAACTCGCCGGGAAATTGGAACCACACATGGCCAGGAAATTGGAATCACATATCGCCAGGAAAGTGGAATCACACTTCGTCAGGGAATTGGATTCTGCATAACTTACCATCTTTCTGTTCTAACAATAATAGATGCAGCTTCTCCCCAAAAAAGGCAACATCATTTATTCTTTACTTTTAATGGTTTTAATATTTCTTACTCTATTTTTTGTCCTCGGTAAATACAGCTTCATCCTACATTCCAGAACGGCTATAAAGACATATTCAGTCAGAACTGTACGTATATAAATACCGTGCTTTGGAAAATGTATCGTAGTATTTATATGCAGGTGGTAGCTTATATGACAAATGTTTATATCGCAAATTAAACGAATTATTTTTGTATTCGAATGTCTTTATAGAGCAGATGTTATTTGACGCAAGTTTGGTTGTATTTATCATTTGTAAAAACAGGCGATTACTAGTTATGCTCACTATTAAGGTTAGTTAGTTGTGAAAATTCAATATATATGTGCTTACATAAAGTACGATACTGCATTGTGAAAAAATAATCAATTTAGATTTTAAAATTTTCACTCTTGGAGATATGAACATTTTGTTTCATTTCAGAATTTAACTAAATCAGACTTAACATCTTGCTGCCAAAAATGCTCGTGTGCCAAAGACTGTCAAATGGTCGGAAACTGTTGCCCAGATGTACATTCAGATAATGTCACAGAATATGTGTACCCATGCGTTGAAACTCGTCAATTATTCAACGAATCAAGGGGCCTTGACTTTGATCCAGATTATAAAATGTGGTTTCATGTCATAGACGGGTGCCCTAATAGACGCCTAGAAGAAGCATTCCCCGCCTGTAAACGGCCTGTCGAACTGCAAGGTTACGTTTTGGTTTCTGACAAAGCTGGAGAGAAGGCGTTTAAAAATCGTCATTGCGCAATGTGCCATGGTGAACAAGAATACATTGTCTGGAAATTCGTCGTATCCTGTACAGAAATAGCATATCTTAATTTCAAAACATTTGAAGACAGGAATCAGTATATTTTAAGCAAGTGCGCGGTAAAGTATAGTTAAGCAAGCACGACTCACAACAATTGTGTACTCGTTAAAAAAATTGTTGACCGAGCAAAAACCTAATTAAATGTATAGTATACCTATATACCTATCAAATGGACTGTATTTACTTGAACCTGCAGTTTTGAATACTTAAAATTGTTTCATCTATAATGGTCAGAAAACCGCATTCAACAATACACGTGTCTTACAACTTCATACGGAGTAACATTACAATTGAACCCCTGTATTATTGTATGCGATTATTCATAGCAATTGAATCATATGTAAGCTATTCCAAATCGTTTATTGATCCTATGAGATGCGAGTCAACAATATATTTAACTTCCTTTTTCACATTGTCGGCATTTTATTTAGATTTATTATGAAAATGTGAAGAGGAATATAGCATTTAGAACAGGCAACTGTCCTTTGTTTTGAGTTAAGAAATATGATGCTTGAAAAGAGATTAGGTCTAAATTTATGAAAACTATAAAAACAACTGTACTGTCGCGTCATAGTGAGAAAATTAAGAATCGATTGTTTTGCAGAAAAGATTTTCAAAAATCTTTATCATTTTAATGTTACTTAGGAGATTGTCAATGCAATATATATTCGTGAAAGTGAAGGGAATAACGTTCGAGTTTAAATTACGATGATAAAGACGATCAATATTGTAATTTATCGTATGTATTCCGAAGAGATGCAGGAAATAGTAGCAATGTGAGTTTGTACACAATGCTTATACAAATTATAAAAATTCGTAATAAATGTCAACACAAGAAATCAATCGATTTAAATCTAAATGCCCATTTAATCAAAGTTCAATACATTTATTTATGAACAACAGCAAATCAATATTTAGTTTAGTGTACGTCATTTTCGTTCACAAAACTAAGAATATGAAAAACGTTTATCGTAACTATGTAGTTGATAGTGGTATTTCTTCATAACTCTAAAAAATAGGTGATAATAACTTCATTTTATTAGTTCATAAATCTGACAAATTCTTGAAACTGTCAGTGAAGTTATCCGATACAACTTTTTGCTTACCTTTGATAAAAGGCTCTAAACAACATTGATACATCTTTGACATTCACATTTTTCATAGTTTGAACAATTATGTTCAGCACGATATCCACAAACTTTCATTAATTTTGACATTTTTTTGCAAGACTTTAAGCCAACGCAACCATAGATATGGCAGTATACTATATTACAATGATGTTACTTTGACATGCCAATATTTATATGTAAATGGCAGATTTTGCAAAAGCATTAAATTGTATGGAGAAAAAACCAATATAAACCTACGTTCAAAAACAATACTAACACAACATATAGAACTTATTACGAGATTGGTTACATAACTGTCTATACAGATATAATGTTAACAAATAAACTATATAAACAGCGAAGAAAATGGACTCGACATTGGACATTGTTTGTCCCGAAAACCGTTATGAGCAAAATGGTAATGGAGTCTAGTATCATTTACACAACATGCAATGTCATGCAATGTAAAGTTTACGCCGCAGAAATGTACATGCGAAGTGCTAGCAACAAAAATTTATGAATTCTGTAAAAACATGCCTTGAAAAACCTAAAGCATATTTCGATCTTCATAGGTTAGTGCAATATTGACAGTATTTTATGAAAATGTAAATGGCTTGGATTTAGGCAAAAAATAAGGAAATATTATCTTTTTTGCGTTTATCCATTGTTTGTGCAGATATGGTTCAAATAATGTGATTACTGTTGAAATTGTATGTATTAAACTTTTCATTTAAATTTATAAAAATAAATAAATAGTCGATCAATAATTTTCTTAAATTAACGTTATTGATATGCCCAGAAAATGAAATAAAGTACATGAAATGAAGGATTGTCACCACATTTATTCCTATAACAAGGATTACACTGAAAAATTGCCCACGTATAGAAATGTCAACACAAGAAATCAACGATTTAAATCTAAATCGCACGGCGTTTATTATGCAAAGTTCAATATACAGTTTATTATGAACAAGCAGACAAACAATATGTCTGTTTGTGTCGTGGCTTATTTTCGTTAACGAAATCTAAAGAATAGTGGACATGAGACGTGTATTCTGTGCAAGACTTGGAACTATGTAGTGTTGATAGTGGTATTTTTCTTCATAAGGCTCTAATAAATGCGTGATATAACTTCATTTTCATTAGTTACTAAATCTTGACAAGATTCCTTGAAAACTGTCAGTGGGGTTATCCGAACAAGCTTTTCTTTGGCATTTACCTTTGATAGAAAGGACAATAATTTCTAAACGAAACAAGTTGCATACATCTCTTGACAATATCCACAAGTTCTCTTCATAGTTGAACAATTATGTCAGCTTACGCAAAGTTATCCGGACCAAACTTTCATTAATATTTTGCATTTTGCAAGACTTTAAAGGCCAAAACGGCGAAAGTAGGCACGGTGATACATACGTATGTCCTGACAATGTGCTCAAGCTCACTTCATTGTGAAATGTCTGGGCCAGATCTCTTGCAAAAGAAATTAAATGTTGTATGGAGAAAAAACAATATGAAAACCTACGTTCAAAAAACAATTCATGCTCAAACAGCAACACAATATAGCAATTTATATGAGATTGTGTACATAACTGTCTTATACAGAATAATATGTAGACAAAGTAAACTATATAGACAACGAGAAAAGTGGGACGTCGCATTGGAATTGTTTGTGGCAGAAACACCAGTTAAGAGCATAAACTGGTTTATGGAGCGTGCCTAATCTCATTCATAACAACCAACATGTTCCACAGTCACAGCACATAGTAAAAGTTACCCCCGCCGGAGGAAACTGTAACACTCGCGATAGTGACAGCATACATAAATATGTTCATGTAAATTTGTATAAAAAGCAAGCCTTAAAAACCCTAAACGCATATTCTCGGGACTCATTGCATAGGTTAGTGCAATATTTGACAGTATTTTTATGAAAACATGGCTTAAGGCTGTGCCATGCCACCAATAACAGGGACCACAATGGAAATAAAGGAAACCTTTGGTTTATCCTTTTTTTGTGTTATCCTTCGTATTGGTGTGCATATTATGGTTTAAATATATGTGTTTTTTACTGTTGCTTTGTTATGTTTTCATTTTATATTTCATATTATGGTTTAAATATATGTGTTTTTTACTGTTGCTTTGTTATGTTTTCATTTTATATTTCATATATATATATATCAGTTATTGATTTATGCCATGATTAAAATGTACACTAAATGTCAAATAAAACTTACTTACTTATTTACTTATTTACTAACTTACTAACTTATTTACTAACTTACTTACTTACTTACTTACTTGCATTTGTTTTGAAAACAGCGTATCAAGATAAACATCAACAAGGACCCATCGAAACAATAAGAGTGTGATATTAAAATAATGCAGTACCTGTGGTACCCATTATTAAGTGTTTGATGTCTGTCAGAATTTGCATGTCGATTAATCTGTACAAAAATTAATTAATCATTGCTGCAATCAGATTTATCTGTTCTGGCAAAAATAAGATTATCTTTCAAATAGTATAAAAGCAAATCTGTGAAAATGATTGTACAACTTGTTCCCTTGTGAATATCAATTACTTGTCGACAAACTGCATTCGTAAACCTGACGTAACTGTTGTTCAGTAAAAGGAATAAGCAAAACAATTCTTATCTATGCTACTACTAAAAAGGATCTTACAGAAATTACATGCCAGAAATACAGCACTCCTCCTGGCCAAAGATTTGCTTTATTGAGGCAGCTTTTCATTTATAACATATTTAATTACGTATTCAATTTAGAGAATTATTACATAGTCGTTTCTATTCCCCGTTAAATTACACTGGTACCGGAAACGTCAATATTTTTCCATACACTGACGCCTGAATTTCATATCGGGTGCGTGACGTAATTCAGTGTGTGTTATTGCACTGTTTTTTCTATTTAGTTCAGTATTGTCAATCCTATCCAGGATATTGAACATATATATGATATTTACATAATATTTATACGTGTAGATGCGTATGTAATAAAAAGGTTATTATCTTTGCAACGGGAAATATTCACTTGTTCTGCAGCGGAAGAATATTGCGCTCCTAAAGTCGCGCAATATTTCCGCTGAAGAACTCGTGCATATTTCCCGATACAAAGCTAATAATCTATAAATATATACTAGCTGAAGAAATGTTGTAATTATTGATCTTAAAAGTAGCTAATATTTAGCAAGACCAAAATATGTGATTGACAAAAGAATCATGTTCTTTATCACAATATATTTCCATGTGAGCTCTTTCAGATTGTTAGAAATATTAGTTGCTGTACAAGATCTTGAATTATCGATAAATTGAGCGTTTTATTGTTGTTTATATATCTTCGGTATTCAGTACATGGATGGAACTTTAATATGCTGATAAATCTATTATCAAAACATTGCGCGATGTAACAAAAGCCTTTAATTACTTTTTATCCATTTTATAAAAGATTAAACGTCAGTAACTCTTAACCAGTCACAGTACATGTATGTCCTAAAAATATGCGCAAATTCACTTTTGTTGGTCTTGGCTACATCCATTGCAAAAACCGCAAAAGAACGTATCATGTTAAAGGTTATATCATTATTGCCAAACATAAAACATTCTGAAAGTTGTCAAAGGGCCATAATTCAATAACTGGGCTAGGCGTGTTAATGTTGTGAAAATATGCACAAGTCGACTTTATTTGATACATTTTACACCCAGTTAACCAGATGGGAGGACGTACATTGGTATGCTGTAAGGATTAAGTGAGTGACTTGTTAGGAGTTACGTCCTCTCGCCTGGTTAGGCCTGCAAACCATGAATGAATACTATAGTGGAAAGACAAAGATGTCGTCGTATTTCAGATACGAATCAACAAGATGCATTACTGTACATTGTACGACGATTGTGAAACAGGGGGCAGTTGGTTGGAAAAACAGAGAAGAGAAAGGGGTAGGAGTTTAACACCGTCGAAATGCAAGACAACAATCCGTATACAACGGTATTTAACTTTAGCTAAGGTTTAAAGCCTCTTTGTTAATGTTGGAGCATTGGAATTTTCAAAACGTATTATTAGCTTATTCATTACCATACAAGAGTATTTCTTCCTATACCAGCGACGTTATCTTCATTAATATCATAGGAATAAATCCCTGTAAACTGAAAATAAAATGAGACTATACAGTAACACCCTAACACCCCTTAGCAGCAGCTAAGTCAGGGCTGTTTACGGCGGCCACAAAGCACTAAGTCTGCTTTTGTGATTGTTTAAACGCAAAGGAGATCATCTTGAAGCATAATATGTACCAGTTATGCCATCATGACAATGATACATCTATAGAAAGATCATTTCCATCAGAAGAATAGAACGAAGAACAAAACCAAGTAACATATTGGAAGATTCGGATTGACTGCATCTGTTCGTGAAAGATAAAGTTTGTGCAAAGGCCTCACGCCCCTTGCTCAACCTTATATGGACTGACAAGCTATTGCAACAGTGTTCAAGACAGTATCCCTTAGTCCGTCTGTTTGCCCATTTGTGCGTAATCAAGGATAGATCATTTGGTAACTTTCGAAGTGCAAGACATGTTTGCATGAAATTCGACTTATAAATGGTAAGTTATCTGGAAAATACGTAGACGTTTCGATTAAGTTTCAGTACGAAAATTATGGTCCCTATGGCAGCAAATTTGACGAATGTCCCTTTCGGTATAAGGAATTTTATTGCTGGGTAATCTCTTTTGGAATTAATCTTTAAATTCAGATATTTTTAAAGAATGTGGGTATAAAGCGTATGTTTAAGCAGCTATATGATTGCTATTTGACCGTTTATTACGAAGCAGGATAACATTTTCGACATTATTTATCAAAGTATAATGTTGAAAATAGATATGTGTAAATTTCAGATTTAAAAATATTAATCACAGGTGCATTCTTTTGTTATTCATTTATAGTAAACAAATGTTTAAAGCCTCTTTATCAATGCAATGGTGGCATAATGAAATAATTGAAAATGTGCAATAAGTGTATTAAAATATTGCACAAAATATAAATATTAACAACGTTCAGCGTGATTAGTGTCATAGACTTCTGTCTGCAACTTTACCATGGAAACATATAACTCCTACTGACTGGTTTTTCTACCTACTCAGTTGATTTTCGTTTAAGGTAAGCATAGCAGTTTGCTCCCCTCCTTACTTAGGAAGATACCGAACAGCTAAAATTTCCTTCATTCATTTACATGTTTTCTGGCTTATCAAGGACATTTGTAAATTAGTTCGTTGCAGAAAGTGTGCAATCTAGTAATTTGAAAAGAGTTTTTACAATTCGATTACTTTTCTTTACTTAATTTTGCTTACGAAGAAATTTTGCGTATTCCTACATTTTATTTGCTTTTCTCTCACAGGCGGTGTGCGTTATATCGCATCAACTGTAATCAGAAATAAAGACACTTTGTGAAATGAATGAATGTTACAGATGTTTCTGAGTTTCATTTAGTTATACAAAAATCTATTAAAGGGTTCTAGATTTCGTATTGTACACTTTTGCTGTTTTTGAGATCATGGAGTTTACTCACTATGTTTAACAGAATTGTTTTTAACCCTTAACCTGCTATATTTCTATAATGGACTGGTCCATCTTTCAGTTTGGACAGTACCACTTATTACTCAATTTAATTTAATTTAATTACTTTTCTTGAAGAAAATCTATCGAAAAGAATTATTCAGCTTGACTGTATTCTGTGCTAAAGATTTTCTTATACATATCATCATTTTTACGGTCTATTCTTAATTTTAGAACCATATATACAATAACTGCAATACAGTGTATTTAACATAAACTTCAAACTTTTGGAGCACGTGCACTTCATGAAAACAATTACGTTAGCTTCGAACAATAGTGGATATTCCCACACAACGTAGTTTCAATAACTGTGAAGTCAGGTCTGATTTTGTTTGGATGATTTAATTGTAACATTTTATCTTAACCTTGTGCGTAACTGATTATAAATGAAGTCGGAACAATATGCGAAATATAGACTCGTGATTAAACAAATTTATGTACTACACACTCTACATACATTTAAAATAATTGTCATTTCTCTAGAATTTACCAAGTGAAAATTGAAACAAATATTTCGTCAAACAGAGTGTCACCAAAAGCAAATGATTTGTAAAATTTAGGTAAAGACATGATCACGGCATTGTTTATGTTGATTATTCATGTGATAGCATTATGATATTATACAATTATTGCCTTTTGGTGAGGTCGATAAATCCACATGTCGACCGAACCTAAAAGGCAACAATTGTTTTATTATTAAATCCAGTCTACATATAATATATAAGTATAAAGATTAAATAGAAATATCTGCAGCCTTTGGTCGTTCTTCGTAGTAAATTGTGTACGACGTCGCATTGTTTTGACGTCAAACCGTGATGACGTCACAGCTGGAGGTCAATACGTGTTTTTGGCTCTGCCTTTGAGTCAATACGACGTTTTACCATTGATCATATGACTGGAAAAGACTATAAATACAGATTTGATAATAATATCAATAATTGAAACTAGATACATAGAAAACAAGTTTTTTGACGGCAAACTGAATTGACAGGAACAAAAAGAAACTTTATGGAAACGGAAGTCAATAATTTGGCAACACCCCTCCCAAAAAAACGCCGCAAAAAACACCGACTTTCTGGTTAGACTCTACTGAACATATTTAAAGCGGACGGATTTTGCATTGAACGACCGGTCACGTTTGCCCTAATGCTGGATAGCATTTTTAAAAATTCAATGGAATCACCGAGAGAGAAAGAAACACATACTGTATACGTCTGCCTAACAAGAAGTCTCAGTTCTTACTAGGGGATCAAACTTCGATAAAACGCGGTCCATAATGAGGAGACTGAACTATATTAATATTGTGGCGAAACCTGTGGGTCATGTTTATACCCTTTGCCTCAGCTGGAGTTAACATTACTAAACAAGATCAGCCATACTTAGAATTTCAGGTTTCCTTAAAGTTACACATGACTGTAATACCTTCCTCATGTTTAACTTTGAAATCATAGGTAGTTACAAAATTCTCATAAATTACTGACTACTTTGTCAAACGAAGTGTACTGAATTGGCCAGATTTTATGGGGTTAACATTTGCAAAGTAATATTCGATTACAGTTTCTAGACAGATTATAAGATTCTTTCACTGGTTGTAGGTGCAGATGGAAATATCCGGCCTCGAGGGTAACTGTTTAGGATGTAACGAGGCTCCTTGCCGAGTTACCGCCTAAACAGTTACCCGAGAGCCGGATATTTCAATCTGCACCTATAACCAGTGACAGAATCTTTTTTTTTGCATACCAATTTTAAGAAATAATAATAAAAATAAAATCAATCGAACGGCTTTCTTTTTAGAACTATTTCATATGGCAGTGTATTTAAACAAAGCGCGGGAAACCAACGTCCGTAAACAGGAAAGACGTCATGACGTTTCAAAACAAATAACAATATTTAGTTCCGGTTTTGTTTTATCAGTTGCAGCGTAACGTTACGAATTTTTGCTAAAATAACGTGATTTGAATCGAGAAATATTCTATCAGGAACCAATAGGAACTGTCAAGGTATTGAATTGTTATTTCGTTTTTTAAACAAAATATATATTACTACATAAATCTTCTACATATATGTAGTTCGTAATACGTCATGTACAGCACGAGAGTCATCTTACAACCCGGGGTGTAAGATGATTTTTTCCAGCACCGGTAAAGATACCGGAAATCCCCGTCTGGTATGCAAGAATATATTGTATCATTATAACTTTTCAAGTTTAAACTGATAAAAATGCATTTCATACTTTTTTAACCGGAAGTTAAACATCTTTTGCAAGATTATTTGCCATTGCCATTCAATTTGTTTTTTCTTTCATTTATCGATAGCAGACGTTAAAATCCTCTTTGTCAATGGTGACATAAATGGAATGACTGAAAATGTATAATGAGCTTATTCAGTACCACACCTAGAGTAATTCATTATATTGTATGAATACCAACGACGTAAACTTGATTAATAGAACTCTATTTGACATGAGGAAGCTTCTTACTGAATGATTTTTCCTACTCTGTTGATATTCATGTTTTGTAAAATGTACCAATAGTCTCCCTTCCTTACGTTTGATTATAAGCATACGGTAAAGGGGAGCGGTGGTCTAGTGGTGAATGTTTTGAAGATTGACAGTGTATGGCATATTTTGTATATTACAGTTTAAAGGTTACACGGGTTGACTTTGTAGTCCTATCAATTTTCGTTGACAAATAAACTAGACAATTTATAATTAAACAGCATGTAAATATTATGATTTACCAGAACTGTAATATTTATGACAGAATATAGACTGCTATAAATATATTTCTTGATAGACATCTAATATGGTTCCAAACGGTCGTCTTTTAGACTTTAGTAACGTCTTTATGTACCATTTGGCGGTCGTAAAATGATTTCTCGTACTTTGATTCAGTTTTCGTTTCTAGTCCTTTGGGATCATGGGGTCCATTCAATACATGTATAATAAGAACCACCTAAGCCGATTCCAGGGAGCGTGAGAGGTGTTGCGCGTTTCGTTACCTTTCATTTACAGACCGAATCTTGAACCAAGTAAGAGAATGGAAAGTCATACATAATAGAATGCAAAAACTGCAAGACTAATTACGCAAATTCTCACAAGAAAGCAATTATGTAAATTTCAGTTTGAATTCTAGGAAAAGCGAGTGAACGCTCATCAAGAAGTGCTCTGATAATTTTGAGGTCTAAATTGATTGTAGTTTGCTGATTTGATTAATATTCCAACTCTTGTAACATTCTGCTTCTTCGTATGAGATGTTTTACCCGAATGAAAGAATTGAGAAGTACAATATATATTAAGATTAAACAAATCGATATTGCCAATGTTATAAGAGTGCACGTTTGCAGTGATGTCCGCTTATCAAATTAAGTGTAATAGTTAATGAGATAAGACATATTTTGAAATTAATGGACTTGAATGACTGAATCTCACCAGTTGTTCAGAATTTTGAAAAGTCATTTATTAGTTAACTGTTAATGAAAAGCTGGCTAGTTTTCAACCGTATTTTATTTTACTATTGCATTAAACTTTGAATACAAATATACTCAGCGTCAGTGAAAAGGTACCACCCTAATGTCCCTTATATTTTAAAAATTGCACTGGACTGTGTTAAAAGCATAACACGACTACATTTTTGACGCAACTGAAACGTCACTGGTGTAAAAATTTGTCAAATTCGATTAACTCCATTTGAGGCACGGGCTGCACGTGCAAAATGACTTTTTCCAGCAATGTCGACATGTACGAAAATTCTATCGCAAATCATTCATCGCACTTGAAAGTTAATCGACAGACTAAAAGGAATACGTTAAAAATGCAGAATATCCTTGCTAAGAATGCCACGTTTGAGGCACGATCAACGCCATCAGGCCACTGGCATGGTTGACGCCGAACTTTCATGTCGTGAAATTGCACGTCGTATGTGCTGTTCTCACCTAACAGTCATGAAATGGGTTAGTAGACGTGATCAGACAGGGTCTATGAGTAATAGACCGCGCACATGTCATGAAAAAGTGACGTCGATATTGTATAAACAAGTAAAGAGGTATATATTAAGTGGTAACTTTTCAATGACACCAAGTATATATTTGAAAGTTAAAAATGTTAAACGTTATGCGGCTAGTATGTAGCAGCTATTGTCTGAAAAAGTGTTATAAACCAATGTATAAAGCATTAGAATACCATATGCCCAAATGCAATTTCAGTGTGTTTAACTTGCGCGGAGACCATAGACCGAAATTCAGTGCTAATGTGTTAAGTATTCGGAAACCAATGCCAAACTTTAGAACCAGTGAATAAAGTATAGGCGGAAATTCAATGCCAGTGTTCGACATGCGGAAACACCTAAAGCCGAAATTTATAACAAGTGTATAATGTGCGCGAAGACCATATGCAAAAATTCAGAACCAGTGAATAAAGTGCATGGAGATCGGGCTAATAAGCCAAAATTCAATATCAATGTTAAATGTGCGCGGAAACCACAGGCCTAAATTCAGTTCCACTGTATAAAGTGCGTGGAGTGGAAATTAAGTGTTCAAGTGGATAAAATACGGTGAGATCATAGGTCAGACTGCAATACAAGTGTTTTTAATGTGTGGAGACCGTTGCCCAAACTTCAGTGCCGGGGCTTAAAGTGCACGGAGACCATAGGCAAAAAGCTATGTCTTCAAACAGAAATTTAAAACATATGGCTCGGTTGGTATTTCTTTTGTTTAAAATGCAACAAATTGATTCTCTAACATTTGAAGATGTAAGTAGACAAAAATGCACAGCATTTTCTGTAATGTGTTTTCCCTTTTTCTATATATGTAGCTTAGAAATCACTTTCATAAACTGGTCATTTTTAATTAATATGTTGTCACTTAAACACAAAACATAAAAACTCAAATTCACTGATATCCTTCCAATGTATACTTAAATACATGAGATGTATTTGTTTCACTTCATGGTTGTAGATAGAATAAAACTACTAATTTAAAAGTTATTTATAAAAACAATGATACAACCAGTTAGTCCATCGGAGCTTCATGGACTTGAATCATTTTGTGTAATCAGTAAATTGGCAAACCGGCAACCGGCTATTTTATGAATACACATTTCATTTCAAAATAGAGAAATCAGGGATTTTACATGTTGTTTTATGGAACTTCGTTAATCAACAAAACAGAGAAATCACAAAAATATGTTTCCAACACTTATATTAAAGGGATTTAATGGTATTTAAATCATTACACCACAATGCATTTGGAACCCTGAATACTTAAGTTTATGTGTTTGTTTCGCTGGATTCAAGTCTCACCGACGCAAAAATACAGGTTATTGTACGGTTATCCCGCTTTTAATATGGCCACAAAACTCAAGGCAAACATCTTGTCAATTTTTCAGGTACCAAGGAAGAACTCTCGGCCTTCCGCAAGTAAACTGGACGGCTTCCTTACTTGAATTCAGTGTTGTTATATTTTCTGGTCTTTTGGGATCACGGAGTCCATTAAATAAATGCGTAATAGAGTTCCGCTTAAGCCGGTGCTGGGGGCGTGAGAGGTATTGCACATTTCAGTATCTCTCATGAACAGACTCAATCAAACCGAGTCTGCTATTATTCTGATTGGTTGCATTCTTTGCTTACAAAGGATCTTTTAACAAAGTTTATTCCTTAAATGACATCATTAGCACAGCTCGAATCCACAGACGGAAGGGGCAAGTAAGATACCTTTACCTCTCACTCGGATGTCACAAATTTGTCTAAGCGACTATATATGAAATAAGAATTTAGATAATGATCTGAAAATGAAAAGTTATCACATTGAATAATGTTATGACTTCTGAAACTACTTTGTTGAATTGTTTTGTTCCTGAAGTTAACGAATAAGAATGATCTTTTTAAGGATTATTTATGGTCACCGAATATGCATCATGACAATTATTTTAATCTAGCTCATACTTATTCCATTTTGACGAATAAGATAATGGCTACGAATTCCAAATTCCTACATGAAAGGGGACTGTAGTATGCTCCGAAAGACAACAAAGTAAAGGAATTAGAAACAAGAACAAAAACACGCAAGACAAATGAAATTATTCGAAACAAAATCCTCATGTTCAATTTGGATGCTGGTAACAGAGATTGCTCGCTCATCACGAAATGTTGCAATAATTGTGAACCTGATGTAATTTAGTTCTGCTGATTGAATTACCATTGAACCTCTTGTTAAATTCTGTCTCATTAGAATCTGAAGAGTATGGTTTTGGATTTTTGAAATGATATGTTCAATGTTAAAACAAATTGACCTTGTAAATTAAAATGTTTAAAAATTTATCTCATTTATTGAGCACAGCTGAGGTTTCTTCTTTTTCTCACTCTCTCCAGTCATTTAACAAATTAAGTTAATTGGTTAATTAAGAATTGTGAAGCTAATAATTATATTGATTTTTAGAAATATTTTTGATTAAAATCAATTGAGTTAAGTGTCATAATAGTTTACAATAATAGAAAAGTTAATCGGTTTTAAATGGTACATTATGATCTAATTTCTTCCCTTTACGCATTGACTCACAATTTTTTCTTTGACATGAATGTACTCACAAATGATATTGAAAGACTTTTAATATGTGAGTTCTATTTAAAATTTTATTATAAAAAATATGTATCATACTGAGGCCTCCGTGGGTGAGTAGTAAAGGTCACTGTCTTCTAATCACATACCATCTAGCTATTTTTACGGTATGTCAGTGGTTTTACACGTGTTCACCCGTGCCTGAAATAATTTCGACCCTGGTGTTGTTCATTTGCATTACAAGATAGAAAATCGCCAAGTGATTTAAATTAACTTTAAACCTGACAAACAAGTTAGCAAAAAATATTTAGCACACATTTAATTATAAGTAACAGTATTTCTAGAATCTGAGATTTCCCCAAGACACAAGAAGCTTTATTTTATGTCGGATACGGTATAACAGTACAACACTATCTATAAAGCTAGACAAAACAAGTTCTGTAACAAAACAAACACCTGTAAAATGAAATGGTTCCATGATGATTAAAAATACATATTAAATTTGATATCACAATCTATTCCATACAGAGTTAAAATATAAGTACTAAAGTAGTACATGTTTATAATGACACTAAACATGTCTAATTACAGTGTAACTGCTAAGAAATTACAAGCAGGCAACAGAACACATGGGGCACATTATATTAAAATTTAGCTATGAACACAATCGTAAAAGCAGTTATAGGGACTAAAGCAAGCGGTAAAATCTTATGCAAGATAAGAGTCTTGCCAGTTGAGCAAATTCACAACAAAAGAAAAAGCAAACAATAAAATAGAATAAAAAGTAAGTCAGAAACCAGAACAAAACTAAATCAAAATGCACATTTTAATCCATGCAATGGAACATAAAAGCAAGATAGATCAAGCTGAGACTATAACTACAGGCTTTTGCACATAAAACAGTTACAGGTTGGGCCGCTCCAAGTACGCACCGGCCTCACAAACTCCTTAAAGTTTTCCATCACCTTGAGGTCATTTGGGAGGCTGTTCCATACCTGAGCGGCCTCATACCTGAAAGAACGCTTACCCCATATGTTGTGGTTCGGACTGTTGGTACATGTAGAATATTTTGGTATCTGAAAGAGTGTTTTGAGCTTAATTTGTACAAGATCATGCAAATATGGTGGTGATGACTTGTGAATAATTTTAAAAGTTTCAATTATTGCAATTCCTCTAATTCTGGATAAATATAATGTTGGCATATTAACACGTTCAAGAAGATCTCCATAACTTGAGGTTAAATCTTTAAAAGTACTTCTGAGTGACCGAACGGATGCTGTAGTTTTCCCAGCTTTTCAGTATCTAGAGCACCGCAATGCAGAGCAATATTATATACACACGAAACAAAGTCATATGACGTTTCGTCTCGATGTGAAGAACATTTATGCCAAGTTTCTTTAAATTCCTCCAAGCAGTTCAAGAGTTACAGAACGGACACGAAACAAAGTCATATGACTTTTGACCCCTAAGTGTGACATTGACCTCGAAGCGAGCCATCCGAAACATGCCCTGTGACCGTCGTCTATATGTGGTGAACATTTGTGTCAAGTTTCTTCGAAATCCTTCAAGGGGTTCAACAGTTACAGAGCGGACACGAAACAAAGTCATATGATCTTTGATCCCTAAGTGTGGTCTTGACCTTGAAGCGAGCCATCCGAAACATGCGCTCTGCACGTCGTCTCGATGTGATGAACATTTGTTTCAAGTGTCTTCGAAATCCTTCAAGGCGTTTAAGAGTTACAGAGTGGACATGAAATTGCTAACGGACGGCAGACGGACACCGGCGACATAACATGATACGTCCCTTCGGCCGTATAAAACCCGTTTTCTGTAGGATTAACAGTTAGGACTTTGATTGACCCTCACACTCAATTACTGGCAGTATACCATTATCGGTAATTGATAGATGACGGCGGTAGAGACGCAGAAATACACCCCCCCACCCCCACAGGTACTCCTTCGCTTACTAGCCGCTCCAGTATCTCTTTTTTTCCAATTTCTGATTTTATTGCGAATGCATGATTGACACACAAAAGCATTGAAAAAAAAAAGTTTTCGTTAATCCCTTCAGTTTTAGGTCCAAATTCTCACCCGTTTTATTTATCTTTAACACAAATAAACAAATGAACAAAAAGAAATACTAGAAAAATTATAAAACTCAAATATAAATTACTGTAACACATTATGTTCAAACCTAGAAAAAAAAAACAAGTATACGTAAATTACTTTTGTTGTCACATTTGATTAATCTTAGTTCGACAAAGCAAGTGACTAACATATAAAGTATGAAATTTCTTAACACAGAAAGAACAGATTTATCAGTTTCCATAAAAACTGGCTAACACAGAATTCTTGATAGGCAAATATACATGTTTTTCATGGTTTTCATTCAAGTGTATTTGTTCGTGCTTTGTGGCATTCCTGCTTTTCCAGATATGCCACTTAGTTTCTAATATAAGAGTAATCAGGTGTTTATACATAATTGGGGAATAATGATGTTATCTCATTGCTTTGTATTTTCTTCTTAAATGATTGATCGGCGATATTAATTATCACTGGAAATATTTTTACCCATATTGATTGAGCATGTTTACACTCCCCAAAAAGATTCCTTAAGAAGGTCTCTCTTTTCTCCTTACAAGTAATACAAAGGCCATTAGACATTTCCATTAAATTTAACTTATGTTCAGTAAAAATAGTTCTATGGGGGAACTTCAATTGAAGATTTATAAATAGAAATAGAAATCCATATATTTTCCCATTGAAAGCTTGTGCCATATACTGCTTCCCATTAGCATTTTACTGCAAGTTTATTTTCCTTAAAATGCTCCCAGTTCTTAATTAAGCGCAATATGGTTGTCTGGCATCCATATTTAGGTCTGAATGCAACGAGAAAAGCATGGAAAATACCCCAAAAATGAGATAAAAGTTTATCATTGATGTTTCTTTCAAACACTTTAGATACGGAAGGTAAAATACTAACGGGCCTATATTTCTTTTCTACAAAAGGATTTTCTATTTTTAGAAACAGATGTAACCTGGGCCATTTTAAGATTTTCTGGGAAGGTATTGTCACGTAACATTCTGTTTGCTATATTCATAAGCGGCAAAGATAATGTTGGAGAAGCGTATTTTAATATTTTGGGAGGTATAGTGTCCGATCCTGAAGCTTTCTTGTCATTTAATAACTTTATATATTTTTGTATATCCTCTTCTGTAACTGGTATAAAATCAAAGGTGATAATACTATCGTGTTTTTTTTTTAATTTTAAGGATACTAGAATGCTGATCATTAATAGGATTAATCAGGAATGAGTTTTGAAATGTAGTCATTTGTACATATTTTATTAGTCTGTATATCAGAGCAAAGAATGATGTTTGTGAGTTATAATCTTTGCTGTAACACACGTTACAAGCCCAGTAAATGCACTACTGTATGAAATCGCATTTTATGATGCAACTTTGACGTAGGCTATTTCTACGATAAATACAAAGTCAAAATAAAACCGAAATACAGCATGCAAAAAAATACAGAAAACATCCTAGTTGTATAAACTTTATGGTCTGGTACCAAAATTTATAACGTCTACCCTGAAAAGAAGGAAAATAGACATGCAATTACGTTGCGGGGACAACTGTGATATATAAAAATGAAATGATTTTTCCGGTGTTCATGCGAAATGAACGACAGAATAGGATCGGCAAATTAAACATGAATCAAAATAGTTTCATTTCATATAGTTATATCATATTTCTTTTCCATTTGTAAACAATATAATATTTTAAATTGCACATATTTTGTGGCATTTAACATTAAAATCAGCTTCCCGGCCATTCTGTTCACCACACGGAACAACTGCGACGTGATCTAAGGAACGTTCTCCCAGACTATACGCGGACGTCGTCAAAACAGCGGTCGATTATCTCTAAGCAGCGATGACGTAAATTTCGCGCCTTTCCGTTTGCTGTTCATACGAAATCAACGTCATAATTTTCAATGAAAAGAACAAGACGAATGTAAATATATATGTATAAATTCAATGATTCCTTCTTGATATTTATCACACTCGTAAAATCTGGCTAGTACTCCATATATATTGTGTTTCTCCGTATATATAAGAAATAATTTAAACTTAATACATCTTTTTCGGGTACCGGGTAATATTCTAATTACACAAGTCTGTGGTTTCGAAAGTCAAGTCTAAGCATGCATCTTTATAAAACACTTGCAAGACCAAATTTTTTTAATTTCTCCAACACTTCTTATGTAGGGTACAAAAAGATTCTCTACTCACAGTTGATGTGCTAGCTAACATGATGAATTGGTACGTTTTGTAAGAAACGGAATGTTTCGGATGTTGTAGCTTTTTGAGCACCGAAAATGATTCATTTTGGATGTCTATGTTTGAGATCCTTTTTATAAGTGTAATAACTTTAATTATGCAGAATTCGTATTTTTGAAATATTAAACTTGCTTAGTCCAAATTGTAGTATGACAAACAACTAACTTGTTCTCCATGTTTACAAGAAACTGTCTGCTAAAGACAATTTCACGTAAATATTTTATTATTTCAACAAAACGATTTTAGAACAACAGAAGTCAGCAAATTGATAACACAGCATTTGCTGGAAGCCCGTGGTGGGGTGTGTATGTTAAATGTAACCTTTCAGACCATGAGTTTTCCGCGACTCGAATATTTTGACAAAAACATTCTGAAACAAAACAGAAACAAATATATCGTTGTGAAGATTGTGAATTGTTTACTTAAATCAGGTATTTAGATAATAAAAAGTAAAACTGTGGCTGTGCTTTAAAAATGAATGGTTATTTTAAGTAATTTACTGGATATTTCTAAATATATATAGTTCTATAATGGTAATACTTTGTTAATTTGTTCGTATATATTGCGAACGGTCGCATTTGCAAGCCGTATGACGAAAGATACACATACAGTCCGGATGAATGGTACTGGAAATTGTTCCCGCACAGACAGTCCGGATGAATGGTACTGGTAATTACCCCACTTCATAAAAATGTTTTAATGTTTTAAGGAGGTAGGTTACCTTCATATTTGTATGTGCGCATGTCCAACCGGAAGCTAACGTGACGATTTACGACGACGTTTACGACAAACTAAATGTGTTTGTATATTCATTCTTCTGAAAACAAATCTTGAACTTGTCTTCGATCTGATGCTTTATGGTATAATAATGCAGAAATAATGAATAAATTGCCGCAGAAACGCTTCAAAACAATTTTGCCTTAAAGTGACGTCATTGACGTCATGACGTTACGTGTCAGTTACCGCGCAAAATTAATAGCTTTTATCTTGAAAGTACGTAATTCTGTACATTTTCTTTATTTTTACTATTTTCAAATAACCATTATTTGCTGAAATATTTTTATGAGTCTTTTGCTCTGAATAATAATCAATATTTTGCTTCTTTTGTGTAGTTATATTGAAATGTTATGTGGAATGTAAGAAAATGGATGATGGCAACCAATGTTATTTGGAATATAGTTGGGTGAAAGATTACTTGTTACGGCCATTATAAAATAAAAAGTCTAGCAGTTTGATTTGTAATACCTATTTTTCAGGTTCCGTTGATAATTTGTTACTTTTATACTAAAACTAAAATCTAAAATTGTTCAGATTTCAGTAGAAAATTGTGGTTTCTTGAATTGAATTGATGTTACCATGGAAACGAAGCCCGTGACCTATGTATCTAGATGTAAAATTCAAAAGCGTTGACACTGGTCTATTTAAGAAACACAGCTTCGGCTTTTTATTTTCATTTCAACAATATCCATGAGAATAATAGCACCACGCTGAACGATTTTTCCATGAAAAATGGCAGACGAGGTGTACTGCTGTACGTATTCCAAGCTGTGAAATTTGTTTGAATAAATGCAAATAACACGAAAATGTCACCTACGTTAGAAATAATATGTTTTAAAGCTACATCAACTAGAAAGATAATCTTATTCAATATGTTTTTAAAGAATTTACGACAAAAAGCAAGACATAAGCTATTTTAAACATCTCTGTTGCCATGGTTACTTTAAAATTTAAGAAAAATAGGGTACCATGTAAAGTGCTTGGTATTTTGCTAATAATATTACCCAAATATTTTATGTTGGTCATTAACAGAATGGCACTGAAGCCGTCGAAAACCCCTATTTTTATACATAGTTGTTTAAAAATGAGAGAAAATGCGTTACCATGGAAACACGAGCCCCGCGACATATACATTTTAAGCTTATATTAGAAAGATAACGTGCAAACCAGTAAAATTATCAACTATGCAGACTTCTACGGATATCAATGAAACTAAAATACACTGAAAAGTGTAAAATATCCGTATTTTCCTTCTTCTTTCAATATGAAATAGCTTTGGAGGGTCATGTTCTTCGAACCTGGATGAAAATTGAACTTGAAGGGACAGAGACAAACGAAATTGAGATTGTAGCAGTTAAAACTTCATATTACACGAAATGCAATAACATGCTGCGGTTGAACTAATTTGAATTTACCCTTGTAACAAGGTAACCTACCTCCTTAAGCGTCAAACCAAAAAAAAAACAACAAAAAAAAAAAAAAAAAAAAAAAAACACGCACACACAAACAAACAAAAAAAAAACAACAACAACAACAAAAACACATACACACAAATGAGAAACGAAACGTTGAATTTAGTTTCATGCGTATGAAATACATAAATTTCATACTTACAAAATAAAAGAAAAAGTGTCAGTTGCGAGCCTGAATAGTTTTCATCGGCGTTCTGGACATTGTTATAATCTACATTATCATTGAATGAACCATTGGACACAATAGTGTAGACTAGCCACAAGCCTGATAATAAATATATTTCTACATTTTCCCCTTTTTGTCTTACTCTAATTCCATTTCGTAGAGACAAAGGCCATTCTATTTTAGAGTTTCACAGAGGAATGATGTTAAAATTATCATTATATATGACATAGGATATAGACTGGCTCAGTTAACTACATTAAATCATTAAAATGTAAAAGAATATATAATGGTCAAGGAGTTAGTCTAACTTTATTGGTTCCGATTGGTTTAGCTGTGTACGTACAACCAGAATCGTCTACTCAACTAAGACAGTATGAATAAATCCATTTTTTGGACAAAAATTTATGTTTAAGGTGTCTGAAAATAAGGTCATATTTTCCTGTATTTCTTTGCAAGTGATGTAAAAGGAAATTTAATTTGAATTGTCTAGGAATAGGTATATTTGTACCTAAACACGTTATAGTGAAATATAATTAGGGTTTATTTTTTCCAAGACGGCTTTACTGTGAGGATTTCATAATAATTTTAATTCTACTTAGTCATATAAAATGATAAACCCTTTTTAGCCGTAGTACAGAAAGTGTGAAATCGAGACATTTATTGACATCAAATCCGACATCCAACCACTAGCACAGTAGTGCTTAACGTACACTTGAACGTACAATCAAATGTCCATTTCATGCAGACAGTTTACTCACTTGAGATGAACGCAGAAAATTCGCGATACCTCAAAAGATATGATGTTACATTTTAAATATTTTTAACTGATTATGTTAAAGTTTGCATGTACAAGGAACGTCTTTTCCCTACTTTCAGTACAATAGTAACAACGCGGATTAAAGCAGACAATTACTCGTGTTAAACAGGTATTTATCAGACAGATCTTACCATTTTACCGTCTTTGCACCTAATAGTTAGAAAGGTGGGTGAATAAAACTAAAGCACGCCTGTGTAACAGGTTTCTGTGAAGTTGTTAAACACGTTTTCTGTTATTATGGTAAAATATTCATGCTTTTCTTTCAGATATTTATATATACAAAGATAACATGTTAATTTAATCTTTTTTCTACATGGATGCTTGCATAGTGTGTTTTATACATACGCTAAATGTAGTTGTTAGTATTTCATTGAATACGTAAATGCGAACAGTTTCTTTTGGGTTCTATTAATAGCATTTCATACTTAGCTTTTATATTAATCGTTCTCAAGATTCCTTGAAGGTAATAACAATAATAACCACCTAGCATACAGGTAAAATTAACTGGAGCAAGGCCAAGATTTTAGAGAACAGAAAGAACATTTGCTGGCATGCGGCAACATTATTGGCAGCACGCGCACTGTGAAGATTTCTAATTAACAGAAGTCGCGTAGTCTCGGACGTTCCAATACGAGAGAGAAATAACGGAATTATTCCGCATAAACCACAGAGATGTTATCGGTCGGGGCGTTCGGGAAATACCGTGTCTAAATGAGCTACAGCTGTGTTTTGATAGAATCAAAAGGTGAAAATGTGATTATTATTGCATATTAATATTGGTGCCTATTTTCCGGTTTATTGTTTACAGGATTGTTAATTGGAGTTATGTTTTTGCAGATAGGTAATAGCAAAGGGGAATTAGTTCATATTCGTTCGGACGTCAGCGCGTAAGGATTATAGTTTGTCGAAAAAAATGTGACTTTAGTTGTATGGAATAAATTCGTCATGTGTTGTTGCAAAAGGTGTAAATGGAATAATGGAATAATGTCCCGACACTGCTCTTAGCCTTCAGATAAATTTATTGTACCAAAAATGCTGTACTGCCTTGAGTCTTATCAGTTTGTGCAAAATGATTATAGATTTTAAAAATTCGTATTCTTCAGGCAGATATAATTTGTATCTTTATAAAGTGCTTTTTATGCAATTCGTTAATTAAATTGTGGATTTTGGATTTTGTTCGACTAGTAGTTCAAGGTCATTGTGTGGAGAAAATTTTGACCTTGACCCAGATATGACGGAGGTAGAGACGGAATTGGACAGTCGCTATGACGATGTAGATGTTGACAGTATTCTTGCGCGCTGCCGGAGACAGGGTCCTATTAAATTTTCCAGGAAGCGGTGTTTATATCAAGGTTCGTACAATAATTTTCTGACTAAATAACAAAAATTACTGTTTGAAAATATTTCAGACTTCTAAAGATGAAGAAGAATCTGTCACAATTTCTGGTACTACAAAATCTTCAAATAATTATATATAACAAGTAATTGTATATAAAAGTCTACACTAATTCTGTACTCTTTAGTATACTATTACAGTGAACATTTAGTATACAACTGTATTGTATACTTCTTTACCATCAGTTGCATAATATTTGCTCTTTCAGTATACTAGTAACAGTATATATTTATTAAACTGTTAACCATCCATTACCAAGTTAAGCTGATAATCGTATCTTGATGGTAGTTTGTTATAGTAAACTTTCAGCTCATTTGCATATCAAGAATTTATTTTATCTAATAATATATTAACCGTATACTACGTACAAATAGCAATTTGTTACCCAGATTTTTTCCTTTCGTTTTTTTTTTTATATCATTTGTGATAAGACACCTGAAGACCTCCGGCAAACAATCTAGATAGATTCATAACAGGAAGGAAATTGAATCCATGGTGATAAATGTTAACGGCATCATTAACTCTGCAACGTAGGCACATAAATTCAAACGAACTACAGTTCTAAAATAAAAGTGTCTTCGTATGAGTAGAAATGGTTCACATATTTTCATTTCTTCAAATGTAACAATATATTTTCTTCAAACAGTACCAAATCTGCGTGTAGCATGCGCAAGTCCTTCGATCACGTAAAATGCATGTATGGAACATAAAATTCCCGACCATAAATATCAAATAATTGTATGAGACTTCCGTAAAAAATGACTGTGAAACATGTATATCTATCTCGTAAAGAGCGTCTTCTGATACGATACCATACATTCCGTTGATAAACGTCATCAAATGTTTTATGACGTCCAACATACACTACTTTATGTACTACAAGCAACTTACTATATTTGTTCAAACAGTTAAAAATGTAACGCAGTTTTGAAAATGAAATCTTACAGTAAACTAGTCTTGCCACTAGACTGAACAATTTATAAAATTTCAATGGACTTTTTAGGAGTCCGGAAACGACTGTAAGGTTATCATAGACTGTTTCAATTCACCGAGCAAAAACAACAGAAACTACATTAGAGTCTTGTCTATGCTTATACTTTTATTAGTAGGTGATATATTCATACATACAGCTTTCATACACCAAAACTTTCCTACATATATATAACGTTATATAACGTTTAGTTTTCGCAGTATAATACATTGTATTTAAATTTCTATTATTCAAACTTGAAATATCTGTTATTAATTCTGTTTAGAAATTTAGATCAAACGATACATAATTCATAGTAATAACTTTGATAACCGACACAGATATGATCAACCAGAAATATCGTTCTTAATCAGCGGATACTTTGATTAACACACAGGTATAATTGTGCTATTGATTATACGTGATACCTTAATCAAAACTGGTAAATGAACACACACTTCCCCGCATAATATTTCAGATGATGTTATCAGAATCAGATGCAACAACTAATTTGTTTGATGTATTGTATTTCTAGTACAAAAAGGGCATGTTTTTTTTTAAAGACATTTACCAAGTGCTGCTTTATCTGAGTATTAAGAGTAGAATTTATACTTTGGAAGCATTGTTAATGTATGAAAGTTGTTCATATTGTGTGCGAAAGATTCTACTTCTGAAGCAAACTGAAAATGCATGATGCCTATGAAACTATTCATATCTATAAAACTACTCATTTTGACTTCAAATTTAGGTATTTAATAAGAAATCAGAGTCAACTTTGATACCAATTTAAGGAACAAAATGATAAATATGAATAAAAAAATCAGATGTTCTAGTTTTTATCTAGCCAATAAACAGTCATAAATTAATTAGAACATTGGTTTACAACGCTGCTTTACCATGACTTCTACATTACATTGAGGGAATGAAATTCTGAATTACAAGATATCGATAATAATCACGTAAATTGTATCTAGTTCTTTCCTGCATATTGTCTTAAGAATATACATGTTTCTGTGATATGAGAACAGTGCTGATGCACGAGATCTGAAGATTAACTATATGCTCGTGTATTTGTAGATTACACTAATTAATCATGAGGGATTGGCATTGTCTTGTATATATCATGACAAAAACAGGATGGTGATCGCTGAGATATCTCTGTGGAGAACTGTTTCTTTCCTGCAGTTTCTTTTATTGGCATATATCTGATATGATGGATACTGCCTGAAAATATTTTATCATTTGCTATTCAATCGTTTGTTTATACGTCTTTTATTCTCACAGGTCTGCATGAAAATGATAATCTTACTTTACGAAAAGAAACATCAACCGATAATAGCCAGATACAGACAACTGAATATGAAAACCCATGTTTATCGTTTTATTTTATTTATAGAGTTAAACATGCGCTCTCTCAGTGCGTTTTTTACATCTATATAACAACGGCATTTTTAAACATATGAATGTAGTATTTTTGTTTGATACACAATTTATAACCTTTTGGTCAGAACGGGTTAAGCATAGCTACTTATCTTTCTAAATTATTGATTTGATTCTAAAAATGCATTATCACCAAACATTTGGAAACATTTTTATCCAGGTATCTGCAGCTCATTCCATGTGCAAGTGGTAACGCTTTAGAGATATGTGTGTGGGATTTTTCAATGTGATTATGAAATATATATGCATTTAAAATAAAACTCAGACATCGTGAAATCAAGCAATATTGCGCATATGTAAAGGAGAATCTTTTATGTTCTATACCAGAAGACTAATTTTACAATAGATAGATACGAGCTTGTGGTTTGTTTCCATTAAACTGTCTGTTAAGCTGACTGAAATATGTTTCTTCTACTGAGTTTTACTCTCCAGGCCAACACCGATATTCATATTGTTATAAAAATCAATCGAAGATCAATGAACGTTAAGATGAAAGTAGTCTATCGCTAATGTTGTTCTTTAAAACGATAGAAAACTTATGATGCCCGTAACAAAGCCATGTTTATTCAGACGCTGATGTGCTTGAATTGAAAGTCAATCAAAGGTTAATTAGCTGTAAGAAACAATCAGCTGACACTCGATAGCTATTATGTCTCCAACATGTAGTGTGAGAGAAATACTGATTTAGTACTGTCCGTCTGTATGTCACAAAGTTTGTCCTCCGGCACCACTGGGTGGTTTTACAACACACTTCACAAGTGTAATCATGTGCATATCATCAACATTTTCCGGTTCGGTGATTTTCAACGGAGCCATGGCCCTTGATTCATCAAAGTTTATGATGTTTTTGCCACTTCTCTTACATTATTGAGCGGTTTTCCACCAAACCTTACAGCAATAAACAGTGCCAAACCCAACTGTGCATATTGTCGGCATGTTCAGGTTCGGTCATTTTCAACTGAGTTATGGCCCTTGATTCTTCAAATTTTATGAAGGTTTGGCCACTTCTCTTACATTATTGGGCAGTTTTCCACCAAACCTTACAGAAGTGAACAGTGCCAAGCCCAGTTGTGCATACTGTGGGCAAATTTAGTTTCGATGATTTTCAGTTGAGTTGTAACCCTTTATTTTGTTGAATTTGATGATGTTTGGCCCTTTCTCTTACATAGTAGAGCAGATTTCCACAAGTACTTACAGGAGTGAGCAGTGCCAAGTCTTATTATGCATTTTATCAACATGTTCCGGTTCAGTGATTTTTCAGGAGAGTTTTTGCCCTTTGTCTGTCATATTTTTCTATATCTGTGTTATTTCTCCCATACCACTCGTTGAAATTCCACAAATCTTGAAGGAGTAACCACTTCGAAACCTTGTTGATTATATCGATGGAATGTTATGGTTCAGTGATTTTGCCTGACCTTCATGACCCTTCACTTGTGGCATTTTACAATGTCTGCTTGGTTAGGGGAGACATATGTTTTTAAGTCTTGTATAACAATTAGTCTAGGATACTAAAATATTTCTTACAGAAAAGTTTAAGAAAGGAGGCAATAAAAAGCATTGATGAACATGATTTGTTAGTTTTAGTTTCTTTCTGTAGACACTGGATAATGTTAATGCCTTAATAAATAAATTTTGAAATTAAAAAATCTTGGGGAGAGGAGAGAGGACAACCTTGGGGAGAGGGAGAGGACAACCTTAAGCTTATAAAGCTTCCTGTCCAATCCTTTATTGTATATTTGTAATCATGTTGTAAATATTGCAAAATAAGATATGTTTAAACCAAAAAATCTTGTAAATATCAAACTCGAGTATTGATGACGTTCATAACTGGAAACTGTTACAACGCCTTTAGAACGTTTGAACGATAAATTTGCCGCAAAATACAAAATATATGTAAATAAGTTTGCACTAAATCATGTGGCCTTTTTTTTCAGAAAATAACAATAGAAACGTTTAATAACATATGCTTTTGTATGAGGACAATAAACTTAATAGCGGTAACCTTTTTGCTATCTTATATTAGATAGTAGTATTAATAATCCCGTTCCAGATATCAATTCTCGAATAAGCAGAACTATTGGCAGTGGTCTATTTGTTGTCTTCTGTACTGTCACAAATATATATACAAGTATCCGCTGGTCTTCTTATTGAAAGCATACATATGTTTATAACATTTTAAACAAACCACCCTTCAGGCAATGGTGATGGTTATACAAAACAGGTTTCAAATTAGTAGAAGAGAGACAGGTTTGTTTTAAAATCTACGAGAATTCGAAATTTTTCATGTGCATTTGAAAAGCTCTGCGGTAGTCGTAAATTCCTATACCAGGCGGTCATTCTCATGTTAGTTAGTTGTCAGTTCCTAGAGAAAAGATGTATAACACTTGTTATGTTTACTGATCATCGAAAACTTAACTGCATTATCCCTTACCCTGCTCAAGTCTTTAATTTATGAAATAAACTATTATTATTATCATCATCTATATTATTATTATCATTATTATTATTATTATTATTATTATTTCTATTCTGTAGAGGAATGAAGCAATTCACAAATCCTCAAGGTATTTAACAATCTAATTTTAATGACACTCGCGCTGCGCGTGTTACAAGTCCACAAAATTGAGAAATGTGCCGACACTTTATCGCAAATTTGTATTTTCTCAGAAGTTGAAGATGTACCCGAAATAACACATACACACACACTTTTTTAAGAGAGTATTATCAAAAGTTCCAGGGAAATTTCTGCAAACTACACGTATAAACTTTTCTCCGACAGCACTGAAAATAAAAACCAGACCTTCAACTTCAAAATTCTTTGAAAATGAACTCGATCATACATTTCATTTTGCTTTTCAAAAACTACGTGTTTTACTTTAATAATTTGAAATGTAATGAAAGGCTCCCTTCAAACAGATTTTGAAGATGAACGTCCATTTTTTGGTACTTTTATACACAAAATGCCGAAAAGTTCTGCCTGTGGTATTACGGAATCAATGTAACTACTGCTTTGTATAAAAGTGAAATCCATGTATTAAGAGAAAGATACTTTACACGTTGTAATTAAATATTGAATTTTCCTTTAACTTAAAGGACATTTTCTAATATAAGTCATGCATAATGCAATTACTGGGTTATGTAACTGGTACAAGCTTTAACAGTCAACTGGCTTTCAATATAAATTTTATCAGGCGAGATCGGTAGTTCCAGAATACTATTTTATTATTTTCTCCTAGGGGAATTATAGACCAACGTTTTTAGAAAAAAATACGATTATTTATCAATAAACTGAACACGATTATTGCTGAGACTGGAAATAATTCGAAACGTCTTTAATGGTTAACTTTTCAACCATTATAATAATACTTTGATAAAGACGACGATGAGGATGATAATTTTTGAGATGATGATATTACTGATAACAGTTAGAATGATAGTTAATACAATATATGTTAACAGTTATAATGATAGCGAATATTATCACTATTATTTTCATTCATTATAAAGATCTATTAATGTTAACATGATATCAATAAGGGTTTAATACATTGTACATGAACACACAACTTTTAACACAACAAGTTTAAATAAATCCCTCAAATGATTTTTTTTTTTTTTACAAAATGTAATATGCACAAACTTTGCAAAATTCAAGTTTTGTCTATTATGATGACCAACTTCAGTTCCTCTCAGCCTTGTATCTTTTAAGGTTAAGTTTTAAAGGACCGCACATTCCTTTTAACTTGAAAAACGTATGAGATTATAAATACAATTTGATACGTTTGTTATAAGCAATGAAATTCGGCTAAAATTTAGCTAAAATACTAGTACGATTTTGTAGTACGTTCTCCTTACTAAAAGACAACAATGTACTTGTTATTAATTATCATGGTACATAAAGTTATGAATAATACAGAAATTCCTGTACAAATAAATGCTCACGGTAACGGTACAAATCAGAATACCAACACCAACTATGCATACATACCCAACAGACATGAGTATGCTAGATGCTCAGATCTCATTTTTGTACACAACACGCGTAATCTTTTCAGAAACGGCCCTTCTGTTATTGGTGTTCATGCCTTTTTCAGTACAGGTAAATGAACAATGTCAGAAACATGTCACTACTTATGTGACATCTAAATAGATCTTTCAGTATGGTGCAATTGTTTTAGCAAAGGCTAAAGTTAGCTTTTGAATCAAACTTCAGTATTAAGAACACTGGGTCTGCTTAGCGAAATACAGTTGTACTTACATATATTCAGCTATATATAGAGGATATTTGTTTGTTTTGAGTGAAAATGGAATAGCCTATATCTCACTGAGAAGTGAGAAAATTTCAAATATCTTCACGAGCGCGTAGCGCGAGTGAAAATGTGAACAATTTCTCACTTGGAGGTAAGATATATTCAATACTCACGAAAAACAAACACATTTTCTTTCTATTTTATGCTCAATTACGTTAAGATGTGCATTTTGCAACAATTTTTAATCTCAGCGCGGGAAACAGACACGAGTAAACAGACATGACGTCAGACGTGTTGTGACGTTAGAAAGACGCACACAACATAAAGTTCCATTTTATTTATTTTTTGCTGCATAAAGTTATGAAATTCTCATTAAGTAAAATAATTTGAATCGAGAAATATACTATAAAGAACAAAGTGCGACTACAATTTTCATCCTGTTTTAACCAAATAATTTAAAATTCGGGGGGGCGGAGCTATATCTCTCGCAGTGTGAAAATATAGATTTCATACTTTCACAGTGTGAGTGATGAGATATAAAAATATTTAACTGATAGAATACAGTATTTCATTAGTTAGCATAAAATAAAAACGTCATAATCGAAGACGGCTGTCGTCTCTAATTATATTTATTATTACCATGTGACCTGCTAATTTGGTTCATTTATAATATATATACCTGTATGTATGGTATGAATAACAGTTTTTTGCTCCGAGAGTAATTTGATAGATGATACCCGAGATCGGGAACGCGCTTTCTCTGATTAAGCTATTTAGTCAAATGTATATGGTAAAACAATATGTTCATCAGAAAATAAAAATCTCAAGTCAGAATACTGTAAATAATATAAACAAGTCCGGCAGATCAAAACTTATCTTACCGAAGCAATCGCAATTGCTCGCACAGAAAGCAATGTAAAAGCTGCCTCAGTAGAATTCGATGACTTCGGTCATTTTCGTTGTTTTTTCAAACAAAAATCCAGTCGTAATACTGATCTGTCGAAACTGGCCTGAATAATACTTAAAAGCTGGACAATCTCCAGTGAATTGTAAATAAACAAGGTTTTATGTCTCGGAAAACTATTCAATGTTTTCTTTGTCGTCTTGAAGCCATATTACATTATTACTGTCTTTGTTCTCCTTCCAGCCCCAGAATTCATCAAAAGACTTCCGGCTACAGAAGAAGTTGAAGAGGGCAGTACCGTCACTTTCGCGTGCAAGGTTGTTGGTTTTCCGGTGCCTACTATCACGTGGTACAAAGATGAAGAAGTTCTTGGTTCAGACGCACGTGCGAAGACAGACTTTGAGGACTCTGGGATACATTCCATCAAAATCAAAGACGTGTCTAAATGCGATGCGGGAATTTATAAAATTCACGCTTCAAATTTAGAAGGTTCGTCCAAAAGTATGCTGTATATATCAGTAAAAGGTAGACTATTTATAGATAATGTTGCCACGTGATTGCTGTGCTTTCAGTGTGATTCGCGCTGCTCCTCCTCGCTGATGTAAGAATCTTAACTGTGAGAAAACTTATGCAATATGCATGCTTATGTTTGTTTGTTTGTTTGTTTGCCCATTGTTTCATTCTATAAATGCGTGTGGAGATAGGTCCGCAAAATGTACTGAGTCTGTCCATAGGGAAGAACACTACCCAAAATTATACTGAACCGGGAAACACGTTATAGGTATTACACCGTCTGTCATTCCATATGTCTGTCAATTCCTTAAGTCCGGTTCGCCTTTCGTCCAGTTAATATACATATTTTGTCTTTTTATAAATGGTTTCTGAAATGTCTTTGTTTTAAGACTTTCATTGCATGATATGGATTTATGGACGTTTCCGGGGTCAACATTCAAGGTCAGTTATTCTAACGTACGCACAGTAATTGTTCAGCCGTCCATAGCTTCCAGTCAAATGGAAGAATGACATGGTCATGTCCAAGAATGGGGATTGTTTATCATCTACAATTTAGTGACAATGTTTTAAACACAAAATTTTAGTTTTAAGGTCATACTTTGAGTTTGATTTCCTTTTATTAAACATTTTTAGTTTAGTATTAGTAGCAGTTTTAATACTGCAGTGAAGATACAAACAATTGTACCTTTCTAGTTGCAGAAATATCCTCAAAGAGAAAATTCTGCGTAATATTATTATATTAACACTTTTATATTAATTTCTGTGTGCTGAATATATTTCAGTCATGACCCTCTTAAAACATTTGTTTTGATATTCCATAAATACATAAAAAAACGGTGTTCCAGTAAGATTTCCGTCATATATTAAGTTAACATTACGTAAATACATATAACGAGTGTTAACTAGTTAATTGCCAATTGAGTTCACCCAGTGGTTGGCTGTTGAAAACTAATATATACACCATTGTATATGACTTGCGTTTCAGCTATGTCCTTGGCAATTTGCATATTTTGCAGTTCCTAATAGAGAGACGATAATGTCAAGGTCAAATAACATTTCTCTGACAGCTGATCTAAAGTTTTTGTTAAAGTCGATGTTCCTTATAGGGCTTTAGTATGCAAATGTAATTACTTTCCTTTAAAACGCTCCTTGGAGACATTTTAGTACAGGATGTCTGGAATGAGATCTTTGTCTGAGAGCATAAATATAGAAAGTGTTCATTTTGGATCGACCTAAACTTGTCATTTTTGAATAATTCAGTTTGATAAGAAGATGGGTTCAGTTTACGGTTTTCATTTACATATTTTTCATCACGAGTGAAAACAAACTTGCAAGACAAGTTACCTAGAATAGGTAACAGTAGACAAAGCGGAATTGTTTAATAAGAAAATACTGTGAAATCATTTTACTTCGTTGATATCAGTTTTGGGTGTAAAATGAAAAGGACGTTAGCTTGTTTGTTGAGATAGAACTTAAGGAATTAATGCAACCATAAAGTCCCCGAAATCTCCCATGAATACATAAAATTTTACGGTTGCAATTTCCGTTTAATGTCCATTATGTCCTTGTCTGGATGACACAAAGTCTCATTTATATCCTCTGGTACGAATTCATATTACAGACAAATTCTTAAACATCGACAGTTTTTGTTTGTTTTGTTTGTATTTTAAACCGCGAGATCACAGTTTAGGTCATACGGTGCCTTTCTAGCTTAAACGGTGGAAGAGGACCCCAAGTGTTTCATGTATCAGCGGGCACCTGGCTGAAACCCCCGGCCGTTTCCCGCTAGCCAACTGGATGGTTTTTACTTTCTAACAGCGACTTGAGCGGAGTTTAAAACTATACGAGTGTCATATCACTGGCAGCTTTAAACATACGAGGTCGATTTTAATACGATAGTCTGATTGCCGGCAAGATAATAATCGTTTTGATTCCTGATATCTTTTTCTTAATTTCGATTTCTTACTTTTACCAATCTCAGCAAAATTCTGTCTGTTTTGTTTAATTATGTTTAGAGACAAGACGTTATTTATAGATTGAATAGCGGGATAAGATATTTTCCAGGCTACAGAAGAAATTCTGATTATGGACTTATACTTCAGCATAAACAATACGGTAGAATTTTAAATTAATAGTGTAAAATTTGGCAAAAACGTACAGATTCAGACGCGTTAGTACAATATATGACTTACTCTCTTATAACGATCAACAAAAAACAACTCGTTTTTCCCAGGATTCCATCAGGATTAAGGTATCATGGAATACCGCCTGGCCATGGAGTGTCTCATGGTGTCGTTTGCAATACAGAAAGATTACATGTGTGTATACTTCAAAAATAAGGAATAAAAAAAGTTAACATATTTTGAAAGCATTAGATCCATTGAGTTAATTGTGATAGAACACTAGTGATGTTTCTGTCTTGAACAGTCTGCCACAAAATGTTAGGGATGCCACAACCATGTATTCATTTAAACGTAAGGTTAAGGAACATTTTTTAAGCTTAATATGACTTTTAGTTAGATTGCATTATAGATAGATTTTTGCATTGTGTATTTTTACTAGTCAATCATTTTTTATACTAGTCAATCATTTTTAAGCATAGGATTTTTATACAAACTTATCTTCGGGCATTTTTCTGTGATTATTTTTTTTACTGTGATAAATTATTCTTCCTATGTCATACAATACTATATCTTAAGGACCACAATGGAAATAAGAGTTTATTTTAACTCTTTTTTGTGTAATCCTTAACATATAATGTTGATTGACATGGCTATATTAATTCATACATGTTTGTTTATTGTTTGATTGTATGTTTTAATTATAAGTCGCCATGTAAATTGTACATTTTATGTTGAAATAAATCTATCTATCTATCTATGACTACATACATGAATAAGTCGTTGTAAAATCACAGCACCTTACAGTAGAAGCTTTTGTTCGAGCATTTATTAAGGGGTAAAAATGACGCTCACTTTATTTTGAACTTACAATATCTAAGAAGAAGAAGACTTTTCGTAAAATCTTTCGTAAGAAATACTTTACAGAATTGTTTACAGAGTTCTTATTCCTTATAATTGGTAAAGAAGGTTGGGAATGTAAAAGTACGAAACCTCTAACCTACCTCTGATAACATTGTCAAAATCTTTCATATTACAAATCATACATTTTTAAAATTTCTCTCGTATCTAGAAATAAATAAAAGAAAGATTGATAATTTCAGCAAAATCGAGTGATGTAATGATATCATTTTATTTATTCTACGACCGCAACCAATTAAAAAAATCACAAGAATGAACACAGATCGTTCGATTTACAAACGAGCAAAGCCTGTTTTAAGGCAAGACATGATTGACAAAAATAAAATAACTTCTTTATCCTGTCAAATACTACTTTTTATGCGTTTTTATGACTTAGAAAATTCGATTAGTATAATAATGTAGCTTTTGTTAACAAAACATCGACACCAATTAGAAGTAAGTCTGTATATTGCAAATGTCAATCATATTTTGAGATTTTTTCACAATGCAAAATATACACCTATCTAACAAGATTAATATTTATTTTATGCTAACTAATGAAATACTGTATTCTATCAGTTAAATATTTTTATATCTCATCACTCACACTGTGAAAAAATGAAATCTATATTTTCACACTGTGAGAGATATTTATCCTGTCACTTGCAGTATTTTCGACCCGATATCAGGGTGCCGTATATCTTTCTTGATATACCGTCAGTTGATCATGTGACCAGTGATATACGGTCAGTTGATCATGTGACCTTATGGTCGATATTGTTGTCATAAGAAATTTTGCAACGAAACCATCATCATTGTGTTGGAAATGTCCGAACTTAGAAAATGAGTGGTCAAATAATGAGTTTTTATTCAAAAACGAAGAAGTTATTGCGATTTTGCCGGTAATCACGTCATAATATAAAGTGACGTCATTACGAATATGACGTCATTAAAGCGGTTGTCGCACACTTATTTTTGTAAAATAAATTGCCAAATATCGGAAAATGAAGTAATGACAAGATAAATAGAATAATAGGTTAGTGCCTAAGATGGAGAAAGTTTATCTGGCTCGGCTCCGGACGTTATCAGGTTCGCCTTCGGCTCACCCGATAACCTCCTCCACCTCGCCAGATAAACTTTCTCATCTACGGCACTAACCTATTATTCTCTATAGCTCCGCTCCCTCATACATTGTGTATGAATTTTAAATTATTTGCTTAAAACAGGATGAATATCGTAGTCGCACTTTGTTCTTTATAGTATATTTCTCGATTCAAATTATTCTACTTAATGAGAATTTCATAACGTTATGCAGCAAAAAATAAAATAAAATGGAACTTTATGTTGTGTGCGTCTTTCTAGCGTCACAACACGTCTGACGTCATGTGTGTTTACGCGCGTCTGTTTCCCGCGCTGAGATTAAAAATTGTTGCAAAATGCACATCTCAACGTAATTAAGCATAAAATAGAAAGAAAATTTGTTTTTCGTGAGTATTGAATATATCTCACCTCGAAGTGAGAAAATGTTCACATATTCACTCGCGCTACGCGCTCGTGAAAATATTTGAAATTTTCTCACTTCTCAGTGTGATATATTCCATATTCACTCAAAACAAACAAATATCCTCTATATATTTCAACTGGTAGAAATTTACCGTCAGTTGTCTCAATACAAATTCAGCTGTTTCACCATCTTTCAATTGCTGATTGAATTTGTGCTCAATACATTTTTTGTTTGTTGCCAAACAAGGCATAGCTTTACATTCAATATCTGTTTGGCGGATCAAATCTGATTAAATAAGATAGGGTGCGTTTTAAAAGCAATCCAAGACTTTATTTGTATAACAATTTGATGTGACAGTTGGTTTGTGTTTTCATTTGCCGAATAAGTGTATTTGTGTACATGATATAAGCTTTTCTAATGTGTACTAGATATACCTAAATAGTGGCTTACGTTACAATAGGTCATGACAGCACGCATTTAAAGTTTTATTTGCATCGAATATATGTAAAAAGGCATAAAATTTCCTTAAAATAGATTTATATTATATTAATTTCATTGAAGATAGCCTTTGCCTGGTAAAATTAGATTATCCTCTCTCATCTCCTTGATAAATCAATCCTATGCATTAGAAATTAGAATATTTAAGAAATAATTTATAGCAAAAGAGTGTTTTAACACTATTTATGCACGTTGGGCGGTTATACGTCGGGCGTAATAATTTCACGAGGGCGCAACCCTCGTGAAATTATTTGAACGACGTATTACCGCCCGAGTTTATAAATAGTGTTAAAACAAGGTTTTGGTATAAATTATTTCGATTCTAATATGCCCTTAATGTAAAACAGTAGATAAAACATAGTAGTGCTCTTTCTTGGTCGCAGCAAAAACATTGACATCACCGCACGTTAACGTAAGTGTTTTAACAGAGAAAAGCATATTAGAATTAATTATGAAAGCTGTATCGGAAAACTGTCTTACTTTTGTTAATAGATCTATACTAGTAAATGTTTTGCCAAATCCAGTCACTTGATGTCTCAGTAAGGACCTAGACCGATGTGATATAATTATTTTGTCTGCTAATGACAACAAAACTTGTGATAAATTAACAAGTATTATATTGCAGCTAATGTGCAGACAAACAAATGATATGGAAGGTGTCCTATGTGGCTGAAGCTGGTCTTCATAATATTACATGTTACCCGACAAAAATATCAGCACCAGTCCAATATAGCTAAAGTAGACCAGTGTTACAGATTAACATATTTCTTCCCATTCTTTGATTTATTTTGAACATTCGGTACACAGTTTATCACGATTTCCATTTTTACAATAGAAATACATCATTGTACGACAGACAGACAAGCTTTTATTATCTAATAAGAATGTTCATGAATATCAATGCGCCGGGCCATTTTATCAATTATACAATGACAGATATTAAATAATCCCGATCTGTAAGAGTTGCGATTAATGTATATTCTAATTTCTAGACGCTGAAAAAGATTATACTTGGTAATTTCAAGGCCTAGATAACAATTTGTTTCAATTTCTTGAAAGAAAAAAACATAAATGCCAAAAAAAATGGAAGAAATTATTAATCGTACCGAATTACTATTCAATTATCTGTAAATCAAATCATTATTTTCTATCACAAATGAGTTTTTGAAGAAGTTTTACGGTATTAGATTCGTAATGACAATTGGCAAATCCCATATTCTCCATATGTGATTTTGGTATATTCCGTTTAATACGGAAAGTCATGCGCTTAGAACTGTATAAAAATATATATTTACGTCCCGAGGAATGCCGAATTGCCTACCACTCTACTACCTTTACGATAGCTTTATTCTGATGATACAAATTCAGGTTTAGCTTTATTATTTATCTTTGACTGTATGGCAGTGCATATATATATATAAATAAATGCACTCATTATAACAGTGTAGTTTTGATTTTCGTTTCTTAATATCATTCTAAGATATTTATTTTAACTAGTTAACTGTGAATGCCCTTATTCTAAGCAATCAGAAATTTGAAACCCCTCGTCCTGGTTCTGAGCGATAACATTCTGGACCGCAGAGCCCTTTAACTTGGTTCAGATGTTGTTCGGTATGATTTTGAACCTGTATTGATAAGTCAGTTGTGACTATATGTTGTGTTATTTTATATCTTGCTGTTGATATGGCTTGTTTTCGCTCCTTCTGAGCATATCTGATTGACCCTGGTAAACATTAAAACTTCTTTTTAATGGATCCCTAATGAACGGGCTAATTAAACATACAATCTGATCTTGAGCGTTTGCCTAAAATGAAGTATGGCAGAAAAATCTAAAGGATACGCTGTCTAGAACTAAAACCTTACTTAGACAGACAAAATGAAGCAACATTTCCGTGGAGCCTTTACGAGAAAAAAGCTATAATTTGCATACAGAAGTCCTGTCTGGAACATCAAACTTAATGCCAACTTAACGTCTACTTGTCTGAGAAATGTAATTCTTCGCCTTGGCATTTCCAACTCTCTAGATAAATCAAGACTGCAAAGTTCACAACAAATGGGTATGAAGAAGAAATTCAAACACACAAATCGAAGACCATGTACTTAAAAGTGTACTGTTTTACATGTAAGTCATGATCAGTACAGTTCTGCACCATTAGCATGGGTGCTTTTCAACTAGTGTTTTCTTTTGATTAAAGTTTGTTTTCTCATTAAAATGAAAAAGGTTGAAGCAGTAGAACAAAACTTTTCATCATTTATCAGATTTCCTTATAAAGGACTACATACTTTTTTCCGTTTCACCCCATTTTCAGAAGGAAAGTGTTGAAAACCTCTGATTTCCCTTTAACTGGGTGGAGCGGGGATAGGGAAGTTACTGCACGTTTACATTTGTATGCATTTAGCCAAGCACGTTTGTCTATTATTGTTTATCTATTTGCATTGTGCATTTTTCGTTTGCAATTGTAAAATGTATTTATTCATCCAATGTCGATGCTTACAGAATGATAATCGTTTCCGCTGCAAGTTATTGGTTTCAGTTATTAAATGAAAAACTGTAATAGCTTCACCATAAACAACCGTAATTAAAGATCGATAGTAAAGCCTTGTTTATTAAAATGCCACAACAATTTACTGAAATTCCAACACTTTATAATATAAGTTTGAAGAACTAGATCAAATTCACTTGATCTTCTGCTAAATGTTAAGCATTCATCTATCACAATGTAATTGTTTCACCTTTGCCCATGATGCCTAAGAAAGCAGCTGTTGCGTGTTTTAACTAAATCTTTAGATAAAAACGCTGGACAGGGACTAGAGTAATATTTATGTAATCAGACAGGACCGTTGTAATCAATTTTATCATTTACTAGACACTTCCTTAATGGAGTACTAGTACAGCTCGGATTCAATATTTAGTTTTTCATAAATGAGATAAAATCATCCGGTTGTTGCGGGTCTCCATGGCCATGTGGTTAAGGTCTCAAACTTCGAATCACTTCCTCTCGTCGCTTCGGGTTTGAGCCCCCGCTGGGGATGTATAATTTTTCACGTGAGGAAGCAACCTAGTTGGTGATTCTTCCCAGCCGTCCACTTGGTGCATGAAATAATGCCTGGAGGCGAACCTGTAGTCCTCCTTCATCGTCAAAAGCTTGAAAGTCACCATATGACCAATGCTTTAATCAATGTGACAGTAATATGATTAAACAATAGGTTATTATTATAAATTAAAAGGTATACACAATGTAATTTTGAACTTTTTTGTTTTTGATGATGTTGGAGGAAGACTACAAGTAGTGCCTTCCCGGGTATTATTCCAGGATCGGGCTAGTACCTTGGTAGAACCACCGACCTTATGTCAGCCAACTTGATGGCTTTCTCACATGAAAGAAATCTACACCCAAGCGATGTTTCGAACACTCAGCGAAAGGGGCACGTGATTCAATGTCAGCGACTTTACCAAACAGCCATCAACGCACCAAAAGTTTATTTGAAACAGGAAACAATTTAATAATAAATACGCTTTTACCTTTTTTCATTGTTAGCATGGAACTAGATTTCATTTCATGGTGGCGAAGATAAATATTACACGGAATTGTTGTTAATATCTAATATGATATGAAATGACAATATACTTGCGATGCAAATCAACTACACTTTTCTAATTTATTCTAATTTTATCTTTTACATAGCAAAATCTAAACGGCGAAATAAAAAGAAAACAAAGAGGTCAGGAAATGTTGTGTCTATACCCCCTTTCCCCGCCATTATTGAACGTGTGGCTGAGGAGCAGAAAGAGACGCTAGAGAATGAACATCAACCCGAGTCACCTTTGACCCCGCTCTACTGTACTATTTCGAGAAAGGCTCCAGTAATGTGGCCAGCCTTTCTAGGGGACTGGGCGTACAACCTAGACGAAGCGCTACAAAGAGGTAAGAAAAGAATGGAATTTGAGAAGCAAATTCATGTAACAACTAGTCTTAAACTAGAGTTTAAAAAGTGACTGTATAGCAGTACGAAGCTTTTGATCTCATAAGGTTTCATCATGTCCGATATTGACGAAGTTTGCAACTTTCGAACATACAAATATTTACTGATTTTACAATTCTCATCGGACATACACTCAAAACATAGAAAGACTTTTAAAAATAAATACGTGAATAAACATAACATGGTACTAGTAACTGCCTATAAGCATGCAGAGAAAAGCAGAAACAACAGACTTCTGAAGGCGTGACACAATGTGTAGATTTCAGGCTTATTATGTTATAATATTCATTTCTCGCGAATCAAATTGGTTGTATGACCTTGCATATGTTGTGTAGTGAAACCAGGCCGGTCTGTATTCTTCTACTGTTTTCTTAGTTCTCATTTTCACCCAGGGACTTTTGATTTCATTTTGTTTCTGCTTCTTTAGTTTTGTTATACATTTAATACTTGATAGTAACTATGTAGTCTTAGACACTGTGGTTAATTTTGTTGAACGTCTAAACTAATATCTATTGCATGATATACACGGTTTCATAATTATACACAAAGACTAGATTCTTCTCAGTTTACTTTTATTTGTTTCGTCTTGTTTACTTTTGAATGTATGCAAATAAATACTAGTACCCTGTATGCGGAATTTTATACACATATACATCAATATTTTTTCTTTATCTGATTAGTTGCACAAATAAAAGTAGCCGACACGTAATGGTATGTACATGCTAAATGTCCATTGATATTTGTACAGTCTCACAAATTGCTTGACGTCATATGAATGTATACATGTATTATATTCTAATACCTGTCAGGTGTTGCCTTGACACAAGCTATTAAACTTCCGGCAGCATGACTTTAAGACTCCCTCACTTTTGGAAAGGAGCAAGTTAATTCGTTATCCGCACAGCTTCGCATAAAAAATGGATGAAGTGTGCCGCCGTTTGATTTTATGTATATTGGTTGCTTCTCAAATATGATTCTGTTTTGAAATATATACAGTATATTACTTTTCGAAGAAGACCCACGTTTTGTGCGACTTTAAGCCATACGTATTAATACGTATTAATTGATAGGGAAGGCAGTATTGTCGAGATGCATCTATGTGTGTCGATCATGTTTAATAACTAATTGCATGCGACTGGAATAATAATCATTCGTATTTGTTGGCACTTCTCATTGAAGCGTGAATATGGTTGTTTTGGTAATTCAGATTTACAAAGTATGTCTTAGAACTGACACATTTGATATTAAAATCCCTTTTCTAATTTTTGTTATGGATACTTAAAGTTGTACTACATTTACATAGTATTAACATTAGTTACATTTAATTAGTGTATCCAAGATTTCTAAACAGTTCAACTCCTTTGAATACAAAGTGAGCACATACTTATTATAGAACAATTTAAATTGATTAGGCACTAAAAGGCTTATTATCGGTATTAGCAAAATACGCGGAGAAGAGGACAAAAATCTATCTTGTCACTGCTTCAGACTAATTTCCATCTTAATGAATTCAGTTTTGCTTTATCAACATATATCTCATTTTAAAGGTGAAATAGAAGAGTTTGATGTTGGGAGTGAAGACGTTTTCGACACAGTAGCGGATGACACAAGTACAGAAAGTCTAACTTTTGTCAGCACGGCCTATGCACAGATGTATGATCCTGCGACAGAACCTAGCAAAAAGTATGCACAAAACAACGTGTGTTTCGGGCTTCCTAATGAAACAGTGTGTGACACGGAAGACATCGTTCACAATTCTTGTACAAATAATAAAGAGAAAGAAACAGTTAGCAATTGTTCTGTACCAAATGAAGTACCGAATGATCATAATGTAACAACAGTTAATCATGAAACTATATCAGCATCAAATGAGACGGTCTGTGATATCTTTAATAATAATGACAAAGAAGTTACACCCACATATGAACGCAATGGTTGGACGCACACAGAGGAGTCACGTGATATGCAAAATACACATCAAACTGAGGTTAAACAAATGTTTTGTGATCCAAATACAATAGCTTCAATATCTGTACATAGGTCTTATGCAAAGGGTGATTCTACTTCTAGTGTCGCGAGAAGAAGCCCTTCTCCATTTTCGAAGTCGCGAAATCTAATGACATGTGCGCACAACGGAACATACGACTTTACTGACACTACTACCTTACAAAATTTGAACAATGAACGTATTTTACATAGAATGAATCAAAAGTCGACTTGTTATCATAGGTGCTGGTGTTTATTCCGGTCAGTTGCAACTGCCACAAACTGGGAAGATTATTTAGCGGAAATTATTCTATTAATTTGCGGAAGTACTTTCCTGGCCTTATGTTTTGACCTCGCTCCAATGACTTTTATTATTGATATCGTCATAGCTATGTTTGTTAAGCTAGTGCTTTCTTTGGTCCTTTATGATATTTAGGGTGGCTAGGTAATCTCAGCGAAATATTATTATGAGGGAGTACCTTGACATTAGTGATAAAACATTTTGTTACAAGCTTTAATTTGGTTTTCATGTTTCCACATTTCGCAGTGAAACATGCATAGGGACTTGAAACAAAATTGTTTTCAGCAAAGAAACATACATCACCGTTATTCTATAACATTATCATAGAAAAATGTTATGCACTTTCTCCAGCAAGACATAATTTGATTGTTGTTATCCTATAGGACGAAATAGTACATACAGAGTAGACATATGGGTGTATTCAACTTATATTAATGGTATGTGTGTAGCCCTCCGAGAAGTTATCAGACATCAGTGTTTGTATTACTTTGTCTGGCTTGTATCATAGCCAATAAAAAAGGGCAATGTGTATATTCGTTGTTGACTTAACAAGGTCTGGTCGATGAGAGAGAGAGAAAGAGAGAGAGAGAAAGAAAGAGTATTTAAGTACCAACACTGCTAGTTTGAAAACTCAAGTACACTCCCTTTTACTTGACATTTTATTTAATGAAATGCCTGAAGAGTTACATTTGATCAGAACCATGACGCTATGATACAAATTTCAAATACACAAAACGTTACATTTTTGTTTTAAAGAAAAGTGTAATACCGCAGATATTAGGACTACTTTAACGTGGTTTCACTTTAGCAACAGTATTAGAGAGAAATATAGGGCTTTATATTCGTAAATGTTTGTTTGATGTGTTATAACTAAAATCGATTTGCCTTTTAATATTGCATTATGTTTGAATAAAAATCAGTGCAAGATTAATATTAATGTTTTCTTCATCCGTCCTTTGATCATATTTCTGATACAAGTTCGCACAAGGAGCTGTCAGGTAAGTGTAAGTTACAGATCCTTTGACATTTTGCTGTCTACTGTTAATTTGAAGGTGGCGTATTGTGCAAGAACAAAGATATAATCCAAAAGTGTTAGTAAGAACAAAGTTTATGGCCTACAAAGACCAATTATTAAACTGACATTTCGTCAAGTAAATTGAATATTGAAAAGGTCAAAATATCATTGAATCATAACAGAAACAGAAGGAAAGAGGAAGAACACAAATAATCAAATAAGAAACATAAATTCTCACGACCAAAAAAGGAGTTTGTTCCTAAAATTCAAACCAGTGGTGTTATTAGTACCATGACAAATTTAAGAAGGGAAAGGTTTTACCCATACCATCAGACAATCACATTTTATATTACGATTATATTGGAAAATAGAGCTTTAATAATGTTTGCAATTTATCTCGAGCCTGTTATTGTATAATACTTTTACTGAAATGTGAAGAATACTGTGGCTGGAGTGAATGTATTTTGATGAGGGAGGATAAAGATAAAAATTGTGATATTGTAGCTTTACCAAAAATTCTCGATCAAAAAAAAAAAATCCCAAAACGTAAAAAGCATTATTTGTGTTTTGCAGAAGAAAGTTTACCTTAATTATTTGAATATTGAATTATTCTTGTCAAAAGCCATACAAAACCAAATATTATGCTCTTCGTAACCAGATATTTCGTGAAATTCTCATTTACCTCGCGGGAGCCAGATATATATTAGTATACAATTCTATAGGTATCTGAAAATTATTTTTACGCAAAAATGTCATTCTTTTAGGAAAGTGCCTATTCAAGATTTTGCCCATGAAAGTTTGTTATAACTTAAATGAAAATTATACAGAATCATGCTGTGTCATTCTGAATGCAGCATTCCTTTCCGCAACAGTCCTGTTCACAACCATGCCTTTATCAAGATATAAGGCACACTTCTGACAAAAGCGAAGATCAATTTTCGGTTAAAACTGTATGTCCTCTTCTGATAGTCCAACTACGTAATATTTTTGCGAGGAAATACCACTTGTTAATTTCGTCTATACATGATGAAATGGATTTGAATGAAATTGATCCGCTTGTATCAACTTTGAAGTTCGATGATTTAAACTAAATGTCGAATGTTAGCACGTCCTTCTGATATACAGCTATGTGGAGCAAAACAACACAATGTTGAGTTACTTCAATTTTTACTTTGATTTGTACCAATATATGCATATATTAGATCTAATAGTACACAAATGTCATGACAAACACATATCTATTAAATACGTATTTTCCTCCATGTACTTACAAAGTAGGACCAGAAACGTCAGTAGTTTTAAAACAGACATTCTTCAATCGGACGCGAGATGGCACTTTTGCTATCATTTCCTGTGTTGTGTTAAAATGTTCATAAACGGCAATATTTTCAAATTTACTTATATGCTCTTGTTATAAAACGCTTTTGCTCACCATCGAGGAAAATGACATGCGGAATAATATTGTACGTCTTTAGTTGCGCAATAATTCTGCTTTAAAGAATTGGTGTAAATTTCTCGATATAAATCGTATAACCTATAATTACAAATATAAAAAATATTCAGATATGCACTTGACTGTCAGTAATATATAATACCTATGATATTGTTACATAAGCAGTCCTTGATTGCAAACACATTCCAGTAATATAATTGTATCGGTATGTGTTTCGTGATACAGGGTGCACTCAAACAACAATTGAAATTCATCTCCAAGTATATAACGTATTTGACTATATAAGTCATTTATAATATATTAAGATATATAACGAATGGCTGGCGTCGTCTCTATATCAGCTTGAGAGTGTCTAATCGCACGTCTCATATCTGTATAACTGACAATATTAGGGCTGCTAAAATATAAGTTATACATGTTTAAAATCTATATTTAGAGTTTTCTGATCTATAGTTTGAGAAGCTCTGGTTTGAGCTGACTTTACACAATCCCAATTTCAATGCCTAATATGTTTAATATATGAACATATAAGAAACAAATCTGAACGGTACATATTTAAATTTGATTTTATATATTCGGTTTTATGATACCTTGTTTATTCTACGCACTTGGGCTTAGGAATTAAACTAGCCAAAAATCATGATTTTATTTCCAAAACAAAAAGCAAGTAAATGCACTTAGTGACAACCTTCTCGTTAGAGAAAAAGCGACAAAGAAAGTTTCCCTGCTTACTTAGTCCATAATATAGAAATCTAGATCCCGTCGCCTTATCCCTAGTTTATATTCAGACCCTGTGTCTTGTTCAGATGAAAAGTTTTTCAAAAGTCATATGATTACGATTATTTTCTAATCATAACAAAAATAAAAAGACCAACGTGGAAATTTTGCTTGGTAAAAGCCAAAAAATAGAAATTAAGAAAAAGACACTGGAACATTTTAAATTACTTATCTAGGCGGTAGCCAAACTACTTAAACCATTGAATTGTTTCGAGCAAAAACAAATATACCTAGACTAGCTATTAAGTAGTTACGCAGCGAATAAATCGTTTTATTAGGAGAATCGATAGTTTCTGGTAAATAATTTCATGTCTGTATTCAATTGTGTTTTCCTATGTTTTTGTAATTATGAAAGTTGTCTGTTCATTTATTAATGTGTCAATGACGTCAGTAGGGTATAGTTCTGGCGTGAACTGCGTAATTGATTTACAGGTGTTCTTTCTACTGAGGAAATAATAACAATTAAGAACATAGTTTTCTTTGAGTAAGCAACATTTGAAGGTAAGGCTAAATATTTTCACTCTGCAAAATCAGATAAGTAATGCTTCTTGAAAGCGCAAAGTAAAAAATACACATAACTCCACAACTTGTGTGTGTATTCTGAAGCTCGGGGCTAAAATATTCTTTACTTCACAAGTTGTGTGTTTACTCTGAAGCGCAGGGCTAAAATATACCGTACTCCACATGTTTTGCATTTAGTTTGAAAGGCGGGGCTGAAATATACCGTACTCCGCATGTTATGTATTTACTCTGAAGCGCAGTGCTAAAGTATACCGTACTCCACAAGTTTTGCGTTTACTCTGAAGCGCGGGAATAAAATATACCGTACTCCGCATGTTGTGTATTTAGTCTGAAAAGCAGGGCTCAGTTGTACCGTATTCCACAAGCTTTGCGTTTACTCTGAAGCTCGAGGCTAAATATACTGTACTCCACATGTTATGTATTTGGTCTGAAGCGCGGGGCTAAAATATACCGTATTCCACAAGTTTTGCGTTTACTCTGAAGCGCGGGGCTAAAATATGTTGTACTCCAGAAGCGTTTACTCTGAAGTGCGGGCTAAAAATACTGTAATCCACATATTGTGTATATTCTGAAGCGCGGTTACTCCTCAATTTTGTGTTAACTCTAAAGCGCGGGGCTAAAATATATTGTACTCCACAAGCGCTTACTCTGAAGCGCGGGGCTAAAATATACTGTAATCATTATTTTGTGTATTTACTCTGAAGCGCGGTTACTCCTCATTGTGTTAACTCTAAAGCGCGGAGCTAAAATATACTGTACTCCACAAGTTGTGTATTTACTCTGAAGCGCAGGGCCAAAACATACCGAACTTAACAAGTTTTGTATTTACTCTGAAGCGCAGGGCTAAAATATATTGTATTCCACAAGTGATACATTTACTCTGAAGTGCTGTTCTGATTTGACTTTATCACCAGATCACCAGCAATGTAAATCTTTTCATTTATTCAACTGTGCAATACATGATAAACTTTAAGTTAGTTTTTAAGTCACTGATTATTGTTCAAGTCTTCAAGTTACCTCTATTATAAGTTACAATTACCCTGTATTCCACATAGATATGTCATAGATATATAGCTGCGTCACTTAGAACATAGCTGATATCATGTTGTTTTATTGTATCATATAGAAGAAAGTTAATATTATCATTCAATGGTATTGTACCGCTATATTAAACTATAGGAAAGGGATCAACAAAACTTTCACTGCAAAACTTTCACTCTGTTGTATTGTCAGTTTACCGTTGGGAAAGGGTTGATGCCATCTCAAATTACGTTGATATATATATAATTTAAAAGGTATTATTTCCGATAGTAAAAATGATCTTGTATTTAAAGGTTATTTATTTGTATGGAGAAATATGCACAGGTTCCGCAGCATTGCGTGACTCCAGGAGCGCAATATCATTTCACGAAAGAACAAAAGTAGCTGACCTTTTGTACATTCCCATTTACATACAGTTCCTACATAAATTACCTTAACTTTTTAATCGAAGTAGAATGAAAATATAACCTTTAAGTAACTTTTTAACGCGACGACACTCAATAAAATGACGTAACACACTCGATACGAAATTCAGACGTAAATACACTAGATTTGACTATTGTAACTCAACCGAGTATAAAGATGGATATTAAATAATTAAAATTCATCAATAATCAACTAACTCTTTCTAGTTTTAGAACGGGAAGCCGCACTTATATACATGTTGCTCTTGACGGCTCTCTTGTACCAGTATGGAGTGAATAACGTGAATGTCGCTTTACATACTTACTTCATAATATAAATGTTTTACCAAGCTCATCCGGCTTTGTAATAATTGACAAAACTGCATTTGTTAACTCTAATAATATATGACTGAAACAGATCGTTTGATATCAATCAATCTTTCTACAAATGTTAGTTGTTGGCATGCAGTTCTGCGGCATTTCAGAGTTTATGTGAAAACCTTTAGATTAATGACATTAAGAATAACTCTTTACAAATTAGTAACGTCATAGGAACGTAAACTGGTTTTTGTACAATAATTAAGGATGTAATTTTCTGCAGAGAAAGAAACTGACATAATCGTATTTAATAATCTCTTGTTTGATGTTAGTTAACCAGGTATTTAGATAATGAAATATTTCTAGTACAGAGGAAGTTGATGAGGGAAATAACGTCACTTTTGCGTGCACGGAATTTTGCTTTCCTGTTCAAACTGTCACGTGGTACAGTAATGTCAATGTTCTTGATCTACACGCACGTGCAAAGAAAAATTCAAAGAAATGTTGCAAAAAGTTCCATCAAAATCAAAGGCGGGTCCAAATGCGAAAAAAGTATTCTATATAGATCAGTAAAGCGTAGACTAAAGATTTAATTGAATGTCGTGTCTCCATTGTGATTGAGCTTCTCCAAAGGCGAACACATATGCATTATGCACGTTTCATTCTTGTTTTGCATTGAAGTTTACTTTAAAGAAAAATTGATTCGAAAGGACACATTTGTTTTCTACTTAACTCTACATTTCAAATTTATTGAAACAATTAGTGAAAATGGGAAACATACCATAATCTTCACAATTTTTTCTATCTGGTTTACCTTTTCCAGGCACTATTTGTCTATCGAGAGGGGTTCATACCTTGAAAATATGCGTTCCGCGTAAGAATCACCCCCATCGTTCAAAGTCAAATCGTTCGAATGTAATGGGTTATTGGTCACACTATCCTAGTGTCAAATATAACTGTTTTAAAAGGTTCTTATATATCCAAATCAAAACTGATCCATTCATTATTCATATATATGAATATAGAATGGTATTGATATATGGTCAAAAGTATAACGAAGGTTGATAACTGTCCGTTGAATTGTAATTTCAACATGTCAAATTAATCATAAGTAAGACGAACAGTATTTCATTCATAACAACAATAGATCTAAAAATATTGTAGGATGTTATCCGCCTTGTACTAGTACGTGATAGCCGTTCGGACAGCTTTCTAACAATAGAACTATATACTAGTATTGCTTTTGATAATACCGAAGACTGAACAAAATAGTAAGTATCCCGATTTTCAATACTAATGTAATGCTTTTCTAAGGAAGAAAATTAGAAAATAATCAAAAAATATATCGTAATCAGCAAAATATGATATAAAGAAATATAAAGGGTGTTGCAAAATGTCAAAATCATACTTAAAAAGTTTTCTCATGAGTTCCGATATATGGGCTGAACGTTAAATTAAATTTATTTGTTTCAAGTCTATTTTTTGCCATCAATATATCTATTTCGGATTGTGATATTTTCACAATACTTCAGCAAACGTATTAGAAGTTCTCAAAATATGATGGAAGTTTCAAGAAATTCAAATTTCATACCGATTCAAATAATTCTGATGTTATCATAATAATTTCAAACTAGCGTGTGCAGATGTCTATGGTTTTGATAGCTACCTAGCAATTTTGTTCAGTGAATACACTTATTGACCGGCAATCATTTCAATATCTGTTCTATTACATGACATAAGTAATACATTTTCACAGATTTACTTTTAAGGTATGATATCAGCCAGCCAGATGTTTGTTGGTCACAAATCGGTCAAGTAGCATAGACAAAGGACCGGCGATCACATTGAGAGGGTATATGAGCCGTGCCATGAGAAAACCAATATAGTGGGTATGCGACCAGCAAGGATCCAGACCAGCCTGCGCATCCGCGCAGTCTGGTCAGGATCCATGCTGTTCGCTTTCAAAGCCTATTACAATTAGAGAACCCGTTAGCGAACAGCATGGATCCTGACCAGACTGCGCGGATGCGCAGGCTGGTCTGGATCCTTGCTGGTCGCATACCCACTATGTTGGTTTTCTCATGGCACGGCTCATATGATAATTTTTGTTCATAACTGTATTCACTGAAACTATAGAGAAGATAACTGATACTACACTCTGCAGTACACAGAGACGCAAAACATACCAAAGCCAAGAATATCTCTCTGAAAATTGATTCTAAAGTACTTGGTATGAAAATTGATTCTAAAGTATTTTGTTGAAAGCGACCTTAGAATGCAAATGTAATTATTTTGCTTTAAACGATTCCGCTGTGACATTTAAATACAGAGTTCTTAAATTAGATTTTGTCTGAGAGAAGCATTTGAACATAACCCTAACATTACAGAACGACGTGATGTTTATCTCCCATATTTTCTTGTACGCGGTTATGTAATTGAATGAGAAGCTAAAGATGGTTATTGTTTGTATCAGTGTAAGATCGAAATATCTTAGTGAACATTAGATGCATTATTTCACACGGTAAATGATATTATATATCACATTTGAAATAAACAAATGTATTTGATATTTTTGGATATACTTCAGTCTAATATTTCAATAGTTCATAGAAAACGTGTGAGAATGTTTTAGGTTAGTGGGAATCATATGGGAGTTTATCAGTTTAAATGAGCCGTGCCATGGGAAAACCAACATAGTGGCTTTGCGACCAGCATGGATCCAGACCAGCCTGCGCATCCGCGCAGTCTGGTCAGGATCCATGCTGTTCGCTAACGGTTTCTCTAATTGCAGTAGGCTTTAAAAGCGAACAGCATGGATCCTGACCAGACTGCGCGGATGCGCAGGCTGGTCTGGATCCATGCTGGTCGCAAACCCACTATGTTGGTTTTCTCATGGCACGGCTCAAATAAACATCAGTAAAATAAGCCGAACTAAATTTTTGATAGATAAAGTATATAGAATAAATCCAAGGCTAAAGACCAAATATATATGTAATTTCTGTATCAATCGATCCATTTAAAGTACACAATAATATTTGGTCAGATTAAAGCCAGACTAAAGCCAGAACCCACCTACCTACGTATAACGTGCCTTTGAAAACATCCTAAACAGCAATATTTTTGTTTGATTTATTTTTGTTCTGTATTTTAGTTACACTATCATCATTTTGGTCATTTGCTGTCTTTCCAGCCTCAAGTACCCCTGGACATTTCACAGGCACGAGCGGACATCTAGGTCGAACCTCAAATTTCCTGCAAGTCACTGGATGGTTTCCTCACACGGTGACTCGGGTAGGGTTTGAACCGTTAGAGTGGGACATAAAATTCAGCTTTAATCTCTGATTATCTATGTTTTGAGAAGGGACATAATTTATAAATATTTACCGAAACTCATGAATTATACTCTGTACTACAAAAATGGTTTCTAGTTTAAACATATTTTATTGCTTATATACATGTATGTATACAGAGACAAGACATTTACGATATATTGAAAAGCAAAAGGGTTGGGCCCAAGTTCTTACAACATTAGCGATCGGCCCTTCCCTACATAGAAAGTAAACATATACATTGTATAGTTATTTAGTAATGGCATAATTTTAATCTATTTGTAACATGCCAACATATACATTTGCAAATTAGTGGCAGCAGGGCGTATACACATAGTAAATAAATTCAAGAGTTGTGAAAACGTTCCGTAGTTTTAATGAATTTTTGAACAGCTGTAAATACTTTTTGATTATCTTCAACGTCTAACAAATCACTACCAAAAAGTAATAGATTAACATTAAGTTGGTGAAAGATTCTAGTTTCTTCAAAGAGTATAATTCTTTGAGGTTTAAATATGGGACAGTGAAATAGATAATGCTCAGCATCTTCAAACAAGTATCCACAATTACATGTCGCAGTTTCACTCAAAAAGTTCCTGAACAGATCGCCATGCAAATTACTACAGTTATTTCTAATGCGCGCATGTAGAACAGAAAAAAGTATGTTTCAAAACAAAAAATGCTTAAGTACTTGGGGCGCTTTAAACATCTCTTTCATTCTTGATTTAAATATATTTAATGAATTTGAATCGCGAACAGCAGTATCAAGTGTATTCCATAATTCGGTAGCAGAAGGTATAAATGATTTATTGTATGTCTTTGTACTGTTGTATAATTGTTGCTATTCCTTAGTGGATAATTTGTCGTTTCTGAAATTAATGAAGGAAAGATATTTTCTACGTATTGTGGAAGAAGACCATTTTTTGCTTTATAGACCGTAACCAACTTCTGAATTTTTCGCCTGTCTGAAAGGGAACCCCAACCTACTTCCTTAATCAGAGAGTTGATTGAAACCGACCGCGTTAAACCTGTAACTACGCGAGCGGCTTCATACTGTAACTGTTCTAAAGATTGCTTTTCATATAATGTGCATCCGTCCCACACAATCGAAGCGTACTCTAATATGGGGCGCATGTAAGAGATGTAGATTTTATTTAATGTTGATCGTTTTAGTTTAAATTTCAATGCCCGCATTGTACTTAGCACTTTGGAGGCTGATAAGGTTATATTTTCAATGTGTTTGTGCCATTTTAAATCTGTCGATAGTGTTAAGCCTAAATGTTTATGATGATCAGCAAAATCAAGAGAGTTGTCATTAAACACAAGTGTTGGCTTATTATCTATATTTGTTGAGAAAAACATGACTTCAGTTTTACTAGGATTTAATTTACTAGCCATTGTTTAGACCACTCATCGATGATTTGGAGGTCACGATTTAAAGTCGTTTCGATATAATGTATATAATGTGAGTCACTAGATGAAACAGCTAAAGAGCTGTCATCTGCGAAGAGGCGCGTTACACTTAGTAGATTTTCGGCAATGCCATTAACGTAGACGAGAAATAGAAGAGGCCCAAGGGTGGAGCCTTGGGGAACACCAGCAGAGATATCAAGTATTTCAGATAATTCAGAACCTACAAACACAGACTGTTTCCTTTCAGAGAGGTAGTCATTGGTCCAATTTAAGAGTTCGTCATTAATACCGTATTGTCTGAGTTTAAAAGGGAGACCACGGTGCCATACTCTATCAAAAGCTTTAGAGATGTCGCAGAAAATAATACATGTTGACTGTTTTTTATCGAATGATTCACATATTTGATGATATATGTCAATCAGTTGATAAACAGTGGAATGACCTGAAAGAAACCCTGACTGTAATGGATAGATTAAGTTACTTGAATGTAAATGATTGTAAATATGTTTGAATATTACCCTTTCCATTACTTTTTCTACACAACTTATTAGTGAGATCGGTCGATACAAAAATGGTCTGTTTATAATCTAATAGGACGTACTTGTTCATATTGGCATAAACGTATCCTAGGGATGTTCGAAAGTGCATGCAACCATCTTCTATTTCGTTAATCTCTTAAGTGAGATAAAAGATTGGACAACAATTGTAAGACTGACATCTCAGTACAAATTTCATCAAACCTTTGCTACTTAGCTTGATTCTGGCAAGATACTGTCATATCATCATTTCAATAAAATATAGTGTTATTTGTATGCTGATTTGGTGTAGACTCTTGTTCGGATGACTTTAAAAAGTCAGTTTTAGCCCTATAATTTAACATTCAAAGGTTGCATTATGTAATTGTGTTTGAAAATATTGTTGTTTTTTTCAGGAACGGTCTGTATTTTCGAGAGGTCGAAATATCTTGCTGGACAGAAAGACACGAGAACAAATAGATAGGCAGGAAAACTTTTGAAGTGAAAACAATCATATTTGAACGAACTGAAAACAACGTTATTAATTTATTTCGATTATTAAAAAATCTGTGAAGACTCTAAATTCTAGTTTGTTTAGTTATGCCCATTGTTTTATCGTTTAGGACAAGCCCAGAATTTTCACTGGGAACAATACGCCGTTTTCATGGAATACAGTAGTGTATCATTGAAGGTTCATGTGCACCGCCGTATGACCACATCTGCAAATGTCTCTAAATTGTGTTTGGTACATGTAACTTGTATAAATGTTGAGTTCTGCTCAACCCGGGGCTATAGGCCGTGGACGGTAGCATGCATTTCGACTACTATCCATGAACATGCTCAGTCAAATCGAGCCTGCAACATTTTCTTTTTTCAAATTTCGTGTTGAGAGACCTGTGGAGTTTTTCACTTTAAGTTTGCTAGTAGTGAAAATTAAGGTTAACAGACGCATGCTGACAACACAGAAATACAAAGTAAAGAAATGCAGGAAATAAATGAAGCAACATTTTCAAAATAATTTGAATGATTTTGAAGGAATTGATTAAAATCACAATGTCATACAACACCTAAGAATGCTGGAATGAAACATTTTTGTCCTTTTCCGATTTTCTACTTACCTTGATAAGTTATGTACCTACCCGAAAATGTGGATCAATACGCCTCCATATTTAGCTGAACTGCTGAGTAGTTCCTTACAAAGATAGTTTAAATAAACATGATGTTTTATATTAAAACGATCATAGTTTGCAAACTAAAAACCTATTTTAATCAATTTTCGAAAACGTTTCTTAGCTATAGATATGTAAGAAGATGAATATAAAGATTGTATAACAACAATAAAATACAGTATGAAAACTCTTATTTGTTCCCAGCATTCCCCCAGAGAGTTTGCCCCTGTTAAATGTATTAATGATATTGTTTATTAAGGTATCCTGGATTAATCAATACCGTCTCGTATGTCATTTTCATTATTTTTAGCAGAAGAGTAGGAATGTACAAAGTACGAATCGAGTTAGATCGTATAATCATGCAGCAAGTTTGATACGGTAAATGACAAGTATGTTTATCACAATTATCATTTCTATCTGATCTGTTATTTTTAGACTTTTATAAAGGATGAGACCGAATTGTCGAGGAGGCGGTGAACGGTCTGTTATGCGGGCGGAGACATAAAAGTTCACATTTTGATAAACTCCGAACAGCAAAGAATGGAAGAAAAATGTGACTTCTTAGCACATTAGTCGAGCTTCAGTTATAAAGTGGAATATAGTTAAATTGCATGGAAATTCATCACAGTCTGTCTAAAAATGTATTCAAAGGTATTATGAGCCGTGCCATGAGAAAACCAACATAGTGGGTGTGCGACCAGCATGGATCCAGACCAGCCTGCGCATCCGCGCAGTCTGGTCAGGCTCCATGCTGTTCGCTTTTAAAGCCTACTGCAATTAAAGAAACCATTAGCGAACAGCATGGAGCCTGACCAGACTGTGCGGATGCGCAGGCTGGTCTGGATCCATGCTGGTCGCACACCCACTATGTTGATTTTCTCATGGCACGGCTCTTATGTTCTTTTCCTCACTGACAAAATACTGATTTATATAAATCAAGAAAAGAAAGTCGTAAATTCTGTCCTTCATATACTAAAGACGCCAGTGGCTGAGGTGATATGCAAATTAACAACAAGTTGTCAGATTCTCTTTTGAAAATTCATAACAGAGATTTCTTTGATAGCAAGACATTAATCTTAGTAATACAAAAAGCAGAGCGATATTTATTATTTATTAGAATTTTCATGAATAACAATGATACAAGAAATCGTTAAATTATACAGTAGCAGATATAAAATACTCCTGATTTCCTCATATGACACTTGTGTATTCGAGTTATGAACACAAATATGTGTATGGTTAGATAGAAAATAAATTTGTTTGCAATTTATCGCATATTGCAAGAGAAAACGTAAAATCAAGAAAACGCGAAGAAATTATGAATTTTGTCAAAGGATGTTTACAATCATCCTTAGAGTATGTTTAGAAGTCCTTTTCAAAGACACAATTTATTCTTTCATAAACATACCGTGTTGAGGCGCAGTTACAAACAATAAAACCATGACTTTCATTTAAGTTATAAGGTATGAATCCACAAACTTTTCTTGTTAAACTAACTCTGATCTATATGAATGAAAACTTCTTTTACCATTTAGTAGTAAAGAGTGAATAGTAGCGTAAACTATTCTTGTTATGGACGGTTTCTTGTGATAAAAGCAATTAGCACCAGATTAAATTAGAATCATATGCATGGGACCAAAAACATACGTATGCTTATTCAGACGAATTGTGAAACTTATGGTTTTTATAATTGAGACCACATCGAAATAAGAAGTTTAAAATTCACAAGGTCATGTTTAAGTATTATACAAACACTATGAAAAAAGATGTAAGAGATTAAGAAGAGGCTGAAAATCTTTCCTTTAAGAAGTATATTAAATTCTGTACTAGTCTACGACAAAGTACATGATTGTATTACATATCATGCTAAACTGTAACATTTTACATTAATCCTCCCCCGTGGAAGTACAGCGTATCTAAAGTTTATCTCACTTAACACTGCATGCTTTAAAAACGTTCAGTTGATCATACTTTACAAAATATGGCAGATTACTATTTCAGGCTTTGTGTTTAACAACTTGAACATTCACTTTATGGCTACCAATGGCCTTAGTTAAACAAATCCAAACTAGAACATTCACATTATGGCTACCAATGGGCTTAGTTAAACGAATCCAAACTAGAACATTCACATAATGGTACAGGCTAGTTAAACAAATCCAATTGACATCACATGGTATCATGGCCTTAGTAACAAATCCAAACTAGAACATTCACATAATGGCTACCAATGGTCTTAGTTAAACAAATCCAAACTAGAACATTCACATAATGGCTACCAATGGCGTTAGTTAAACAAATCCAAACTAGAACATTCACATAATGGCTACCAATGGCCTTAGTTAAGTTAAACATATCCAAACTAGAACATTCACATAATGGCTACCAATGGCCTTAGTTAAACATATCCATAAGCAGTTGTTCTCGAACAAAAAATCGTAAATGAATTGGTTTGTCTGGAATATTCCTTTACAACTCTGAACTGTCAGTGACTCGTTTAAACATTATGCAATTTAAAATCTGTTATGATGCCTGAAAGGGATTTTCATCAATGAAAACGAGCATAAAATATGGTTGAAATATCTTTTAGTCAATTCCTTTTTGATAATTGTACATCAAAATTTCGAATTATGTCATGAAACGTTTGCTAGACTTCAATATACTTTGTTTCGCACGTTAAGCCATGTCTCAAATGACGTACATACCATTGATCTAGAAATACAATTTATAGTTTGGCAAAAAAGAGGTAAATCTTCCACTACCAGCGATTATTATTCTTCATATACTGTAACGTTATCCAGGAAAACTGTAGCAGCAGCATCCAAAATCTGTAACATGATATCCTCCACAACCGAGTCTCGTGTAACAGTTCCTGCCCCGTGCATTCATCCTGTTAAGAGTTACCGAACGAACAACCAAATTTCAGACAATTCAAATTTTTAATAAAAAAGGGCCGTTAATCCCCCCCCCCCCCCCCCCCCCCCCAAAAAAAAAAATGACTGAATGTACCCGAAATCAAACTCAAGCACCAGCATGGTTACTCAAGTACAGCCCTTTCTTAACTTTGTTTACAGGGGTATAATTAATTCAATCTATTCCTCCGTTCAAGAGTTATTTAACAACAATAAAAAAAAAACGGGTCATAACTCCACCAACAACTAGCGGATTGTAACGGATATCAAGCTTATTTGATTTTATCTAGTAATAATATACCTGTGTACCAAAACTTAATTCAATCTTTTCATTTTTGCAAGAGCTATCGAATAGACATCGACATCATGTTGAAATTTAAGTCGAAAAAGGGCCATGAATTAGTGGATTGCTTCCAAAATCATACTCAACCTTTATGTTATAATTACATACCTGTGTACCAAAGTTGAACTCAATCCACCTATCCACAGGTATACAGACCGACGAATAGACGGATATTTTGACTATGGTATACTCTTTACAGGGGAATAATTCGAAATAAGCATCAAACAACATCGCATAGAAATGTTCTCCATGATGTCTTAGAGATTAGCGGTATATATATTAGTAAGTCTGCTGCTGGTTCGAGAGATTTAACTGAAGATAATATACAACTACTGCTTTATGTGATATCACTTTAAACCTGATCATTGTACTTTCATCGTAAATATGCACGTTAATAAGCAGTAACGCAACCAATAAGCTGTCGTTTTTTGGTGGCTGCTAGCTGTCACCAGTGTCAAAAAGAATACTCCATTTGAAAAATCTTGTCAGTTCATAAGACTATCCTAACAAAACAACCAAAAATAGTTCAAAGCTGTCTAGGTAAACAATTATCTACATAACGTGCATAATTTGAAAAGCTACAATATATGCCTTAATACCATTTTTAATGTAAATTCGGCGACTAAAATCAATACAAACTGAGGTAAACGTTTTAATTAAAACAACAACGTGTATGAATACAAATATGCAAATTTATGGTCACGTGAATAAACGATGACCTCATGTCACCTGAACTGGAGCGATGTAGTACTGCCCCAGAGGTCACGTAGCTTATAACGTTGAAAAAGGTAGCTTATGTATATAGTAACCTAGCCTGGGAATCCAGAGTGATAATTCAAAAATGTTTCCACATGTATAACTTCCGAAATTTAAGGCTTTATTTGACTTCTGATAGCAATAATCCGCGGCTAAAAATAGAAACGGAATTTCAACGGAAAAGTTTCCAAACATTTCCGGTCCATAGACAATACCAGTTTGTACTGCTGATAGCTTTTCCAGCAAGTTGTAACACTTTTCAAATATGTCAGAACAAACTTAAATTTCGTCATAGCTATCGAATTGTAAGATATTATATTAATGCAACCCTAGTGATATAAGAATGTTACTGAATTTTCGACTGCATTGTCTCGTTTTCGTTTCAAGCACGCAAAAATATGACCGCATGTTGATTAGGCTATTTATAGAAAATCGATAATCAGCAGTGCTATGGATTTCCTCAGGCGTTGATACTGCCAATTAACACTAATTAGGGCAAATTTAGTGAGATGATTTATGAACAGAACAGTACTTTATTGATATAACTTGAACATGTACAGTTCATCGTTATATCAAGAACAAAATATACTAAAACATGCTTACAATACGAGAGTGAACAAAAATGAAAGAACATTCAGTTTAAATTCATTCGATATTGTTTGCAATGTGACCTGCCGTGAGAATCAAAGACATGTATGTTTTCTAAATAATATTCCCTCACGGATAATCTTCCTTCAGCAAATGTACAATATAAGATACTATATGTGTGCATAGATACACATGTATTCGGTATAATTTCGTCCGACAAAACACGAATTATCAACGTGGAAACCCACAGGTCGCCCAAGCTGAGAAGTGTTTCAATCTCGCTTTGACTAAGTGGTGCTACTGTATCACGATTTCATCAACGTGTAAGCCCATGAATTAAAGTGGGCGCAGCGATGATACTAATACTCGCCTTTTTAAAAAGGCAATGTGTCAGACTGTAGCAAGTCGTCGGATAACAGATTTGAACAACTTAAAAACTAAATTGTTTCAAGACAGATTCTGCTCACTTCAGCTAAATTCATTCGAGTCGCACCATGAGAAAAACAACATAGTGCATTTGTGACCAGCATGGGCCCAAATCAAACTGCGGATCCATACACCACTCTGGTCAGAATCCTTGCTGTTCGCTAACGCACTATGCTGGTTTTCTCATGGTGCGTCTCAATACATATCTGGATATTAATATATGTATAAAAAGTAAAACGGTTTCGTTTCGCCAGTTACATATTTTCGACTTTTTTCTCGGTCTGACTAAAGTTGTTAGTTTGTCTGACTTAATGTCCAGCATTTTTGCCAAGGAGTGATAATTAATGCACATCTAAAATACACTAGCTGCAGAACTGACATTCTGAGGTGCATCTGTGGTGCATGTTTGTGTTGTTTTCTTTCACAAAAGTCTCATGAAAACCACAGCTATCTGATACGGACTAAATCAGTGTGTATAATAATTCATGACAGACACTGCCCAAAAGCTTTAAAATGAAATCTTAAAAGCTGAATGATTTGAAGAAAAAGCTTATATTATTTATTCATAGTAAACATTTTCGATGTAATTTATGTTGTCGTTTTCCTCACAAATAATCAAAACTACATGTATTCGTTAAATACTGAATCAGTGTGTATGTAAGCAATGACTGGCAGTGAAAAAGGATTAATTTTGAAACCAAAGCCGAATATTAAAAAAAAATGCAAAATAGTTCTTATAGTTTATATTAACAATTCCTCAGTTGTCACTTTCTTTGTAATATTTTAAACATTGATTAGCAGCCACCATCAGCGCTTTGAGCGTTTTGATCATTTTATGATAACAAAAATGCCTAAGGTTTTCAGTGTTTCATCAATCATGGAATTTTCCTGGTTTACAAACTGTTCATTAATGTGTCATTGACGTCATCTTCTTAACTTTATGCGAAAACAGCGTAATTTGTTTACAGGTGTTATTCTTAAGAGGAAAGTATTATTGATAAAGTAACTGATTTATTTTAGTTTGCAGAAGAAGGAGCATAATACTATAGCGCGTCCTGGTGCCAGCAGAGATATTGAGATTTGTCTTACGTTAGTTAGTATCTCCTACGTAAGACTTAGTATCTCCTACGTAACAGTTAGTATCTCCTACGTAGGACTTAGTATCTTCTACACAGGACTTAGATCTCCACGTAGGACTTAGTATTCCTTCGTAGGACATCTCTAGTATACTTCTCTAGTATAGTAGGACTTAACTCCTAAGATTATTCCTTCGTAGGACTTAAATCTCCTCGTCTTGTAAGATACATGAGTACTCCTCGTAGACTATAGTCCTGCAGAGAACTAGTCCTAGAGAACTAATTCTCCTAGTAGGAGATTACTAGTCCTATGTAGGAGATACTAGTCCTCGTAGGAGATACTTAGTAAGTCCTACGTAGGAGATACTATGTCATACGTAGGAGATACCAAGTCCTACTTAGGAGATACTTAGTAAGTCCTACGTAGGAGATACTATGTCATACGTAGGAGATACCAAGTCCTACTTAGGAGATACTTAGTAAGTCCTACGTAGGAGATACTAGGTCATACGTAGGAGATTCTAAGTCGTACTTAGACAAATTTAAATCTCTTTGTTGGGACGCTGCCATATAATAGCGATAGTTAGGCTAACTCAGTCCTCTTTTTAAAATAACAAAAGATTTTTTTGAAAACCGATATGAAGATTGACAATCAAAGTACAGCAGACTGATTAACCGATAATTTATTAGGACGCAGTGAAATATTGTAATGTGTTTTTGTGGGCTACATTCCCGGCATTCAGACTGTTATTGTCCCTGTTTCATCCTAGCTAAAACCTAAATTTCATTATACAGTGTTTTGAAAATTAAAAATGTGTTTAGAAATGTTATACAAATTGTTCCGCGTTTCAGCTTAAGCTGTGGTAGTATACTACATTAAGAACAAAACTAAATTTGTGTAAGAACATCTTTTTAATCGATATACGATCACGCTAAGAAAAAATATACACGTATAGAATATATTGAGAAAATTACTTTCGGAACATCGCTGTGGTTATAAAATTCTTTCATGTAAGGAGGTCGTTCAGCTAACTGAATTTGTAGGGGTTTAAAATGTAAAATAGAAAATGTGGAAAACAAACGGTCGCCAAACACGACATGAAAATGTTGCAGGTTCTACGCTCTGTAGCCCCGGGTTGAGCAGAACTTTTACATGAAAATATAAACACTCGTAGATGAAATATTTCATTTCAGTTTCATTATGTAGTTTCCTGCAAACCCTCATAGATTAAGTATTAAGTACTTCATTCTATAGATTATTTACGTATGGCTTGTATCTGAACCCTCATTAATGTATAGATGTAAGTAAAATCTTAACAAAGGCTTACTATTCTCTTTTCTCTGTCTGGTAACAATCAAATCCAATATAGGGACATTCATTCTTCCTGGAATTCCCCAGGGAGTTTATGTCTGTTGGATATATTCAGTTTATTACTTGTTAGGGTATTATCGCCTGAAGTGTCACATGGCGTCTTCATCAATAGTAACTGAGAAAATATTTCTCTACATGCATGTTAATACATATTGGGGAAATTTTCTAAGACTTCAGACGAGCGTTACATTCATTCAGGCAATTACAACAGAACAAGGCCTCGTTTCCATACTTGCAAAACTGGCAGATTTTCTACAAGCATATGTAATCAATGTTTATAATGTGCACAAAGGTATCAATTGATTTTGAACTGAAGAAAAATGTTCCGAACATTCCTCCTAACGAAAGTTAACAAATCCATGTGTTTCACAAGGATTGCTTCCGGATTTTATTTACATCGCATTAGGTAGAGCAGACTCGAGATTACAAATAAGTACAAATCAAGTAAAGCCCACGAATTATTACATCTTTGACACCTATTGGTAAGAAGTGGCACGGTTTTTATCACTTACCAGTGTCAAGTATCTGCTATTTGTGATTTTGACAACGGACAATATGAATCCGATTGACGGGATCGTGGTATGCAGTCTGTAAACGAAGGAAGCGATCTGTCAGGAATTAAATTGGTATTCCTATAAATTAAATACAGCAAAGAATGGAAAAATATACACAGCCAAACAAAGAAGGTATGCATAACTTAGGCAATATAATGCACGTGAAAACATGCATCATTCATTCTTTCTTTTGTGATTTCAGTATCGTAAGAGTATCTAGGACGTTCGTTCTAGCAAGAAAACAAACAAGTTTCAAAAGTTTATCACGAATAGTGATGCCACACCTTAACAAATAATAGAGACTGCAGACGCTAGTACTGATGGCGTATGAACGGCAGTAAGACTGTCAAAGTAATACAATTTTACATCTCGATGTATGTTTGAATTCGACCAAATGAAAGCAGTTTTGGTAGGCCAAGGTCAGGAAGTTCAAGGGAAACAACGGCTATGCAAGACAGTAATTAACCCTTACATATTTGAACGTTTCAAAACAGCGTCAAGTACGATAGTTAACCTTTGTGCCGGTACGCAAACAGTACTAGGAGCTGACAGGATTCCAATAAGACACAGGAGACCGAACCTATATTTCAATTACCCTTACCGTACGTTACGTGCTTGGCGAGGCGTTTTTTTACGCCGGATGTATACACTGTGAAGTTTCAATTAAGTTTATGTTGTAGTTCTGCTAGTTCTTGAAAGTGCGAATCTGTTTGAAAGGAACATGATTCCAAATGACGTCATCAGATGTAACGTCGGGTCAGTGTAATCTCTTTTATTAGCAAGTGGCATTATATACTTATTAGTTTTAGGAGAAAAGAGCTGTGTCATGCCTAAACTACAGATGTCTTGTTATTTCCTTTCAAATCTATGAGTTTTAACATTACCCCAACCATAAAAATCACTGACAATTCATGTTTATTTGCAAAATACATAAAATCATAAATGTCATCGTATGGACAATAAAATCTATCATTAATTTGATGCGTACATGGTTGTCTAAACCCTATGCGTACAGCCTTCTTCTTTTTTTTCGGCTGAGGACATGTAACTTCTTTGCACATTTGTCGGTTATCGAACTATTTGTTAATTAAACTTCATAGGCAGAAATGTATCGCTAATAGTCTCAGAAAAATCAAATATTTCACTTTCTTTGCTGATTGAATTTCTACTCAATAATAGTTTGGCTTGGCGTCAAGTCCTAAACAAAGCTTAGCCTTTCGTTAATAAATAACTGTATTATGGAAGATTGTATAGGATCAATTAACATTATGTTAGCTGCGTTTTACAAGCACCCAATGACTGGGATCTTCATTTTCGTTCACAATTGAACGACTGTATTGCATATACATGTATTATATATGTGATTATAGCATGAAAATCATAAAATAGAAAAAGTGGCAAAGCAGTGGTCAATGTTTTTTTTTTCTCAGGGGAAAGAAATTTCATCCCGGCAAATGATTTCTGAAACATAGAAAAAAAGTTTTTAAGTATTCCAATCTTTAGTCATTGTGTCTAAATGCAAACGCATTGAAAATAAAAATTTTACATTAATATAATTTTCCGTTCTCCTCTTCTTTTAGAAAAAGTATACATTTCATGCATTAAAGTGCGTTTGCAGCTTTTGCTAAAATAATGTGTAAATAAATTTCAGATGCCTATTTTGTTCAAAGTTGAGTGGGTAGTGTATTATGCTCGATGAAATATTATATCTCCGTCAAAGTGTGTTATCTTAACGGTCTGAGCCACAAAATCTTCAAACTTGTACATAATTTTGCTTGTTGTTCGGTACGTACGTGTACCGATTTCGATATTTCACATGTCACCGGTGACCTTAATGGATCTTAGAAACTTCTTTCAAAACTTCTGGAACATTGAACGCAACAGTTAGTTGTCTGAGAAATATTTTTACCTCCTCTAGATCAGCTGACTGCAAATTTCATGACAGTTTAATTTGTAATTGCATGAAATTTGTAATTTTTGTGTAACTCGGCTGAACTGGTTTTTTTTTCGGATTTGATCTTTGTTTCTAGGGAGATGTAATCACCGAAATAAAAAAGAAAACAAAAATGTATGAACGAACCCTATAGTGTAACAAACATGTAGATCAGGTTAGAAATCATGAGGTAGCCGAGTAACAAATACTTTAAAGATATTCAGTGGCCATCTTTCACTAAAATATGTTATCTTTAGATGTTTACTTCAAATGTATAAAATCCTATAAAATTATTATATATATATTATAGTATTTAGATATAGAAGTTAATTTTTTTATAGGACTTCATTCATACTTAAATGTCATGCAGTTCCAGTTTTTTAATGGTAGTACCCATTACACTGTGTTTATACATGTATACAGTGTGTACTATTTTAAACGTGATGCATAGAAAGGTTACTGCATATAAACTTTTTAATTTTAAGTTTACATAAACTATATAAAGATATTATTCATGTTTAAAAACATGAAATTTGGATCTAATATATCTTTAAATTTTTGAGCATTTGACTGTATTCCCTGACTGTTTTCTCGATACTAGCTAGGAACACAGGAAAACTCGAATATTATTTTCATCCTTTGCGACATTGGATGAACAATACCGGTATTTCACTGAGAAATGCGTTAAAAATAAATGAACAGTTGCAATTTCAATCTCAAAATATAATTTTATACATAACAATGCACTATGCAGATTAAAGTTCCATTATAAATCCATCTTTTTGCACATTTTTATGGTTAAATCAAATACATGTATGTAAGTTTATCGTGTTGAAGCACAGAATGCAACCAAAACAAATATAAGCAGACATCTAGAAAGCTGTCAGGGAGTTTGAAGTTCTACATGATTTTTATATAAAATTCAGTTGTCATTTTAGCATGATTGGCTAAATGAATGTTACATGATATACTTTTGTATATTTAAAGGCCTCGTGTTTAATTCAAGAGTATACCATTCATGAGAAAATAGAGTTATAGATATTGACTTTTTGCAACTGGTGAAAATATCAGACAAAATTTCAATTAATCTTTCTAGATATAACTAATCAACGATGTTATATATGAGCTGCCTTCCTTTGAACGAAATTCACTCGTTAATCATTTATGTGTATTTTTCTTTGGAAAGATAAGTAAATTCAGATAACAAAATAGCTGATTTTTTTGTCTTATCTGCAACATGGCTTCAAAGACTATACCCATCTTCTATATCAACAGAACCTAAATAACATAGTTTACGTCCGAGAACTAGATAGGGATCAGCTCATAGAGATAGTTTAATGTATCTATACATGTATAACTGAATTCAAATTCAACAGATGCTTTGAAATGTTAGGAAAGTGGCACATTTCTTTACATCTTATTAATACAAAAGCAAGATTTCAGTAGAATAACCACATCCCGGCGCGTTCCAAAAAAGTAGACACCGTAAAAGCTCGAGACAAACTGCACGAAACAAACAAATAAAGGAACACAATGGAACACGCCAAGGAGCCTGAAATAATTTTGCATAGTTGCCTCCAGAGCATATTTACATTCGCCCAAATTCCATTGAAAATTATGACGTTAATTTTGTATGATGCGCCAGCATTACGACAACGCTGCTTAGTGGGTACGGGCCGTTGTTTTGACGACGTCCTTGTATAGTCAAAGAGAACGTTCCTTAGATGACGTCGCAGTTGTTTCGTCTGATGAACAGAATGACCGGGAAGCTGATTTTAATGTTAAATGCAACAAAATGTGTGCAATTTATAACATAACCGTGTTTACAAATTGAAAGGAAATAAAATGTTAATATAAGATTTTTCTAGAGTTCATGCAAAATATACGACAGAATAGGATCGTTAAATTTAACATGAATCGCTGGTTCGATTCACGAATTTGCCGATCATATTCTGTCGTTAATTTTGCATGAACTCCGAAAAAAAATATTTCATTTCTTAAATATATTGCAGAAGGAATAGGACATTAAAACAACTGTAACGTACCAAAAATTCAGAACGATGATTTTTTAAAAATATTATTTTACCAGAGTTTATTGCAAAATAAAAAGAACATAACTATGCTATTTGTATTTATTAAGCTCTAACAAAAATAAAACACTTGATTACAAGCGAATATTTTATCATTTCACAGTATATTTTCTAAAATCTATAAACAGAAATCTTTTTAAATGCATACTTATATTGTAGATTCCACGTCATGTCTGCTGTATTTGAAACAAGAGCAATTACGAGAAAATATCTATATAAACACAAAATGATCATGTTCGTGGGCATAAACACAATTTGTGCTATGTTAAGATAGTACACACCTATTAAATGTATATCTAGCCAGAAAATTACATATAACAGGCTGCTTTTTAGATAAAAGGTATTACATTGTCAATGCAGTTCTACATTTAATCTTATTTTATATATTTAGCAATGTTCATGAAGTTGGTGAAGGCGTGCATTGTAGATCTTTTACGTTTTTTTTTGTTCCTGAACTTTTGCCCAAATAAGTTGCAATTTTTACTCAACTTGTTGTCGGCTTCTCCTATAAATTTACAAATTGCCAAGAGTATTTGAAACGAATTTTCAGTGGTAAAGTATTTTTATTTAAATTGGCCAAGCATTACATCTATGTATTTTGAAATTTTACTTGAATGTATGAAGATAAAATATACAATACTCAAGATACCATTAGAATTAAAAACATCCAAGTCCCACTAGTAGACACATTTAGAACGATACATAGCATAACGAAACTCCTCAGGAAAATGCTCTTTGGAAATAATGTGTTTATCAAACATCTGTAATGTTCACTGCTTTTTCGATATAAAACAAAGTATGCATAAAATTGTAAAAAGAAAACTTAGGCGTGCCACGTTTACATTATTCAATAGATTATATATCATTTTCTTGTCAAACACAGAAGGAATGCGATTTATTATATTTTGGCAGGACATCAAACATTGCAAATCATATTAGCTTTGAGTTGTTTGTAACATTCGTAAATAAAGACAAAATGTCTGTCATAAGAACTGCGAAAACTACGAAAAACTTAGTTCAATATTCATCTTATGGTGGGCCGATGGTCTAGTGGTAACACGCCTGACTGTCAGAGGTCCGGGGTTCGAATCCCGGTCCAGGCACTGGAAATTTCTGAGATGCTCTTGAGTGGCTCCCACCTAACTAGAGGTCTGTACTGGTTCTTCCCAGGAAAGACGTCTTCGCGTGTATCGGTGCTATACACCGGGCACGTTAAAGAACCAGACTGTCTATTCGCAAAGAGCTAGGCTAAGTTAGCCGGATACGTCTGTATCTAAAACGTTCTCTCTGTCTGTTCTTGGAGCTTTATCTCACTCTGTCCCTTCTGGTCATATCGCTCTGTGTCTGTACTAGTAGAGGATGAATTTCGCGCCCTGTGTGGCTGCGTCTGCTATATGTAAAGCGCCTTTGAGCGTGTTTATCATGAAAGGGGCGCTATATAAATCTGGTATTATAATAATAATAACAATCTTGTAATTTTCTGTTTGTTCTAGTTTATAAGTGCACCATATAATATTATACGTAATTTCTTCAATAGTAACACATTGCTCAATAACGATGTATACTTCATCACTAATGCGTTGTAGAAAACATAGCATAGTGCGGGCATCCTAATTAAAATGAAAACGCTTCCTTTCATTTCTGAACAAGTATTTTCATAGAATTATATATAGGAGTGTGTTATGTATTCTAAAGATACTCTAGAATAAAGATATTATGTTTGTCTAAGATGCGAAGAAAGAATCCTACTAGGAATACAAAAATGAACGAGTTGAAACAAGAGATGTCATCAATAAATTTAATTAAGACTTTTTTTCCTGGATTTTAGTTTTCTTGACAGGAATTATTTTGGGAATTAAAGCTGCCACCTTAAATTTCTTTGAATCGTTCTCGGAATATCTGTGTAAAATGTATTAGACAAATGCATGTTATCGAAAATACAAGAAAGGAGTTACAATTAAATGTATCAAAACTAAGTATTTCTAAGCTACAATAGCGTTACAATATGTTATCTCTATGAATAAATGAAATCTGTTCAGTCTGTATTTATTGTATTTTATTTTACCTCACTTGTGTTCCCCTACGTCAAATTCCTATATATTCTTAATGTTACCCATGTTACATTAAGGAAAAAACTGAAATTAATTTTTGACTAATTAGCCAATATGATGTGTTGAATATAGACTGGTCATACAGTACAGACTATGGACCGGTGTTTTATGTGAGAAGTCGTGTAAAATACATCCTTATCGGACGTTATTGTCAGTATTGTAAATTACCGAACGACTTTCTAACATGTACTAAGATATTAAGGGCACAGTACTTTTTTGACTGATGCCAACATTTTTGTTCTAAGGAAACATAGAATTATCCAAATGTAGCTGGGAATCGACGTCGTCATTTATATTTTGACGCTTGCAATGCATAACCATAAAGTTCTGCCAAAAACGATATTGTGTAGTTTAGGGTAATTTACAGAATATCGCATGGGAATTTTACAGGAGAAACTACTTTAAATTACAGGTTTGATAGTTTTTGCCTCAGTTCGTATTATTGTGAATGGCGTTTCTTGGAAAATAGGGTTTTCATTTAATACATCGACTGAAACATGAAATGTTTCCCTTTGCTTTTGTGTGCAAAGAAATTAATGACACAAAGGCACAACACAGAATTTATCGACTTTAATTCTCCTATCCATTTCCATATTTACAGACATTGAAATCATTTATGACACAAAAATCTTAATTGTATGTTCATCTACTTTTTAGACTACGTGGAACAGCTGTTTCAGACCCAAGCATATAGGAAGAGTACTGTAGCAGAACGTTGTTTTCTTACAAATAATACACGAGTCTATATAATGACTTGTCAATTAATGTTGTTGTGTAATGAACTCTATAATGATTCTTCAGAAGTTAGAAAATCAAAACAATAACTGACATTCTATGAGATAACTGCGGACATGTGGCCCACCAGCTTAGCTTAGGGAAGCACAGATCTATGGATGGCGGGATAGTAAGTTTGTTCCCCGGGTAAGACGTATGTTCTCCGTGACAAAATATCATTTCATCCTCTATCTCCGATTCATGAGGAGAAGTTGGCAGCTACTTTCGGAGAATAGGTTAGTATCGGTACAGAATCCAGTTTATTGCCCGCCGCTGCATAACTAAAGTACTGTTGCAAAACGGCACTAAACTTAAAACAAAGAAAGAAATACTGAACAATGTTTAGCTTACATTAATGTATGTCATGGTTATATATTACTATTTAAATTTAAGCATCGGAGTACCAAAAATAAATGCATGCAAGCTATAGACTAGACTTACTCAAAGTAATATTTAATGTATTTAAGAAAACAGTATATTACTAAATAGATGAAGTAGTCATGGTTGCTTTAATACACCATGGAATGCAGTGAAAGTGTAGTAATCACAATTATAGGTCTACAATTACATGCTTCAAGGATGTTTACAATATCTAGGCTGAGTGCAGCTAATGCCAATAAAGATGATAAATAAGACATCTTGTTAAATAAGCAGTCATTTTATGAAATTACTTACAACTTGATCAAATTGTCTTTTAGCAAGGATAAGAGAGAAATATTAACATTCTGTTGTAGCATACTATTTATGATACAAATACGTGAGTATAACCCTTACCCTGCTAAGTTTCTAAAATGGACTAGTCTATCATTCAATTTGGGCAGTACCATTTATTATGCAAAGAAGTGTTCACTGAAAATTTACTGACTCAATAGCGAACAGTGGAGACCATAATCAGACTGCACGGATGTGCTGGCTGATCTTGTTCTGCTCTGGTCACAAAGGCAAAATCACTTGCCGCCAGAAGGCTAAAAGTTAATATTGAGATTTAAAAAAGAGAATTACACTGCACTTAAGTTAGGTGTCACTTTCGTGTGTCAGTAGTTGGCTTCAATGTATCTGACAAAGTGAGGTCTTTGGTTGATGGAAAGAAGTAGGGTTTTGCCTTGTGGAGACTCAAATTCATTGATCAATAAAGTCTTTGCTAAACCTCTAGCGACCAGGTAACAAATTGTTTTTGACCCCCTTGATGAGTGAATATCCAAAGCTGACTATGTTAGGCTCAGTTTTCCGTTGAAGACCTGTAGATATATGGAATCAGTGACAGGGAAGTAAAGGTGGAGATGACATTGCCCCGCGCCCATTTCATGCAGATCAGGCATACGTTTATTTTAAGAAAAAGACAAACTTAAGCAAATACAGGTTACTGTTTAGCGTGCCAATTGTGTTGAATAGTTACAAGATTCTATAGTTAAGAAAATCGTTTATTTGCCTGTGTATTAATTGTATCCTTGGCATTTCCATTGGCAGTAATCGCTGTGGATAATTGTTTTTTTTCTCGGTCGGAAACTAAGTCTATTTAATCAATTAAATTTGTTCTTTCAGAGGTTTTGTGCTGCAGCAAATAACAGTTTAATCAAACTCATCCTTAACAAGTTGTTGTTTATTTTTTTGTAAATAAATGCTTTATTTTACCAGATCCAGCTGTAAACAACATTTATACATTAGGCTACAGGTCTTCCATGGTGGTACTAGAATTGTTTCAGGTACATTATATTAAGATGATTTTAATAATATTATAGCCTAAAATGTATTTCCCCAAGGTGAAAGTTTACACACACCGAATAACCGTCTATCCTGACGCCCACTGGAAAAACCGCTGAAAAAATAATCCTGCTGTAAATAGGTAGGAAGAAATTTCATTTATTTCTATTAATACGAGGATACAGTCATATTTTTTTTCGACCATACATGTTAAACGGGTGAATTATTTTTCAGAAAGAACGTAGAACCCGGACATTTTACACAGATGCTCCGAGAAGATACATCTGTTAAACAAAATCATTGAAGTTTTCACAAATTGTTCATAAACAAAGGCATTTGCATACATCTTTGGAATGTTGTTAGAAGTTTCAGATTGAAGAAATTGATAGGGAATGTCTATGAATATAACGATCGCTTGTTTTCAGAGCAGAAATGAAATTAGAAATGTAAACCATGACCATTCCGTAACAAAACTGCCAAGTTGAATTGCAAGGATTGGCTTCGTATCAAAAGAAATAAATGAAAAAAACTCTACCTACCCATTTACAGCGGACATATTTTTCCGGCGGGTTTTTTGTCAAGCGGGCGTCAGGATAGCCGGTTATCCAGTGTGTTTACATACATAATGTATACTGTACATGTAAATGTTGCTTTTATGCTAACTAGGTAAACCTGAAAGTGTTATGAATTTATTAAAATGTTACGTGATATTGTTTTTTTTTTTTAAATATATTTTTGTCTTAAAAATCGCTGTTTTTACCAATAGAGAACACTCTATCAAAATTGTTTCATGACAAATCCAAAAGTAACCAAGGTAGTTTGCAAATTTAGAAACAAATCTATTACCATCCTTTGAAGTTTCTTTTCCTTTGTCTTCACATTTTGCTAATTGTTGTCGAAGAGCGTATTTGATGTCATACTGGATTCCTTTGGTTTAAATGCCTGAACAAGGTGTGCTCGACAAACACAGGAAATAGCTTTCTTTTTTCGCCGAAGTAAAACAGTTTGGAATTAACAGATATGAAGAAACGAGCATGCTATGTAAACTGTAAAATGTTCAGGAGTCGACATACTCCATTCTCATTCATTAGGTGTTCGACATGGTAACTATGGTAAACATCTGGTATGCGAGAATGACATACTCCAGTTATCTTTAAAAAATTGTAGATGTGCACAATTCATGAACTAAAATTCGTCCAAACGAGCAGCGTCAAATATTTGAATGAAATGGTTTGCTTACTGTCATTAATTTTCTAAATTGTGCTTATTTCAGTGTTTACTAAATAAAAACTAAAATAAAGAAAACTTGAAACGTATAAGATAAATAAAAAAGAATATTTCATAAAGAGTTAAACAATCATCTACAATAGGCTGTACTGTTCTTGTTATGTGGACATTTATTGACAAAAGAGTAAAACCATCTGTATTTTCACCTGAAAATCTCTAGTTAGTCTTTAAATGTCAAACAAGCATTTGCATTGACGTTAAGTTTAAGAATACAAAGACTAGTATAATATCAACACTAAGTTTTAAATATGAAACACAACGTGGTAACAAGACGCTCCTTCCGAACTTTTAAATTAGTTTAGTTCTGTCTTCCTTGAACAAACTGGATATTTCGGTAAATATATTCAACAAAGAATGCTAAAAAGAATAGTCTAGCTCGAATCAGATTCTTCTTTTGGTACTAGTTATCTAAGGAATATTGTAATTTTAGTTTGTCTGTGTGTAAATTAACCTCCAATATCTCAAAAGATAATTAAACTCTTATTGAAAGTCTGCTCATGTTTGTACTTGCAATATTTCGGCTCAGTATCAGGAACCAAGTGAGAGTATAGCAGGTTATTTTCCAGATACTTGTATTATAGAAGATTTTTGATAATCAATTTACATAAAGGCAGATAGATTGTGTTTTACAAACAGTACAAGACTAAATCGTACGTTCTTGATAAAGTGTCGATGTTTTTGTACGTGTTAGACCTGTATAAGAAGAAATATCGTAATATACGTGGGTATTATTGTGTGCAGAAATAAATCTGATGAAAACTGAAGATGCACGGTCGTTAAAGTACAAGATGCAAAGCGACGTATCTGTGTTTTAGGACATTGTGCGCACGGCAATATACGGAGACATACTTCATGTGAAACATGTCTAAAATTGTCTTTCATTCATTTTATGTTAGAGTTGCTTGTAAGAGTGAATTTATAAAGAAAATCATGAGTGAGACTTGTGTAAACAAACACACATTCAAGTAGACGTTTATATAAGACTATTGTAAAAACTACAATAAGGCATGGGTGATCATTTCATTCGCCGTATGTTGAAATGAAAGACATGTAGGAGTTCATTTAAGCAAAAGTCAAATTCTTCAGTTTCAGCACAATTAAAATGACACACTTCCATTTTAAAACTACAGTTTGGAAGGGATTTAAATAGTTCTTTTTTAAAACCTCATAAAACTTTCTTTTAAATTAATTGCGTGAAAAAATAATGTCGTATTTCTATTCTAGAAACATATATTTTTGTCACTTTAATTTCAACGTTCTTTTGAATTCGGAACATCTAATATGATATGATAAAAAAGTGTATCATCGTTTTAGTTTCTCTATTTGAATCACAGCAAATAACATCAGGGACATTTTAATCAGGCAGACAAAGTTAGTTAGTCAATAAAAGATTTAAGTTTTCTTGATTTACACCGTACTGGGAATTAAAGCTGCAATATTAAGAATTATCTCTTTGAATATAAGTGATACATTCTCTCAAGAATTTTAGACTTTTGAAATAACGAGTTACAATTGAATGTGTGATACCAAAAATCATTGTAATGCAACTTGTTTAAATTACTTTCGATATACTTTAATTATTTCAATAGTTATAAAACTGTTTGTACCGGGGTTCAATCGTACTAACCAGCAGATAATTTAACCTTTTTGAACCCAAAATGTATTTATGTTCCGATAATTATGATTAAGTGCAATATGCTACATATATATGTAGTATTTACAAACACTTATACTATGCTGTTTCACTTTCATATTTATTCCCTACGAATGTTTCACAAATGTAGAATAAATATTTTTTCTTCAAACGTAGACCTGTTTCACAGATTATAGTCTGCATAGTCGTAAAAGAGCAAACTTATATACTGTACGTTGGTTATATCAACAAACGTTAGAAAACAACAAACCGAAATAAGGAAAACAACCGATTAAAAACTTCAGACATTAATGGATTTAGAAATGTGCAATCTAACAAGTTACACGAGGTCAAAACTTTGAACGAACATTATTCCTGTTTAGAATTGTATGGCTATACAGCAGGAAAATATACTTTTGAATACACAAACATGGAACTGTTTCGGTTAAAGTAGTGGACACGTAATGACAATCGGTAGTTTCCGTGTGATTACGTATTCTCAATATGCCGAACTCATTCTTCGCTCTTAAATGTAGCTCAAATGACTTTCCGTACAAATGGGGAAAGCCGAAAAACGTAATTTGCCAATTGTTATTACGGGTAAACTACCTTAATTACATAAGCGGAACACGTCATCTGAAATATATGAAAGACATTTATAGGTTAACAAAGAAGTAATTGATAAGATATTATATATACGATAACAGAAACATCTACAAGTTTATGTCAGAAACACCTACATCTCTTACATAATTTGACCTTAAACTACAAGAACCCGCTGCAATGGAATCGATGTTAATGTCAACTCCTAGACAGACTTGATGACCGTTTGTTGCAAAATTGATACAAAATTGCCTGTCTGCTTTTGTATAAAGCCTATTATTTTGGCAATAATATATAAAACGGAAAACAAGATCTGACAAATCTGACTGAAACCTCTCTGTCTTTAAAAAATGCTTTCATCAAAATGATGATAATTATTCTTATCAATGATTATCTGTCTATCATTGTTTTTAGTATTTACAAATTGTAACAAATCACTATTGTGAAGTCAGATCATCGACGTCATCTGTTAATTGCTTGATACAAACAGGAATAGAAAAAGCAACTACAGTAAAACTTGCTACAGAGAACACATATATTAAGAGACCACTTGCATTATGATACCACTCTTGCAGTTTCTTTTTGTGTTTTATTAAAGAACAAATTTTGTTGTATTAAGAGACCGCGTGCACAGGTGGTCTGTAAATGTAAATGTGTATGTATTTAGAATAAATTCTTGTTTATAAACATCTGTTCTCATATACGAATGTTGTCTTAGCTGGGGAATGAAAACATATTCGAGATGTAGTTAGCTGGAAGGCGGTACAATAATTATAACAATTGCAATTTTGTATTAGTTATAGATTCAGTAGAATATTAAGAAAGTGCACCTAGAGAAATATCTGTCGAAGTAAAACTTTGAAGGTTATGCATTACTTTTATTACAACAGTGCAGACATACTTATTGAATAACGTGGTTCACATTCATGTCCCACTAGTGTCCCAGTCGTGTCACATCCGTGTAGCGTCAGATATAGCTACAGTACTGTAGATCAATAAAGAGGATCGAGTTCAAAATAAAAGCGACGCTTTTACTGTTTGTGTATTATGATTACACTAGGGTATAGAATACATTTACAGCTGGTAATGAGGTACTTGGTAGGCCTCTAACATATAGGTATGTAGTCTACATAGACTGATAACCTAAGGATAAAACAAAACTGCGACAAAGCTTCAGAATCATGCAGTGGTTTTTTTCACAAAGGAGCAATTAGATTTCGATAAGGAAAGATATTGAACACTTAGCCTAGCAAACATATATAACATTCATGGAAAAGAGAATATATACAATATGAAGTTTTAACTCTTATTCTGGAAACATGTTAATTGTAATTTGTCTTTTTTGGGAATTAACACCAAACGTTCTCACAAGATATTCAAAACATTTCGATTTGGTTTACAGGTACAGTTATTGAAATAATCCTTACTTTTGTACTTATATATTTTGACTAGGTATCAACATCACGAAGGAAAATTAGCATGTTATTTTTATACAATATGGCGATGATCTATTCACATTACTGCAGACGGGTTGTTTAAATAAATGTTTTAGCGACTGGTTGTCATCTCTTTATAGACTAAATTTAATCATAACAATTATCATGTACAAGTGTTCGTAAGTATTGCCTTGCCGGCATTCAAATGTTTTAATCCAATCCGTCCCTTATATAAGTAAAATATATATAATAGGTATGTTTAAACAAACTTTTTTTTTTTAATTACCACTGCATAGCCCAAAATATATATATATATGTTTAGATCAGCTAAAACTGCAACGCTTTTCGTCTATGAGCAGATGCGATATTCAGCATGCGTTTTTACAGTGCCTTACAGACGTCAGGAAACAATGGAGATATTAACAATATTTCATCAAATATTGACACCAGTAACTTATTATTTCGTAACACGCAGTGTAAAAGCTTTTTATATCATAGATGGATTATTTATATGGTAAATATACTAACAACACATTTATCAAATTTCTGACACATTTAGTAAAGTGTAGAGTTTCTAACATATAAAATGTCAACATATCGAATGGTTCATTTATTTACGACCTCAGCCCAGTTGTAAAAAGTCGCAAAATACTCATACTAACAGTGGTTTTACAAACAATAAAAATGGCATAATAAAGACGTTAATTTTTGCCTTGTTACGAAATTCGGTCGACTTTTTATGCGCTCATTGCGGAAAATCAGACGTATTATGTGATGGCGCATGCGTCTGTCCGTCTGTCTGTACGTGCAAACGAAAAGCCATTCGTTGGGGACCGAGGACGATAGGTAACGGTAAATATTATTTATTCCGTGCTACTTTTGGATACTTTCTTGGTTGCATTGCAACAAAAGAAATATTGTTTGTGCCTCAGTCATAATTCGTGTATGGAGCATTCAAGGTATTGACTTTATACATAGCATACTGAAAGGCGGTGATAAGATGATATGATGTGCAGAGTTTATCAACCAGGTCGCTGGGTCAAAGGTAAAGGCCACAAATGCAGCTTGAAAAGCAAATGTGTCTCTCCTCTCATGTTTCATGTCCGGAGAATTACTTAATATGACTACCCAAGATATTGACAGTAATCTTTGCATAAAGGTAGGTTGTGATAAGACGATGTGCAAAGTTCATGAACTGGGTTGTAAGTTCAAGGTCAATGTTACAAATGGAGCTAAGAGGTCAAATACTTAGGTCCGATCCGTAACTAAATTAGATCTAACATTCAAGGTACTGATTTCAGTCTTTGCAGTAAGGTAGGTGACATAAGAAGTTTCATTAAGTGTATATGATTGTTAAAAGAAATTCAACTGACTTCGGAGTAAAGGAAACATAAGTAATGTATTACAGAACAATTTCCTATTTGTTTGCAAGCGTTTGCAGCACACGATAGTAGCTGCTTATATCCAACACTGATTTTCATTTCTTTTGCTTTGCGTTTATTGTAAACAAATACTTAGTATATAATTTTGCAGAAATCAAACTTTCAAGCTGTTATTACTGCCTTTAAATACTCTTGACAGTCTAGGATTTTGTCGGTATGTGAAACATCTTTGTATCGGACGTTTTCCTTTTCAGTTTGATTTTCCTAGAATATAATTCAGTATACGCTGTTCAGACGGATGTTTAACATTACTTGCGATGTTTCGAGCAAAATACTTACATATTCCAAGGAAACACTGCAACTTTAGAATGCAACAGGGAATCAACATTGTCTTTCACAATTTAATGTTTCATTGCACAAAACTCATGATTGTACCGACATGTCATTTGAATGTAATTTAGACAAGGTACCGTCGGATTTTCACAAGAGAAAATGTTCCTGGGTGTGTTTGTTCTGTCATTGTTGTCAAATTATTTACTTTTTTTATATTTTATACGTCTACCATTTACACATACATGCATAAATTCATGTATTTTCTGTTGTATGGTTTGTTTTGGGAGGATGCGTTGTCGGAACGTAGCAATTCCTAACTGACTTTTGTTCTTGTTTTTACATAATGTACAAGGAGGTTCTAATGTCTTATGTCCGATTTTTCCCTTTCGACATATGCCTTATTATGCACAATATATTACTTTATTGGTAAATCATTTTCAAACTCATGCGCAACTCATACTCAAAAATTGATATTCCTGTTAAATGCTACTTGAGAAATGACATAAACTAGAGACGCCTCAATTATCAGTAAAATCTGTAAAAAGATCCTTTGGAAGCAAAGAATGCAACTAACCATAATAATAGCAGACTCGGTTTAATTGAGTCTGTTCATGAAATATGCAACACCTCTCACGCCCCCACCCCTTGCATCAGCTTAAGTGGAACTCTTTTACACATCAATTGAATAGACTCCATGTCCCAAAAGGATCAGAAAATATAACAACACTGAATCCATGTACGGGGAGACTTTTTACAGCCGCAACACGGCACTTAAAGATTGCTGTTGTGATAGTTAAAAAAATCTCTAAAAAGATTCTTTGGAAGCAAAGAATGCAACAAGGCATTGTGGAAACTGACTCAATTGAGGGATTAAAATATTTATAATATACATAATTATAACATATTAGCAATCAAGGATTTACATGTATTTTGTCGCGCAAAATTTTCTTTACACCAAGAGGAACTTTGACCCTGGTTTAATCATTGTGTAATTACAATATATTTTGAGTTTACATTATTATATCCGTGAAAGACCAAAAATAAAAACAAGCTTTAAACTATTCGATATTCTGAAGATTTGGAGTTCTTTTCATTTTTTCCATTTTGTTCCAGTGGCTCGTTTCAACTGTACAAAGTATTGCATAATAAAGAAAAGTATTTATGGAATTCTTAATATGCATGTAGTTTAAGATGATATTACATGTTTGAGACGTGTTAGATTGAAAACTTTAACTTTCCTTGTTATTTTGAGTTTAGCGCTGTTACGCCGCTTATCAAAAGTATTTCAGTTTTCCAATTATAAACCTAACCAGTATTTAAATCATGTTGTTCCAGTAATAACAATTCTCCGAAAATACCTGCCACATGAATTAGAGGTTTCAGACATTATGTCTAGCGAAGAACATTCATATATGACTCGCCCGGAGGATCGAACTCACGACTCCGTGAATGGCAGATCTGCGCTATCCCTAGCGGACTTAGTGGATCGGCTTTAAAATCTTAAATTATCGTCGTGTTTGAAAGTATAAGCTGAGATTTAAAATTAAAGTGGACGGCAAATGTCAGTTATTCAAACAGCAACATATCGTATATTTTATCAAATTACTGATTATGCAACTTTAAATGCTATAAGTTTGGTAGTAAATATAATTTTAATTTTTTTTTCTCGACGCTGAAATTGAGTATTTTTATTTTTGAGGTTTATGACGTCATGACGTTTTTGATGCCTTTGCTTATTTATCCATGCACCTCCTGACTATACTTTTAAAAGGGAGCGTGTTTTTTTCTGGGGTCATTTAGTTATAGTGAAGATGATGACAACGAGGATGGTGGTGATGAGGAGGAGGACAGAAATATGGTGATGATGATTATGATGATGATGATAATGACGATGATGATGATGATGTCAGTGGCTAAGAAATGATAAAATACAATAACGTATACAGTAGGGACTAAAGCTAGTAGTAGGTACATTAGATCAAATACACATCTACCATGGAACCTGTGTCTGGAGAAAGCGGTTTGTGGTCTATATCTGATCAATGGTCTTTTTCCAAAATGTCTTTGTTTGAATTTTACATAAAAAGACTGGGTCGTATTGATTCATTTCGCTAGGATGGTTTTATACAGAAGAGACCATTAAACTCAAGTTTTGCGAACAATCTTTACAGTACAGTTAAGTCTGTCTATATCGGTCACTGCTTGTGTGACCCTGCTTATAACAAACAGTCTCATGTATCAGAATCCCTTGTATATAATTAACTGGTTTATTCTGGTCACCTGTTTGCAGTTGCACTTTCCTTTTATCTCAGAGTGTGAATCTTGTGGGCAGGTTGCATTGTACTTTCTAACATTTAATTGAAATGTAACGTACAGAATTTAACTATGAATCTTTCACGGTTTTTACAGAATGTTTAGAAAATAATTACACGTGTGCTACAAAAATGTTGACTTATGATGATGTATTTACTTTAATAATGAAAGCAATTAATATTCCTTTCATAATATCCTCTGATTTCTTTGACTGTTAACTGTTTTTTCTTTCATAATGGTTCCAGATAAACGACTACAACGCGGCAAGTAAACAACATCATCCCCACCTTTATTACCCGCCGCCAGGAGGCGGTGGGTTTATTGGTATGCTAAAACATGTTCGCGTGTGGGACATGAAGCAAGTCACATGACAGGTTTTCGATCCTGTACAGATTTTTTTTGTTGGTAGATGTGTGATACACTAATACTTTATTTAAATGATAAAATATTCTATTTATATATGCAACCTATGACGTCATCAATATCCGCGTACATTACATGTTAACAAATAATCAGCTGTTCAGTGAGCTGATAACCTTTGATAGAGATGAGTAAATGGAAATGTGTTTACATTACTTCTGTTAGTATTCTGGTTAGGAAAGTGTGGTTAGTTTGCATAAGCTATAGATATCAGATTTTTTAGGATGTATTTTAATATATATAGATTGCCATGACCTGCGTATGACCACGATTATTTTTGAGATCAATAAAAGGACATTCATTATGACTGATCTGAATATACATTTCTGGCGGCGGAAAAAAATTTGACTTGTCTCTACCTCGTAACAGAACCGTACTGATCCATGTGGACAGCACCAGGTTCATCCACAAGAGCAGGATCTCTATGTATGTAACCATTCAACCTGGAGATCAACCACTCCGAAGGAACCCTAACAACCAACGTACATAACATGACCTAGTTTCTCAAAACTCTTAAAACGATCTCATGATAAGTAGCTGTTCAGGAACAATGTTTGCAGCCCACATTTCTCTTCATATTAAAGAAGGAGTTTGGAATAATTAATGTTTTGAATTATATACTTTGTAGCAACAGAAAATAAACATAAAGTTGTGCTGGTAGATGGAGAGCTGATTATGAGTAACGTTACACGGGAACAAAATCTTAAGCAAACAGAAAAATATTAAAGTCTGGTTCGATGCATTTTAACTTAATAAGCGTTCTATATAATTAAACATCTGGACCAGATAAACGAACTTTACAATACCAGTCAATTAGTAGGTTTCCTACTTCAAGAAATGTTGGCTGGTTCGAATTTGATAGGCAATTTCGGTTCAAAACGTCCATTTACTAGTGTTTATCAGATGTTATATTTATATCTGAAAGAAAGTTGTCTGCCATATATCTTTATTATTTGGACTCTTACATGTAGATAAGAGATAGGGATTACATACGTGATTAAGCTTCCAGTGAATGAAGTATTCCTTTGGCTCAGGAACAGACTAATTTCTGTATAATGTTTACCATGGTATGAATAATTTTTAGTTTTAATCTAATTTGTTTTCTAAGCGTCAATTGTATTGGAAGATGAATATTAATAAGCCACCACATTCTCAAGTATCATCAAATATTTCATTATGATGGCCATATTGGTACTTGAATTTTATTTTCACTTATGTGTTTGCGACATGTTGGCTTAGCATGCTATTATAAGATTGTCTGTATTATAATAGATTGCCGATATGACAGACGTGGTTGTGTTTTACAAGGTATACGTAGCACACACTTGAGAAAGAATAAATTTCGTACTGATTACTACTTAGTATACAAGTAGGTAATGTTTCATGTTTTACACATATAGAAAGGCACTTAATATTACACAATTGGTATTTTAAAAAGCATATCATCGAGATATTACCGTTAAGTATGTCAAATTCTCGATGTTCCTATCCTATGCAGGGACTGGTGAAAGAGCATACATAGATTTAATTGATTTAGATAAAACTTTTAAAAGCAACTGCCTTTCGAAACATTTTTTTGTATTTAGCTAGAAGACAAACAATACGAACATGGACTTTTCGTGCTTTTATGGTTACTTTCAGTCATTATTTCTTCGTGGCACCTTTCACACACAATTCGGTCCTACACTCTAAAAAGGTAGTGAAAACAAACTTTTAATGCAAACGTAGGATGAGACAACTTTCAGTACACGCTCTTAATATTTACTTATTTTAAGATTGGTCCAACATTGTGACCTGTAGTGTTAAATTAGTAAACCCGGACGGCGGAGGACGTTTGACGGACGATGATGGACGACGAAAACAATGGCTCACCTTGATCACTTTATGCAAAATAAATAATATAGGGATTATACCCGTTTATTAAAGTCTGCAGAATCCCTGGGGATTGTTGGTGACCAAGACCGAAGGGTTTCTGCAGATGTTAATACATAACACAAACGTGTAATGTCGCTATTCTTGAAAAAAACATGACACAAAGTCTACATGTGTTGTTTTCATAGGTGATGACTATACGACTTGGTACAATTTTCATAAACATTCAGTTGTTCTTGTAAGCGGTCACGATATTTTAAATATCCATAACCGGGGCGCACAAATTAAGAATATATTCGAGGTTTTTAAACGATTACTTATATCTCGTTGTTACAAACACTTATAGCCATTGTTTTGCAAATCACTTACAAATTCAGTAAACATGAACACAATTGCAAGGATTTTGAGCACAAACCGTTTGCAACGTGTTGACAAGCTTCCAAGTTTTACACGAATTCTGTGATTATTACATATCAGTTGATACTTCCTAATATCTTTCATCGCGCAAGTTACATGCGATGCAAAACATTCATGATTACCGAAGTTTCCCTTAACGCCCTGTTCGGAAGAGCGTAAACAGCGGCGAAGGATTCGACCTTGAAGCAACATTGTAAACATAAAAATCATATATCAACACCATGCTAATAGCCTTGTTAATACACGATTTCTGACCGTTAATATATACCCGTATCCAGTGAAGAAAGCAGTTGTATGTAAGAATAATATTTGATAACGAGTGTCCTCATTACGTATAAATTGTGTTAACGAATAACAACTTTGATGGAACAATCAGATTTTTCACATTCAAATTCATTTGTGACACACGAGATGTTTTCTTGTTAGAGTTTTACATCAGGGAGCGTATTAAAGTTTACATATATCAACGGACAAATTAACTAGACTACAAAAAGCTAGGTCCTTTTAGTAAAAATCTTTTCAAAATAACCTAGACAGAGATATGTGGCTATGACTTAAATTTTGAACTGTACTCACTTCAAAGAAAATGTCACATAAAGTCAGTTGTAAACTAAATATGCTAGGTGGTAGTCAGCCTAAAATTGCACAGAAAGAAATTTAAATTGCCTTCATTGCATTTAAAACTTCGACTTTTTTTCTTTCTGTTCAAACACAACCCCTATCGCTAAAATAAATTCGTTGAGACGTGGGTCAGCTAATTCTAAAAATAATGGTGAACGAAAGGTAGCCGGTAACGGCCAATGACCGTCGTAAAACGTAAAGACCATTCACCTTGCTGAAAGAAATTTACACTAGCATACAAAAATAACATATAAATGAAAATAGGAATACTTTGTAGAGAAAGGTGACGTCATTTTGTCTATTTCTGTCACAAACAAGTCTCTAAGTTGATGCATTATACAGACATTGTCTCCACGGAGTCAGTTTGAACAGGAATATAAGGAAATATCATCACACTAGCATACAATAGCTGTAATTTGTATTATTGAATTTCACACTTCTTTTGTTTGTCAGGGAAGTCTGAAAATTGTTTATTGCTTGATATTGTTTGACAGATATCAACTGGATTATATTTTTATAAAGAAAAATCAAACACTTAATACTTAATATATTAGCGATTTGTAGCAAAGCAACATATCAAAAATACCCCATATAATAGCATTTTGAAGCAAAGCAAAATAATTATATGGTTTAAACATATGTGTTTAATTTCTTGTCCGTCAATGTTATTCAGAAAACATCAAATTAAGTCTTAGCAGTATCATAATCTTTATTGATGTGTCATACTGATGATTACAGAAGATAATTTAGTAGAAAACTTTGCCTACGAAATAGAAACACTCGTACTGCTGATTTCAGACCTTCCTAAACGTTAATATATACACCTATTCTAACATGATTTGATCAGATTTCTGAGAAGCAAAGATGGCCGAAACGATGACGTTATTATGCAACACTGTTGGTACATAATCGGCTCTCGATGATTAATGAACGAAAATCATGTCTTAATCAGTAACAAAATCGTAGTAAATATGGCAATGATTACTTCCGGACGTCTGTAAATGTTGTGTATCATGGCTAAAGTCAAGATCGGAGCTGTTGTTGATCTTCGTGGCAGTCGAGATAAGTGGAGCAACCACAGCCAAGATAACTTGAGAGTCGAGATAACTAAATAACTGGAGCAACCACGGAGCAGCCGAGACAACTGGAGATAACTTGAGAAATCTAGATTACTTCAGGAGCCGAGGTAACTGGTGCAGTCGAGATGACTGGAGACATAAATATTCATAATGATGGTCATGATGATGAATTTATTAACATTAGCAACTATCTATCTACGGATACGAACAAAAAGAAAATGCATAAACGGATGCTCCTAACAGTTCGGGTCAGTGTCATTAAATGTCACTTTAAAAATACCTCTCACGGAAGTTAAACTGTAATCGAAGACAGATAAACGGGCAGGGTAATGTGCTATACTGACGATTCGAATGTATGGTATCGTTGTTTGTTCGTGCCTTCATTTATGTGCTGGTTTCCGCCCAGGAAATGAATCGCGTATCGGTGCTTTTTACAGGAATGGTAATAAACTAAGCAGTTTTTCTGGTCCTTTGGTATCATGGAATCAATTCAGTTTTACTATAATAGATTTCCACTTAACCCGGTGCCAGTGGGGAGTTGGAGGCGTTGCACTTTACCTCTTATAAGCAGACTCTGTCAAACCGAGTCTGCTTTTATTTTGTTTTGTTACGTTCTATGATTCCAAACAAATTTCTTACATACTTTATAAGTGATAAGGAGTAACGTTAGAATAGATATCTAGGCACACTGCTTTTCATAATTGTAGATAACATAGAATTAAATACAAATAAATTTTAATCACGCCGAACCCAGAATTGGCAAACTGTTATTTAGAATAAAAATAGTAAAAAGACAATGAAATATATTTAAAACTGAACATGTACCGTTTAGAATGATTGCTTGAGCATGAAGAAGTTTTAATTCATCAATAAAAATAAAGAAATGGGAACAAAGTTTAACAATAACCATATCAAATTGACCATTAATCATTTTTCTAATGAAGCATTAAGGTAGTTCGTCACGATCAATACAAATGTAGAATTTGATTAAACCCTGATTTTTCAAAACTTCTATACATAGAAATTTGGCAAATAAAAAAGATAGTTGATATTTTACTAGATTGATTTAAAAAAGTTTGGACCTCACACAGCTTTGCATAATGGAAGCCTTTGGGAAAATCAAAATTTTGATACTATTTTCGCGAATAGTAATTTTTGTGCAATGCATATTTTAGTGACACTTCTCACAAGCGTATATAAACATATTGTGTGTAATAAATATGGTGAAATAAAATGTATCGGCCGGCGCGCTTGTTTTTGAGATATTTGACCATGATTAAAGAGACCCGAACAATCCAAGCCGATTTTAAAACACTATTTAAAATGATTTAACATATGAATTGTTTAAATATCATTTTTTATCTTTAGAAAGATAGTAACATTGGCAAAATAATAAATTTACTGATGGGTTGTCATTAATTCATAAAATGATGCCAAGTCTAGGCTTTTGATAAATGACAATTCGCCATTATTCATGTTCAGTGAACGCTTTAGAAAATTTAAAAGTCAAGTTTCAACTAAATCTATACATAGAACAACGAATTCGGCTAATTTTCAACCTAGAAAGTGTACTATGTAATTATCTATTCTATTATTCTAAAAACATAAAATTAAGATTTAAACATTTTAAAAACTGCTAGTCCAATTTGCAAAATATCAAATGAGGCGTGTTTTCCCAGTTGTATAATTATACTTGATTTTTATATGTTAATCTACTTAGCTGTGAAATTCTTTAATTTGTTATTAAGCGTGAAGGACTAATTCTCGCAGATTGTGTGGGTACCAGTAGTCTTAACCCGTATGACTCAACATAGTTCCATTGTGACTGAAATATTCTATTCGTACCATGACACCTCCAAATACATTTCCGTTCTGGAAACAAAATATTTAAGGATTAAATGTTAATTTTGTGCGTTTAGACGGGTATTAACAACATTGGGACTTTTTTTGCAAATCCATGAATAGCGCTAATATAATTTGATAAAAAAAGTGACAGCAATACCCACTCAATCTCGTTCTTTTTCTTTCCAAGAAAGGATGCTGGAAACAAGTAGACAAATACATCATTGGATATTATCCGCTGCTTGAATCATTCTTTACAGCTCTTCGAACAAGGAGTGAGACATATATTCTAAATCTGCACTTGTTGGAATTCGTACAACCTTTTCCCAGAAAAGAGTCTCTAATCCTAGTTCGCGGATGTATGTAATCAATCTGGTGTTTTCAGAAACGATCTAAACCCTGAAAAGAGACGACAAAGATTTGTCAATGCATAGATCCATAGTAGCTGGTACAATATTAATATCAGTAAGGTATATTTTCTGACTAAGCAAAAGGATCCACTTGGCACGATGCGGCTGTGCAGGACTACACAGTTTAAAGATACAGTCGTTTGTTAATAAAAATTTGAACAGGTTCATGTATATTAAAATGACATTTAATGAATGCAATAAGACTCATCATGAACTTGATAGAGCAAACAAACAAAAAAAATCCAACAACAACAAAAATACAACGACATAGAATGTACATAACAAAATGATTATTGTCCAGTTAAATAGTATGAAAAGTACCGTTCAAAGTAAAACCCAGACCGTGAAAGTTTCTTCCAAATGTCATTATTAAAGGCGCTACCCGAAAGCAAATTCTGGTGTTCTTCTGTACATAAGCCTTTTTCATTTTCTGAGATGCTTCTCAACGGAATCAAAGCTTAGGCTGAGAGAAATGACTGTATACGTGTCTAACGCTGATAGTATGTCTGTCACTGATTGTGGAAATTATCAAGCCTGACATCATTAATAAGGTAACCTAAAGGTGACCGCAAGAAAATCAGTGGAACACAGCTGCAATGTGCGACTAACGGCAAAATTAACCTGTCTGTCCAGTTAATTTGGATGATAAGCACAAGTCGATTGCTCAGTATTTGCCAATATGTCCATTTACGTTGAATGAAAGTGACAGTGACACTCAAATTTCTACGAACTCTATAACACATTCAGGCGACATAGACGTAAAACTATAATAAACAGCAGCCAGCTGTCACATTTTCTCTGCTTTATCACATCCAGCACGGTTAACATACTTATATATCATGTAAAGTGATTCGAGTCTAAAACCCATAAAATGCGTGATTGAAATTTGGCTTTTATATGTTGTAACATTACACAGTCATATTGTTATTTGTTCGAGTCGTCCTTAAATCTTAAGCAAACCCAGGTTGTGCCCAATTTGTTGTACAAAAATGTATTAACTTAAAAGTAGTTAAAATCTGGTATGTGTGTTTTTAATACAGTTAGAGAGAAGTTACCTGTGCTTGATAAAATGTTAAACGTGGAGGGTAGAAAGACAGAGAAAAGCAACGAAAGCTATTTAAGAGTCGATATAATTCTTATGTGCAACGTACGCCATCGTGATATAGTTCATTCGCATCTGAATTCCAAACAATGATTATTCAACGAAGAAATTTCTTTTTGAGATTTGTTTGTAATTACGCAATTAGTTTTGGTACTTGTTGAGTTCTGCTCAACTCGGGACTACAGGGCGTGGGCGGTTGCATGCATTTCCATACCGTCAATGAACAGGCTCAATCAAACCGAGCCTGCAACATTTTCATTTTTGTCATCGTGTATAGAGACCTGTGGAGTTTCCACATTTTTTTTTGTATTTGACTCACCTGTCAGTAATCAAAACTTTTCGGTCCAAGCAGTTTTGACTACATGACCGGCAAGTCATTTAATAAGTGTTTTAAAACATAAATCAATAAATACATTTTCAAAGATTTAAGTTATTCAAGTTTTCAATTTATGCCAGCATTCATGTGTTGAGTGTTGACAAGTCATATAGCACCAACTGTGGAGGGGCTTTTTATGTCAGGAGTCGCGTAATAATTACTAATACATATTCCATAACGTGTATGCTGAGCTTCAAAATAATGACTGGTAAATAAAATCTATAACTGGATACTTTGGTAGCAAAGTAGAAGTGGAACCAAGCCAAGTAAGGATTGGTATCTGAGCTAACTGGTACCAAATCTGAAAACCCACTGCCTCAAGGAGAGTCTAATAATTCACTGGCCGAAAAATTTGCTGACTTTTTCATGGCAAAAATCTCAAAAATACGTCAATCCCTAAGTGAATACCAAAACTTTGAACCCCAAGTAAAGGATATACAAAATTTAAACAAATTTACTGAATTGACTCAAGATGAAGTGAAAAATCTCATCAATGAATTGAATACTACGTCTTCAGAGTTAGATATTTTGCCAACACGTATTCTGAAATCACATGTAGATGAACTTCTCTCTAGTATCACCAAATTGGTGAATCTCTCATTACAACAAGGTGTTTTCCCTGTGAAATACAAACAAGCAGTTGTTAGACCTGTTCTAAAAAAAGCCGGTCTTGAACTAGAGCTTTCCAATTATCGTCCTGTGAGTATTTTATCATTTCTATCAAAACTTATTGAAAAAAGCTGTTCTTTACAAATTAAACAAGCATGTAAATCAAAACAGTCTTTTGCCTAAGAACCAGTCTGCATACAGGAAATACCATTCCTGTGAATCTGCGCTACTTCGGTTAGTCAAAGATCTTCTAAGTGGTATGGAGAAAAAGGAAGTAACGGATCTTATTCCGATTGACTTAAGTGCGGCATTTGACACTGTCGACCACGACATTCTTCTAGATGTCCTAAAATCACAATATGGCGTCTGTGATTCAGCTCTTCAATGGGTAGACTCCTATTTAAGGCCTCGTACTTGTAAGATTAATATCAACAATGTATATTCATCCGACCGCCATCTTGAATGCAGTGTGTCCCAGGGCAGTTGCCTTGGTCCTTGGCTGTATCTCACCTATGCTGGAACTCTTTTTGATGTCATTTTAAAATCCATATCAGTCTACGGGTTTGCTGATGATCATATAGCAAATAAAAGCTTTCGTCCATCTGTTTCCTTAGAATCACAAGCGAACGGAAACCTTGAAAAGTGCGCAGTTATAATCAATGACTGGATGAATAGAAAAAACTGAAAATGAACATTTCCAAAACTGAATTTATTATGTTTGGTAGCAGACCTCAATTGAACAAATGTTTTACAGATTCCTTTAACATTGCTGGTGATGATGTCAAACGTGAAAGCACAATTAGATATCTCGGTGCATTTCTTGACGAAACCTTGAACTTTAAAGATCATGTAAATCGCAAATGTCGTACAGCCATGTTGAATTACCTACGAATTAAGAACATCTGAAAATACTTAACAAAAGCAGCCACTGAAATTTTAGTTTTGTCTCTAGTTATTTCACATCTGGATTATTGCAATGTAATACTGTATGGTGTAGCTATCTGTGAGATGCGTAAGATGCAACGTATTCAAAACATGTGCGCAAAACCTGTCCTTAACAGGAGGAAATTTGACAGTTCTAAACAAGCATTGTACCACTTATATTGATTGCCGGTGAAAGCAAGAATTGAGTTCAAGATACTTTCTTTCATGTATAGCTGTCACACTGGCAAAGCACCTCTGTACTTAACAGAACTGCTTACAGAGTATATCCCTAGTAGACAAGGTTTGAGATCGTCTGAAAATTCTGAATGTCGTTATGTTGTTCCGTACAACAAGTGCAAAACATTCAATGATAGAAGTTTCTGTACTATTGGTCCAACACTTTGGAATGAACTGCTGTTAGAACTACGCAAAAGTAAATCACTTGACATATTCAAAAAAAATCTTAAGACACTGTATTTCAGAGATTTCGCGGCATTGTTTTAAATTTTTGATAATTGTCTTGTGAAAACAGCAGATGATAGTTCTTAAATTTTTGTAAAAGGTTTTACATTTCAACATTTATATCTCCAAGGTTTGTTTAATAAACGCACTTGTTGGTAAGTCTCTATGGGTAGGGTAGTGAGTAGTACTTCACTCTTAAATAGTATATGATGGCACCAGTAACCGGGAGTTTGAACCTCTATATGCAGCTCGTCTGGGCGTACCAGATGCTTTAAGCACAGGTATTGACAATGGGGGTAAAATGACCTCAATGGGAGGGGTGCGGTCATGACTGTTTATTACAATAAGGCTGTTATTATTATTATTGTCATTATTAATATTGTCATAATAACTATTATTATTATTATTATATAATGTATAACGCCCTTGAATATATCATTGTATAAAAATAGGCATTTAATCAAATTATTTAGTTTCAGTTTCAAATAATAGCAGACTCGATCGGGTGGTAAATGATTGTACCTAAAAAGAGATATCTTATTATAACTTCCATTAGTTTCCACATATACATTTGACTTGTTAACAAATTGCAAAAACGATTAAAACTATTGGATATGCGCAATTCAAATAAATACAGAGATAATAAAATACTTCTGACATCGCAACGTGGCAAATATAATCATGTCTATACAAACGATCAGTCTGCCATAAAGTGTATCCAACTAATTCATAAAAACACAATAATATGCAAGAAATGCGGATGAGTGAAATACTTGCAGCAATAATATCCTATATCAGTGACATTACCTTCCTACATAATTGCCCTACAAAATATCTTTGGACACATTCCAGAGTTTGTTGCTGTATTCATACACTACATGGGAAAGTAGTATATTCGATAAAGTGGTATATGAATAACTCAGATTGTATTTATAACTTGCAGAAGTAAAATAATACCAATCAACAATCTGCCTATCATATATATAGCGCATTTCTTTTTTCACAGAATAGTATATTGAATAATCTTAAACAAATATTTTGACTGGCGTACCTTTTTCAAAACAACTGGCTATATAAAGTCTTATGGAATTTTACATTTTAATACAATTTTTTTTTCAACCAGTGTGGAGCCACTTTAAAAACATTCTGTTTCGCGCTGTGAAAGTGCTTTTGATTTTCTTTAGCATTCTACTTGTGATCAGATTCTTACTTTTTGCGGGAAAAAATAGGACCAGATGGTCCTTTTTACCACTTACATAAACAGATTATTTACTCAGTCCGGAATGCTTGAGAGTTCTTTAAATAAATATTCCTTATCAAAATGTTTAGCGGCTATTGACGCTTCCCTTAACATAACAAAGTAAATAATACCATGCTGTCTTATTGTTCCCATTAAAACTATTCAGTCACAGACTGACTGTCCTATTCTTTTCCTGCAGTTTGTTCATATGTCATCTTTGTAAAATAGTTTGCAAATTTAAGAATTAAAAGAAACAGTTCTTATAATTCCTAAAATCCAACCCAGATCGGACAGATTGTAATCAGAATATTGCACTGATGATATTTGCTTTTAATTGTTATTTTATTGTCGAGGCAAAATTGAAGCTTTCAATATTGAAAAGCGGTTCTCCTTTTTTCTGAATCAAGACAATTGCTTTTGCTTTTAAACATTGACATTAGGACCTAAGAAAATACGACCGATAGTTTACAGATAATTTCGTTTTATTTTAACAAATCTGTAACAAATCTGTATAGGAGCGGCTTTAGTCATTGAATTTCATTGAAATAACAAATCCGACATAAAATTGCTCGTTAATAGAGAGATATAACTGTCTGATTAGAAATCGATTTTGTATTAAAACTGGAGAGCGTTAGAGTGCAATTATCATCAGATTATAGCTTGTAATAGACATATACGTTAGACTGCACACATATTTTCTTATTTAATTTCTCTCATTCAACATTTTAAAATTAAAAATATAAAACATATTTGCATATTTGAAACAAAAGAATGTTATTAATTAATACTATAGTCTTTAATTTAGAATTAATGCTGCATTCAGAATACACGAGCAAACGTCTACTAGCTTAAATAATCACCCTCGTACAGGTAGATTACCTAAATTAATGAGTCGAAAAATAAGACCTTTGCAATACTGATACACTATTTTCGACGTCTACCTCAAATTTTTCTACAATCTAATGAGGTGAGTCTCGGGGTCATTCTGGACGTATATCCAATAAAAGCTTCATAAATATTGATTGTATTTTGTCTTTAGTTTTATATTTCTGACATAATTAAAATGTTGTGAAGTATCTCTGTTTTCTAATAACCATTTAGAACAAAATCAACACTATACATGTATATTCTGTGATGCATGTCGAAAAAGGCATATTAATAATATCTATAGTTCCTTACACAGAAATACTCTTATTTGCATTATTTCGTAAAGTAAGGTTACAAGACTTCAAACAAATCAGTTTCGTAAACAGGTTACTATTTGACAACTTTCACATTTTTAATATTTATAATGTCATTGCAAATGAATTAGAGCTACCTATTTGCCTACCAGTTTACATCAAAATAGTAAAATACTCTAAAGATATCTACGGCTTATCTATTAAATAAACACGTTCTCAAAATTACACTCGATATGTGAACGAGAACCAAAAAAAATAATGACAATCAAGCTGGAATATTCTACACAGTCTGTGTGTAGTTTATCCCTTCAAAGTATTCACCCTTTACTTCCACTTGCGAAATCCAAGAGGTGAACGCTGCAGAGAGTAATTCCCCGTTGGTATGGCCTTAGGTAACTGACAAATACCACTCCCGATAAATATTTGCGCCCAGCCATCATATTTTTAAGCACTGGAAAGAGGGAAACGTCTCAAGGACTTAGATCTAATAAATAAGAGGGATGATTGATTTGTACCATTGATTCAACTCTCAGAAACCTCTGAACTATGACACCTTTGTGAGTTGCAGCGTTGTCATGGAAATAACTGTAGTCCGCGAAGACCAGACCTTGTACGCATTTTGTTGCATTTCCGTTTAACAGCCTCAGTACTTTGTCTCTATAAAATTTTCCTGACGATGTAGGAAGTGGAACAACAGTAACCCATTGAGTTATAGACGATCGAACACTTATAGGTTATTAGCTTTGTATCGGGAAATATGCACGAGTTCTTCAGCGGAAATATTGCGCGACTTTAGGAGCGCAATATTATTCCGCTGAAGAACGAGTGCATATTTTCCGATGCAAAGATAATAACCTTTTTATTACATACGCATCTATACGTATAAATATAATGTAAATATCATAAATATGTTCAATAGCCTGAGTAGGATTGGCAATACTGAAGAAAATAGAAAAAAATAGTGCAACAGCACACACTGAAATACGTCATGCACCCGATATGAAATTCAGACGTCAGTGTATGGAAAAATATTGACGTTTCCGGTACCAGTATAATTCAACGGGGAATAGAAACGAGTATGTAATAAAAAAACTTTATGGCACTTGTTGGTCTACGGTTACATTTTCGCAGCAACTCTCTGTTCCCACCGCGTCGCTGTGGCTCATAAAAAGTATATCCAGTTCTCATCACCTGTTAGGAGCTGAAACATTGTGGATCATTTCTTTATCACATTTGACCCTATTGGCCTTTTGCTCCTCCATTAACATGTGAGGCATCCATCGGGCATGAACGTTAAACGTTTACCCCGCAATATGAAACTAAAAATATCTGAACTAGTTTCCGATAGCAATTCAGCTGATCTTGATTGGAATTTTTTAGAATATATACTATACTTTTCTTCATAATGCATGTATGGTAAGATGATACCCAGTTATGAATTAAATCGAGTATGCTATTATTTTGCTTGGTTGCAAGAGTCTTCTAAACTAAAACCTTTGCAAATATACACTTGAAAAATAAACACAAGAAAAAAAATTAAACAAGATAGCTTACTCTTTGACTAAGTAACTTTAAGCGATTATAAATATTGATACAATAAAATGCTGCGATGTTGTTTTAAGAAGCGGCAATAACCACAACATATGGATAAAGAATACGTTTTTGAAGAAGGCTCGAGAATCGTCAAAATAGCTTATTTGCTTCCAAAAGATATTTTTACAGATTTTATAAAGACCATCTTAATTAGGTCAGACAGTGCTAAATATCCGAAAGTCATTAACAACCTATTGCAGAAATGACGTGAAACTGTTGAACAGATAGAACAATATTAAGTTGTTTTTCTTACCTTACTCACGAATGTTACAAACAGATTAAAACTTTTAATCTCCTGTAAAATTAACAAATGATATTTCGTTTGTGCAAGGCAAAATATTTAATAAGGAAGCCTTTCCTTTTCTTAAAACATACATACATATGTAAAACATACAAACATGCACGTATAAAATGAACAGAAAATCAAATGGTTGATCAATATTAAGAACACTATGAAAAATTCCAAACGTTCAGACAAAACTACAATGTATATTCAAGTAGACATTACTTTGTTCGCAGTTTGTTCATTATAAAAACAAGGATGAATAACACATTTTTTTTTTAATATTAACCACACTCAACAGAGACAATATGGTCGTAGCTGAACGATTTGTGAAAATGTCCGTTGGAAAATCTTCAGACATTTTGGGGAAAACAAAATAAATTGAACGATATCCAGATAGTAAGTCATCATGAACAAGCATATCTAAGCATATCATTAGTATGTCTGACGTTCCATTTAAATGTGGTTTTAAGCAAAATTGTTTTTTTTTATTTTTTCTATCTTTTCTCCTGTCCCTCTTACCTCAAGCTTCATATTTCACACAGGTTTGGTTGACTATGGTCATTTTTTCTGGTGTCATTTATTAAAATGGCTTATGCCAATAGCAATTCCCTGTACCTTTACACAACTCTGGGTAAGTAGTTCGGACTTGAGAAGGAAATCATTACATGTAAGAGTCTGAAAAATGGGCTATAATACAGTGTTTAGACAAGAGACTAAAACGCACTTTTTTGTTTTTGAGCAAGTCTAATGCGTACTGAACATATTCTGACATGTCACGATATGGTCCCGTCTGACTTTCACGACGACGTACTCTTTGTTTTCTATAGCATATAAGGTTTTATTATGAATTTTGATATTTTCAGTATACCTTTGGTGTTTACCTGTAATAGCTTACGTTTAAAGCATAGTGCCCGTGTTCAAGCACGTGCCAACTTATATGTCTCAGTAATTCGGGTTATGTAATCTCTGAAACAGAAAGCAGGATTGTTTCGTGACATAAAACAGAATAAATTTACTAGAAGTGCAATATATTAAATATATAATAATTATATTTTATTTTTATTATTCCATCAAAACGAATTATCGTTGTATCTAACTTGTCAATTAATGTAACCACTTCACTAATATTTCACATATGCCTAAATACTAGTATTGCCTTTTTTTTCTTTCGATATCAAACATTTTGCCTTATATAAAATGATCAAAATGTCGATTTCTTTTGTTTAAATACGTGTATTTAATCTAAAGAAAAAACAATATCCAATGTTTACAACGAACATGTTTGTTCGTTTTTATAAATCACGTTACAAAAAAAACACGAAGGTAAAATCATTTAAATGCGATGAAATGTAGACTAAAATTCTCCCGGTTGTTTAGATTAAGAGAAAGTGAAAATACAAAACGTAAACAAAATTCTAAAACCTTAAAAATGAATTATATATATCTCTAGATCGTATTGGAAAACTAACAAAGCGCCAAGCATGAACGTGTTAAGATTTTCTGCTTCATCCATCAAATCTGTTACAAAAAAGCAGCTAGTATTGATATGTGTAAGCAAGATAGTTGCTGCTTTATACTTCATAAATTAAGTATATAAAGTTTATTTCGCCTTCCTAAAAAAAAGTTAGCATGACATTTTTATGCATATAAAATCACGATTTTCCTCCAAAATTAAATGAGATTGTTTGGTAAGGAAAAAAAAAGACGTGCATTCAAACATTGTTCACACCCACTAATCAGCGTTTTATTTATTTATTTATTTTTCATTTTAGAAGCGGCTTGATACGATACAGGGTTAGAGATAGTTCAAAACCAGAGTGTTGTGTGACAAAATTGTTTGGCCACGCGAAGAGTCAACTGGTGTATTGCAAGAAAAAGAATATCTGTTTGCTAATACAATTAGCGTGTTTATCCTATGTTGAGACTGAGCCTGTTTAGTTTTTGAAAGGAGCTTATATTACAATACACCCATTGGCAGCATAACTGTCGCCAAACATGTCTGCACAGAAATCAAAGTGTCGTAATTTTTATATTGAATGTCATTTTTATACGCCCGTTTGAAAAACGGGACGTATTATGGGAACGCCCCTGGCGGGCGGATGGGCGGATGGGCGGGCGGGTGGCCGGGCGGCGTCCACAGACCTTGTCCGGAGCATATCTTCTACATGCATGGAGGGATTTTGATGAAACTTGGCACAGTTGTTCACCATCATGAGACGGAGTGTCATACGCAAGAACCAGGTCCCTAGGTCTAAGGTCAAGGTCACACTTAGAGGTCAAAGGTCAAATTCAAGTATGACTTTGTCCGGAGCATATCTTCTTCATGCATAGAGGGATTTTGATGAAAGTTGGCACAATTGTTTATCATCATGAGACGGAGTGTCATGTGCAAGAACCAGGTCTCTAGGTCTAAGGTCAAGGTCACACTTAGAGGTCAAAGGATACAAGAATGAAAACTTTGTCCGGAGCATATCTTCTTCATGCATAGAGGGATTTTGATGAAAGTTGGCACAATTGTTCCTCATCATGAGACGGAGTGTCATGCTCAAGAACCAGGTCCCTTGGTCTAAGGTCAAGGTCACACTTAGAGGTCAAAGGATACAAGAATGAAAACTTTGTCCGGAGCATTTCTTCTTCATGCATGGAGGGATTTTGATATAACTTGGTATAAATGTTCACCACCACAAGACGGAGTGTCATGCGCAAGAACCAGGTCCCTAGGTCTAAGGTCAAGGTCACACTTAGAGGTCAAAGGTCAAATTCAAGTATGACTTTGTCCGGAGCATATCTTCTTCATGCATAGAGGGATTTTGATGAAAGTTGGCACAATTGTTTATCATCATGAGACGGAGTGTCATGCGCAAGAACCAGGTCCCTAGGTCTAAGGTCAAGGTCACACTTAGAGGTCAAAGGATACAAGAATGAAAACTTTGTCCGGAGCATATCTTCTTCATGCATAGAGGGATTTTGATGAAAGTTGGCACAATTGTTCCTCATCATGAGACGGAGTGTCATGCGCAAGAACCAGGTCCCTAGGTCTAAGGTCAAGGTCACACTTAGAGGTCAAAGGATACAAGAATGAAAACTTTGTCCGGAGCATTTCTTCTTCATGCATGGAGGGATTTTGATATAACTTGGTATAAATGTTCACCACCACAAGACGGAGTGTCATGCGCAAGAACCAGGTCCCTAGGTCTAAGGTCAAGGTCACACTTAGAGGCCAAATGTCAATACAAGAATGACTGTCCGATGCATTTCTTCTTCATGCATAGAGGGATTTTGATGTAACTTGGCACAATTATACACCATCATGAGACGAAGTGTCATGCGTAGTTCCCTTCTTTAGAATTACTTCCCTTTGTTGTTACTATAAATAGCTTATATTGTAACTTTTTCATTACTAGACGTAGGGAAAAATCGAGACCACTTTTCTGTAGTACAACATGCATGTTACATCCAATTTTGAGGTGTATTTTGACCAATCTCTACCTGGTAAGGATTTTTGTGTGGACTTGAAAAAAAAATTTTTTGTATTAAAATTTTTTTTTTTTATTTTTTTTTATTTTTTTTTTTTTTTAAAGATTAACTTCCCTTAGTTGTTACTATAAATAACTTATATTGTAACTTTTTTATAATTGACCGTAGGGAAAAACCAAGACCACTTTTCTGTGGTACAACATAGTTGTTACTTTCTAATTTTAGGTGTATTTTAAGGTATCTCTACCTGGTAAGGAGTTTTTTTGTGGACTTAGAAAAACAAAAGAATTACAATGATTACTAAACAACCACAAAATTAAAATTACATCTGCAAATACAGGTGCTAGAGTAAATAAATTTGCTGTGACGGGCGTTTATTGTGACATTCTGGCACTCTTGTTAACTTAAAAAGATCAGGGCGTTGTCTTTCTATATCAAGTTAATCAGCCATTTTCAATGATACAAAAGACGAAATCTCGAACCAAGTTTTGATTGTATTATGTTATATTTTGTTGAAGTCTAGTTATGATATCCATGTACAATCGAGTCAATATTTTGCTCCCTTCAGGGACTCTGTTTAAACATTTTCTTCGTTATCCACGAAGAAGATACCCCGACATACTGTAAACGATGCGGACAATAACAAGTTGCTTATGTGGCTAGCAACTGACACACTGAAATTTTAATATTTTGACGCGTACGCGTACGTGTTGTTAGATTCTAACATTATACCAAATAAGATACGAGCATCATTGAATTCAGTTTACTTGTGCGTTTGTTTGCTATTGATGCAAACCTATTTTCCAGTACATCAGGATCTCCTGGAGTCACAACTAGTTTTCTACCAATTAACATGAAAGCCATCCATTAGAATCAACGAGGATGAATGATATCATATGTTTCTCGTCTGTCAAATCATCACAGAGGGTATGACATTGTAGGGATCAGAAAAAGCAACCTCAGAGTGGTCAGTTTTGTTGTGTTTCTGTTTCTCATCTGTCAGTACATATATAGTATAGTCTTTCTCGTACCTACTTTAGTATGCATGACACTCTTTATTTCCTTTACACTTCAGACATAATGAATAAAACTGATGAAACTATTAGGATTAAAGCAAAGGCGTAACTCGCTTAGTAAACATCATGTTTTTGCCAATCAAACTGACATTATGTTTTGGCAGGACATCAAACATTGAATATACTGTTAACTTTGATCTAGAAAGTCCGTGAATAAATTGGAGATATTATTAAGATAAATTGAAATATCTTTATCTCTATCAAATGTTTGATACATATTGTATATCTTTTTGTTTGTTGAAGTTTATTATATGTAGCTGTGTAAGTCTTTCCTGTAAATTGTCTAAATACTTCCGCGAGTGCTGTTTGTTCTGTTTGTATGTGATAACATGACGTCAACAATCTAATGATGCATTGATATATATTTAGTTTAGAAATGGACTGATATCATAACATGCTATATTTTAAAGTAAAATGAATAACTCTGCAAACCTCTAGTGCAGCCTCTTAAATGAATGCAAGGTTTCCGAAATACTTACATAGGACACACTGCAAACAAATGCAATATATCTGTAAACAATCTAAAATGTCTATAAAAGCCTTGCATTGCATAAGTAAATCTGAATCGATTTCAAATTGGAATACGTCTAAACACAGTAGCTCGAAAAGCATTTCTAAAATGTTTAAAATGTATAAGAAAATAGTTCCGTTATCAACAAATTGCAGTTTCATGTTAGAATTGCAATTTTATTTTAGAAAAGTCGCCATTAAGAATTTACAGTTTCTTTATATACATAGAAACCAAGAGTCATGTCAAAAATGATTAATTGTATTATACCAGGGAGTAAATATACTTTAAAAGAGGTTTTACATACCATATTTGAGATAAATGCGGACACTGTTAAATTAGACCATATGTACTCTCGCTTATGCTGCATAACCATGCATCTTTTAGTTGTCCTGTTGTTATTTTTTTCTTGGGTTTACCGTCGCACCGACACAATTATAGCTCATATGGTGACTTTCCAGCTTCGTTGGTGGAGGAAGACCCTCAGGTGCCCTTCTGTGCATTACTTCATAACGGCCAGGCACCTGGGTAGAACCACCAACCTTCCTTAAGTCAGGTGGATGGCTTCCTCACATTAAGAATTCAATGCAACGATTGAAGCTCGAACCCACATCGGTGAGGGGCAAATGATTTGAAGTCAGCGGTCTTAACCACTCGGAGATGGAGCCCTCCCATTCCCCGCTGCTATTGCTATTTAATTAACATCTTAAATGAAATAAAAGCAGTGTCCTTAACATCATCTTACATATAATGATATTATGTTAACGAGCTTCAAAATAATTGCTTCCTGACAACAAATGATAAAAAACTTGGACAAAAGTTTAACAGGAAAATCCATACCGCCCATGCTGCATTCGACCGAATATGGAAATAAGGATGTGTGTTAATCAATACACCTGCACACAAACTGAGTACATGTAAACATAAACGCAAAAGAATTCACTAAAAAATCACACACATACAGAAAAGTAACAAACTCACAAAAACATACATAAAGACTAAACAAAGTTGAGTACCGCCTTGGAATTCACTAGGTGAATCTGTTACATCCGCAAAAGACTGTTAAGACATTTCCGTTATTCAGACTGAAATACGAGTTACTAACCCAGTAGAAAAACACATATATTTGAGAAATACAGGATTAATTACACCATAGTATGGCAAATATATTTATATCTGTAAACGGTTTGTCTCTCATAAAGTACGTTCTGCCGCAGACAGGCTTGACGAATTTGTTTATAACACCAGGTGCCTCCCTGGCCAAGTGGTTAAATTTGCTGATGCTCCTCAACAAAACCCCGTTTGGGATGTAGGATTCTTCATGTGAGGATGCCATCCATCTGACTTACCAAATTTGGTTTTACCCAGGAGCCCGCCCGAGACTTAATTATGCCTGGAGGGGCACCTGGAGTCTTAATCTACCATGAAATGCTGGAAAAGTCGTTATATGACCTGAATAATGCCGTTAACATAATCAACTCCCAGTATCTATAACACCTGAATAAATATACCACAATGTAGCACAAATTATCAGAAATACATAATAATAATGTATGACTTGCAGCAGTAATATTTTAACAATAGCATTCCATTGGATATTGTTACATAGTTGCTCCACTAACTGTGATCACACACATACTAGTAAATATTTTTGTCTTCATACACTACATAGCATTGGAACTTAACTATGATACTCGATAAAGTTGGCATGGTAAATAAAACCTCTTTGTTGGCATTATTTTCTACCTGTTGATTTTTTTAATTTATCGTTATAACGTAATGTTTTAATTACTTTGAATACAGTATTTTATGACAATTATTGCGATGAAAGTGTACTTTCTTACTAAGTTCTTGGGGGTTTTATCAATAACACAAAAACAATTGACGCAATTAATATTTGAAACTGAGACATCGTCTTGCTTACATTAATATAATTGTTGTTTTCTTTCAACTGTGCTAAGCTTTAGTTCGGAATTTTTCATAGAATTCATTTCAAATCTATTGCATAATTCTAATCTGCAATTTAAACTTCATGTTATTTTTTCAAGAACAGCAAAGGTTTCCTCATTCAATATTTTGCCTGACGTAAACGAAATATCACTTGTAATTTTTAACACGAGATTTAAAGTTTCAAATAACATCAACTTTTATCCATTTTTGTCTTCATGAGTAAAGAGGAGATGCCAGTCAGAAAAAAGAAACTTAATTTCATATTCATCATTATTTTTTATATTCATCATGTAGGTGTATGGTTTATGTATGTGATGAATAAATTTAGTTAATACCATATGGGCAACTGGTACAACGTCGTTAAACAGTAAGAGTGTCGTTATTGAACATCGTAGTTATTTTGTGGCTGCGTTATTATGGTATATCTGCTTTGTTATTGTGTATCTTCGTTGTTGTGACGAATCTTTTTAGATGTGGTGTCCGCGTTGTTATTCAGCTAAAACGGTATGGCCGCTGGATCTACACTTGCTCGTATTCCGGTCACCTGCAGCACGCTTTCTCATCGTCGGCATCAGCTGGTACGAAGTGGTCCACTACGAGTGATCTGGCACCACTTGAAAGCAGGGAAAAACGTAAAACGCCAGTGAAACGGATTGGGAGAAGTCCACTGCATTAGCGCAAATGATGACTGATGTCCTTGGCGAAAAATGGTACAGATTGATATGCATGTGGCCGAGATGCTGTTTGTTTTTGTTTTTGCCTATAATTGAACAACCTTCGGCGACACCCCATGCACATATCCGGTACCATGCATGAATGCATTGAGATGTAGGCCTAGTGATGATTGTTGCACCCCCTACCCCCTTCCCCCGCACTGTTTCTGGGCCATTGCCAAAACCATTTGTCATCTACCGCTTATTAGGCCTCTGGCGCGATGTGCACGCTGTGGCCTAGTCACAGTCTATGTTATTTTACCTTTTAAACACTTATACACCATTTACGCAAGTATAAGTGTGTCTGTCTGACCTACCTTAAATGATCTGTTACGTTAAAAAGCAAAAACAACAAAGGACCGAACAACCATTTTCCGATTCATATTAACTGGATATTCATCGCGTGTTCTTCAAATAAATATTCGCTATCCAGACGTATTGGATATTGCCGTTTCTGTAAAAAATATTTCGGCATTTTATTGTACCATTATATACAATTGGTTAAAGCTTCTTAGTCACAGATTGCGCGATTTTTGTTTTATTTTTTTTTTCACCTTCAGTTTGTTTTCAAGAGAAATTTGCAAAACAGCAAGTGACGAATATTTCAGTATTGAAAATCTGTAAGATGACCCTTTGAATGCAACGAAGCAAAATACGAGGGCTGTTAAAATATAACGTAGTCTTTGTCTCTAGCTTTTATATTCTTTAATGAAGCAAAACAAAAACTTAATTATATACTCATCATGACGTAGTTAAGTTCTTTCAGCGTTTTAATGGAATATTGTAATTATTTTGTCACTGTATTACTATGATATATTTGCGTTGTTATTGTCTATCTGCGTTGTTATGGTGAATCGTGGTATCTGTGTTGTTATTCGGCCAAAACGGCGTGGTCGCTTGATCTACACGTCCTCGACTTTCGGTCTCCTGTAGCACGCCCTCTCATCGTCGGCATCAGCTTGGTAGATGTGGTCCCCTCCAAGTGATCGGGCAGCGCCGAAAAGCAGGAAATGATGACTGATGTCCTTGGCGAATACTGGTACAGATTGACATGCATATGGCCATGATTCTGTTCAGCCAATAATTAACCAACTTTCGACGATGACCCTAGTAAATATCCTGTATTAAGCAAAAAGCGTTGGATGTTGGCCCAACGATGCTTGCTCCCCCGCACTGTTTTTAAGGGTCACTGCCACAGCCATCAAACCGGGACAGCGCCAGCACTGTTGATCTAATTAGCGATAAATATGCCTCTGACGCGACGTGCATGCTGCTGTGGCCTTGTCCACTGGCACCAGATCAGAAAGAAAATGCCTCCGTACGTGTTACACCCTACCCCTAGGTATTCTATAAGAACCATGGTCGTGAACGGGAAAATATACTAATCCATTTCAATCGCGTATTTCATATCTAAAACACGCAGTTCAGTAAATGTGTACTATTGACATTAAACAAGTGGTAATTTATCTTCCGTTGTGTACCGGTCACATTTCATCAGTAGTTCTTATCTTAGAAAAACAACGTGTAGTTTACATTTTTTTCACAGGTACTCAAAAAACTTGCTTGAACTTCCCTGGTGAAGTTCCGTTCTAGTTTACAGACACACTCTGATTGGCTGATGTGAAAATGTATGTCAGTCGTCATTTTACTACACGTGTACGCTAAAATGTTTATATGCAGCATAAATGTGCAAAATGAATTAAATAAACAGCATAGATGTATAACTATGTATGATTTCAAATTCAAAACCATATACAAGATGAATTTCATTCATCATTTCGAGTCTTATCGTAAAACTGTGCATATATTGCATTCTGTTTTTGTTTGTTTACATTTCGCTTAACATGTGCACACTGTCGTGACCTCTAGACCGGATGTTCATTAGGGAAGTTCACGCAAGTTTTTTCTGTAACGTTGACTAAAGCATAAAATATACGGAGCATCTCTGCAATATGGAATATTGAGACAAGGTGACTGGTGCACGACTGAAGATAAATTATCGCTTGTTTAATATCAGTAGTACACATTTACTGACCTGCGTGTTTTAGGTATGAAATACGCGATTGAAATGGGTTAGTATATTTTCCCGTTCATGACCATGGTTCTTATAGAATACCTAGGGGTAGGGTATTACATGTACAGAGGCATTTCTTTCTGATCTGGCGCCAGTGGCCTTGTCAGAGCCCGTTTAACAGTTATAAGTTTAATTGTGACTGTCTGATCTGGCTTTAAGTTAAATGATCTTATCTTTTTCTACAATATTTCAAAAAACAGCACTAGAACAGACAGCCATTGTACGATTCACATTAATTGAATATTTATCTTTCGAAATCTTCGAGTGTTCTTCAAATAAATATTCGTTATCCAGAGATATTTGTTATTGGCGCTTATGTAAACAATATCGCGGCATTTTATTGTACCATTATTTACAACCAGTTAAAGCTACTTAGTCACAGAATGAGCGACATTTTATTTACTTTTTTTTCATTGTGTTTGTTTTTCAAGTGTAATACTTGCAAATTGCCAGTGACGAATATTTCAGCTTTAAAAAATCTATAATATGATCCTTTGAATGCAACAAAGCAATATAATAGCAGACTCGATTAAATTCAAATCTGTGTATGATGTTTAAAATATCTTACAATACATGAGCTTCAGAAAATTAAGAAAATTGTAATAAATATGCATAAAATTCTAACCAAGATCAGATAAATTACTTTCGGAAACTAGTTGGGATATTTTCTTGTTTCGTATTGCGAGGTAAATTTCTAACTTTCAAAATTGAAAAAGATCTTATGAATCAAGAGACTGTATTTGAGTGTTATAGATTGACACCGACTCAAAGAAATCACAATCTTGCGAGTCATTTTAATAGATGAATGAAGATGCTGCTTTAATATTCTGCTGAAGAAAAGTGAATTTCATGGCCACAGGATACGATCTAAAGATAAATAAAAGCTCCCATGAGCGGAGGGAAATGCTCATTGTCGTTAAAGATAAGAAATCGATACTGAATTGAAAATCTACCGAAGAAATTTTAGAATACAGCCAGTCAGTTTATTGCTTGCAACAGACATTTACGATCAAAAGCCAATGAGATATAAATGTTATAGATAGATTGTCTCAGTTATTCATAAGCACTAGCTTGTAAATGAAGTGGCAAAACATGGTTTACCTTTGACAATCTATGGACGTGTCACCTCGATACGACACTCCGAATTCTGGCAATTTTTTGTGCTGTATTATTGGGTTTAACATCGCACAATTCTGGTCATATGGCGAGTTTTCCAGTTGTTCCAGCGTTTATTGTTGGCGGAAAACCCGGGCATTTTTTCGTCACCTTAACTCAGCTAATACTTGATTCTACATTGTGCTGTTTGCGATATACAACGAAGTATAGATATATTTCTGAATTGCAGCTTTTAATAATGCCAAAATATTGGGGAACTTTCTAGAAAGGACATCTAAAGGTAAAGTTTCTTGTTTAACGCGGGCAGTCGACGAATGTCCCCGCCTGGAATGGATGGAACAACTGATTTCCTGTCGCGCTACAACAGGCGTCATATTTAACTCCCCAGCATCCCGTCTAGGCCGATACTGCTGGAAACAGTACCAATTTAAGTATATCACCCAGCACTGAATACTGGTCAAGGTATCAGCCGCGACCGGGAATCGAACCCGGACCGCTGGCGTTGTAGCCCAACCTGCTAACCACTGCGCCACTGACTCCCTCGACAGTTTTGTATGAATTATGTCTATTTTTGAAGTATATTTTGTATAAATCACTCACCATCTTTCACTAAACATTCTATCTATAGAGTAAATAACCCTCATCACTTTACTAAATATCTAACTAATTGTCTCTGTATCTTCTCAAGTCTTCTATATCTTAAATACTGTCTCTAATTATCACCAAATTTCACCTAAGGGTTTGTCTTGGTACGAGGCAGACATCTGATAGACTAAATTTATGGTCAGGTATCCTAACAAACATCCATAACAATCATAGGATAAGTACAAATGCTGTAATTTCTTTACTTTTAAGTGCAATCATTCTAGAATATATATAGTCTATGTAGGTTTGTTACCTGCGTGAGAGATATAGCCTGTAAACTTTGTGATCTAATTAATCATTATTAGGTAAGTGAGAATGCTAAAAAGATAACGCTTTTTTGGAACTTGGTGGTCCAATACACACATTTTCATGGTTTGGTGTTTAACCAGCCGTTGAATATTGTGCCTGCTTTTTAATTTTCTTTTGACAGTTTTTGTAAAATGCAGGCTCCTGAACCAAGGTTCCCCGCTCTAAATTCTAGTTTGTTTTAGTTCTGCCCAATTGCTGTTTTGTTGTTGTTGTTGTTGTTGTTGTTTACAAAGACATAAACGCCCAGTATTATAAATGACTAGTACTAAAGATCTTTATTGTGAGGAAAGCAGTAATTTTCCTCCATCATCAAAAGCTGGAATGTCGCCTTGTAACGTTAAACCCAACATAAACTAATTAATATGATTTAGGCAGTAATATTGCGGTACACATGCATTTGTGTTAATATGCTGAGACTATTTTCTCATTTAAATATTTTGTTCTTTATATCTTGTTTCGGCTGACATCAGCGATTTTAATTTACTTTTAAATTATATGACTTTTATAACTGAAGCAATAGTTTTTGGTAATCACTTTACAGTGAATTAGGATGTTAGTTTTCTAATTAAGGTATTAGATCACTAATAGAGAACCTCCTTTTTGAAGAGTATTTAATTCCTACCATGAACCTGCTTTTACTGCAATTCTTAGGGGGCGTAGGTTCAAGCCCTACTGGGACCATTTTTTTTTTCTTTATTTTCCTTTTTTACTAGTAAGTTTTTACTTCTTTCAAGACTTATTATTGATGTTTTGTACAAAAATGGAAAAGATGAATCTTAAAAGTGATTTTTTGGTGTTCAAAGAGAATTTACTACTTAAACAGAAGGGGTAGAGTTACACATCTTTAAAAATATTGAGTTATGCACAGTGAAAGTTCTCCATTTTGCTTTCACTCTTAGATTATATATTGTGGTAGAAATTTAGGTAGGTTTTACGTCTTCCCTAAGGTTATTTTTAAATGGAGTAAGCAAAATTCAAAACAGAAACTCATCATTCGACCTTATTTTTTCAATGTTGAAGTATGAACTCTGTCTCATTAAATCCGTTTACTCGAGGCACCATAGAAAAAATGATATTAACATTTTCATTTTGTGTTTTATAATTGGTTACCAATAATTTAATGTTTCTTCTATTGAAATTAATGGTAAAATGAGTTCTCTGCAAACGTTTTAGAAAGTGGCTATCACTTTGAAATTTGTCTCTACTCGAGCTTGAGGAGATACCATAAGTTATTCAAAATTTATAAAAAAACGGCACGGTAAAAGTTGTTTAAAATTTGCAAAATAGTGCAAAACACGGTTACCTTTCAGAATATACCAAGCAAAGACATTTTGTAAACATTACTATTAGTGACCTAATACCTTAAACCATTATGGAGATAATAATCTTATAAGCATGAAGATTAACAAACATCGTTTGAGGGTTATATAAGATGTTTACAGAAATTTATAAGCTAACGAGGGATATACATTTTCTGTTAAGTTCGACAAAAGCATGGTTTAAACAATCATTCAAAGGAGAATGGGTTTGACTATTTCCAAAGAAAACAAACAAAATTTGGTTCCATATACAAAACAATTACATTTTATCAGAAGAATGCGCGTTTAATCTTGCTTTTTCAAAAAGTTAATTACCTATTTACCTAGATTGATACCACGTCTTCTTTACATTCTGTAACCTCGTTGCCGTAATTTGAAGATTTGCGGCGGACTGGTTTGATATTTGTCCTCTGTTCTGCATCGTTGCGCACTTAATGGTGTTTCCTTTGGTTTCCGTAAAATCATGGAGTACTTACATTTACGGTTCTTTGAGTTTTGATGTATATATCTTTACCTGAGAATATTTGTGTTTTACAATGTATATTGATGGTTTCTGTAACGTTTGTACGGCAGTTACTTGGAGAGAGTAATTTTATGTACACTGTCTATTGATATAGGGACATGACAAAGGATAAACAGTGGTGTTTGCCGGTAAACCAGGTTTTTACGCCGCAGTGGTGCTCTTGCCTTCGTATATATTTGTGTTTGTATGTTATTTCTATGTTATTATCATTGCATTCGTTTATGTCAAAATATACAGCTGCTCAGCTGCTAAGTACGTATAAACGCTTGCAGATTTCCGTATGGAGCGCTGTTCGGGCAGCTTTGTTCCTTGAATGTGGTTTTTCATGTTAGACTTTGTCCTTGTTTATCAAAACCACCAGGATGAAGGAATACACTTAAACTCCTGGCGTGTTTCCATTGGATGAACTTTGAAGACACGACACTTGCAGCTCGCTCGACCTCGAGCTATCATTAGGTAAACAAGGAGTTCCAGATAGGCCTTCAGCCAAAACTTCTTTGTACAGTAACTATGAAATTGGTTATTTTCTTCGTGTGCACTTAATAAGGCAAGTCATTACATAATAATTTTACAAAATATACTTCTTCGTATTCACTAAAATTGTTTTGCTGAAAAAGATTATATAAAAGTTTAACATGTACAGACAGGAAAAATGATTCTTTGTAGGAGTGGTTCTAAGCTCGACCGAACATACATTTTAGCACAATTTCTAATTGGTCATCTCACAGTTACGAACATTTTTATTAGGTTTTCCAGATAAAAACTTCTACTATTATAAAATTCAACTTCAACCGCTGCTACGGGGCGTTAGAGGTGTTGCACATTTTATTACCTCTCGTGAACAGACTCGATCAAACTGAGCTTGTTATTATGTTGTTTTGTTGCTTTATATGCTTCCAAAGGATCTTTTTAAGCGGGCGAGTGCGGGAGGTCGTGGGTTCGATCCCCGGCCGCGTCATACCAAAGACGTAAAAAATGGTACTAGTAGCTTCCTCGCTTGGCGCTTAGCATTAAGAGGGTAGTGCTAGGACTGGTCAGCCCGGTGTCAGTATAATGTGACTGTGTGGGGTGTCATGTCATGTGTCTACGGCGTGATATTCCAGTGAGGCAGCACTATAAAGTTGGGCATTGTGCTCACTGCTACAAGTAGACACCGTCGTTTATATGACTGAAAAATTGTTGAAAAAGACGTTAAACCCGAACACACACACACACACGCACACGCACACGCGCGCGCACACACACACACACACACACACACACACACACACACACACACACGTATTTAAGCCGGGGCTAGAGGGCGTGAGGGATGTTGCACATTGCATTACCTTTCCTGAGCAGACACGATCAAACCGAGTCTGATTTTATGTTGCTTGGTTGTGTTCGATGCTTCCAAAGGATCTTTTCACAGACTTTATTCATTTTTCAATATAGATATATAGATGGTGATAACATGTCTGAAACAGTTCTTTGCATAACATGTAGTTTTAAGACAGTGACACAATTTAGAAATGAGTCACATAAAATATTAAATTTCTGGGATTCGCATAGCCTTTCTTGGATTCGTATTACATTTCTGGTATTCGTAAGCAGCATCCAGTGTATGCGAGACTTGAGTAGGAAACCCGGATCGGATTTAACAAATTTGACATTGTATCAATTTGTTTATAAATGTTTATTTATTTGCAAAACGGCAGTTGCTTTAAGTGCGTGTACAGTCATTTCCGGTCTCATGCACTACTTTCCCACTGGAAATATAAACATCTCTTACGATAAAAACAGCATGAATATTTTAACTACGTTCTAAAGCGTTGTTTTCAACACAGATTTAGTTTTTGTAGAAAAAAATAAACATTCAATTTTACGTGCAGACATACACAATTTCAAACTTTTTTATATAGAAGGGAGGTAATTAATACATCATTTCAAACTATTCCAGTAACGTTTTACTAAACTGTTATGTTTTTTCTAATTGTACAATTGCTTTCCTTCATGTTACAAAGTAAACCTGGATAAATATACACTAGTCATGCAATTTTATGGGCTATTTGCAGTTTGCATTGATAAGCGATTACATCTTTAACCTGCAAATGACTAGCAAGCGGTTTCAATCAAAAACCACAGACATAACTGTCATTTACATATGGAAAAACGAATCATCTGAAATTAATATTTGAAACTGAGAAGTGATTAATTGTTAGGTGAATGACAATAGTTTAAACCATTTTCTTACTGTCACACTAATATAAGCGGACAAATTCGAGCATCAAGCTTCCGCAGAAGTTTTTATGTTTGGTCGAAACGTAGGTGCAAATCGAAAGAAAATATTTTTGTAATGATTAATAAGATACTTGCGATCTTTGTATAAGCTCCAACAGCGCAAAATAAATACATCTTTCATTAAATTATCAAGTGCGCATTTGTCATCGTTGTTGTCTGCCTCATCTATGACATTCATGGTTGTGTTGTTTTAAATGTTACTTTTGACTGTCTTTCACAGGTGCCGCCTTAAGTGATGCCCAGGATAATGACTGTGACGTTTGCACATGCGGACTGAAGTCTGTCACATGTCTCGATGAAGTCTGTGAGTGCAATGACCTCGCTTGAAAGTACTTCATGACTTGTATTTATTCTAAATTTAATTTTGTACCACAAGCTACGATTCATGCATACGTATTGGCCTGAGAAACAACGAATAATATCATATCAGTGATTGACCATTTCTATCTTGTAAATCTGTTGAGCTGTCATCAGTGAAGCCAGAAACCGGATATTTTGTCATTCTTCTATCATCAAAGGTTTTTGTGGTTATAAGTCACAAACCTGTTCAAATTCTGGCGAGGGCAGTTGAAATTGGGATGAGGGATGAGAGAGTGAATACATTTACCCTCCATCCGTCTGTCCGATTTCCGTCCGAAACTGCGATTACTTGAAACACAACGTAAGACAATTTTTTAAACTTTTGATGGGAAACGACGGCGATTAATCTTTTCCTATAATTTTGTTGCTACGTCAAATATATATCATTGCTATGGCGACAAATAGTTTTAAAAATAATGTAAAAATATAAGAGTTTTTTGTCATGAAACAAAGTACATGGTAAGAATGCAACATAGAGAATAATTATGCACAATATTATATTTTGTCCGGTTTTCTGCCTTTCTGGTTGTCTGTCTGTCTGTCTGTCTGTCTGTCTCTCTATCTATCTATCTATCATTTAGCGACAAAAGTTGTACTCTCAATATATTTAAAAAAAGAAAGAATTTTTTTTCGTGAAACTTTAATCATAGGTAGAAGGAATTAATGATAAAATATATACACCATTTTATTTGATTTGTATGTCTGTTCGTCCGTCTGGCAGCCAATCAGTGAGTCACAAGAGACGGAACCATGAAAAACAAAGCACTTTATAATATATTTTCCATTTGGCCACTCGTTCATACGTCTGTCTGTCCATACTTCAGTCACAAAAGTTTGTTCCTGTTTAAACTTTTTAACTGCAGGATATTTATTCATGACAACTGGTTTATAGATGGACAGCATGCTGGAGATAATGCATGTTTTGTTATTCAATTGCAACGCTAAAATATGCATATCATTTTTAACTTGCGAGTGTTAAAGCAATACAGACATATTCCGGTAGGGGACTTTGATTGCTCGGAAAAAGGCCTGTTTCTCTACGTTTCATTCAGCATGTCATCTGATCTAATATACTTTGTAAACATAATCGGCAACAAGAAACTGACTTTAATAAAATACAAGACAGCATATGGTGAGCACTAAAACAAATGAAAAATTCGTCGAGTGTCTATGTTGTTCAGTTGTTCCATTGCTGTCTAAGAATGCAACGGCCGAATATCGTTTGCAACAGCGTACATAATATGGTGTGAAGGGAACTAACAATTATTGGTACAACATGGTAAATGCAGAACATCGTCGTTCTTGTTATCCCCCTTAATGATTTAAGGTTTCAAGATGTACTCCTTACTTAATAAATAAATAAATCGATTGATATCGATGTAATATAATCAATTTAGGAAGCGGAGCGAATGTTTGTCTGATTATGGCTGCGACGTGTAATACAGGTATTGCCATTTCCGTATTCTGGCCTGTTTCGTCGAGCCCTTAAGGATGTTTCCCTTGTTGCTCTGTCTTCTGCAAAGGCATTGAGTACATGCGTTTTAGATTCTTAGGGATTACATTTTTATATTTATATACAAGAGCATTTTTGTGTTTTACATTACATGCCTTCTGTTGCCTTTACGTATGTTAGGGTTTCACCTGGCGGGTATAACTTTTATTTACACTGTCTTGAGACTTTGGAACATGTTGGGGGTAAAAGTGAGGTTAGGTGCACCATAAACCGGTTTAAGCTCCCCAGTGGTGGTTTTGCCACTGACCGTTCCAAGGCGGTGCCCCACTGTGTTCCTGTATTTGTTTGTTTTGTCCTTGTGTGTTTATTTTGTGTGTGTACGAATGTTGTTCGTGTGTGCCTTTGAGGAGGCTGCGTTTTAGGAACGTGGTTTTTCCTGTTGGATATTCGTCCTTGTTTTTATGGGGAAGCTGTGTTTGGTTTACTTTAAGGTACTTAGTAACATCTTACGGATAAATATTTGAAATATTTTGTTTTGCATTTTCTCAATATGTTACATCAAAAAATCTAACTGAAAAATGATGTAGTTCTGGATATTAAATAGTAAAGAGTATTGGGATTGTTGTATTTAAAAATACACAAACATGTAGATAGGTCTTTCTGTTGCTGTTGTGCCCGCCCTGTTAGCACATTATGTAGAGTTGAAGGTTGTGAGTATATTGTCATCTGTCTTACAGCTACTTGCTTAGAACAATTTAGTATCGATACAAAACATTGGATAGATTACTTAACGATTGATTTAAATAGTTCTCAATGCGTCACACCCTTTATTAACGAAATAAATAGTTGTGGTATATAACGGTTAAAAATTACGAGCACAAAATGCCTTAAGTAACATTATGTTTACTAAACAGGCACTGCACTTTCCCACAATAAGTTCCAATACTTGTAGTAAACTGTAGTTGTAAAAGTTGTAAATTATTCATATTTCTATTTCATATTTAGTTGTACACATCTTTGTACTACAATACGTATACGAAAATGTGAGCAAATTTGATTTCTTATTGTGAAATATAACAAATAATATTGTTTATTGTATTTATATAATATATGTTGTTTTGTTTTGTTTTCTTATTGTTTTTTTTTTTTTTTTTTTTTGTTTTTTTTGTTTTTTTTTGTTTTTTTTCATAACAGAACTGTTTTACGTTCGCTATCCTGGAAAATGTACTGACTAAAAAGAAGTAATTTCAAATTATTTGTTACTTTTCTTATCGTTTACTTTTATATATTAAGCTTCCCCGAAATAAAAGAAAACCGTATGGGTCACTCACGTCCGCCCGGTCTGACGTCGACGTCATACTGCTATATCGGCATAGCCAAGATAAAGGGTACCCCTGATGTTGCACATATGGTGAATTTTAAACTCAATCAAAATTTCATATCTTATAATGTGATTTCAAGGTACATCCTTTGAGCACAAGAACCTATCACGGTTTTCTTCAATTATGCGAAATAAAAAAGTTACGGATGCTCAAGGAACCACACCTCTTAGGACCTACGGACTCTACATGCCAAAGCATAACATACCTAGATAAAACAGAAAAAGTTATTCATGGTGTTGAAAATAAGTTAAAAGGTTGCATTAAGATGTTTTCAATATTGCTTTATGGAATATAAAGTTGATTTTATGAATTTCATAATATATCCAGAGCTGGATATCAAAGTACCATCAAATGAGACAATATGCACTGCCTTCCAATTTACATTCTGAACAGAAAACTAAGAAGAGTATGGGAAGCTTCCTTGAAACCTATTAAGAAATATGTATATAAATAGAACTAAAGGTTTCAGATAATAACTTTAAACACTTTCCTGATACAGAACCCAATACAAATTGATATCAAGGCCTACGGACTCTACATCTATGTATGGTTACTAGTAAAATAGTTGCTGCAGTATAATATTTCATAATCAGTTTCCAGAATTATTGATATTTTCTGACAGTCTTATAACTCTTAGATCATTTAAGAGTATTATATAATTAACAATTTTTTTTTTTTTTTTTTTTTTTTTTTTGCATTTTGATTATTTAAACTTTGTAAAGACACAAATGAACAAACTGTTTCATCATAGTAAGAACATGAACAAATCATTGAAATGTGTCAGTGTACCTCACTTTTGGTTTTAACAGGAAGATTAATCACATTCTAATATGACTAACAATGCTTTAATCATCACAACGATATTATGTTGACGTCTCGTCAATGTGATATTTAGCGCAATGTACCCATCAAGAAATAGCACTTTCAAATGTCATGAAATATTCAATTTAATAACATGTTTTAAACAAAATATCACATTGCATAAATGTGTTGATTAATTTACAAACATACTTAGTAATAGTTATTCGCTTTGCTGAATAATTCACAATAATTTTCATCCGAATCAAAGAAGTATAAAATACACAGAATGGCAACTGGCTGTAATCTCGCGTGATCTCATGTCAGAGCGTGAATCGGCGTTATCTTAATAAAACCAAACATCGGCGAGCATGGAGTTACAAATTGTACCTTTAAAACTACATTTAAAATACATGTTAGCTTCTAAAACAACATTAGTTTAATGTGAAATAGTCTTAAGACACAAAGTACACGTTTCTTACCATCAAAAGAAGCTTGGTCATACGGTGACAATTAATTACCGATGAATAATTGCTTTCGCATATAATTAAAATGGCGCGTGGAGAACGTGTCACTTCCGGTAAACGAGATCGCATTCAGTTGTAACGTTTTTTGGCGAGATCTGCTCTATATGCCTTTCAAGTTGCCGATCTATTTATTTTTTATTGCTCTTTGTCCGAATTGAACTCTACCGCAAGACGTATTACCGTTTCCGGTCCTGGCGTGTATAAACAAAGACCTACTATTGGCGCCATGCTTGCACGAAGAAACAGTTCCATTATGATTATATTTGATATAAATTTTACAATACAGAAATTATCAGAATCGAAATAATTTATAGCAAAAGAGTGCTTTATCAATATCACTATTTATACACACGGGCGGTTATTTGTCGTCCGGAATAATTTCATTCGGGCTGTGCCCTCGTGAAATTAATATGTCCGACGTATTACCGCCCATTATTTCTTAAATAAAACATGTTTAAACCTAGAAAAGAAGTTCCTGAATTCAAAGATAGAATGGTTGCATATCTAAAATACAGACGTAATACAGGGCTACGGACTCTACACAATGTTTCATCCCTGCTTCAGTCAACAGTACACAAAATTATGCAAAAAATTGCTTTCTTCAGCTGTTTGGTTCCTTGTTACAGGTCTCATGTTTGATATGTTTGTTTCTTTACATTATCTGGAAAAAGATTGGTGAATGTAACATAAACGGGACTCGTTATGGAAGTGTAGAGTCCGTAAGCCCCTTGTATAACATTTTAACTTGTATTTATTATCAATATATAAATACTTTGTTAATACAATTTTTATTATAAGTCTGATACAGTGTATCCTTAAATGTACTTTATGATACTAAACAAACACCAATATGCATTAGATCTGTAAGATTAGTGTTGGAAATTGGCAAAAATATAATTAATTTATTACAATTATATATTTTTTCCCATTACACTGTTTAATATCAACATCTTAGATGTTTGAAAGAATGACGTTCTTTTGTTATATCGTAAATGAGAAAAATGATTAGTATTAGATATGATTATTGCATAAAAAATTCTGATTTAGTTGCATGAATATGGTGGGGCTACAGACTCTACAGGGCTATGGACTCTACAGGGCTACGGACAACCATTTTTTGTTCAAAACTTTTTTCTGCTTCTTCTGTGAAGAAATGTCTTTTCTGTAGTTAGTATGTGGGATAACACGAAAATAACCAAAGGTTCATTTTTATACTGCTCTTGTTTTTGTGCAAGCAGTACACTGTTGAAAATGGGGCTACGGACTCTACATAAAAATGTCAAGATTCAGCTATCATTTTTCAGAAAATAATGTAGTGCAAATCAATATCTTGCTTTTAGATGCTGGCAAATGTGTTTCTTTTTCATGATTATAATGATTATATCTGCCAGTTTAAAGAATAACTTTGGTATTCCCTTTGTAGAAACAGAGCTGGTAAGAACCATCAACGCATAAGAAAGTGATGGATTTAGTTATTTATAAATACTTGAATATTTTCGGACCAATTTCAAATCTGTAAAAAGTATGTCTTACCTGAATGTCATTTGAAGTTTGAAAACTTGAAATAAAAACTGTAACAAACTAAAATAGTAATTAAATAAATGGTCAAAAAGTAATGAATTTTCCGTGCAACAGTATAACGATTAAAAATGAGCCATTTTTCGACTCTCCAACCCTTGTAAATAAAAAAATACTGAACAAAAGTATGATAAACCATACATCACCAGAAAGCCCTTATAAATATCTTTTTAAAAAAGAATAAGATGATATTGTATTCCTTAAATATTGTCAGAAATCAACATATAACACAGGGGAATATGAAACTGCCCATTTATCTTGGCTTTGCCGATATACATGATTCAAAAGGCTGGGATTGTACTTTCCGGCCATAATAGCATACCTAGTTTCACAGTGACCCTGATTAAACTGGCTCTCTATGGTCATGAACTAAATAGCAAAAAAAAAACAATCATTGTTAAATACCATAGCGTGCTCATATCAAATCAAGTAAATACGATACTGAATCATCCCCAGTTTTATCCTAGTAAAATTAACTACGGCGTGTAAAAAGAAATAACAGGACCATTCATTAATTTGTACTTTGCTCAGAACCACCTAAAGTTGTATGCAAAAGTAGATAACAGGGCCATTCATTTAATTAGTACTTTGCTCAGAACCATTTAAATATGATCGCTTATATATTGTAACTCACCTCTTACTGGACACATTTGTACTGATATACGAATAATTGCTAGTCTAGAAAAGAAGTATAATGATGGTGCTAATATTGAGCATACATTAAGTGCAAGAATACACGTATTTAGATTTATATTTCTACGAATAAACTCCTGTTAAAATGAAGTTTCCCTTTCAGTTCTTCGCATATCACCATACAGATTTACTACTTCAAATCATCTTTATGTACAGGTATTCCGTATATATGAACACACACACACACGCACACACACAGCACCCGCACACAGCACCCGCTCACGCACGCATGAACACCTTGGTTTGATTTAAACGATTTTATAGTTTCGAAAAGAAATCGCCATTTTCCGTCCAAGATAATCTTTAGGGATGAAAATAAACCTTTCTGTTGTTTTGAGATACACATATATTTTTGTAAAGAAGCTCTCTTTCTTTGAAACATCTAGTTCATTCAGACATATATATTTCTTTACACAGAAATGTTTTGGCCTACAGTATTCCATAAATGAAAACTAAACTCACTAAATGTAAATACAAATTCAATACGTTAATGTGTCACAGATTATCAATATGCCTTTATTCATATTAATTCTTGTTTCTTGTCAGAATATTGTTACAGAAATATACTCGCCTTGCCTCTTTCTTATAACACCTAAATATTTCGGAAAACATTTAAAAACACGCAGAGAGATAAAACAGATGTATGAAATACTCAGTGACCTGTATTGCTTCTTGCAAATTAACGGTCTAGCTCAAAGTCTTATCTATTGTGTGTTACAGAATTGAATGCATTAAGCTTAGGTAACTGACCTCCGTAACGTAAATGACGCCATATAAAACAAATGCTAATAGCAAATTTATACCAATATATATTACATTTGCTGAATTAATATAAAGATGAGACAAACTTTCAAAGTTGATACAAAAATGTATATTTTGCATAGGGGAAAAAGCGATGGATTCTTCTTGATAAACCATTTCTTTCCAACTGACATTAGAATATCCTAAGCAAAATGGTTTCAGTATTTCAGTAGAAATGTTTTCATTCATTTAAAAATAAATTTGAAATAAAGGCTAACATATGAAAACATTATAATTTTGAGCATGTAAGTATAATAAAATTATTAAAAAGTATTAACATATATGTCCCTCCAAAATATTTTGTAAAGTGTAACCATTGGTGTGCTTTATGAGGCAATGAAGCACTATACACAAACTCATAGTTATCCATGATGCACGTCTGTATCTTAACGATAATGTCAAGACGAAATGTTTGTTTCATTTTTATAACTATCAAAATACGTAAAGAATTAGCTCTTCAAAGACCTCTGTAATAAAACCGTACATCTCATCACTTTCCTGAAAGATTTTGTTTCTAGAATCAATTGCTACTTTATATAACATTAGTGTTAGCTAAGGACGTTATCGTGTATTTCCTAAAAAAAAAAGTATTCAGCAAGCCTTCTGTTCCCTGTTATACTTTCGTTCTTTAAAAATAAACATGATTCCGCGTTGATGACGTCAAAGAAAAACAATGCTGACATTAAAAGAGCTTGCTTCCAGGTATCGAGTCTTGTGTGTGGTAATTTCAAAATATGCTTTTATCATGCAAAACGATTTGTTTATTATTTTTAGAGTCTCCGCCCTGTTGTCTTGCAGACAATTTATATTTATTTTTTACTCGAATGGAAAATTGCTGAATTATTATTTGTATTATTCTTGGGTCTGTTTTGTTAATATTTTTGTTTGTTTGTTTGTTTGTTTGTTTTTGGTAGGAATTAGAACTTCTTTAAGGAATGTATTAAAGCAGCGGTGATAGAGAAACTTAAATTTTGATGCAATTAGTCAGCATGTTTGTTAAAAAATATTTGTTTCCAACTAACGTAGAAAACAAAACGATTGTTTTGCACTTGAGGACGGGTACAATACTTGTGGTACTATAATGTTATTTTTTCACAGGTAGGCCTACTAACTGACTTTGATAATCCCGCCAGCTTAGCTCAATGTGAGAGCAGAGCCGTGAATTGTAGGGTTCTGAGTTTGATGCACGAGGCGTATGCTCTCCGTGACGATTTTATAAAAGACATTGTGTCTGCAATCACTCCTCCTCCACCTCTGAAAGTTGGCAGCGGAGTACTGGTACAGAATGCAGAAATACTGGTTATGTTAACTGTTGAATCATATCGCTAAACAAACAGACTATAGTCAGTAAAAGCAGTATTACTCAACTACTTACCGGCTTTTTAACTTGACAGTAAACCCTATGTAAAAATGGCCTATGTCCCAATTAAGGTAAAAGATGGCCTAAAGTCCTGCATTTTCGGACAGTTTAATTATATGAGAAAAGATTACTCTGTTTATCATCTGGTGTCAAGGATATACCATACATGAATTCAGGATTCATTTTGTCGCAAAAACTTTAAAGTAATGTCATGATTGTTGTGAGTACATGCCTGTCCACTATTTGAGAAAGGAAAAGTTAATTAGAGTGTAATAATGTTAAGATTAAAATGCATTATTATAAATAATAAAATCTGTAAAAAGATCCCATGGAAGCATAGTATGCAACCAAAACAGAATAATAGCACGAGAGGTAATAAATTATGCAACACCTCTCACGCCCCCTGGCTTAAGCGGAACTCTATTACACATATGTAGAATGGACTCCATGATCCCAAAGGACAAGAAAATGTAATAACACTGAATATTTGATATTAGTTTGGGAAAAGAAACTTTGAATTTCGAAGCAAGTTGTTTGGCGTCAGTACATTAATTCAATGCAGTGAAACATAGTTCTACTGCGTAGAACAATCTGCCTCCACTCTTACTGATGTTCAATACTATATATATTGGCTCGGTATCAACTTCTGGAGAAAGCCTTTGTAAACATGACCTCTATACTTGTTATATAAAAGATCTGCGATGATAAATCTAAATTATGACAGGTTGGATATGGTTCACACGCTCTTCAATACAGCGGCGTATATAATAAAGCTCTTGACGATTAAATTGTCAGACATTAAGAGCATGTAGTGTTATTTAACTATTCTCAGGAATGTATGCATATTAAAGTCCTGTCTGGAAGATCGATCTTAACGCCAACATTAGCTTCGTTTGCCAGAAAACTGTTATTTCTGACATGGAGATATTCACGGGATATTTAAACATTTGTTTCTCAAATTTTGCACTTTTAATTTGTCCTGTTTACTAATCTTAACATTTTTCTATTAACTTCTCAGAATTTATTCGTTTGCGTAGCATTTGAGTCCTTTAGCCCTGTGTTATTATCCTATCACAATTATACAAGTAAGTTGTTGTGATTCAACAAAGAAATAAAGTCTAAACTCAATGTTTCATTACTGTTAAACGAAGCAGTTACTGAATTTCCTAACATATCTTGTAATTTGTTTAACTATTTTTTAATTTTTTAAGTTTAAAATTTTTTATTAAGATTTTGCAGCTTTTAGTATAGAATCTTAGAACAGAATTGATGTTCATGTTTACCTCAGTTCATTTAATCACGTTTTATTGTTCTTACTTATGATTTGTTTGTGTATTTAAAGCTATAAATTGGCGTTTACGATTTGCAGTGATCTGGGTTCTGAAATATAAGAGAGGGTGTATATAAAACATTTACTTTTAGAGTTTCATTATATTATTTTAAGAATCGACATACGTTGTCGAAAGTCAGAACTGATTTGAAATAACAAAAAAAAAAAGAAAAAACAACACCAAATTTAACTTTAATGTGTCAATTTTCTTAGCTTCATTACATATAGTCTTGACTGTTTACCTATAAGCTACAAAGATATTTAATATAAAAACACACAGCGGCACAATCATTCGGGCGTTGTTTTTGAATACTTTCTATAGATGCATAGTGATGATCAGTCTGTAAAATAGCAAACTGTCGCATTGAGATGACTAAATTATTCAAAATATTAGTGAGCAAGTCGCCAAAAATGTATTAAAACATTTTGATTACAACCATTATTATTTATACAAAAGTTGCACATCCTGTAATTCTCAATGTATGTAAGATTTACTTCTTTTATAATAATTATGTTATATTCTTAGAGAATAAGTGTTACATCAGATACCACTGATAACTACAGCTAATATAAGCATGTTATTTTTTGTTTTGTTCACCGAGGTCAAAATCAATCTTATTGCGATATACCAGATATATCAATTCATTAATATATACATGCATATAATATTATTGTAATTACGTCGAATTTCGTTTACCTCAAAGTAAAACTCTCGATCCCTGGGAATTTGAAAGTCCGAGTTTCAACTGTAGTTTTGATATATCGAACTCGCAACCTCTAGGCTCGTCATCGAAAGGTTATAATCAACCCGTTTGGTGTGTGAAGCATTCTACATTTCATGTTTTATATCAATAAAATCTATAGCAAGACACTTTGGAAGCATGGGAAACAACCAATTTATACGACTCGATTTAACTGAATTTTATGAGAGGTAATAAACTGTGCACCACCCCTCATGCTCGCCTAGTATCGGCTTAAGAGGAATTCTAATTTAGCAAATTTAATGTATTGCATTTTCCCAAGAGGACATGTACATATAACACTGTGTGTTGTTACGGGTTTTCAAAATCTGTTGTACAAACTATTAGGAAAATAAGGCATACAACATTTACCATTATGAAATGTTGTTTCATTTATTTGCCTGTCAGACAGAAAAGAAATACGACTTATTATATGTTGGCAAGACATCAAACACTGCTAATGTAATCAGCTTTGATGTGTTTGTATAAATTGGAGATACGTCGTACCAGTAAGATTAATGGTATAATCTACAAAAATATGTATGTTTGATATTAATGATATACGTTTATATTTGTTCTAGTTTATTTCAGTCGTAGTTTTATGTCATTGCTTAAGTACTTCTGAGAATTTGGTGTTATCGTCTTGTCTGTTCTTACGTGAAAAAAAAGCAAACGCGAAGCCGCTATTCATTCTCTTAGCATACCTATCATTTTAATTTGACTTCACATATGATGGCAACTTAAAACTCTCCAAGTCCCTACATTATACTAGCACCTTCTGTAATAGTCACACATTTGTGAATCAAACAAATTACAAATAACGTTACTTATAATTTGTAAATCCACGAATATTACTTTAGTGCATTTTATCCTTCTCTCTAGTATATGCCGATATGAATCTTCTCTCGTATCTATCAAAAGCAGACACTTCTAAAACCTTTGACCGCTACTATACATAAATGTAATCTCAACTATCGGAATGTTGAAGACAGACAATAACAAAAGCATCACATTCAATTTGGCCTGATTTAGCTTCCTCTCTAGAGAAACAAATTTAAAACAAATCACATTCTCCTTGGAAGACAAGCAAAACGTGATTAACACAATTAAAGTCTCTCTCGGTCTGTCGGGAGTCAGTATTATATTTTGTCATTTCATCAGATCTTCTGAGAGAATAAGGTGAGTGCAAGATTAATTGAATAATTGACGAATATACAAAGATCAATCAAGACATGTATGTGTTTTGTTTTTTAGTAAATTTTATTCAACTGTTGAAACTTTCATCATCATCAGCATCAGTAATCGCCCTAATCATTTAATGAATGTTTATTGAAAGTCTACTGATAAATAAAGCAGATGCTAGTTTAAATCAAGTGATAATAGAACAAGATCTGTAAACGTATTTTCAAAATAATGATGTGTATGCATCTGACTACAGTTAGATTTGTTTTAAATTGTATAGACACTCTGTGAAAGGGTCATGGCCAACATTATGTTTATAATCAATAGGTTTTCGATTTGTATAAAACAATATGCACAAGTTCTGCAGTAAAACTTTAGTGCGACTTCGCAGTTCAGTATTATAGAGCAAATCTATATCTCTTTTATTCCACTGACACATACACTTAAAATAATCATGTAAATGTAACTGAAATAAATTTGTTCTTGAGACTGAGCAAATTGAATAATATTTTAACCCTTAACCTGCTAAATTTCTATAATGAACTTGTCCATTTTTCAATTTGGACAGTACCATTAACTATTAAAAGGGGTGCTTACCAAAAAGATACTGACTGAATAGCGAACAGTACAGATCATGATCAGACTGCACGGATTGCAAAGGCAGAATCAATCGTGTCCAGCATGATAAGGGTTAAAGTGAAACTGAAGTAACAAATGACGTCACGCGCTCGATATGAAATTTGAGTCAGTATGGAAAAATATTTACGTTTCACGTTCCGCTGTAATTAATTTATAAATGACTACGTAATAATTACTCTTTATATATATATATAATGTTTATTAGATAGTAAATTGAAAAATGTTAGTAATTCATGGGCTTTAGATGTTAAGTCCCTACTTGATAATTTAGGTTTTGCATATTTATGGAACGAAATGGCTATTAATAAGCATCAATTAAATATTGTAATTTAAAGGCTGTATTGTCAATATTATCAAGAATTTTATGCTAAGGTTGATATTATGCCAAAACTGAGAACTTATAAAATTGTAAAAGATGGTATAGGCTTTGAAAAATATTTATCATGTGTCAAAACAGACGCATATCGTATAGCATTAACCAGACTAAGATGCTCTGCTCATAGAGTGGCAATTGAAGAAGGCCGTTTTAGAAATGTAGAACAAGAAAACAGAAAATGTATATATTGTAACATGAATGCAATAGAAAATGAGTTTCACTTTGTACTTGTATGTCCGCATTACCGAGAAATAAGAAATGCATGTCTTCCTAAATACTATTGCCACTGGCCTACAACACAGAAATTTAAAACACTATTAACTACTCAACAATCAAGTGTTTTAAATAAATTAGCCAAGTTTATATATTTAGCAAACATAAAACGTGCAGCTTATACCGATTAATTGTACAGTTCACTGCGATTATTACATATACTGTTCATTTGTTTAAACGCAACATACAACTTTATTTTGCTTGGCCTTAACCACTTTTTGGATTAGCGATGTGCTATAAATATTTGCCCGATATATATTTGACCTCTTTTCAGTTACTAGTAATCCGTCATTCATGATCCAATCTAAATTTAGCCGTATGCAGATAATGTTGTGTGAGTACGAATTCATGTATCGTTTAAAGTTATCATTGTACAGTGTTGAAAATTATTATGTTTCATCATTCATTGTATATTGTCCATACTCTTCTCATGTTTCTTTGTCACTGCTTATGAATGAATGCATAGGCGAAGAACTGTATATATGTTCATATGCCTAATAAAACATTGAATTGATTGAATTGAACTCTTTATATAGCCTTTCATACCAATGAATGAAAATTGTCTGAAATTATTTTAATGTCAATTGTCAATGCTTACTGCGCTTTATACATGTGTATTGATAAGAGATTTAGTATCAGCACAGCAATGTCAATATGCAACATAATTAGGTAACTAAATAAACTTGAGTAGATAGATAAATTTCATAGTATATACAGATTTAAAAGGTTTGCTACGTTTCGTGATAAGAGTCTTATTTTTCTATATACACTAGAATTTCTAAAATTTCGGAATCAAAGTCCACCAGGACCAGAATGCTTACTTGATTAATGCAAAATCCTGCATTCACAGGAAACATTATAGTTACCAAATGCAACAGAAAACGACATTGCCATTTTATGATTTGGTGCTGGCAATACACATATATTAAAACAGATATTTGACAAATAAATGCGAGGAAATTACAACAATATCCGGTTTGATGTTTTGCAACAAGGGAGATATTTACTATAGATATACTTTGACCTTCAAAAATGACCTTTGGGCGAGTTCATTAACTAAGGTGGATCTGGTATTCGGATCATCTCGGCTGATGATTTACGTAAGAAATAGGTATATAATATAAGAAATTAACCGGGTTGCGATCGAAGACTGCACAGTGTATTGGTAAGTGTGATTGCCCCTGATATATGGCATGCATGCAACCTGTGGGTTCGAACCCCAACAGAATTTCTTTTTATTGTATTATGAATTATAATTCAAAAGGTACGTATCATATTTTATTGACTGGACTTAAATATTTATTGTTTTGAATTATTTTTCCTCTTTTTTCCCATTCGTTTTCTTTTATATTTTTTCTCTCAAAATTTATTTCATATCTGAAAAAAAATAATATTTCAATTCACATACAAGTTGAATCCTTAGATTTGCTGGCAGTGTCGGTTTCTGAATCGTCCGTTGAATCATCAACGTTAATAACAACTTTCGTGAAAAAAGCTGGACAGTATACAATGTTGTTTCAAAAAAAAGAAAAACAAGAGACTTACTTTTCCGGGATTCGAACCCAAACCTACACCTTATACATTGTATGCGACGTTCACTCTAACCTTCTGCGCCAACGTGACAAGTTTAGTACGTCCCATTGGTTGATGTCTTTTATGTACTATTAAATATGTAATCAGCAAATTATAGCACCCCTTTACTTGGATTAGTTCAATATTAAAAGTACATTTACCTCCGAATGCACAACGTATATCTACATGTCTGTGATTTCCTCTGCCACAGTATTATCTACATGTAGTATGAATTACATTTCTACTTATATTTCTTATACAGTTTCTTAAAATGGACAATCTTTTATTTCAGTTTTAACGTCCTGTACTGCAAAAAAATGTTTGTTTTCGCTTGAATTTGAGTCTAACTGTAATACCTTACCATGTACAGAGTTATTGCTCTAAAGTATATGAGAACCCTAGTGTTAATCTGTTTTCATCCATCAGGAATTCTGAAGATGTTATAAAAATACTATTATATAAACTCTACAAGTATTCGGTTCTACATACAGACATAATCGTATAAAAGGAGGAATGGTAGATTTAATCGAGAAAAAAGTTTGCAAGGGAAAATAATTATTATCTTGCATGTAATGTTTCTAACAATACATTTTACAAATGCACATTGCAGAGTTGTGACGAAATATGTACATTTCTGTTGGATAACATGTTTATTTAAACTTTGAAATATAAAATATAGGTAATTGGTGTACGTCCGAATTAAAAGCATCATACTGGACAACAATTATATAGAAACCAAAATGTATGATAACAGAGATGATTTTAACTTAGAAATTGTTGATATTGAAACCTGGATACAGAAAGCCCTTGGGCAAAATCATACGGTGTCTTTGTAAGAGCTTGTTCAAAATTTAGAGGATTTTACAGAACTCTTTGTATTACGAAATGCTGTTATAGCATTGTTACCGCTATCACAGACTGGGGAATGTGTTCACTAAATTTTACCGCAGATCATCCAAACATTTGAAGACGTACAACTCAAAAAACAAGGATGAATATCTAACAAGCCTTAAAATATTCTTAACCTTGGTCTTACACAACCAGTATACTACCTGGGTGTAATGATAAATAACGCAGAACTGGCTATTAAAATGCTTGTTTTTATCAAACATTTGTAAAATCTGTTTATCTGTTATCAAAAGAGGAAACGATGCAAAACTTATAAAACACTTTAACAGTTTGGCCTTTGCTTTTCTGTTTGACAGTGCCTTGAATATTCAAGTGTGAGACTCCATTAAGTTCTACATAAACAGAAACAAGAAGTAGATTTTTCTCTTGTATCTTGCCTAGCCGTGCCCTTAAAGGATATAACTGTTGGTGTTCTGATTCCAGATAAGTTATTGAGTACTGGTGTAATGATACCTCAGATTTTCCATATTCACGTGTGTAACTTTCTACAGTTTTTATGGTACTTATGGTACTTTGTCACTAATGTTAGAGCATATCTCAGGAAGGACCTGCATCATTTACACCTGTCATCTTGTCTGTCTAGTTAAAAATAAAGTTAGTGTGAGGTTGGCATGATCCAAACACGCGTAAACCCCTAGTTTTCTATATATAAGTTACTGACCGTTCCAAGGCTATTTTGAATTAGTATTTTGTTCGTGTTATTCATTATATACAGTGTATATCATCTGGTATGTTGGTGGTGTTACTTCATTACACCCCGCTCCCTATTTAATGGAAACTCCCGCCCACCCAACTCCTGCTTTTTATGCTCCTAATTTATTTGCCCTTCCCCTTCCCTCCTTGTACCATCCTTATTTTGTACATTGTCAATTAAAATGTACCTGTTGATGGATATTTGAAGCTATCTGTCTTCTTTATTTTTCCACTACAGTTTCTTTGTTTCTTCTTAATTTCCGATTTTTTTCTTCCATATTTTGATCATTTACTTATGGAAACTGATTCAAACTGCTTATTATTGTGTCGCTGATGTCAATAATTTGTTTTGTCCTCACATACTTGTACAAGAACAATTCTGAAAGTCCTTTATCAAGGATAAGGACAAAGCAAATGTGTTGACGTTAATTGTAAGAACCTCAGACTAATTTGCAATATCGTTACAAATGAGAAATGAAATCGACATTGATGTCAGGTCCTAGACAGACTTAATGGCTGTTTTTAGGGGTTTTTTTCATTAATTCCAGTCTGCCTTTGTATCAATTCTACCTATGTCGGTAACAATTTAGAAAGTCGCAGACCAAACTTAGTTGTTCATGAACGAAGTCTGATAAATACGCCTCTGACTTTATAGCGAGTAAGATATGGAACAAAAAAATGCAAAGATGTTCACCTTTGTGAAGAAAGCACCAAATTTTGCATGAAATTACTTTAAGGTATCCTTAATCCTACAAGAGGAGGAGACACGCTATATCTGCCCTGGAACCTCCTTTTGATATTGGAGTTGGTTTGTTTGACTGAAGTACATGGCCCCCAATTTTCTTTTGATGTTTTTTTTCAGCACTGACAATATTCTTTAAGAAAGTGTAAAAATGTAAGCTACAGACATTTAAAACGGGTCCTGCTCTGTGCTGTAGCCATTTGACATTTGTCAATTTTATCTAGAATAAAGAAGGCCAGCTGTTTAGTATGTTCATACCTTAATGTCTTTCCCCAAACATGACTTCATATATAAATATTAGAAATGTGAACACCAGGTAATTTAGATGTTTTCATGCTGTCTTTTTCCTTTAGGAACTAGAATCTTATCTGGCACCATTTACAGACATTTAAAATGGGTCCTGCTCTGTGCTGTATCCATTTGACATTTGTCAATTTTATCTAGAATAAAGAAGGCCAGCTATTTAGTATGTTCATACCTTAATGTCTTTCCCCAAACATGGCTTCATATATGAATATTAGAAATGTGAACACCAGGTAATTTAGATGTTTTCATGCTGTCTATTTCGTTTAGGAACTAGAATTTTATCTGGCACCATTTACTGAGTTACAGCTTGATACCTTTGTTTATAATTAATGACCATGTATTGTTTCAAAAGTTTGAAGTCACAGCAGCATATGGTGCACAAACTGGTATGCGACATGGTACACAAGTCACAATTGTTTGCCGCTGATGAAAAACAAAATCACAAAGGGATAAAGTTACGAGCAACCAACACTGATACGCACTGGTATTTTCTATTGTAAAACGGTTTGCTAGTTGTTAGCTGTAGCTCCGTTTGTCCGTTCCAAATAGGTCTGGTACATGCTGACTAATTCCGTAGTAAACCGTCTTTTTTGGCATAAAAACAAGAACAAAAATCCAACAGGAAAAGACACATCAAAGAACGTAGACTTAAAGCTAGCACTCTTTATAATGTGGTTGTGATACTGTCTCAATACGTTTGCAAGGCATAGAATATCTTTACTTATGGTTATACCATGTTAAAAGATTCAAGAAGCGCACATGACAACTGGAAGGATGGGTTGTTCTTTCATGCAAAGAAATATCAAAATGAAGCTAGAGAATATAGTTTCTTAAGCACTTAGACGTATTGAAAGCAAACCCCTGAGAGACGTTCACGTATGTAGCAAATAACCTTGTATAACATTGTATCAAGCAGGTTGTAGACAGGCATTTATAGCATATATTGACATTGCTAATCCTTTAACTGGAAATGGTCAAGAGAACTTTGCTTTAATTATGTAATACGCTTCATAATTAGCTACTATAAGTTAGAGGAAACTCCTTAATGTAACTCCAAGAATACATACGAAAGCAGATATAAATGTATCAAGCCAAGTTGTTTGTTTAGGGTAACCTGATCGTAACTTTTCATTCAACTTTTGTAAGTTCACGAAAAAATGCTTGGGACATTACCCTAAACAAGCAAACATTCTAGAACTTATAATTGCGCAACTGTGAGGTATTCCTAACACTGTATTGGACAAAAGAGCACGCTATGATTATAACCATTTTTATAGTCATTTTACTCGTGCTGAATGAGCTTCATCGGCTATATCGAAATGCAGAGTATACTCAACTCTGACCCACAAGTGCAATGTTCTGAATGATCATTTCTTTATCAGATACATGATATCATTATAAAGACCGATTTGGAACCTAAGACAGAAAATGCACTATTTGGTTATTTATCAAAAGGCTTAATGCGTAAAATAATTGCAGCTGAGTATATTTTATGAAGACATTGTTTATAAACTAATCGATTAATCTTTACCTTCAAAAATTTACATCTAACTCTATTTGGTTTGATTCAATTTATTTCTGTATCGTATTTTCATCTTAAACAATTTTTATATGTAACTATTTGCGTTCTCGGGGTGTCTGCAGTAAATCACTGCACTTTAAAAATGTCTATAGTTATAAGTTCTGTGGAGGGGTTCAGTGAGAAATACCGTCTAGTGGTAAAGGTGTTGTCAGATCAATAGGAAGGCCGTTGATTTAAACCGTACAAATGTTAACCTATCATACTATACCAGTACTATTTTTTCAAGATAGCGGAATTTAGACTGATTCTAAAACTTGAAATCTTAATCAAATTCAAATAAATTAGTATCTTTGAATATAGTATAAATTAGCCATAATAAATACAACAATACATTTAGTTCACATACCATTTTCTTTTGTTGTAAAGAAAGAATTAGGATGATCTTATGCTTTAGTTTGAAGTCACCGATTGTCTTGATAAACATATAAATAATGTTTTGTATAATATGTTTAACATGAGTTTAAATTAGATATTGAATTACAAGAAAAACAAAATAACACCATCTTTAAATGCTCTTTTGAATGCTTAATGATAATATTCATAGGGAAATCGAACTATCGGTACCCCATGTAGGTACATGCACTGTAAAATTGATTATATGAATTACAGTATGTAAGTATATGTGAACTTGTTTTATAAAATACCCTTAATGAACCTCAAAATGAAAAGAATGTTTAAATAATATGTTGATATAATTAAATAGTTGTCTAAAATTAGTTTTGTTTACCTGAGTGATATAATATTCACAATTAAAAATAAAGTCATGTAGTAAATGAAATTTTCAAACAATTTTTCCCCTTTTAGGGCCTCATCTAAGGCATTTGTCAGTGTTCTATATATTAAATGTGTATAAATGTAACCAAATAAATATTATGTCAATAATAGTTACTTATTTAGGTTATAACTTAACCTTTTGGACATTTTGGGGCCTCATTTTAAGCTAATTGAGGTTAGCGAACTGCGTGTCTCCTCTTTTTTTTTGGATTCAGCATACTTAAAAATAGTTACATACAAAGTGTTTGGTGCTTTCTTCACAACAGGAAACATCTTTTTCCTATAACCTACTCACTATTATGGTTGTAACAAAATACTCCCATATAATGACAAAAAATGAATTATATTTTTATATAACTGTCTGGATTCTGTGTTGTTAAATTTTTTGGTACTTTGGGATCATGGAGTCCATTCATGGATGTGTAATATAGTTCCGCTGAGCCGGTGCTAGGGGGCGTGAGAGGTGTTGCACATTTCATTACCTGTCATGAACAGACTCAAACCGAGTCTGTTATTATTCTGCTTGGTTGCATTCTATGCTCCCAATCGACCTTTTTACAGATTTTATTGCGAATTTACAAAGTGCTGTTACAAAGCATGACAGCCGCCAACATAGATGAAAAGAAAGATATTGAACAGACGTGGACAAGTCTAGACTTATTGAAGTAAGGTGCCAAACAATAACGTCCATGGATACGTTTTTGATTCGATTCCAACAAAATGCTCATTACGTCTTTTCACGTTGAAGGAGACAATTATTCCGCCATGTGAACAGAATTACCGTTGTAGTGTTTGAATATCTACCTTTACATTTCATATGTGGTCAGAAGTAGAAATCGCTTGCCCGCTTAGCTCAGTAGGAAGTGCGTAGATCTATGGATCACGGGATCACGACTTTGATCCCTTGGCGAGGCGTTTGTTCTCCATGACGATTTGATAAAATACATTCTGTCTGAAATCAGTTGTCCTTCACCTCTGATTCTTGCGGAGAACAGGTTTTGTATAGGTACAGTTTTCAGGAATACTGGTTAGGTTAACTGTTCGCCTTTACACAACTAAATACTGTTTAAAGGGGTGTCAAACCCAAACAAACAAAAGAAGTGATCATATACTATATTAGTTGCTTTATACTGGTAAAAAGACTTGTATGGCCCGCTGTAAAATTCAAGGAGATACTGAGTGACTGGTTAAAAAGACAATGTCTTGGTTCATGAAAATAAAATTGGAAAACGAGGACAAAAGTCCAACAGAAAAAAAACCCATTCAAAGTGTGCAGCCGCCAATACAGTTATAAAATGTAATGTTTTCTGTGTAATTTGAAATATATTATGAATGTCTTGCTGTATATATGGTTCTGAAATTTGCAATTATGTAAAGTAAGTACTAGTGTGAATTTGAGTACTGAATTCAATTTTCAACTGAGGGTAGTGTTTGGTAAACTAGATGTGTGTCAATAAGACACAGATGTCCCCCACTCCTGTCACTGTACATGGTTTAACGACGCATATAGAAATATTTTAAGACGTAAGCAACAAAAACTTTTTGTACTGCATTGTTCACTAAGTGAAGGGTCACAACTCTGGCCTAGCTGTGATAAATCCCACCAGGTGCCTAACTTCACATGCTATATAACAATTCTCTGATGTTTTATAACTCTCCTTTTTCAGATACATGCGTCACAAACTTGTGCGCCCATGTTTATTTGTGACAATCAAGGGCCATATCTCTAGTCTGACTGACAGAAATCAGGAACAAAATCCAAGGTGCAAAGTATTCCTATGATGTTTCATGACCCTAGGTCAAATACTTTTTACGATATAGGAGTCATAGATGTTATGCCTATTTATTCATATTTTAACTAAATCAAGGGCCGTAAATCTGGTCGGGCTGAGTGCTATCTCTAACAGGTGCAAAACTTCACATGCTGAATAAAATTTTTGTAATACTTTTTGAGATACATGCGACATAAACTTTGACCTTTTTATACATAGTTTTACTAAGACAGAGCTATAACCCTGGTCTGGCTGTGTGAGATCCAATTTAAAACCTCTGTTGCACAACTTTCAAATTGAATGCTGATTGCTAAATAACTATTCTGTGAGGTGTGATGACTCTGGGTCAAATAATGTTTTAAGACACGCATGACACACAATACCCACTACTCCCCACCACCATCACACACTCAAAAATGGGGAAGCATAAAATTGAGCTCGATTTGTGTAAATTGCAAGCATTTTCCTACGTAAATTATTATGTTGATACACCGTTAGTTACCTCGTCGAATATTCAACATATCGCTATTTAAATTACCTTTATTCAAGAAATGTAACTTTCAAATTATAACTTTTCTGATTATTTTATCTGAAATATGGAACTTGATCTTTTAACATGTGATACTTGTTACTTTCAATGACAGTCATTGATTACAGACAACTTAAACGTTTGAGTAATTTGTTTTTATTTTATATCTGGTTTAATGTCAAATCGACAAAATGTATATGTAATATGGAGTGTTCAAGCGCCTTCAGCCATTTTACAAATATACATGGGCAACCTGGAAAAACGTCGACCTCCCGTAAGCTAGTTTGATACCAGAAAGAATCCTACAGCCAATGTGAGGTCTTGAATCTACAGAGGTGACTGATAAGTGATAAGAGTTCAGCAAACTTAAAAATTTTGATATGCCACAAAATGTGAGATTGTGACATTAAGGCTTTAAACATTTGCGCTACAGACTAAAAAGTATAATTCAGGTACGCTCAAAAAAAAGAGAAAGCTGCGTTTTTACGTTCGAGCTCTTTTTGACGTCCACGTGATCTAGTGTGTAATTCAATTCATAGGTCTGGAGTTCGAATCAAAGTTCAGGGACTGGATACTCTTTTTTACTTCTGCAAATACTGTTGTTTTTAATCTGACATTTTGTGTGTGTTTTCGCTTTCCTCACTTTATTTTATGTAGCCATAATACAGAATGCAGTACATTTAAAGTGACAAATAATGAACCAAATATCTCATTAATTCAATTAGCGTCTCTACTGTCGTAATTTAGAACACTGCTACATGTAGCTGAAAGCTCGATCTTTTCCAGCCTATATCCGTTATGTTTACTCTGGGAATCGACACTTACTCATAAAAACAAGGAGCTGTGTTCAATAAACGCTTGATGCCCCCAGTGGCATCCTTGTCGATACAAAGCAACCTAAGTCCAAAACGAGGTCAAGTTCAAGGTCAAGGTCAAACGGAGGTCAGGTGATGTCTGAAGATGAGGAATGGTCACATGTTACATCTGCATTAGTATCAAGTCATTCTAGTTAGGGGTATTGATGCTAGACGAAACGGTCCCATTTGGTTAACCTCGTACGGACGACGGACGAACGGACAGGACAATCACTATATGCCTCCCGCATCAGTAGATGCCGGGGGCATAAAAATTCCCTTATCCGATCCTCCCAATCCCAACCCCCACACACCACACCCTATTCCCCCTTTAAACGTATTTGCGCTTTTATCGATATTAGTTCTTGATTATGAAACTCGTAGAATTTTAGCTCCTATACGCGTAAACCAGAAACAAGAAAACATTATTTCCCTCATGGAATGTATTTCACTTTCAAGACATTTTTCATATACATGTTTTCGATTTGCAAGGAACATTTTCTCCACTTCACCCAAGACGAAATTACTACCATTAGCATACAAGCTGGTACGTAAGCGAGAAAAGAGAACGTATGATGAGACGTAGGTTTTCCAAAATATTTTAAAAGTCTGATACTATTCGTCATCCACTGTCGTCTCATGTGTAGATGTTGGTAGTTACTTGTACAAAACATATTTCTGAAGAGCAAGTAAATCTTCAAAAAATGGTTCTAGAGGATGCAGGCAATATGAACGTTTGGAGATAAAGCGAATGGGGATTTTGTATGTTTGTCAGGGTTTAGTTTCGTTGGATAAGAAAACTGCCAAAATCCACGAATATTAGTCCCTTGCAATTATTAATGATTTTGCAATATCACGTTTCTAAAAGGATCAATATACCCCAGAAACTTTATTCTACAATAAAGAAAGAAAGTACAGTTATTTGAAGTTGTCTACTTTCATCACATTCAACCATTTTTGTTTTCAGTAGTCTCAACAACCTCATCTCCATTTGCAAGCTCTACCGAGGTGAAGTGTATTGCACCCAAGGCTTTTTGTACTTTGACCAAATGACGAGGTACCCACTTTGCACACACCTTCTATTTTTTTTTAATTTTGAGAGTAATGTCACGATTTCAAGAACACCTCACGATAAAATGACCACTGATGCAGCTGTTAGGGAAAGTGTATATATCTCGAGTCTTCTGCTACAATGGCTGCTACAGTAGCAATATTATGAGAGGATGATGACGTTATTTAACGCTTTACACAAAATAGATCTTAAACTATAGATTCTCCATTATCAAGTACCCTTACCTTTTCATAAAAAGTGACTTTGGGTTGGGAAGAATTACTGCTTTAAATTCTTGCAGAATTTGCTTGGTTGGTATATTCAGAAAACAACGAATTTTTATGTAGGACGTTATTTCTTTCCTCCAATGAGCCACCATTCGTACGAGTGTATTAGAGTGTGATGTGTTCAGATATTTTCAATGGCTATTGAAATAATAGTTTCTCCGAAAGCGCGCTAGTCTCCTACAAAACATTTAGACATTTCCTAATGCTATATAGAAAAGTGTAGTTGTTTCTTGCACAACAGCCTCATTGTGGATATGTAGACACGTAAAGAGGAGGTTCTAAAAATATTTAATCATACGCATGCACGCACGCACGCACGTACACATGAACGCACGCACGCACGTACACACGAACGCACGCACGCACACGACATATACAATGCCGCTATGCGAAAACCAACGTTAGAAGTTTGCGACTAGTATGGATCCAGATCTATCACGAATCGCTTTTCAGTTGCAAACAAAAGCTGAAAATGATAAACAGTATGGGTGTAGGGATAAACGAAAAGTATGTATGTGCACTGACCTGGATCTTTCGTGGTCCAGATGTAAGTATTAACTGCTTAAATAGTATCCAAAATATTGGTACACAGTGGCCTATGTAAAGGTCAGATGTATGGTCATATACAAGTAGCGTCAAACGGCCAAATAAATACACACTGCGCATCTAGTTTGGCCAGATCGTCAACAGAAAACTAAAGATGAACACCGAAGAGAATTTGCAAAACAATTATTATTAAGGTAGTTCTGAATGTTTGATAAACCGGAAGTGATGGCGTAACGTCATTAATCGGGATAACGTAGAATAAAGCCTGGATTCGGCGTACGGAAATTAAAATCCTTTAATAAATTCTTAAAACCAGCTTGCAGTGTGCGGATCATTTTAATCATGGGCAAATATCTCAAAATCACGCATACGAACCTATACATTTTATTTCACAATATAAGGCCATATGTTTATTTACAACTGTAAGAAGTTTCATTAAAATCTACATTGTAGAAAAAGTTCTGTTCGCGAAATTGTTATGAAAATTGTGATTTTTCCATAGACTCCCATTTTGAAAACTGACGTGAGGTCCAACTTTTTCAAATCAATCTAGCAAAAAATCAACCGAACGACACTGTCGTTTTTACTTGCTGAATTTTCTAAGTATATTCTGAATTTTTGAATAATCAGGGTGTATTCAAATTCTATTTTGTAGAAAAATGTTGGATCTGAACGTGCAGAACTACCTTGATTAAGCGATAATTATTGCTGAGACTTTGCTGAGACGGACCCTCATATTTGCGACTTCGGCTCATGGTTGCTCGGTCCTCTATATATCTGTATTATTCTATTTGTCCGAGTCGCAGTATAAGCTGATGGTTTAAGGGTGCTGAATCTTGGTAATGTTCTAGACTAAGTTTGAAATTGAAATTTGACACGAAACATAGTTAGGTATTAAGCTTCAAGCAGCAGTATAAAAGTGAACAGGCATATGGATGTAGACAGAGTTAAGGTTAAGACCTCGGTGGATTATGGAAAGGTTAATCGCTCATGCTTGAAGCGTGAGCTCATATTTGTATGGAACTTCAATCCATATACTCATCCTAGGTTGAGTGAACGATTCATGAAATTGGTTGAAATGTAAACGTAGGTGGAATAAGGTCAAAGACACATGTTTCACACCCACTAGAGTTTTGTGCAACAAGGATCACATATTGATTTGATTATCTGCTTGAGAATTAGTTATCTTTCAAACAATCATTATAAACTATTGGTCAATCTAGTCAGAAGCAATGCGACTTAAGAAAAATTTATTTTTCAAGTTTCAATACAATCAACAATCATACAAAATATTTTGTGTGAATGAACTTCATGGAATTTTATCAAAGCTAATAAAAATCAGGATTAGTAAATGTTGCAAAGCCTACAGATCATGAGCTGTTGCCTTTGTGTCGAATATTCTACATAAATATTGCATTTTGAAACTCTGGTATTGTCTTGATTTTATTCGTGGTCTTTTTCTAGTTAAGTCTGGCTCGTAACAACAGCAGTATTATTTTCCGTGTTTGGGAAATGAATAGCGAGAATGTAATTTTATTCTGTATAAAGGAGAAACGTGTGTTTTATACGGTAATAAAGCATCTCTTCCGTTATTATTATTATTATTATTATTATTATTATTATTATTATTATTATTATACCAGATGTCTGTTTATGTACTGTTCAGTTCTGTAACACTTTTTTCCGATTAATATGATTCTAAATAAGAAGTAAAGAGCATCTGAAAACAACATGCACGCTACTCAATCAGTCTATGATAGGTATCAATCTCACATCAAGTTATTAACCGATAACTATGTGTTACACTATTAGTATAGCAGACTATGTATTTTGTTCTAACGTTTAGATATATTATGTAATATATGATAATCAATCATTATGAGAGGTAACGTTACGAAGAAGAAAAAAACGTTCCAATGTTTAGTTCTTAATTTCTTAGTATGAGTTTTAACGCAAAATGAACTTTCTGGCTGATAACTGACATTTGAAATTATTTCATACATATTTTAATACACTTAGTTGAGCTTATAGTCTACAATTAATCAAACAAAATCATAACGTTAAATTAAGTTATTAATAGAATTTACTTTTATAACTAAACTTTTTAAATATTCAATATAGAAATGTTGAAAAAAAGTTACCATGAAACGGTGTTATTTATTTGCCTACATCAGTAATACAATATTAGTCGGTTTAGTTTCTCTGTTATGCTATTCTGAAACGCATTGTCTGATTGAAGTTTCTACAAACTATTAAAGGCTTTCAAAAGGTCCTTTCATTTATAAAACTACACATTTTTATCGAATTTGTAGACATTTTTATGATCTTCTCCTCTTCTCCAGACTCTGACTCTTCTCGCTGTTCTGACTGCTCTTCTCCAGGCTCTTCTCACTCGAAATCCCCATGCTTTCTTTTGCTGACCGTTAACTTCTCCGCTGTAATGAAAATTCTCATTTACATACACAGTCAAAAGGTTGTGAAACAATAGTCAAAGTGCTAGAATCAGACGGCCGGTATTTCAGCGAATGGTGGCTGATTTCTACCTTATCGTGTTGGCATGTTGGCGAGGCGAAAACATGACAACACGAAAACTCGACAAACACCTTATTTCTCGAGTTTTCGTATCCTCGTGTCGGCAGGGTGAAAACACGAAAACCTGTAAACACGACAAATGTAATATGTATCGTGTTTTCGTATCCATGGTGCAAAATCAGAACAGCACGACTAATAAAGGCACAAACATGATACATTATACCCGCCAAGAGAGATTAGGATAAAACTGAAGGACGGACGACGACCGACGACCAAACTGATATCTCTACCGCAAGGTTGTGGCATGATAAGCCAGATCTTATCTCCTCCGTTTGTATGTTTTTCCTAACGCAATAATATATCAAATAATGTTCAGATAATCCCCTTGAAAAACCAGTTATCCTAGATGTTCACACTTCACTTCGTCTACATAGACATTTAACGAATTAAGACGAGGACTGTCGGCATCTAAGACGACCGATATTTCAAGGGAACTATTTCAACATAATTTAATTACATTGTGTGTGATAGAAAAACAGTTCCAAATGTTACGACGGATGATTTATAAAATCAAACACACCGTCGCATAACAGCCGCGTATACCCCAGTCACACATACGGCGCGGATAGCAACGTCTAGCCGCGGATAGAAACGTAGTAATCAGTATCGATCCGTACCTGAGCCGTACCTGAAAGTAGTAATCCGTATCAATCCGTACCAACACTTGGACAAAAGGTATTCAAGACTTATCCCAAACTTGCAAGTTTCTCCAACTTTTGAACATGCACAAAAGTTTGACCGATCCGTAGCCATTTGAGCGTGACTTTAGTCCAACTTGGTTGAAACTTATTCATCCGTAGTTAAACATACTAAAACGTAGTTATCCGTACTGAAATGTACCTTGCCGTATTGATCCGTAGCTGAACGTAGTTATCCGGGGCTGCCCGTACTTAAGCGTAGTTCAACGTTGTTCACCGCAGGCCCGTCCACGCGCTGAGCAAGTTGCCAGGCGCAGTAACACGTAGTTCAACGTAGTACTTATTCGCGTCCTGTATTTTTTGTTCCCCGTTTCTCACCATTTTCCCGTACTAATACGTACTGCTCCGTACTAATCCGTGTCCGCCACCCCACAGACCAATTCCATCCGCAACGTATCTCAACGCACGGACATATCCGTATGTGTGACTGTAGCCTTAGTCTCAACATAAACAACGCAGGTAAATATATTGGAACAAACAAAACTTAACATTTATCTGTTTACAAACATCTTTTCTAAAATGGCGTGGGAGAATTATGGTTCCTGTGTGCACGCGCACTGTGACCATCTGGAGCCCCAACATGTGTCACATTCCATACATGTTCCCGATGGACGAAAAATTATAACCTGAAAACATATCTTTGAGTTTTCCCTATCACATATCAAACGAAATTATTTTAGCATAATTATCCTATAAACCAATATGTAATAACAAGTCGTATGGTTAATATAAGACGGAACATCGTCATTTTTTTCAACCAAGGGAGGTATATCATACACTATATATCACTTTAAAATTATTGTTGTTACCTCCCTTATTCAATTAGAATTTCAGTAGGCCTAATATTATATGATAAATAAATGTATTTCCGACAGTAAATTTAACAAAGAATAGCGACGTATTTTGTACTTTTAATTCGCGTACAACACCATGCATACCTGTATATTGTCTACTGACATAACAAATCGAATAAATATCAATAAATTGCTTTTGATATAAAGCTAAACTGTTCAGCATTGTATGCGAGAAAGTTTCTATATAATATTATCGTGAAAAGTGCCAATAATACAGTGGTCAAATTTATCATGAATCAACATGGAAAACTTCTTATTTTACATACCCCTTCCAGGGCCTCATGTCGCACGCACGCCGTTGCTAGACCGTGATTTTAATTACGTCAGTTATTCAGTAAGAGCTAAACTTTATTTTGAACAATATTAATAAAAATGTAGACCTTAATCTAGACCCAAAATTAAATAGCTTTAAAAACTGTTTGAAACAATGGGAACACAGAAAACTAACATTACTAGGAAAAATTACAGTGATAAAAACCTTTGCATTACCGAAACTTATATATCCCTTTACAGTTTTACCGGGTCCGTCTGAAGAAAAATTAAAGGAAGTAATAAAGATAATGTATAATTTTATAAGGAACAATAAACCAGAAAAAATCAAAAGAGATGTATTACAACTTGATTACGAGAGGGGAGGACTAAAATGATAAATATTGTGTTTTTTAACTCGATAAAAGTCTTTGGATAAAACGATTTATGTGTAACAGTGAAAGTGTGATTTGAGGTACTTTCTATAATGCAATTCTCAAATGAGCAGGGGTATTTGAATGTAATTTAAATGAAAAAGACATTGAAAACATGTATAAAACAACTCATTTCTTAAAGATGTTCTTATTGCATGGCATACCATTAAGAAGGTTAAATTAAATGACATAAGTGGAAAACAGATAATCTGGAACAACTCTGATGTAAGGAGTGGGAATAAAACGTTTCATTACAAAGAATGGTATGAAAAAGGAATAAAATATTTAGAACACTTATTTGATTACAGGGAAAAAAAGTGTTTTATTCTTTTGAACAATTCAAATACTGATACAGTCTGGAAGATAATGAAGTCCTAAAATATTATCAAATTATCACCAGCATTAAGCCGGACCTAAAAGAATCACTTAAAAAAGAAAACATTATATACACTACTACAGACAACCTGCGTAATAAAATTTAGGCAGCAAAAGCACCAAACAAATTACTATACAGCAAACAATCAAACGTAAAACTCAAACTAGAAATAAAATCAGAAAAGACCATCTACTGTTGAAAACAATAACATAAAATAAAACAAAATTTATAGACAAATTTTTAAAGCAACGATAGACATAACAATTAGAAACTTCCAGTATAAATTTTTAATGCGAATGGTTTCAACAAATAAGTACTTGTTCAAAGTGAAATTGTCTAGAACAAACTTGTGTGATTTTTGTAACATGCAAGTGGAAAGTATAGAACATCTATTTTTGGAATGTAAACATGTTCAAATTTTGTGGAATAGACTAAGTAACGTTCTTGCAGAAAAAGGAATATCGTGCCTGTTCAATCTAGAATGTATAAGTTTTGGCATTGTGCAAACGGGGTTAAAAAGCAATATCATAAATTTCATGATTTTTTTTATGAAATATTTTATTTTTCAAATGAAAAATAGGCAAAAGGTTCCCGTATTCAACCAGTTTTTATCCTATTTAAATATAAGAATTTGTCTAGAAAAAAGAAATAGCAATCATGCAAAATAAACTTGATTATCATTTGAAGAAATGGTTTTTCTTAAATCTTTAGTATGCATCCTTACCACGTACATCACTGAGACACACGAAATAATATTTGAAATAATCTACTTAAATGTAATTAAGAGCGCACATGGGTATACTCTAAAGTACGTTTTTTTTTCTCTACTTTTATCTTATAAAGTGTTAACTTTCTTCTCAATTTAAGCGTCTTATCATGCAAAGTGGATACATTTATTTTTTTTTTTGACATACAAAACAATTTAATAAACAAAGCTGAACGGGAAATAACTGCAATTGTTTTATGTATTTCAAAGATATTACTTCTGTTTTATTATTATATGATAGGTCTGCAGAATTGTACAAAAACAAGTGTAACGTGTTTGTATGATGTATGTCATAAAAGAGAAAAAATGAATTATAAAAAAACAACTTTATTTTGACAAACAACCATTGATAAAACGTTGCAGAACTAAAACAAAAGTTACAGGTAAAGAAACTTTTTTTTCTGTCCGGGTTTGGGTATTCGCTAATTGTATTTCATTGGCAGACAGACCTGATTTGCTATCATTTTTACTTGGTTGCGTTTTAAGTTGCTGTCCTATCTTAGTCTTGATTCAATATAGGTAGATAAAGACATGATCCTTTCAAAAGGTATGCAAAAATTGAAATACTGAAGATGATGTTTCATTCTGGCAAAAGGATGGAATGAAAAGTGGATCGCTTTTAATTAAACGTGGTCTTACTGCAGTGCTTTACAGTGACAATGATCAAATCACCGAAATATGAGACATAAAACAAACAAAACCTATCTTGAAGTTCATTCGACGTCTTCAAGGGACATTGATTCAGAAGCAAATAATACACGTCTGACATCAAATGAAAACTGAAAACTCAGAACAAGATATCTACCTTGGACTCTCTTGGTTCGGGGCAGCCGTAACCGTGTCCTGTAAAATAACAGAAGTATTTTGAATAAACAGTATACCTATTCTTGTAAAGAAAGTGTTGTTCTAAATGAATTGAAATCAGAAGGACACAAATAAGGAAATTCACCATCTTCTTTGCCTTTTCGTGGTAAGTTATATTTAAAGAAATAATAAAGCTATAAGAACGTACTACCTTATGCATACACATTAGAATAATCAAAACATTTAAAAAACCTGGTATCAGAAAGAATGGTCTTGAAATATTAAAAGGAATACAAACTAAATCTACGTATTCAAACATATTGACGCAAGGAATAGTACAAAAAAAACAGAAAAGAAATGCTTACTGGTACGTCCTTCATGCAGTCATCCATGCAACCTTCGTAGTCGTCCGCTGCGGCACAATCATCTGAACAACATTGTGACGCACATGCGTAATCCATAAAACATTCTTCTGTTTCACACACATCAATCTCCTGCGATTCCTATTTTTGAAAGTACATATTATAAAATACCCAATGAATCATATGACTCACAAAATCGGGGTATTGCTTAGGTCACAGCGCATCTTCTACTGTTTGCAGCTGTATTTTAGAGATAATGTGTAAGTTTGCAAAATTCGAATGGAATTGTGTAAATAAAGGTCATAGAATTGGTACCCTATTCGTCGTACACAACTATTAAAGAACTGGACACCAAAATTGCAGTTTGCTATAAATTCTAACAATTAAGTCGGGTCATCTCCTCTGTAAAAATACCTTTTGTACTTTCACCAAAATAGAGGTGATTTAAAGAAGAATACAAACTATTTATAACTACAATGGCTTCTCTAATTATTCTAATTATTGAATAACTAGTTTACCCGAAAGGGGCTTAAGCAGTATGAAAAGATAAATAGATAGATAAACAATTACCCGATCTAATTTATCCTCAAGAGCTTCCAGTAGCCTTCTCTCTTCTTCATTCAACTCATCCGTCGCTTGTACTGGAACACAAAATCATGTTGAAAAAATTAAAACGGTTTAGATAAGATGGAAAGAAAATTAGATAAACCATGTAGTTAGAAAGTAAAGCATCATCTGGCAGGTGGCTTATCTAAGCAGCAGGACAGTGTAAATAAATCCCAGCCGGATTAATTCCTAAGATACACAATGACCTGATATGTCAACACACAAATACTTATGTAAATAAGCGAAACCCTATATAACAATGGCAACTCAACAAGACAAAAACATCATCTAGTGCATGACAAACAACATGCTTTTTAAACTCTTTCACCTGTTCCGTCGGACATATTCAAAGAAGAAATTATAATGTCTTTCTTTTAGCGCGTTATAACTATTCTAATGATTATTTGGGATGAGTCCAAATTACTGTAAAAAGTAGTAAAGATATTTACCATTCTGGTTCCATTTTGCAACCGCGAAAGCGATGAAACAAACAGTCAGCCACTTGAACATCTTTATTTACGTACACCTACTCACAACGTGTGGGGTTGAACAAATGCTTTCTTTGCTGTATGCCGATTTTACCTGTATCAAATTATAATTTTGTTATATTAGACCTTGATCTTTTTTACTATAAAACTTATTAGTTTGAAAACGCGGGCATTCTTTAATAACAAAACATTTTTTTCTATCTCGTTGATAGTTAACCAGAACGTGAGATACATTTTTGGCAAATTCTAAGTTCAATTATTTGTTCTGTCGAAGGAAAGTCTGGCAAAAAAGATGCAGTAACGACGCTGTCCAAGCCGTAATGGCAATGCACGCTAACCATGTTTCCTAAGGACGGAAGGATGAAGTCTCTTAGTCACAGCACAGTCCCAATACAATGGCACAGTGTTAGTGTTTTCAGCAGTGGAGGCGGGGATGTGAATTGCTGGCATTTGCAGGGGGCATGGTCCTGCTGGGACTCAGGCGTCGAAAGATCGTGGCTCCAAGTAAAGTTGAATACCGATTCTGACTTCTGCTTATTGTCAATGCTGGGCATATGTATTCGACTCGGTCCGTTTACCTTGCAACACATTCACAAGTACGTCTACGCAGTAACCGTTTCAATACAGTGTCAATTCATTGATAGCTAGGTTTAGTGTGCTGGCCCTGGTTATGCCTTATTGTCTAGTGTTCCTAAAAACTCTTTTTTGTACATTTGTAATTCGTGCGTTTTTGTTTGCAACTCTCATTACGGGTTTTGGTTGGCATACCTGGTTCTTAAATTAGTAGATGATGTCCCAAATTGAACGTTTATCTTCACTTTGATTTTAAACTTTAACTTCATAGATATTAGAATGTTATCCCTTTTCCGAGTTTTATATGCCGTCGTTATATTTTGAGTGTGTCGAGGACGTGGATCGGATGAGTGCATATGAAAAGGTAAATTTCTTCTGTTTGTTATCAACAGGATTTATTTTCAAGTATAGTTGCTCCGTTATCACGCTTGTCTCTCTTACCCCTCATTCTTTAAAGGAAGTTTAAAATACAGTCCTTATTTACATAAATAAATTATATTTCTCTAGACTCCATAAATTTAGTAAACAATTATAAGCATGTCGCCGTTTTTATATTATCTTCAACTTGATTTTTTTTGGCAGATTTCCTCTTTGATGTCTTTTATCTACTTATCCGAAAGATATAAAGCGGTAATAAATTGTCTCCATTTTAAACTCAATTTAACTTTTTTACAGACTTCCTCATAGATATCTCTTTATCTATAGATAAAAAAAATCTTCCTTTTTCGGCACTTCTTTTTTTATTTAAGAAATAAAATATTTATTTTTCGGTGTTCATGCGAAATGAACGACAAAATAGGATCGGCAAATTCATGAATCGCGCTAGCGATTCCTGTTTAGTTTGCCGATCCTATTCTGTCGTTCATTTCGCATGAACAATGAACAAAAATATTTTATTTCTTATATTTACATCATATTTCCTTTCCTTTTGAAAACAATATTATATTATAAATTGCATACATTTTGTTGCATTTAACATTAAAATCAGCTTCCCGGCCATTCTGTTCACCAGATGGAACAACTGCAACGTCATCTAAGGAACGTTCTCCCTGCCTATACGCGGACATCGTCAAAACAGCGGCCCATTACAGTGCTTTAGGGTATAGCGGATAACTAACTAATTTTTCCTGCATTCCAATTCAAAGAAATGACAATTATAGTTTTTTTTTCAGTATATCAGACAGAAAACATTAAAACTGTCAGCTTTTCATAGAAATTCGTGTGTTTTTTCTCTCCACGCCATTGTTTACATATGAGCTGATTTAGGGTGTACAGGATAGCTTTGGTCATTTTTTACATTATAAGTTTAAAATCAACATGTTAACAAACTTTCCACGACTTCTTTAATATGAACCAGAATAATAATGTATTCTCTTTTCAAAAACATTCAGCTTTTTAAATTTCTATTAAATACTTTTCATTTACTGACATTTTTTACATATACACTATAGGGGATAGCTTTATTTTACATTTGATGACATATGAAAAATAACACAACAAGCAAATATTTAAAATGTATGTCAGAATGTCTGTTTGCATGCCAGTAAAAGAATGATATGAAAATTTATACAATAATTCAAGTCTAAATATAAAATTTACCAATCTATCCTCTATACCCTAAAATCCGCTATACTCTAAAGCGCTGTATCACTTAGCGGCGTTGACGTAATTTTCGCGCCTTTCCTTTTGCTGTTCATACGAAATGAACGTCATAATTTTCAATAGAAAAGAAAAGGGCGAATGTAAATAGAGTTATTTTAGATATAATTTATAAGTGATGCATGTCTTATAACGTTTTAATCAAATTAAAATGAACAAGTTATATTTTTTTATTTTATGTTTTTCGGTGGTTTATCGAAATATAACGATGAATTATATCCTGATAAACTCACTGGCCACTCAGTGAAAATTATCAAATCTGATACCCGGATTTAATGTCAAAAAGTTTACCGAGCGTACTGAAAGCCGGAAACAATATGACGATGACGTCGTTAAAATGACGTCATCTTTGCGATGCTTCCTGATAAAATTTCCCGCAAATTTCGACATTTTATTGAAATAAACACAACAAAAGTAGAGTTTTAGACATAAAATAAACAGAAAAATTGTTGGTATCGATGTAATATCACGGTAATTTCACTCGTGAACACCAAAAGTTGTTATTTTCACTCGTGGCTGCGCCAATCGTGAAAATATCACTTCTGGTGCCCACTCGGTGAAATTATAACGTGATATTACACCGAAACCAACAATTATCCTCTATATAGACTCTATAGTTTTCACTCTGTTTTATTAACGTTTCGGCCTAAAAGCCTTTATCAAAGTGACAAATCACGAGTAATTCTCTACATCATGGCGTCTCTCAATACAACAACAAATATTTACATTCGCCCTATTATTTTCCATTGAAAATTATGACGTTCATTTTGTATGAACAGCAAAAGGAAAAGCGCGAAAGTTACGTCATCGCTGCTTAGTGATAACCTTCCGTCTGGTGCACATAATGGCCGGGAAGCTGATTTTAATGTTAAATGCCACAAAATATGTGCATTTATAATATTATCTTGTTTACAAATGGAAAGGAAATAAAATGAAATATAAAAATGATACTATTTTTTTCGGTGTTCATGCGAAATAAACTACAGAATAGGATCGGCAAATTAAACATGAATCGCTAGCGCGATTCATGGATTTGCAGATCCTATTCTGTCTTTCATTTCGCATGAACACCGAAAAAAATCATTTCATTTCATAAATACAAACTCGGAACTGACGTAACGTTGTTAAACGTCAAGTCCCGCTAAAAACGAAACACATTTATGATTCATAGGGGAATGTCTATAATTATCCTGTTAATATTTTTCATTCATACAATATACTATCATTTTAACAGGATAACTATAGACATTCCCTATGAATCATAAATGTGTTTCGTTTCTAGCGGGACTTGACGGTGACGTTTAACAACGTTACGTCAGTTCCGAGTTTGTATTTCATTTGTTGTTGTATGAAGCACTATCAATAAATGTATGCATTATCATATCCCACCCACTTAATATACCTTGAAATGGTACTGGATCTCTTTCAGAGATCTTCGATCTCTTCGAGAGAGCTAACTTGCGTATACATGTTTATTGATTGAGCTTCAAACACCTGTGTATTGAGAGACGCCATGATGTAGAGAATTATTCGTGATTTGTCATTTTGAGAAATGCCTTAAGACCGAAACGTTAATAAAACAGAGTGGAAACAAGAATGTCTTTGAACATTCGATACCCCTCATGGTAAAAACAGTGTTATATCTTTATAGATATTGTCGGGGCAGTTTTCAGTAAAGTGTATGGCTTTTTACTGCCCCATCGTTTTGTATTCAGAGGCAATATTTTTTGAATACTGCCAAAATGATGTAAGAACTTGCTATCAAACTGACAGAGAATGACAAACCATCAGTAAAATATGACCTGTATGGAAAATATGTTGATGGTAAAACTATTCAGTATTATTAATGTCAAAATGTCAATCTAGCATTATTATCAGTCTTTCTGGAATGTCATTCTAACATTAATGTCAGTCTTTCTGAAAAATCAGTTTATAACAAATTACTGTTAGTCGGTAAATATCAGTCATTATCGTCAGTCTGTCGAAAAGTTCAGTCTTTTATCAATGTCAATATGTCGGAAATATCATTATGTCTTTATTGTGAGTCTATCAGAAATAACAGTCTATCATTATTTGTCGAAAATATTAATCTGTCTTTAATGCAAGTGTGTCGGAAATGTCAGTCAATCATTATTATCAGTCTAGAGATCTGTCGGAAATGTTAGTCTGTCTGTCGAAAGTATTAGTAGGTCTGTTGAAAATATCAGTCTGGCGAAAGTGAAAAATCACACACTGTCTGAAGTGTCTGTCTAGCGAAGAATGATAGTCGTTGGAAATATCAGTCTGATGGACATAACAGTCTGCCGGAAATGGCGGTCTTACATTAATGTCAGTCTGCCGGAAATAGCAGCCTATCATTAATGCAAGTCTTTTTGAAATGACAGCCTATCATTAATGCAAGTCTTTCGAAAATGGCAGTCTATCATTAATGTCAGTCTGTCAGTCGAAAATATTATTTAGTCTGTCGGAAACATTGGTCTGTCGGAAAATTCAGTCTATCATTATTATCGGAAATGGAGTCTATAATTAATGTCAGTTTGACACAAATGTCAATCTAGCGTTATTATCAATCTTTCTGAAGGATATGTCTGTCATTAACCTTTATCCAGCTGCCAGCTGCATTTGCGACCAATGTAGACCAACATCATCCTTGTAGGCTGATCATGGTCAGCACTGTTCGCTATTCAGTCAGTAAATTTTCATTGAACACCCCTTCGAATAATAAATGGTACTGTCCAAATAGAATGACGGACCATTCCATTTTAGAAATTTACCAGGCTAAGCGTTAAGGTAGTTCTGCACGGTTGATAAACCGGAAATAATTGCGTAATTTCATTTATCCAGATAACACGAATTAAAGCCTGGACTCAGTATACGGAAAAGAAAATAGTTTTATGAATTAATTGCAACTTATCAGTTAAACGGTAATATTACTATCTTTTAAAATACAGACTATGAAATTAAAGCGCTTGACAGTTAAATCATTTAAATCAGCATGTAATGAGAGGATCCGTCTGTAATCCTGGAAGCAAGCACGCCGAGCTATACATTTTATTTCCTTACTATAAATCTATGTCTATTCACGACTTCGACAAATTCCATTAAAATTTGATCAAAATTGTGATTTTCTGATAGACGCCCTGTGAGGTCAACATTTTTCAAATCAGTCTAGCAAATAAATCAAGCAGTCGTTTTTATTCTCCGATATTTTCTAAGTAAATTCTGAAGTTTTGAAAAGTCAGGATTTTTATCAAATTCTACATTGTAAAAAACATGATCCAAACGTACAGAATTTCCTTAATGTCAAACTTTTCGAAATGCCATTTTATGATTAATGTTAGTCTGTCGGAAATCTCAGTTTGCCAGAAATGTCAGACAGTCTGTCGGAAATGTCAGTTTATCATTAATGTCAGTCTGCCGGAAACAACAGGTCTGTCTGCCAAAAATGTTAGTTCGTTTCTTTTTCGGAAAATTCATGCTGGCTGAAATGACAATGAGTTGGAAATATCAGTCAGTTTTTATTGTCAGTCTGTCATAATAATAACTATAAAAATATGGAAATAACAGTTTATCACTTTTTCATTCACCAAGAAATGTCAGTTTGTCTTTCGAAAGTATCAGTCGGTCTGTCGGAAATATTAATCCGTTGGAAATGTCAAACTTTTAGAAATGCCAGTCTGTTCGTAATGTCCGTCTGTCGGAAATGTCAGGTTGCCGAAAATGCCAGTCTTTTGGAAATGCAAGTCTGTCATTATTATCAGTCGGAATTATCAGAATCTGTTGAAAAAGCAGAGGCGCATTTATCGCGTTCAAATAATATTTATATTAACAATACTGACTAAACTAAAGTCTTTCTGAATTTCCAATACTAGATAAATTTGATGGAGGGCCGCCGACATTCGGTCAAACACATCTGCGTTTAACAATTTTCCCTACTCATTTTAATATGTTTTCATATTCATAATTACAAATAATCATTCACATTATATCATAGCAATGAGTGAGGTAAAATTGTAGAAGGTATTAAAAGACATAAGTGAAGCAAAATAAACATATATTTACCTCACGTATATATTCGCTGTGGCTCCGTACCAAATAAATGAATTGCGCCACTATGTATCTTATATGTATTAAACTCCTCCCCTAGAATGAGGTGTCTAACGCGGTACTGTAAAGTGTTTGTAGAGCTGCATTCACAATTAATGTCGTATATAACAGTTATAAATTCGGTGTTTTAGTGATAGTAAATATTTATACTGCACTTAGCTGCACATTTATTTAGCGCTCACTATTCTAAAACTAACACACAGTACTGTTTATTCCAACAAATAAACAAAATACTTTGAAGTAATTTTTCGTATTTTCAATAAGGAATCGATCCTACCGATTTTCGTCAAAACTCGAGATCGATCCCTCTACGGTAACATGCGATATACCGAATGAGATATATACTATATGTGCTTCCGACACGTGAACAGAGCGTCTGACTTCGAATTTTTTGGAAGAATACGCTTTTTACTTGTGCCAGATATGCGTCCATATCACGTGTCAGAACCGTAACGTCTTGCACATCAGTACAAATATCGATATATCGTATATATACACGTAGTGTGCACTTGTAAATAAAAGCTTCTAGTGAGCACAGTTAACATAAATAAATATACTTCTCCGGAGGATGCGCCTATCCAAGAGACGGAAATTACCTGTAATACAATACAATACGGGCAGTGTTGTTTTTACTCCAAAATCTACCTTTAAATTGATAGGGAATCGATCCTACGCGTAGCATCGATCCCTCATGGTAACATGCGATATACCGAATGAGATATTTACAATCGAATTAAAAATGTGTAGACAGTTCTTTTCAATGTTATGTAATGAATTGAAGTCGCATCGATTCCCGATGAGGCTAGTGCCTTCTATTCTATAAATCAAAGAATCATTTATTATATATAGTGCACAAGCAATTTCTTTCATAATTTGTTCCGTCTTTAACATTTGAGATGCAATAAATACATACGATAGCTTTCATGACAAAAACTGATCGAGCTAAGCTTCCTATCTAAACATGTCTATAAAATCAGAAAGAAATCATTTTTATAAATATAAGTGCAATCAAGCAATACCTTCTTCAAATCAAAGCTTTGAGAGGGTCGTGGGTAGGGGACTGGTGTTCGATTTTCCTCCTTCTTATCAGTCAATGACTGTGTGGTATACTAACGACTACATTTACAGTTTAGTTATTATCAAATACTAGGCCACTTGTAAACATACATTGTAATAAAATATTTCAAAGAATAACTTTTATCTTAAGAGATGAAACCAAAAGACTAGACGTTTAAGACAAATAAATACTATAAACAGCCTCGTAAGAAAGTACTCGCAAGTCGTCTTTATATAAATCTCACACTTATAAAATCCATTCACGTCGAAGGACGGGGTACCCACCTTGCACACACCTTCTATATTTTCGAGAGTTACGAGGGCGGTTAAAAATAACATAGACTTTTGGTTTCGGATGACGCATATAGTGTAAAGTGCAATGTGAAATATATTATTGTAATTCGCAATCTTTCTCTTATTTGGTCATACATTTTTGCTGATAGGCAAAGCGCGTGGAACGTTTTAATTACCATAGCTACGCATTACCGGCGCAGCCGCATTTTCATTTGTCATGATTTGAATTTCATCGCTGATATTCGCACTGATAGAATACGTTTTCGCTAGAAAATATGTCAAAGTGCAGCAACACGTCAGGGCGACATGCACCATGAGTATGGCATCATTCGGACGTAGGAGACGAAAGTAAACAACATTTGAATTAAATGAGTATCACTGTTTGTAATGCTTGTTATGTCGTCATCAACTCGCATAGATAATCAGTCAGTTGTTTAGTTGCGAAATATAGACACCGTATGATGTTGCTCGAGGGGCATCTCCATCAAGGTTGGGGAGGTTGACAATTTCAAAATTAAAGTCGTCTCTTTTATCATGTATTTTCATTTCTTATTATTATTCACAAACGTTAAATTTAAGTCCAAAAATGACGTTTCTAAATCTGAAGTATTAGACTTGTTAAGCTGTAACTCTGTAGCGTAAAAGTATTTCACCCTGTCTGAAAAATATGATATTACCTTAATCAAAACGTTTCCGTCTTTCCTCAAGGTTTATGGAATACTTTGCAATTTACAGCTATCTGACAATAGAGAGTATCAAGTCCAGTTAAAATTGGTACTTAGTCAAATGTGAGTGCGTGCTTTACTAGCATGACTGTTAAATTAAATTTATTAAACTGCTCGTATTTTTTGTAAAGTTGATATTGCAAATGTATATGTCAGGTAACATATTGCTAAGTTTATTACTTTTTATCATGTGTTACTGCTTAAGCCGTAGCTAGGGGGCGTGAGCAATGTTTGCCTTATTCTCGGTGCTTTTGAGGGATCTACTTTTCAGATTTTATTAACTTCACAACAGCGGGTGTTAAGTGCTGTGTGGCGGCCGTAAAAAGTCGCCCGACTTCATCTCAGTGTTACATTTTCTGGTCCTTTGGGATCATTGATTCAACCAATCTAGATTTGAAGATTATATACTGCTTAAGCCGATGCTAAGGGGGTGGGGGCGTGGGCAGTGTTGCATTTCCGATTACTGTTCATGAACAGATTCTGCAATTTTCACTGTTTGCCTTGTTCTCGGTGCTTCCGAAGGATCTACTTTTCAGATTTTATTTACAAAAGAAACCTCTAGGCATGTTAAGTGACATAAAACTACTATTATATAGACTAGAGCATAATACATGTATCTTTATATTATTAGTCTCGAGTCTCGTTTTTATCAAGTACATGATTTTTCGTTTCAGGAATATTTGGCCGTCATTTTATGGCGGAACTAAAAGTTTCAAAACAGAAGGAGAGAAATTTATCTAAATGTATTCATTTTTCTGTTACATGAAAACACGAATCCCGTAACATCATAAGGTTACATGTTTCTTTTTACTGGACTGTTTTATGTTTTTACAGAAATAATATTTCTATATGAATCTCTTAAGTAACAGGTTTTATAACGAACATGGCCCGAGCAGACTTACCTTAAACGCAGAAGGTTATGTTGCTTTCTACGGGGTAATATTCGAGCTTTATTTCAGCAATACCACGATCAATGCAAAATATATTGAAGTAAATTATTGATATAAGGTTCTAGCTAAATCGAATGTAAGGGAGACAGTCCGGGGGGGTTTGTTTAAATTTAGTTATTACTTTATTTTGAAAAGTCATGCTGCTTATTTAGAGCATCTGACAAAACAACGAAATTCAACATAAATAACATAACATAATCATACAAAATATGGAAAATGATTTTACACAATCGGTTATCAAGGAAAAAACACTCGTTATTTCTCGTTATAAGATAGCCATGCTCGACTTTTCGTTACTTTATGTTTCAAACAATTATTAGTTAACTATTGGTAAAACTAGTCAGAAATAAGGCAGTTTAAGCCAACATTCATTATTCCAGTTTCACACCAAACAACAAATCAGGTAACTTAAGAAATATTGTACATACAGTTTATTAAAAATATAACACTTGGTACATTTGACCCCGGCTGTAGGAACTATTAATCACTATCGTGATTAGTAAATATGATTGTGTACAGAGATCAAAAACGGTTGTCTTGTGCCGGGTATTCTGCATAAATATTGCATTTTTTAAGTTTCTGTTATTGTCTAGAGTGTATTTGGAGCCTGCTGGCTCGTAACAATTCCAGTTTAATTTTCATGTATTGGAAATGAATGTCTGTTTTAGGAAGAAACATGTGTTTCATACGCTATTCTAGCATAAAACAGTTGTTCTTTTCATTTTTGGTTGATGTTTTAACAGAAAAGAAAACCTGTGTTAGCAGAGAATATCTCGCATTCACGCGCTGTTAAAACACATATTTATATACATGTACAAGTATGCGCGTTTCGTAGCAAAGCATAAACTCCAGTGTTGAGACACAATGTATTTATTTACTAGATTTTACGCGTTTCACGCGTTTTATGCTAGACCAGCATTAGCGCATGGTCACACTGTGTTATAACATCTTCAGAATCCTGAGGGAAACGTTGGTACCCTCGCCCTGCCGGCAAAGGTACAATTAATCCAGATTGCTTCTACAAATGTTAAAACATGAAACACATGCGTTATCCCTACAATAAAGCATTTTTCTGTTATGTTCTGCTCAGTTCTGTAACAGGTTTTTCTGAATAATATGATTCTAAATAATCAGAAAAAAACATAAAAACCATCTCGCACGCTACTTAAATAGATTACATATTGATATGTATCAATCTGACATTGATTTATTACTAATATATAATGTGAGCGTTCAATTCATTTTTTTAACATTCAGCTGTTTTATATTGTATTTAATAGACGTGGCGTGAAGAGGAAAATAAAAATAATACCATTAAGCTAACTACATGTATTTAATTCTTAATTTCTAAGTACGAGTCTTAACGCAAAATGATCTTTCTTGTTGATTACCGAAATTTGACATTATTATACTTAATTGAATACAGTTACTTTTGATTATACTTTACAACTATTTAAACATATTCATAAAAGTTAAATTAAGTTATTGACAGAATTAACTTTTATTACTTGACCTTAACTTTTGAAATATTCTGTACAGAGAAGTTGGAAGTAGCGATATTTCTATGTGTTTACACTATTAGTAATACAATTAGTTTATTTCATTTATAGTCGGTTTAGTTTCAATATTTTGCTATGTTAGTCGGTTTAGTTTCTCTATTATGCTAGTTCAGTCAGTTTAGTTTCTATATGATACTCTATATTATGTTATTTTAAAATACATGGCCTGATTTTGAAGAATTCTACAAACTTTAAAAGCTTTCAAAATGTTCTTTCATATATATATATAACTGCATATTCTTGACGACTTCTAGACATTTTGTCACTATCCTACTACTGTAGGCACGTATCTTGCCAGTATTACAGGCACAACCCTTCTCGCAACTCTTCTCACGACTCTACGGAATCGAGCTCCCCATAATTTCTTTTGATACTTGTTAACTTCTTCGCTGTAATAAAGATTCTCATTTATATAGGACACAGTCAAAAAAGCAAATAATAGTTTTAATTTTTTAAAAGTAAGTATCTGGCGTCAGTTTGGACTGATACGTGATTTATTCAGTGATGATCGGGTGTTTTGCAAATAGTTCAGTATTTCAGTCAGACCGAGACAGCTATTTATTTTACTTGGTTGCGTTTTCAGTTGCTCTACTGGCTTGGTAATGACTACTAGTTATTAGTAAATAAAGTAATGGTCCTTTGAAAAAGGTATGCAACCATTTATATACTGACGATGAAGTTCCATTCTGGCAAAACAATGGGTTGAATAGTGGAGCGCTTTTAATTAAAGGTGGTTTAAATGCAGTGCTTTACAGTAGATCTAACAATTAACAAATCAGTACCGAAATATGAGACATTAAACAAACTGTCTTTAAATTGACTAGGTGTGTTCAAGGGATACTGATTCATTACAGACATCGAATGGAAATTGAAAATTCAGAACTAGATATCTACCTTGGACTCCCTTCGTTCTGGGCAGCAGATACCGTGTTCTACAAAATAAAGTAAGTATCTTAAATAAACAAGATACCCTGCATTGTTAAGAAACTATTGTTCTAAATGAATTGATATCAGCAGGAGACAAATATGGACATTCACCTCTTTCTTTGCCTTTTCTTGATAAGTATATTGTTTCAAATAAATAATGAAGTAATAAGAATGTACATGTATTACCTTATGCAGGGTTTCAGAAATCTTCAAATTTACATAAAGCTATTTTTGTGTTTTACATAACATGCCTTCTGTTGCCTTTGCGTATGTTAGGGTTTCACCTGGCGGGGATAACTTTTATTTACGCTATCCTGTGACTTTGGAACATGGTGGGGGTAAGAGTGAGGTTAGGTGCACCATAAACCGGTTTAAGCTCCCCAGTGGTGGTTTTGCCACTGACCGTTCCAAGGCGGTGCCCCACTGTGTTCCTGTGTTTGTTTGTTTGTTTGTTTTGTCCTTGTGTGTTTGCTTTGTGTGTGTGTGGTGTGTACATGTGTTGACCGTGTGCGCGTTTGGGGAGGCTGCGTTTTTAGAACGCGGCTTTCTCTGCTGGATAATCTTCCTTGTTTTAGGCAATTCAGTTTGGAAGTCTGTAAATTGCATACGCATAAGAAGGAAGAAAACATTTTAAATACATGTATTTAAACATATCGACGAAAGATATAGTACAAATTGGGATAGAAATTGCTTACTGGTACGTCAGACATACAGACATCCATGCAACCTTCGTAATCGTCCGCTGCAACACACTGATCTGAACAACATTGTGATGCACATGCGTAATCCATGAAACATTCTTTTGTTTCACACACATCAGTCTCCTGTGTTTCCTAATTTTGAAAGTACATTTTAAAAATACCCAGTGAATCATGTGACCCAAAAGGCGGAGAATTGTTAGGTCTCAGCTCTGTTTTAAGTTCGCAAAATCGGAATGAAATCATAATGATAAATTTCATTGAACTGGTACCCTATTCAAAATTCTTCGGCTCGACTGAATTAAATATAATGGCATGTCATACACAACTTTTAAAGCGCTAGACACCAAACTTGCAGTCTGCTATTAATTTTAACAATCAAGTCGGGATTATCTCCACTGTAAATAATACCCTTTGTAATTTCACCAAATGTTTGTAACTTGGAGATTCAAACGAATTATTTAAAACTACAATGGCTTCTCTAATTAATTTAATTATTGAATAAACAATTACCTGATCTAATTTCTCCTCAAGAGTTTCCAGTAGCCTTTTCTCTTCTTCATTCAACTCATCCGTCGCTTGTACTAGGACATAAAATAAGGTTGAAAAGATCAAAACGGACTAGTAGATAAGATGGAAAGAATATTGGGTCTTTTTTTCGTCTTTTGAAGACACAATAAATGCTTACAACAAAAGAAAAAAGACCAAATAAATAGGTAGAGACCCAACAACTACGAAATGAATTTTATTGGAGATCCAACAAATAAGTGTGTATATATATCCAAAATGTATTGCTGCTGAACAATACGGACGATACAGCGGGAAAAAGATTAAAGGAAACGCCCTTTTTGGTATTACATATTTTAGCTGAGTAAAATTACAAGTTAACAATCTCAACCGGTTTCACAATTAGGTGATAACTTCAGGAGAATGTTAATTACGACGTCGTCAGGCAATGACGTTATCAATAATGACGTCGCTTATGTAAATGATAAATATTGTAAAACTGTCGTTTGCAATATTGGAAAAATAGCAAGATAAAAAATATCATTTAGGGTGTTTTTAAAACATCCTATCAAGGAGTCTTTCACTTGTTCACATTCAAAGAAGAAATTATAGTGTCTAACTTTTGATGATATTCACTTGTGTAACACAGCCATTTGATTAATGCCAACTACTGCTTTATAACTAGTCTATTCTTTATAACTATTTGGAATGTTTGGGATGAATGCAAATTATTGTAAAAAGTAATTTAAAAAAAATCATGATTAAAAATATTTACCGTTCTGGTTCCATTTTGCAACCGCTATAGCGATGAAACAAACAACCAGCCACTTGAACATCTTTATCCACGTACACCTACTCAAACTGTTGGCGGTTGAACAAATGCTTTCTTCGCTGTATGTCGATTTTGTCTGTATCAAATTATAATTTTGTTATATTCAACGTTGGTCTGTTTTTACTATAAAACTTATTAGTTTGAAAACGCTGGCATTCTTCAAGTTAAAACATTATATTTTTCATATCGCGTTGATTATTAATTCGAATGTTAGGCACGTCTTTGGGCAAATTCTGATTTTCAGTTATTTTTTTTTTTCTGTCGAAGTGAAGTACGACGAAGAAGATCCACTAGCGACGCTGTCCAAGACGTAACGGGATTTCACGCTAAAAGTACTTCCCTAAGAGCACAGTCCGAAGACAAAGGCAATCTGACTAAAGTACTTGATCTTCTAAACGAAGATCTGAGAACGACCCATTCACATTCGTCTTCTGTATATTTTGGATTTCCAATATTGCTATTTTTATTTTCGCAAATCTATTTTTGTTTGAACCAACCAGACAACTTGTTCGAATGTCAAAGAGTAAGAAAAATTTGCAGTTAATCCAGGGCTCGAACCCGGAACCTCTCATTTACAAAGCAAGTGCCCTACCGACTGAGCTAACCGGCTATCTGACATCTTTCAACATAAAAATTGTTGATATCAAAACCCACGGCTTTTAAAGCTTGCAGGATATTGTAAGGTAGCTTTTGATTGGCTAGCGGAAGGGTTGTCAGAACGAGGCCATGAATAGCTCGTTGTCAGATCCTATGCGTAGCGTAATAGGAGATGTACTTTAGTCAGATTGAAGACAAAGGTATATTGTTGGCGATTTCAGCTGCGGAGGCGGGGATGCGATTTGCCGGAATTTTCAGGGGGCATAGTCCTGATTGGACTCCGGCGTTTGAAGATCGAGGCTCCAAGGAAAGTCGAATACCGACCGATTCTGACTCATGCTATATTGTCAACGCTAGTCAGGTGTGTCCGGTTCAGTCCGTTTAATATGCAAGACCGTCACAACCACAAAAGCCTATACTGCCAGAAGTACGTCTAGGTCTCATTTGTTACTGTATTTATAGTCATATTTGGCAAAACAAATTATATTGTCTTGTCTAAATTCCCTGGGATTGCAGTGAGGTAATCTTAATCCCTAATTGGCAGCAAAACATTTAAGAACATGAAAAGGGGCATGTTCTCGGTCGTTACTCTACGTAGCATTTATGCTATACTGTGCATAGAAGGGCGGATGGACTGTTATTTAACTAAACCACTGACTGGCTGACACAGTAACCGTTTCAATACAGTGCCAATTCATGGATTGCTAAGTTTAGTGTGCTGGCTCTGGTTATACAGTAGTGTCTAGTGTTTCTAGCATTTCTTTTTGTACAATTATAGTTCGTGAATATTTGTTTGCAACTTCCATTACGGGTCTTGGTTGGCATAGCTGGTTCTTAAATTAGTAGATGATGCCAGAAATCAAATGTTTATATTCACTTTGATTTTAAACATCAAACTTTATCGCTATTCCGAGTTTTATGGATCGGTGCATATGCAAAGGTACATTACCTCTTTTTGTTATCACAGGATTTATTTTCAAGAATATTGTCTGTCTCTTTTACTCCCAGTTCTTTAAAGGAAGTATAAAAATATAAAAGCCCTTATTCAAATAAATAAATCATATTTCTCGAGACTCCATAAAATCAGCAAACAATTACCAGCTGGGCATATCGCCTTTTTTAAATATCTTCAACTTGACTGCTTTTGTTTTATCAGACTTCCTAGCTAGTCCCCCGAAAGTAATAAAGCGGCAATAAATGGTCTCCGTTTTTTTTTAAATATCTTAAACTTGTTTTGTCAGACTTCCTCTTAGATATTTCTTTTATATTCCCACAAAAATATTCAGCAGTAATAAATTGTTAGAAGTATAATCAAACGGTACTCTAGCGATATATTTAGATAGATATATAAAACATCTTATTTTTTCGGGCACTTCTTTATTTATAATGATATAAATTGCCTTATTTAGTTATTTTAGATATAATTTATAAGTGACGCATGTCTGATAACGTTTTGATCAAATTAAAATTAACAAGTTATATCTTTATAGATATTGTCGGGGCAGTTTTCAGTTAATTTGTCTTCGTTATATTTCTACACATTGTTTATGGCCTTATAGTGCCCCATTCCATCTTGTCTTCATGTGCAATGTTTCTAAATACTGCCGAGATAATGTATAAACTTGCTATCAAATTGAAAATGTCAGACTTTAAGTAAACTATGTTTTGGTATGGAAAATGTATTGATCGCAAAACTATCCAGTATATCAGAAATGACAGTATATCATTCATGTCAGTCATTCTGAAATGTCAGTTTATAAATGATTACTGTCAGTCTGCCATAAAGTTCAGTCAATCTTAAATGTCAGTAAATGTCGGAAATATCAGTCTATCGTAATTGTCAGTCTGTCAGAAATAGCAGTCTGTCTGTCGAAAATATTAGTCGTTCTGTCGAAAATATCAGTCTGGCAAAAATAACAAAAGACAGGCTCTTGGAAATGTTAGTCTGGCGAATTAGGGAAATGTCAGTCTAGTATTTTTTTCAGTCTTTCTGAAATGTCAGTTTGTAATTAAAGTTAGTCTGTTGGAAATGTTTATTTACGACTGCGAGAAATTTCATAAAAAATCTACATTGTAGAAAAAAATTCTATTCGCCAAAATCTAATCATAATTATGATTTTCCATAGATGTCCATTGTGAAAACTTGTGTGAGGTCCATAGTTTTCAAATCAGTCTAGCAAAAAACCAAGCACACGACCCTATCTTCTTTTTTTTTAATTTTCTAAGTATACATGTATTCTGAAGTGTTGTAAAATTAGGGCTTAATCAAGTTTTACATTGTAGAAAAAATATCCAAACTTGCAGAATTACCTATTTATCAGACTTTTCAAAATGTTAGTTAATGATTCTGTCGGAAATGTCAATTTGTCAGAAATCGGCTAGCCAGTCTATCGCAAATGTCAGTCTGTCATTAATGTCAGCCTGCTGGAAATAACAAGTATGCCTGCCGAAAATATTAGTCGGTTTGTCGGAAGTATCAGTGTGTCGGAAATATCTGTCAGTCTCTATTGTTAGTATGTCGGAATATAACTATATATAAAGTAATATGAAATAAGGCAAAGCCTCAAAGCGAACTCAAAGAAATCAGGTTTAGCTAAAAATATATACATCATTTATATGAAACAAAGAAACTGTTCACTACTCAAATGAATTCGCGAGAACCTATTCCCTTGACAAGAAAGTCTACATTTAGTTTCATCATACCTGTAACAGCAAATATCATACGTTGCGAAATTTATGGGAAGCCGGTGCCACGGTGACGTCATTACCTATTTTCCGCGTTCACGTGTCTTATGCTTATTAATGGCATTTTTTCCCATTTTCTTGCAAATGCTTGATCTTTAAAAAGAAAATGATATTTTTTTCAAACACCTGGATATCTATCTAGCGTTATTTTTGAGTGATGAATAAATTTCAGCAATCGAATAAAGTTCGGTATTCACTGCGGACATGAGTATTTCCTGTCAGCACCTGTCCGCTAGGGTGCGCTTTTTAACAACTTCCGACGAAACTTTTAAAATCCATCACCAAGTGTGAAAGTATACCTGCGTTACCGTAAAGCTCGATTCTTCAGCAGGCCATTCGGGCTTGCTCTTCGAGCTCGCTATAAAAATTACAGTTTATCACTTTTTCATCCACCCAGAAATGTCCGTTTGTCTGTCCGAAATATTAATTTGTCGGAAATGCCAACTTTCTGGAAATGCCAGTCTGTCATTACTGTTCGTCTGTCGGAAATATCAGTCTGTAAGAAATGTGAATCTGCCAAAAATGAGCAGTCTTACGGAAATGCCAGTCTATCAATCTGTCATTAATGTCAGTCTGCCAGAAATGTCGGTCTGCAAGAAGTGTCATTCTATTAGACAATAATCTCTTTATCACCGTTGTTGGAGAATCTGATAAAAAAGCAAGGGCGCATTTAACGCGTTCAAATAATATTAACAATACTGACTATTCTAAAGTCTTTTAGAATTTTCAAAAATTAAATAAATTAAAATAAATGGAGGGTCGTTGACTTGTGGTCAAAGACACCTGCAATTGACAATATTTCCCTGTTCATTGTAATGTTTAAAGGCACAGGCCTCCAGATTTTGGCCAAACACGATCCTTCTTTAAAATTGAAGTTTGCCCATATTTTGAACATTAGAATACGAGTTATATGTTTCTGATATCAAACAAAGAAAAAAAGATGACCGCGTCGGGAATCGAACCCGGGCCGCCGCGGCAATAAAAACGTTTTCACTGGCTACGGAGTATTTTGTGTAAATATAGATATTTATAATTAAGGCAGGTTACCTCGAGTAAAGCGTTACAAACGCTTTTTCGATTTTAATTGTAAAACTTAGTAAAAACAACTAATTCTCATTTGTTTCCATAACATATAGTTTGCCAGTAATTAAGTTTCAAAGCATTCATAAGAAATATAGTATTTAATTTCCTGATACCTAAAAATCTGTAAAAAGATCCTTTAGAAGCATAGAATGCAACCAAGAATAATAATAGCAGACTCGGTTTGATTGGAAAAAAAATATCTGCTTTTTTTTGTTGTTGTCGTACGATCTGGTGGCAAGTGTTTTAAAAGAAATAATCATGCACGTAATATAACAACGAGGTAAAATTTTAGATAGAATTTAAATTAAAATAGTATAAGACATAGATGAAGCAGAAAATATATATTTACCTCACGTATGTATTCGCTGTGTTTCAGTTTCAAATATGAATTGCACCTTTATATATCTTGTAATATGTATTTCACACCTGCCCCCAGAAGGCGGCGTCTAACGCAGTAATGTTAACAATGTATTCGTAGAGATGCATTCGCAATCAAATGCCATATATAATAGTCATAAATTCTTTTTTTAATGGTAGTAAATATCTATACTGCATTTAGCTGGATATGTATTAGGTGTTCACTATCTTAAAGCTGACACACAGTACTGTTTATTCTAACAAAAGTGTTTCAAGTCAATTAAGTCAAGTCAAGGAATATTTATTTATGAAAGTCGGGATAATTACACTGGTATACAGTACACAGAAAACAAAAGTTCTGAAGAGATTTTAAAGCCGATTCGCAAATGAATAAACATAACGGCATCAACATATTACGTAGCATATAAGACAATTAAAAATAGGTTAGATAATAGGTAGGAATATGAATTAATAGTTACTATAATAATATCAACTTACATATACACTAAAATATGTTACGATATCACAATCATCTATCTAATGAAAGAACTGGGTTCTAAGAGCATAAGAGCTAAGCAACATAAAAGGCAAAATTAAAAGCTCTGTGAAATTTGCTGTCTTGACCTAGGTCTAAAACCTGCCACAAAAAAGAGATAAGATCCTGCGAGACAAAAAGAGCACAAGGGTGCGACCATTAAAAATATCTCCCCAAATTAATCTGAAAAGAACTGATCAGCAGTTTCCTCACAACACAAACAGAGGAACATGCATAAATAAATGAAGCTGCAGAATACATGGCTAACAATTATCAAGCATAAAACATTGAACAATTATCAAGCATAAAAACATTGAACCATGATTCTATTCACCAGCCAAGGTGCAGGTCCCCCTACCAGGCGCATGCAGAGTAATTACACGCTGGTCCACTCCAACTTCCAATCAGGGATCTGAACTGACTGTACGATGAGCACCGTCTGAATGAGTCCGGCAGCGAGTTCTACATCTTGGCTGCCGAGTAGAGGAAAGAGTTTCTGCTATACCTTTTAGTTCTAGGTTGAGGAAGATCCACACAGTTTGCATACCTAAAATTATATTTAGAATTTCTAAAAGACATAAGATCATGCAGATAATGAGGTCAATATGTTTATGTAAAATTTTGAAGGCTTCTTTAGCGATACTTCTCATCCCTCTGACCTTAAGAGATGGCAGTCCAGAACGCTGTAGTAAATTATGATAAGAACTTTCATGATTATCATAGATAAAGCTAAACGCTCTTTCCTGTATTTTTTCAATTTTCTTTTATTTGTCTGTCCTGTAAAATGCCATGTTAGAGGACAATAGTTCAGGTTTGACATAATAAAGGAATAATGCATTGTCAATCTGCCAAGTTTGTTTATATTTCTACCAATTGTTTTTTCATGACATTTAATTGTCTGGCAGCTTTTTTACATATATTGGCTATGTGTGTATTAAAATCCAACATAAAATCAAACGTAACACCTCGAAGTTTAACACCGTCTTCACGTTTAATATTAACTCCCTCAAGATCAAAAGAAAAAAATAACGTATGGGTTTTCATGCCAAGGGCAATAGCCTGGAATTTCTCAGGGTTTGCCCCTTATAGGCTGAACACCACTAAATCCAGCTGTTCTTTATTTCATATAAAATTCCCTCATGTCATAACGGTTTTTCAACATTTTCTAGCATATCAGATTTTCAGTGACTTATATTCCCATAAAGAACTAGATCGCTACTTTAGAAAAACAAAAAGAAAACGAGGTGTTAACTTTTATATAAGAAAACTACAGTTCGTTAAATACAACCCGCTGAATTTACTACTTTTCGCTTCTTTCAATTTCTCTTTTCGTGACATTAAATTCTTACGCCGCCATTTTTATCTAGCATGCGATAGGAACATGACGATTTCTATAGAATACAAAGTGATACATACTGAAACGCGGTAGGGTAAAAGTAAGCACGTTGCTGCCGAGAAAATGCACTAGGAAAGGAAAAAAGATTAGTACTATTTATATTTGGACTACTTGTGACTAGACCTGCGGAGGCTTACATTCTATTTAGTAGTGATCAGCCTTCATACGATTTTCACTAAACCACTTGAAAAGGACTGATTACACCAAACAGGAAGTGACTACACAGTGTAACATGTGAAGTAGTCCAAAATGTAGTGCCATGCTGTTGATGAAATCTGGTATAATGAGTCATTTGAGGATGTGACAGTTATATTTTTGGCTTAGTTTTATTGCTTATTTATTGAGGAAAGATCTAGACCATTTTCATTGTGAATTTCCAGGAAGAAGTCTTATTCTTTGCTACACGGCTATTTTCATGGGAGCATTTTTAGAGGGTGATGTTTCTCAGAACATATTTGTTTTCTAATATATAACACAACAGGTCAATATTTTTTGACAAGAAGACATGCCATACTAAATGACCATATGTGGTTTTCATATCATTGAAATGCTCTAAAGTGCTGAAAATGCGATCTGAATATTTTATAGTTTATATGAAATAAAGAAGGAACTGAATTGGTAGAATGTAATCATAAGATTCATACTATCATCTTCCAGGGTTTTAACCAGAATACTGGGACATTTACTTTTAAAAGACAGAGTATTGTCATGAGAAAGAGAACAATTAAAGATATTTCAATTTCACTGTTTATGGTGTATTTTTTTTTTAAAAATGCATATTTACTGACTACATATTGCTGAATTTTAGGTGTCAGAGGTGAGATGGTGTTTATTTTACGGTAAAATTGTGTGATTTGAGTGCAATTAATGGGGAAAAAAATGATATAATATGGACTACCATGAAAATGAGGTCTGAATATTTTATTGTTTATATGAAATAAAGAAGGAACTGAATTGGTAGAATGTAATCATAAGATTCATACTATCATCTTCCAGGGTTTTAACCAGAATACTGGGACATTTACTTTTAAAGGACAGAGTACTGTCATCCGCATAATTATATAAATCGCTGTAAAGAACAAACTCAAAAATATCATTAATAAAAATATTGAAGAAAAGGGGGCCAAGGATTGAACCCTGGGGAACACCTTTGACAATCGTTTTGAAAGTACTAAATTTATCACTAATTTTGACACACAGTTTTCTACCCGTTAAATAACTGTTTACAACTTCAAGAGCTGTTTCAGACTAACCATAATGCTTACATTTTAATACAAGTAAGTTATGTAGTAGGCAATCAAATGCCTTTGAAAGACCATCAACACAGCTGCTAGATACTAATCCTGGTCTAGAGCCTGTTTCCAGTCTTCAGCAATTTTCGTGAGGTGGTACAGCATCTTTGGTCAGACCTAAAAGCACTAAGCATAGGGTTAAAATATTATCTAGATGTTCAAGCAGATGGGTGTACATGGCCCTCTCCAAGATCTTAGACGTTATTGGAAGAAGACTAACAGGTCGGTCCTTTCCTTTATCTATGTTACTATTTTTCGTTTGGATAGGGACCACTTGAGCAATTTTCATACTATCTGGAAAGACACACTCAGTAAAAGATCTAATAACAAGTTTAGAAAGTGGATCTGCTATAATCGGACTGGACAGTTTTAACATTTTAACAGACACATTGTCATATCATGTTGCTTTCCTGGCATTCATACCATTTAACTGTTTCTTAACAAAAACGTCATCTATCGGTTTGAAATTTTTTTTTCTTTACCTTCCATTATTTCGTTGATTTTCCGAATACTTGTATGATTTAGGTCAAAATCCACTGAACTATCTCCAATATCCTTAGCAACATTTACATAAAAAATGTTAAAATATCACAAATTTGCTTTTGATCTGTTACTAGATTAATATTTTTTTTCTAATAATACTGTGTTGTTTTTTTTTTTTTTTTTTGTGACAAATGGTTCCTTTATTTCTTAAGAAAGGCTTAATTGTACACCAAAAATCTTTACTCTTGCTCCCACCAGAACATCTTTCAATAAAATACTGTCTTACTGATTTCAGTCTTGCCTTGTTTACTAGATTGCGTATTTTCCTGTACCTATGCCAATTTCTGTCAGATTTTACTTTCTGGAATTTATTAAAGAGCATTCTTGTTTTAAAGACAAGTTTCTTTAGTTCAGAATTCATAAAAGAAGCCTGACATCTGGGTTGTTTCCTGGTTTTCGCTCGTGTATGTTTATCAAAACACTTAATAATTTGGGAACCAAAATCTATCGCAGCTTTGTTGATGCACTGTTTGTGTATGACATTATTAAAATCAACATTATTTAAATCATTATAAAAAGCTTGTAAATCAAACTTTTTAAAAGACCTATATGTAATCCATCTAGATTTACTACGTGGGACATCAGAGTTCAACTGAAAACATACCATATTATGAAAGTCACTGAGACCACAGTTAAAATTAAGCACTTCTACACATTTATCAGGCCTATTTTAGAAAATAACATCTATAAGACTGGATTCAGTTTTAAAACAAGTTTGTTCTTTGACCGTATTCGATAGATCAAAAATATCACATACAAATGTATCTCACTTAGGTTTTTACATTTATCCGTTTGTAGGAGGTCATAGTTAAGGTCCCTGAGAAACACAAAATTATTATAACTTATAGTGACTTTGTCCACTGTTTTAATAAAATCATCATAACATTCTGATTCATTAGAGCATGGTGGTCTATATAGTCCGAAGATAAGCCATTTAGTACCATTTAAGATAATTTCAATTCCTACAGACGCAACAACGTTAAATTCCATCTGCTTCTTTCTGTCGGCAGCCAGGTCTGACCGGAGTTATGCAAGGACTCCTCCACCATAAGCCGACCTGTCGGCCCTAAATGGGTGGTAATTTTCTGCTTGAAATTGGGCATCGATGAAAGAGTCATCAAGTTTCGTTTTTGTTATGAATAAGAGGTCTATAACATTTTTCTTCAATAACTCTTTCCCATGAGGAAATTTATATCTATTACTATTTATGTTTAAATAACCACATATACATTTATTTAGGTTCTTACTTCTGGCATTAATAAGTGTTTCAAATATATCAATATCACTGTCTTGTAAAAGGCTACTATTTGCTTGCTCCGTAAGTATACTTTCTTCGAAAATAGAGTCTGAAAAATGGAAATGGTCACATCTGGACATACCAATGGTTCGGTGGACTGAGAAAGTTCAGAGTGTACATTTCTTGTGATATTTTAGCACACCGGATATGCCACCATAGTTGGCACACTTCACAGTAAACTGCTCTGTGGTTGGTTGCAACAGCATAATCCACACGGGAAATGAACGGGTCCTGGATTTAATGCAACATCTACAGAGATGATAGTCAATATAAAGCTCAGGCATGGTCTTAGGCTTACTGCTTCTGATTTTCTGCGACGATTGTGAATCATGTTATAATATAGTTCATATATCGGACTGAATTTCTTCTGTATTTGAATATTATAGTGTACATTTTTGACGATTCATAATTGCATGACATAGGGTTCTCATGTATCGGTCTCGAGCACAGATCTTGGTTGGCTAGACTGACTTTGGTAACGTTTATAGCGTGGTTATTAGGTTCATTGTAGTTACTGGCATATGTTACCTCTCCGCTTGGGTACTATATTAGCAACGCTATTGTTAGGATCACTAGCAGACTATGTAGATGAACTGGCCACATTCTTTAGGTTTTCAATGATTACATTTATGCGGAAGTAAACCAAAATTGTTGTTGTTGTTATCCGATCTGGGTCGTGTATGGGATCACCCAGTGACTCAAGCGTCCATGTACACTGACTGCAGGAAAAACTGTCCAAATTCACGTTCAGAGCCGTTCTATGTAAATTTTTGGAAGATAAAAACTATTGATAAAAAGCGTCTAGCAAAGGTTTCCTGTGATAGTTTTCTTCTAAAAAGGTGATATTTTAAATATGTTGATGTCCTTAAAAGACCGCGTACATCATCAGGTGAGACAGCTTTTTCCTCTGATATTTATCTATTTTTACAAAAAAACTTTGAAACAATTGTTCATATTTTCAATTTGGGTCTGCTTTATCATTAAGAATTCTCAAATGACGAGTTTTGATGTGCGAGAAATTTGTTCCATCTAAAACATTCTAGATATATTAAATACATACGAATAAATATGGCTTAAGATCAGGTTACTAATATAAGTTCACTCAAACAGCACCTTCAAATCAAAGCCTTCGGTGGGAGGGTGAATGTGTATGGAGACAGGGTGGGGGCTACTTGGGAGAGGTTTCGGTCGATTTCCCCCCTTGGTATCACTCAATGACTGTGTGGTATTAGCAATAACGACTAGATGTACATTTACAGTTTACCCATTAACAAATATTAGGCCAATTGTAAACATGCATTGTAATAAAATCCTTAAAAGAACAACTTTTATCTTAAAAGATGAAAAAGACTGAACGTTTGAGACAAATACTATAAACAGCCTCTTAATAAAGTATTCGTACGCCCGCTTGATACTCTCGCACTTCTTTCTGCCTTTAATAGAACACGTTATAAAATAATGGTATGTTAATCGAATACAAAATATACTTTAGGTCTATGTTGAACTCCGTGCGATCTCAGATGAGTTAGGAAATTACATCTTAATTGTTGACATGACTCTAGCTGTAGAAAGTGATGTATCCATGGGCTGGACTTCTCTGTTTTCTTAGAACTTACAATATCTACATGGTCAGTTTGCTCTGAATGCAGTCTGTATTGTAAACACAGACTGGGCACTATCGTTGATAATTCATCCGCGGTGAGCATGAATGGCACTATTTTAAGTAGTGCCTGGACTTAGATGTTTTAGGATGGTGACACTCAAGATACGAACTTTGTGATTTTTAGAGGTAAACTTATAATCTCGTAGCAGGAAAATTCTTCTCCAAATGTAGAGTAGCCAAATAGCTGTTGTAACGAATGATGTTGAGGTGCAAGAGTTCAAAACTTGTTTTGAGGTTAAAATCTGATTACTTAGCGCCGTTATGGGATTATTGACAGAAGAGTTGCAAAATGGTCCAAGTATCGTTGGCTCGAATATGAATACTATTACTAATTTACAGTGGATAACATATTGGCTATAGCCAGTCTAACAAATGTCCTCTAACATAGTGTTGTAAGACTTCTCTTCTTAGTATTAACACACAGAGTGTGAAGAAAAAACATGAATAGAAATAAGTAGTATTAGAAATACCGATTTTAAAACAATCTGACCCCCCCTGACCCCTTGTCCCTATTCTATAAGTAGACTTTAACCTTGCCCTAAAATTAAAATACTAATTTGGTACCCTTAATACCCTGAAAATATTTTAAATCTTTAGTTAAACCGAATGAAAACCTTTGGTTTAACCAAAAAAAAAGATTTAGTCTTTGGTCCGGACTGACCAATGCCGGACAATTTAAATCACAGGTTTTAAACCAACTAAAAGTTTTAAATACATATGATATAGATGGTTTACAGAATAAAATATATTGTTTGAAAGAAAGAAGATTTACTGATAATATAAATCCTCATTATGTTACAACAAAAAACGGGAGAAAAATGATAAAGGCTACTTGTTCATCTTGTGGAAAAATAAAATCAAAGTTTGTTAAAAGTACAGGGGGTAATTTAGATATTCACAAAGCAATGTTACCTTTATTACCTAAGAAAGGTTTAAACACTTCCAGGATATAATTATGTGGGCAGGAAATCCCCTAGATAATGGACCCCTGTCAATGATCTGGATTGCAGTATGTATGGACCATGATTTTTGCTATGGACAGTGGTGTAAAAAAGGGTACATGTGATAAGCAAATGCTTTCCAATTTAAATAAAACTAAATAAAAAAACATTTGGAGAAAAAGATTGCAAAACATTTAGTTGTAAAACCAGCTATCAAAACGAAATACACACTTGGGTTGGGACAAAAACAAAAGTCAAAAAAACGAGAAAGGGGGTAGAGTATACCCCCGGAATCACATGGAGCGATGAATTAGCAGAAGAATTACACAAACCAATTAAAGAAAATTTATGTGAAACGAAGAGTGATTGTTAATGATATGATGATACTTGGTCAGCTGATTTAGTTGACATGCAAGCTTTTTCAAAATATAATAAAGGAGTAAAATACTTGTTAACCGTTATTGATATATTTAGTAAATATGCTTGGGTTATTCCATTAAAGAATAAAACTGGAGAATCTGTTACTGAAGCATTTGAAAAAATAATTTTAGAAGGACGATACCAGTAAATTTATGGGTATGATGAAGGAAAAGAATTTTATAAAAAAAATTTGAATCATTTTTGAATAAAAAATAAGATTAATATGTATCATACATTTAATGAAGGAAAGGCTGTAGTAATAGAAAGATTTAATAGAAGTTTAAAAAGAATAATGTGGAAAATATTTTACAGCAAATAACACTTATACTTATTTAGATAATTTGCAGGATATGGTTGATAAATATAACAAAACAAAACATTCTAGTATAAAAATGACACCAACCGAAGCTAGTAAAAACTTAAATAAAGGTACTGTTTACTTTAATTTATTGGTGATTTAAAGATACCAAAAAGTAAAACAAAATTTAAAATTGGTGATCGAGTTCGCTTAAGCAAACTTAAAAGACATTTTGAAAAAGGATATACACCAAACTGGACAGAGGAAATATTTATAATTTATAAAATTAATAATACAAATCCCAGAACGACACTATTAAAGATTTAAATAATGAAATAATTCAAGGTTCATTTTATGAACAAGAACTTTACCTACTACACAAGAAGTTTTTAGAATAGAAAAAGTTATTAGACGAGACTATAAGAAAAAACAAGCTTTAGTAAAATGGAAAGGTTTTTGTGAAAAATTTAATAGTTGGGTACCATTTAGTGAATTGAAAGAAATTTAATTTAAAATATATATTATATAAATGGTCCATAAAAATTTAATTTCTAATATGGAATAGAACAATAGATCAGTTAATCATTCACTTACCAACTAGCTGCTGCTTACAGAAAAAGTTATAAATTTTGTGGGAGAGTAAGTACCGGATTATATATTACAGCAGGTGTTTTTGGTTGTTCAGCTGCATTAGCACTTGTTCCAGCTATTCCTATATTTGTAGCAGTTGCTGGCGCGTGTTCCATCAGTAATTACCATATTTACTAACAGACTAAAACTTGACGACATAGAAATTTTATTTTAAAAGCACATCATCACAAAAATAAAACAACTTATAACAAAAGCACGGATTGGAAAAGTAAATAAAGAAGAAGAGAACAAGTTATTCAGGATATTTTTACAATACTTTAGAAATGCAGGAAGAAAAAATATATTCAATGCCTTTTGAAACGTATATGAAGGAATTTAAACTTAACGGATATAAAAGCAAAAAAGAAGAAGAGTTGTATTAAAGGTTATTAAAGATTTTTTCTATAAGTATTTTATATAAATGAGAAAAATTATATCAGTTGAAGGTAATATTGCATCAGGAAAAAGTACGTTTTTAGATATTATTAAAGAATATAATCCTAATTTTAATATAATTCCAGAACCAATTCACGAATGGCAAAATGTTATGGACCCAAGTTATAATTCATATAACCTTTTTGAACTTGCTGCTCAAGAACCTTCCAAATATTTATTTCTTTTTCAGCTAACAACTTTAAACAGTCATATAAAAATGTTATCTTCTGCTACACAGTTTGAAGGTGTTTCTGTCCTTGAACGTTGTTATTTAACTAACAGTAACATTTTTACAAAACAACATCACGACAATGGTGTTATAAATGACCCCGAGTGGGGCAGTATACAATCTTTTCTTAACTGATCATATTATAAAAACCATAGGAAAAAATCCAATCGATGGATTTGTTTATGTTAAAACCGACCAGAAATATGTTTTAAAAGACTTCAAAAAGAAACAGAACGGAAGAAAACAAAGTTGGTTTAGATTATTTAGAAAAAACTACACAAATTACACGAAGAATGGTTAAACAGAATGTTTCAAGAAGGTATTAAAATTTAACAGTTGATAACAATTAGAAAAAATGACTTTAAATCTTATTCAAAGATATAGATAATATAACAAATTTCTCAAATCAATATAATTTCATTAGGTGCATTTTTAAAGATTTTTTTCTATAAGTATATTATATATATAGATGGTTAATAGAAAGGTAGATAGAATGATTATGTCAAAATTATCTAGCACTTTAGGAGAAATAATGAATCCAGATAAAAATTCATATAAGAAAGTTCTTAAAAGAAGAAATGTTATTAAATCAAAACTTGATCAAATAGTTAGCGATGAATATAAAAACCACGTCATTGATAAATTACAAAATGTTATAGATCCTTATCTTCGTAAAAGAACTTTATTTGAATGGGACTGTGGTTGTCTATTAACTGAAGAAGAAAATACTGAAGGATTATGTGATTGTCCCAGACCAAATAATTATCGAAACAATCCTAAAAAAGTAATTGTAACCGACTGTGATACTAATGAAGAAAAAACATATAAAAGCACTTACAAAGCATCTAAAGAATTTGGTATTAATGCTGGGTTAATAAAATGTGTTGTGAAGGGACAAAACGAGTAAATGTGGAATATCAAAAGATAATGGAAAAAAGATATAATTTAAATATTTTATTTCTTCTTAAAGATAATTTAAAACTTTATTTATTTTATTACTTTTTAATTATTTTTTTAATTATTTTTTAATCCTTTTTTGCTTGAAGATTTTTTTTCTAAATATAATATATAGATGGAAATCGAGAGATCTACAAAACAATATTATAAGAAATTTGAAATTAAAATTACATATAGACAAGATCCAAAGAATCAATTATATTTAACTATAAACGACTCTTATGAAATACTTAAATCTGAACTTAAAACTTTAAAGGTATAAAAATAAACGTTGTTTTAAAATAACTTTTGCAAAAATGGATAAAACTGATACAATATATAAATCAGCTTATTTTCAATCAAAGGCTTTAGAAATTATTAACACAAACGAATAAAAAAAAAACTTTACATCAAGCTTTTGATGAAATAATAAATAGAATTGGTAATTGGATTTCTGAAGGAAGTGGCTGGAGAATAGAGTCAGTTGATGCTCATTATATAAATAGATTAAGTATAGTCCATTGGCTGCTTCAAGTTATTTAGAATTACCAAAACCATTACAACATCCAATGAAAGGATTAATAAATATAAAGAATGATGATAACGAATGTTTTAGATGGTGTCATTTAGCTTACAAATTTCCTATTAAAGAAAACCCTCATAGAGTTTCAAAATATAAAAAACATATACGATCTTGGTTATACTGGAATTAATTTCCTGTTACATTAAATCAATACCTATAAATAGAAGTTTTAAATGAAATATCATTTAATATATTTGGTTATGAAGAAAATAGTATTTATCCGTTGTACATATCAAAATATTCAATACGAGAAACACTGTGACTGTTGTTAATTTCTAATGATAAAATAAATGATAAAATAACTGATGATGACTGTAAGCCCCCAAGAAACTGTAGTCCAACATTATGTTTGGATAAAAGACTTAATAGATTAATGACTAACAAAACCAAAGACCAACATAGAAAATATTTTGTAAAAGTTGCTTACACATTTTTACTCAAGAAAGAATATTAAATGAACATATTCCAAATTGTTTAGCTATTAATGGTACCCAAGGTTTGTAAAAAATGCCAAAAGAGGGAAGTAAAGTACAATTTAAAAATTATCATAAAGGTTTAGCAGTACCTTTTGTAATTTATGCTGATTTTGAATCAATAACTAAAAAAGTTTTAACTGCTTTACATCAACTGAATCTTCATTTACTGAACCATATCAAAATCATATAGATTGTGGTTACGGCTATAAAGTTGTTGTTGTTATGACGATAAATATACTAAACCACCCAGATTTATAGAGGTCCTAATGCAGTTTACAAGTTTATTGAAAAAATGCTTGAGGAAGAGGATATTGTAAAGAAATATTTAAAGAGCACTTTAACAAAGAACTAGAATGTCTAAAAAAGATGAAAGTGAATTTAAAAAACAAAAGTTTTGTCATATTTGTGAAAAAAGAATATATAGAAGATTCAATTAAGTAAAGAGGACCATTGTCATATAACAGGAAAATTCAGAGGAAGTGCTCATCAGAATGTAATATTAATTTTAAACTAACACATAAAATTCCCGTTATTTTTCATAATTTAAGAGGTTATGACGGTCATTTTTATTATGCAACAAATAGGTAAATTTAAAAAGAAATTAATGTTATTCCTAACAATATGGAAGATATATGGCATTTATGATTTCCGACTTGGTTTTTATTGATTCATTCCAATTTATGTCTCATCATTGGATAACCTAGTAAAAAATATTCCAGAATTTAAATATTTATCTCAAGAATTTGATAAAAATATAGAATTATTAAAAACAAAAGGTGTTTATCCATATGATTACATGGATTCATTCAAAAAATTCAAAGAAACAGAATTACCTTCTAAAGAAGAGTTTTATTCAATTTTAAATGAAACACATATATCTGACAACGAATATGAACATGCTAAAAATGTTTGGAATAAATTTAAAATTAAAACAATGGGAGAATATCATGATTTATATTTTAAAAACTGACGTATTACTTTTAGCTGATGTATTCGAAAATTTTTAGAAAACTATGTTTAGAGTACTACAAATTAGATCCTTGTCATTATTTTAGTGTCCTGGTTTAGCTTGGGATGCAATGTTAAAAATGACTGGAATTATAGTTAGATTTAATAACTGATATTGATATGTATCTTTTTATTGAAAAGGGACTGAGAGGAGGGAATAAGTTATATTTCAAACATGATACAGTAAAGCAAACAATAAATATATGAAGGATTATGATCCTAAACTTGACAACAAATACATTATGTACCTCGACGCCAATAACCTTTACGGTTGGGCTATGTGTCAACCTTTACCTCTGGAAACTTTAAATTTATATCCGAAAAAAACAATTTAAGAAATTAATTGCAAAAGGTAAAACTACCTTTATAGTTGAATGTGATCTTGAATATCCAAAAGAATTACATAAAAACCCACAATGATTATCCTTTAGCTCCTGAAAAAATTAAAATACCAGACGAATGGCTTTCTGATTATAGTAAAAAATATTAAAAACAGAATTGAAATAGGAAAAGTAATGTAAAGAAGTTAGTTCCAACTTTAATGAAAAAACAAAAATTATGTAGTTCATTTTAAAATCTTGAACTATATACACAATTAGGGTTAAAAGTAACAAAAATACACAAAATATTAACTTTTGATTCATCTTCCTTGGTTAAAAAAGTATATTGATTTTAATACTCAAAAAGATCTAAAGCAAAAAATTCATTTGAAAAGGACTTTTTTAAGTTAATGAACAATTCTGTATTCGGTAGACGATGGAGAATTTACGCAAAAGGTTATATTAAATTAACTCATGATGAAAATATTTTATTAAAATACATAGCCAAACCTTCATTTGTTAGTTCAACGATGTTTAACAAGAATTTGTTTGGTATTCATGAATAAAAGAAAGTTTGTTATTAAACAGACCTTGTTATGTTGGAATGTGCATTCTAGATTTATCAAAATTTTAATGTATGATTTTCATTATAATTACATTAAGGAAAAGTACGAGGGTAATTGTAAATTACTATTCACTGATACTGATTCATTATGTTATGAAATAAAAACCAAAGATGCATATGAGGATTTTTATAAGGACAAAGATTTATTTGATAATAGTGATTATAACCCAAAATCAGAATTTTATTTTGATAATAATAAAAAAGTAATTGGAAAATTTAAAGATGAAGCTGCCGGCATTCCCATTGTTGAATTTGTCGGATTAAGAAGTAAAATGTATTCATATTTATTAGAAAATGAAGTTAATGTTAAAAAATGTAAAGGGATTAAAAAACTTGTTGTTAAGAAAACAATAGTTCATAAAAATTACAAAGATACTTTGTTTAATTCAACCCAAACTAATCACACCTTTAAAGTTATTCGTTCTAATAAACACAATCTTTCCAGTTATGTTATAAATAAAACATCTTTATCATGTTATGACGATAAAAGATATATTCTTGATAATGGTATTGATACGTTAGCTTATTCTTAAATTAAAACTTAAATTAACTCTTAAATTAAAACTTAAATTATAGAACCATAAATTGTTAACTGAATATTCATAACATTTAAAGAATTAATATAAATAACATCATTTATTTTAAATTCATTGCATAATTAATAGAAATAGATTCATTTTTTCTGTTTTTTTTACATGATAACTTTGAAGAATTACATTTTCTTTATTTTTATTTGTAATTTAGCTTCTCCTTTATCTAATTTAATTGCATCAACAAGAATAATTAAAATGCAATTAAAATTATTGTTACATTATTACCATTTTGAACTAAACCAGGACTAGCATTTACAGTTTTCCATTGAAATAATCCACCATCGGTATCTTGGGTATAACATGTTAAAAACAATGGGAGGTTTTCTTATTAATTGTCTTCTATTTATTTACTTTTTCATTTATATTATTGATATTCCCATTATATTAATTATTCCAGTTAATTTACATGTCCTTATTAGTTAAAATAATTTATAATAGTTTGTTCATTTTGTTTTACATTATTAATTTTTAGTATTTTATACAATAAATCATACAACGGTACTTTATCTTGTAACATTTTAATGAAAAATAAACGATAATATCCGCAAAGCATACTTGTTTTGTCTTGATATTGAACATTGTTGTATTTTACATTTGATATATACTTAATTACTTCTTTCGGCGGAGGAAGTCCAAATGGGTCAAAGTACAAAGTATTCAAGTAACAAACCCAATGTGTTCCAGGACCAACAGAGTCGTCCAAATTTATAATTCCACATTCAACCTTTTCTTTTAATTTTAATAAATTATTTCTACTAAATACACCCCTAAAGTTTTTAATTTTTAATTGTTGTACCCATTGTTCAATTTCAAAGTTAGAAATAGGTTTGTTTATAAATTTTATTTTCTTTTTACTAAATTTTATTTTTTTTTACTATAGGAATTCGTCTGTAAGGTCTCCGTTGTGAATCAATCTGTAGTCCCTTACCACTTAACAAAGATGTAATCAAAGGTATTCCTAGACTAGCAGCCAACATACCTAAAAAGCCACCGTCTTGTTTTTGTTTTTGTGTTTAATCTAATCACTCAGATCCTACTAGTTGCTTTCTTTGATTAGGTGTAAGATATGGTGATATCATTTTCTCTTATCATTAGCTACTGAAATCATACCATTTCCAAGTATTTTACTAACACCAGTACTGGCCAGTCCAGAAAGGGCTCCAATGCCTCAAAGGGGCTAATATTTTTGGAGCTATTTTTGCTGCCATTGGAAGAATTGTTTTTCCTAACAAACCAGCCAAAAGCTCCTTAAAAATCCACCATTTTGACCTTGACTGGACATTTGGCTTTTTGAAATTGTAATTTCTAATCCCTTATTATTTGCAACAGCTTTTTTAATTTGATTAATTTGTGTTTTTGTTAAAAGTAAAGGAAAGTTTCCACGTAATTGTTCATGTTTTAATCTAAAAGTATGTGGAATTTTGTTGTTGTAGGCTCGGGTTAAATTTTTCTTTTGTCCATCTGTAAGGTTAACTTTATATTCAATATAATTTGATGACATTATATATAATTTATATTTATTTTATTTAATTTATATTTATTTTATTTAAACAATGACAAGTTCATTTAAACAATAACAAGTTCATTTCCGATAGTATTTATTTCAACTGTTTCCTCATATAATACAATTTGCGTAAATTACGAATATTAGTGCTGGTGGAATATTTAATTTAGCTGTTAATGTATATTGCTTAGGGTCATCTGTAGTTACTTCCTTTTTATATTCCAAGTTAAAATGAATAAATCCAAACAATTTTTTAAAATTAAATCTATTTAAGAGACTTCCAGTAGTTTTGTTATTTTGTTTATAATAATAATTAATTACATCGTCATATATTCTTGATATACTTGTGTATTCTGTTTCTGGATAAAAAACACCATTACCAACTTCAAGACGACAAGAACTCAAAATGCAATTTTCATTTGCTGCATTAATTTTAAATGTATCTAACAAATGTGGATTATGTTCTTGTGAATTACTTTTATCAGGTCGTTGTAAATAAACAAATACATGTTGTGGTTTTGTTACACCAGCTGTTATTCTAAAGGTTATATTAGTTTGTTGTGTATTCAGTTGATTGTGTTATCATTTCCCGAAGGTATGACCATCTTGCTTTTTTAAATCTTTTCAGTAGTAATTAGATCAAACCCAAATTCATTGAAAATTAAACGTGGAACCATAGAATTAATTTTGTTACAATTAACCCTACCTGGATCAGCGCATTAGCTCTAAAAATTAATTCATCATCATCTGTCAGCTGTAGTGTTATTTGAATTTGACTTGGAGGTATAATATTAGTTCTAAACCCTGAAAAAATGAATAATATTTAATGAATTTTAGCATTTACCTCTTTCATCTTCGATTAAATCCTTTCTAACAGCAAAACCCCGAATTATATCCAGCTTGATCCTTCCTGCTCTCAGCATTATCATTTATATCTAAATAAATAAACTCATTTGTTCCAGTTGATTTTGCATAATCTTCAGACAGTTCAACTAAATCCTTTACATTTATTACTTTGTATAAATTATTACAATCATATCAATATTTTTCCATTTTGTTTAACCACTAACTGATCAATTAATGAAGCTGCATTATTAATTAGAGCAATTTGATCATCACCAACATAATATTACCATTAGCAAGCTTATTTTACTTTAAAAACTACTTCAAAATAACCATTAAATACCAATCAAAATATGAACTTCTATCATTAATTGTAAAGTGATATCCGTTTTTTTTGTTGCTTAAATTATTTCCTAGGACAGATATTAAAGCTGTATCTAATTGAATAGGAGTTAATTCATATCTTTCACAATATTGTTTTGTTCTAACATGTATATATTATTATTATTTTATTTTTTTATTTTAGTTTTTATTCTATTTTTTATTTTATTTTTTTTTATTAAAGTTAAAACTTTAGTTTTTTAAATTAATCTGTTAATACGTTTTTGTCGAGCTGAAGTTCCAGATCCTGACAATATTCTATTATTCTCATATCAATATCCTCCTCTTTATCATTATTATTTTTATTATTTTTACTGTTATTCTTTTCTTGTAATTCCTTAGCAATTAAATTACCAACTGCCGAGCAGGTTTCTTTTTAAATTTTTCAACAATTTTATCAGCAGCTAATTTCCAACTTCTGTTCCAACCTTTTTTGTTCCACTTTCAAGTGCTGCTTTTCCTGCTGTTCCAAAGCTTTTTTTCCAGCTGTGCTAATTGAAGATGCGGCTGAACTTGAAAGCAATTTCGTTTAAAGTGTCAAAGATACTGTTCCCTGTATGATTTCTTTTCCTGTGTGAGCATCAACTTATAAATAATATTCCTTTATTTTTGTCATAAACTTTTTGTACATTATATAAAACTAAAATTTTAATTTTATAATTAAAGTTTTAAAATTTAGTTTTAATTAATTTCTTTTAAATTAGTGTAAACTGTTTCACCTCATTAAAATTAATTATTCTACCAAATACATCTGTAAGTATATATTCTAATTGAATTTATAATATATTTATTAATTTCAGAATATCCAACTCTTTGTGGTTCTTTGTAAATGGAATAAGCTCTGGTTAAATCTGCAGTACTTAAGCATTAAATAATTCACTGAAATTACCATCAACAAGTGAATTATCAATAAGATCACAATGAATGTAATTGTGATCCACAGAGTTAGTTTATTTTGGTGTTGTAGTTCCCATTCAGTATTCTCAAGGCTTTTTTCTCAAACCCAAGCAATGTATGAAAATTTGACATCTTAATCAACATAAAATTATCTGTTAATGAATCAAAATCTTAAACTACTTAAATCAAATTCCAAACTTATTGGAGCAATTTCTGATTTATTAAATTCAAATCATCATTACTTATTAATGGTTTCCCTGATTAATTATTAATATCTGTGTAACTGTAAGAACCATTTGTAAATATGTATCTTTCCATTCTTTACCATTATTGTAACGAATTCTTTTATTGTCATATCATCACTAATATTATGCCAAGAGTAGGTCATGTGTGTTAATACTATCCAAACCAACAACCTAAGTTTTATTTTTATCTAAAATTAAAGACGACTAAATCTGATTGTAAAATCACTCGGGTATTTTTGTTATTATCTTTAACTGTTTCAGAACTTAATACTATTTTTTGTTCCATTATATATTCAAGAAAAATAATTTTTATATAACATTTCATGTTGTTCTGGTAATAGTGAATTCATTTTTAATAGTTCATCAATTATGCTAATACCTTCATTTTTTAGTTCTTCATTATTATTTCCAGCATCAATTGAACCACAAATTAACTCCAAGTCATTAACCAATTCTTTTGGATTACATGGACAAACGTCATAACCTTCACCTCTAATTACTTTTTTAAATTTCATAGATCTTTTATTGATAGGTAATCCTGACTTTTCTGTTAATTCTTTAAATATTTTTCTTGAATGAATTGAATGTTTTTTATTATTGTTATATCTTTTATTAATCAAATCAATTAAATCATCATCTACTTTAGTGTTAATTACTTCTTTTCCAGTTATTCTATCCTTAGCAATTAATTTATTTTGACCATAAAGTTTATTTAAGTTAATAATTAAATTACCATATTGTCCATTTGGTAAAACTTTATATGGGTTATGATGTTTTATTCCTTTTCCTTTTTTATATGTAGCCTCCGTACCAAGAATATGATTTAATCGTTTTTTGTACTTTAATAATTCGTCTTGATCATGTTTTAATTCTTTTGCTTTTTCTCGTTTATTTGGATCTTTTGAATTTAATTTGCCAGTTATTGAACCATTTAATTTTTTAATATTTTCAGTAACACCATCTATTGTAGCTTCAAGATCGTCTTTACTTATTTTATTAGGATCAATTACATTTGAAATTAAAAAATCAAACAATTCAGACGGTTTGTAATATCCATATTCTTCTAAAACATCATTATCCAAATCAGCATCCAAATTTACTGTATGTATTTTTTTTTCTTTCGGCCTTGCTCCCAATTTTTCTTCTGATTCTTCAGGATTTTTTTTTTCTGTTATAATAATCTTCCAGTATTTTATCAACCTCTTTTTCGTCTAGTTTTTGTGGTGATGGTTGTAATGGTTGTGATGGTTGTAATGGTTGTAATGGTTGTTGTAGTTCCGGAGGTGGTTGTTCTTCCATTATCTCTGCCAATTTTTGTTGTTGTTCTACTTCTTGTATTTTATCAACAAAACTTTTTGGAAGTAACGCTAATTGTTCTTTAATTCCAGGTAATGCTTTTAACTGACTTGATAATTGTTGTTTTTGACTTTCTATTTTTTCAGTAATTGGCTTATAAATTTCAGTATACATATCCCGATTTGTAGCTTTTCTTATTTTTTCTCTCATTATTTCTTCTCTAAGATTTCTCATCTTTTGCCCAACTAATTTTTTTCTTATTATCATTTCATTAAGTTTTGATTGCATTTATATAATAATGTAAGATAATGTAAATAATGTAAAATAATGTAAGATAATGTAAGATATTGTAAAATATGTAAAATAATGTAATATTATATAAATGGAAATTCCAAATTATGATACAAAAAGTGATAAATCCAATAACTTTAAACAATTTTATCCTTTTATGCCAGATTCATGTTTTAGAATGTTAATATGTGGATCGTCAGGATCTGGAAAAAACAATACATTAATGCATATACTTCGAAAACCTCTTATTATATTATGATAAAAATTATACTTGTATGCTAAAAAACTTAGAACAATCTAAATATCAAGATTTAATTAACAACTTAAGTTAAATTGCAGAAAAAATTAAAGTAGATCCAAATGAAATACTTGAATATTCAGCTGATCCCAACCAAATTGAACCTTGTGAGAATCTTGAATCAGAAAAACAAAAAGTAGTAATATTTGATGATTTTGTATGTGAAGATAAAAAAGTTCAAAATGAAATAACAAAATATTTATTCAAGGACGTCACAAAAACTGTTGTGTTATTTATTTAAGTCAGTCTTACTATAAAACACCAAAAGATATTCGAATTAACTGTTCACATTATATTTTATTTGAAAGTCCAGGTAAAATGGAAAATGATAGGATTTGTAATGAACAAAATATAGATCGTGATACTTTTGCTAATGCAACAAATCAAAAATATGATTTCTTATATATTGACAAACCAAGGAAGTTTTTAAGAAAAAACTTTACTGGTAATATATAATGGGGGTTTTTAATGATACAAAAACAAATAAGTGAAACTGAAAGTGTAAGTAAAGTTAATTTGATATTGATTTAAGTGATTATGCTACTAAAAAACAATATAAAAGCTTAGAAAGGACATGGAATCATATCTTCACAGAAATAAGGAACTTGATAACACAATGAACAGAGCATTAGATATGGGAGGTAATAAATAATTAACCTAGGAAATCCAGATAAATCCACCGATGTAGTTTCAAGACGGTTTGTGTATAAAAAAGTTCAAAGTGTAATAGATGACTATAATCTTGAAGATATTAAAAATATAAAACAGACATTAGAAGCAGAAGTAAAGAATATTGAAGAATTAACAAAAGATTTTAAAAAGAATTCATTATTAATAGTTCAATTACAAGGTAAAATTGAAGAAGAAATGAAAGCTATGACTGATTCTATTAAAGAACTTGAAGAGAAATCTGATTTGACAGATGACAATATAAAAAAAGTATTTAGAACCAATTTTGAAAAGTTATACAATCAAGTTCAAGAATTAAAAGATAGTATGATTAAACATGAAGAACTAAAAGACAAGATTATTGAAGCTGAAAAAAAGTTACAAAAAAATATGTATCAGTTAGATATTAGAACAGAAATAAATAAACTAAATACTGAAACTGAAAAAAAGCATAAAGATTTATTAGAATTAATTTCAAATAAACTTGCAGAATATAAATCTGAATTGGAAAAGGCAGCTTCACAAAGAGGTGATGATCATGACACAGCATTAGAGGACTTTAAAAAAGAGCTCAATTTCTAAAATAGATGACTTTAAAAAACAATTTCGAAATTGGATTAGTATTGTTGACAACCGTCATAATTTTAAAGTATGCAGACTTAAGTAATATTACAAAAAAATTACAAGAAGATATGACGCAGCTTAATGCTAAGTTGAAGAACATAAAAATGAACTGGGACTTTGTAGTTGAAAAATCAGTTAAACAAGGAGAGTTAATTACTGCTAATACTGAAGCAATTAACACAGTTAATAATCAGATAGAAAATTTGAAGAAACAACTTGTAGACCTGATTAATAATGTTGATGCACGTCACAATATAAAGTACGAAGAGTTTAAGTAAAATTAAAGGTTTTATTACAAAAGATATTAATGAATTTAATGATAAATTTAATGATAAAATTAAAAAAATAATAAATGATTTGGACTCTGTAGTTGAAATATCAGCTAAACAAGGAGAATCAATCACTGCTAATACCCAAGTAATTACTGCTAATACTAAAGCAATTAACCGCTAATGTCGGAAAGAAATTGCTACTAATGATGAAAAAAAATTTTTAATAATTGGGAAAAAATTATAGAAGTAAAAGATGCTTTCTTAAAACAAGAAACACAATTAGCTAGAACAAAGAATACTGTTGACAATCTATCTGCTTCTGAAGTTGCCACAACAAAACGACTTGATGATTTTAGCTGAAATAATTCTTAAACTTAAAAGAAAGACAAAAAAATAGAAAAAAGGCTAAGGGAAGTGGGACATGAAGTGTTTCTTATTGAATATTTACAGTTTTTATAATATGTAAAATGAAAAAGTATTTTAACCGTCTTGGTGCTTGGATACATTCAACATATGAAGGTATGGATGATCTGAACTATTTAAATGGAATGGATTTAAGATTTGGAATTTTCGTAGATTATAAAGATTTTATAACACTAAACCAACAATATAATGTAGCTGTACCAAATGTGGTTTTGAATGGTGTGTTTGCGGTCAGAAAAACTGGAATGTATATAATAGATATTAAATTTTTATTAACGGGGGGCCAGGCCCATAGGTGAACCGGATACACCGATTAAAAGCCAATATCGCAGTTTATATTTAGGCGGTGGTATGATGATGATGATCTAATTCTTGGTATATTTGGCAGTAATATAATAAATATAGTAGCTGAGGACTTTGACACTGATGGTTAATATCTATTTATAAGAAAAGAATTAAAGTTTATCTAACACAAGGAACAATGTTTGATATTCATCCTTATAACGATTCAGAATCTACAGAAGTAACTTTACGCTTTTGCCGGGTAGTTACATCAGATTATACATATCGGATGAACCTGCATCGAATATGTGTATCGGATGAACCTATACCGGATGAATCTATATCGGATGATTCTGTATAACCTGTATCGAATGAACATGCATTCCATGATAGAGAAAACAAACTTTTGAATTAAAAGTTTAATTAAGTTTTAATTACTATGTGTTACCCTGATAATGTACTTTACATTGAGATAAGATCAATACCTTACATTTTATTAATAATATAATTGCCAAAGTTTTGCCAAATTTCTGCCAAAAGTTTGCCAAGTTGGCAGACACTGCCACATTGCTGCCACTTGGCAGAAAAATGGCAGGCTTTTGATTTGGTTGAACTTGTGGTTTTCACATAACCATTTTTAAAAAATGCACTTGATTTACCTTTGACACAACAGGTACATAAAGGACAAGTATGTGTCTTAAAGTAGGACAAGCTTCAATACACAATAGAATTGTATTTGTTTTAGGGTAATATTTGTTCTCCAGTTAAACTGAAACCTGATCTTTATCTTGATATGCACTGTCAATCAGGAAGTAAATACGCGGTGTATAGATATTTAAGTCAATTTTATTTCAGCTTGTATCTTTGATAAAGCCTGTGGGTTTTTAATTGTCCAGCATTGGTCAGTCCGGACCAAAGACTAAATCTTTTTTTTTTTGGTTAAACCAAAGGTTTTCATTCGGTTTAACTAAAGATTTAAAAGATTTTCAGGGTATTAAGGGTACCAAATTAGTATTTTAATTTTAGGGCAAGGTTAAAGTCCACTTATAGAATAGGGACAAGGGGTCAGGGGGGGTCAGATTGTTTTAAAATCGGTATTTCTAATACTACTGAAATATCGTATTTTTAAAACAAATTAATCCAGTATGTAGAACAGTGAACAGAGTTTACAATTAAGGCAATATCAGAAGATTAGACTATGCACAAGTTATTAAAGAATAAAGTTATTATTCTCTTTGATGGCACGTATCTCGTAATGTCACATGGTAATCTCGTATAAAATAATAATACTTCAGTTTCAATTTATCAAAAGACAACGTAAACGGACTTAATTTTATTGAATGGATTTTGTAAATTTGAAGCAGATTCATGAAAAGTTTCCTTAAATTACGTCATCCTGATAAGGGCAATTTTGCGTGTATACAGTAACATTTTAGTTTTCTTCATGTCCTAAAATCATGACAGTCATTATAACATATGTATATAGATGTTCAAAAATTAACTCTATCGTCAAATACTTAATGCTAAATACAAATTGACATATGCCATATACATTATGTTAAACCTAAACGCTACATACTAGATATTTAATGTTAATGGCGTATCACAAATTGTTAAACATCTGTATCTCGTAATCTAATGGCTGTAAGCTTCAATCCGATGCAAAATATAATAATCAACAAGACTTTAGTCTAGTTTAAGTAATAGCATGTTCTATGGGACCGAAACTGTTCCCTATAAAATGCTGTTGTGTTGCGAAAGCGAACTGACTATCAGAAGGATGCATTCATTCAATGATATGTTCAGTATCTGGCATTAAGCAATTCTACAGGGAAAGCCGCGCTCCAAAAAATGCAGTCTCCCTAAACCGCAAACACACGTACACAAAACAAACACACAAAAACAACAGACAATCACACACGTACGCACGCACGCACGCACACACACGTACGCGCACACAAACACACACACAGACACACACACACACACAAACACACACAGAGCAAACAAACAGACAAACACAAGCAGGAAAATACAAAGTGAGGCACCGCCCAAGAGACACAGACACAAACATAAACATAGCAAACAAGCAGAAAAATACACAGGGGCATCGCCCAGGGACGATATAAAATATGGTGGGCACCTAACCTCACTCATAGTAAAAGGAGAAGAGCGTAAATGCTAGGGAGCAATGTGGAGAGAGGAAAGAGGAAAGAAACACCAACAACACACAAGACAATACACGTAACTTTAAATAGAATTCGAAACAGGCAAAAACAAGTTGAAAAGAGGGCACAGCCTTGGAACGGTCCATAACCTATATAAAGGAACCTTAATCTGTCTGAGTCATAAGGGATGTAACCATTTTTGTTTTGTATGTTTTGAGATCCAATATTGTATATATGCTTCCTAAATTCAATGACAAAATCTTTTGACGATTTAAGAGAATACAATGTAATAAATTTTATAAACCTATAAAGTGATTTGAAGTATATTGCAGTTTATAAAAATGTATAGTAAATACTCGTATATCTAAATAGAAGTAAAGGATTTATGCTCAAACAAGTGGACAACCCGTACCAAAATTTACTACATCAAAAGAAAAACTTAATTTACAACCTCAACTTAATACAAAATGGAGATATGCCCCTGCGTTTTAGAATGACAAATTTGTTTCGTGATTTTAGCCGACAGTCTCAAGTTAAGAAGGGTATCAATTCTACTATAAATTTACCTTAGTTTATAAAAGCAGTTTCTTCGAGTAAGCTTATTGATCTCCTTTTTGCTGTTAACATGTGAACAGTCATTTACGTAATACTGCCGATAACATGTGAACGGTCATTTATGTAATACTGCCGATAACATGTGAACGGTCATTTATGTAATACTGCCGATAACATGTGAACAGTCATTTATGTAATACTGCCGTTAACATTTGAACGGTCGTTTATGTAATACTGCCGATAACATGTGAACGGTCATTTATGTAATACTGCCGATAACATGTGAACGGTCATTTATATAATACTGACGATAACATGTGAACAGTCATTTATGTAATACTGCTGTTAACGTGTGAATGGTCATTTATGAAATACTGCTGTTAATGTGTGAATGGTCATTTATGTAATACTTTTGTCAACATGTGAACGGTCATTTGAGTTTTTCATTACATTTGAATAAAACCGAGACTGCTGTTATTTTGTTTGGCTGCGTTCTGTTCTTCCAAAGGATCTTCTTACAGATTTTAGTTACAACGGTTAACAAATGAAAGGTCATATACGTAATACTGCTGTTAACATTTGAAAAATCATTAAAAATCATTTTTGTAATACTGCTGTTAACATGTTCACGAACGGCCTTTACATAATACTATGGTTAACATGTGAACGGTCTTTTTATTCATTACATCTCAATAAAATTGAGTCTAGTATTATATTGTTTAGTTACTGTTGATAACATACAGATGTTAACATAGCAACGATCATTTGGCCCCAACACCACTAAATCCAGCTGTTTACTTCACATAAAAACCGCTTACTTGATAACCTTTATTTAGACATTTTCTAGCACATTAGATTTTAAGAGACTCATATTCCCATAAAGAATTTATCGCTGCTATAGAAAAAGAAAACAGAAAAGGGTATCAACTTTTATATACGAAGACTACTAACATTTCATTGAATATAACCTGCTAAATTTACTCCTTTTCGATTCTTTCTATGTCTCATTTGGAGACACAAAATGGCATGCGACAGAAAAATGCCAATTTCGATAGAGTGCTACAAATACATATTGAGTAAAAGAAAACACGATATAAAGTTAATCCTAATTTTCCGACATATTCAAGAATCTTGATCAATCTTTACAGACAGTCTGACATATTGCGTGGACCAAAGAAAATATTTACTTTTTCGAAAATTTATGCCGTCCAAACATAAACGAAACCCTGCAAACTTCCAACCTTGAGCCTTATACCAGTATCCGGCACTACATATAAACCATCAGCATTGTTGATCTGAAAATCCCTGCATGCATTATCAGACACACAAAATGATATGATATTTGACATTTCTGTATGGTTTTGCCGTTGGTACCTGAGGTATGGGTCCAATGTGCCACACATTATCATTGCATTAATAATTTCATATAACAGTTGTAAACATGATAAGCAAACGTTCCTATATCCATCACTTCGAGCGAGCTAGGTACGTGTGTTTTATGCGCGACATGTAATCATCATATACTGACTATGTGTATACCTAGATTTATATAAGAGAGAACATGGGCTATATTATTTATCCCAATTTGTGACATTGGCCATATTGCTCGAAACCCACAATTTAGGATATACTAATGTTACCTTAGGATTGGCATTTGTGCAATAACATTATTATACCGGCCACGCAAACCTTTGAGTACGGGACATGACCCATTTTGGTATTGTAGTGATATTTCATCCAAAGTTAAATCAATACACACACGTGCAAATAAAGGTGTAGACCGGAAATAAAGAAATTAAAACAGTTTTACTGATCTCTAAATATTTATTTTTAGTATCTCCTGTGAAATTGCATTGTTTCGGCTTGACTTGATCACAGGAATTGAGACCTTTCATGATACACAGAATGTAATTCCATGAAAAAGCTGTGTTTGGTCCCCAGTTAATATAGTAGTGTTAGCCAGAAAACTTGCACATTTTCATTCTGAAATGATATTTTGTGAATTAAGAAGATGAGAGATATTCTTTAATCCTAAATCAACTTGTTTCCGGTGACTCTGCATCAAAGCTCTACTTGTGTAAAACTTATTTCCATGTTCAGGTTTGACAGCTTATCAGACTGACAACACAAGACTAATACCCTGGTCACAAGAACGCTACGTGCTCCGTACGAGTAGGTTTTCAGCGGAATTTTGGCAAATTCGTACGGCGTACGGATTTTTTGAACTCGTAGAGGACTGTTTCACCGAGCTCCCGAGTTGTCTATGAGCTCGTAGAGAATTTCGAAGTCGGGAGCGGCTCGCAAGAGCCCCGTACGAGAACCGCAAGGGTCCTGCTGGAAGAGCTCGTACGGGCATCGCAAGATATCCGTGCGGATTTGGAAAACAAGGCTTGCGATGCTCGCACGACTATCACAGAGGACTCACACGGTCAACGTACGATGTCCGTACGATATTAAGGACATGGTGCGGAGAACGTGCGATCTTCGCACGGGACTCGCAGGGCCTCACGGTAGTAGTACGGGCTCCATACGACTACCTTAATAATACATGGTGGTATAGAAACAGGAGTATATTTCAAGTTCCTCCAGGTACCGTCAAGGCGTAGTACAGAATGGAGCCACATCGTCTCAGACTGATGCACATGCGGCTCGCGCTTCACAAGGGTCGTGCCCATAATGTCATTTTATTCATAGCACTACTGCTACAAGAACAGCTGAACGCTCGGCGAAGGCAGCGGAGATGTACGTGTTGGGTAAAGCCATGGTTGCAATGGCGCCTCCTGCTGGGCCAGTACGATACCCTCATACAGAAACTAATGCGAGAGTCCCGGGGGAACTTTAAAGGGTTCCTTCGGATGGAACCGGAGATGTTCCGGAAGAAACTGCAAAGTTGTAACACGCATACGAAAGCGTACAAAGTAAGTGTAAATAAATTGTTGTAAATATGTTGTAAATATGTGTTGGTGTGTTTAAAATTATGTAAACAAGCAAATTCGATGAATTGGAATCCCCCGCCGAAAGGGTCAGAGTTGAGGAACGGCAAAAAAATATATCCAGCAAAAAGTTAAGAATGTTACCAAGAAGCAAATAATTTCATTAGTCAAAATCAAATTAAAAGAAAATGAATGGTTTGTTTGGGTGGGGCTGGGGGGGGGGGGGGGGGTGAGGACACAACAGTTTACATGTTGATTATAAATATTGATAGAAAATGAAAAATGAAAAAAAAAAAAAAAATGGTGGGGGGTGGGTGGGTGGGGGGGGGGGGACCAAGGTAAGGTGGTGACCAGGTGTAGGTACACAACATCACATGTTTATAATAAATGTTCATGGAAAAGAATGAAAGAAGTTTAATGAAATTCTTCCAATTGGTTGGTTTGTTATGTACAAATCTGTGGATTTTTAAACAATTAAAGGGCAATAACTATATGGAAAATTGACCAATCGAAAAAAACCTTGAAGGGCATCGTCGCAGTATCTTGGTTCATGTCTGTTTCAAGTTTGATGAAATTCTACCTGCTAGTTACTGAGAAATGGCTGCAGACGGACATTTTTCATTAAATCAAGGGCAATAACTCTGACGGAAATTGACCTATCAAAAAAAAAACTTGACGGGCATCAGCACAGTATCTTGGTTCATGTCTACTTCAAATTTGATGAAATTCTACCTGTTAGTTACTGAGAAATAGCTGCAGACGGACATTTTTTATTAAATCAAGGGCAATAACTCTGAGGGAAATTGACCAATCAAAAAAAAACTTGACGGGCATCATCGCAGTATGTTGGTTCATGTTTATTTCAAGTTTCATGAAATTCTACCAAGTAGTTACTGAGAAATGGCTGCGGACGGACGGACGGACGGACTGACGGACTGACGGACGGACTGACGGACGGACAACGCCATTTCAATACCCCCTCCCGATTTCATCGGCGGGGGATAATTATTAAAATTGCAAAAGCATACAATATAGACCTTTTTACAGAGGTACTAGTATTTCCTTAGCAACGGGAGACAATTTTCGCGCATGCGCACTCTACGTAGGGCAAAAAGACATGACCGCAAATTACGTTAAAGTTATATTGTATTTCAATCTATTTGATCAGTAATTAGTTTGTTTTATAGTAAATACCCACCGCAAGACAAGGGAAAATATACGTAGATCTTGGCAAATCCACAGCTGATATACTTTAACTAATGAAGCTTAAAATAAAAAAAGTTCAGCCTTTGATTTTGTATCCAATCATACCCAAATGAACGGGGATCAATTCATTCCGTATTTAAAAGAATAATCATCTTAAAATTGTTAAAAGTGGTTCGGCTGGTGGATGCAGCGGTCAGATTTAAAAGACGGGGTGGGGAGAGTCCAGGGAGGGGCGGCTAGCGGGCAGAGGTGTTCTACTTACATTCTTTATCTGTTGTTAAACGACGTTTCTATTCTTTGCAGAATTCAAGTTTATCATAGTTTTCTATTAATTTACGGTAAATGAGTGCGCACGATACATTTTCGATATGAAAATGATCCAGCATGTAAACTTAAGAGATAAAAAAAATAGAAATTTATATTAGATATTTTCCTTCAGTATGTAGTTATATTCCTTGATTCGATTCATATCTTAGGAATTTAGATTTTTTAAACTACACTTTCATCGTTATAAAAGTAAATGTCCATTAAAGTTCCAAAGTATATTCTTATAAATTATACTAGTCTAGATATCACGTGAAATGTTTATTTTTGATTCACAAAACAGCTCCGCTACGTGATCTATTAATCCGTGTGCGTTCTTATTATGGCATTGATGTCACATTAAAGCCATCTTTTATGCTTCAGTAATTTTTATGATCCACTCTAATCAGGGGACACCATCAAAATTAAGTTAGGGTCTTGATTACCTAGGTGACCTATGTTTTATCATGCCATTTGCATAATAGTTACGTAATAATTTCAGGTAGATTACTTAACAGCAACTTCAGTGACATGGAGCCGCGACCCCTAAGTGTGCAGTAGATGTCATTCAAGTCAAAGAAAAATATATACAATAACTATTTGAAGTTGTGGAAAAAATAGGTAAAATGAAAGAAAATATGACATTTTCAAATGTAAGGTACAAGTTTTATATTTGTATGATGTGTGGAAATAGAGCTGGAAATGTTTGTTCTTTTCTGACGAAAATAAGAATAAAGCGGGCTTTTCAGGTAAGATATAATTAATAACATACCTGTCTTTAATCAAAGCATACTGTATAAAAAATTACTTGACTGAAGTAATCTTTATAGTGGCAAAACAATTCATAGTATAATGATAATTTTATGTAGGTTTTCTTATCGCTGAGTGTTCTTTTGCCACACGTAAAGAGGGCATGTGCGTTAAAATCAAAACATCCTTAACAATGCATAGCAACCAATATTTTGTGTAAAAAGGTCTATAGGAGGCATCTTAACTTACGGTATCTTAACTGATATTAATTAAAATTGACTTTGGATGTAATCGCTTCAGCTGAGTAGCTACAAATGGACAATTTTCAGACGCCGCCAAACTGGTTTATTCCTGTCGCATGTATACCGTACGGGCATCGTACGAGGTACGGCCGGGCTCCTTGCGAGTTCCGCACGACTTGTCTGCTATGTCCGTACGGATAGCCTACGATTGCATTCTCTAAAGGTCGTACGGGGCCCGTACGTACTGTGACCACACGCTACCATTGTACAGAGATCGTAAAGGATTCTAAAACTGGTGGACTCGTTCGATTTTTTAAAACCGTACGGACATCGTACAGTCTTGTGACCATGGTATTAGTCATACTAAACAGTCTAGTCTCAAACGCTGGAAGTTTACCTTATAAAACACCAGATCATAAGGCTTCAGACTTTCTTTAACCCTAATCATGCCGGACACGATTGATCCTGCCTTTGAGATCTGAGCAAATCATGATCAGCCTGCAGATCCGTGCAGTCTGATCATGGCCTGCACTTTTCCTCATTCAGTCAGTATCTATTTGATATGCACCCCTTTTAACAGTTAGTTTTACTTTCTTAATTGAAAGAGAAGAACAAGTTCATTATAGACATTTAGCAGGGTAAGGGTTAAAGCAATTTACAAGCAAATTACTTGGTCTTACTTCATGAATAATGTTCTTTGGTATAAGTACTATTAAAGGTTATGAAATAATATGGAAGCATAAAACGCAACAAATCAAACAAATGGGACGTATGCACGTCCTGGTGGGAGACATATACCACTTAATGTGATAATAAATTCTGTGAGACCCATAAACGCCAGTGTACAATGTTTACATTTCTTCTCAAATTTCTATGCAGGGGGAGAGAGTGAAAAACTATTGAGTATATCTTTTCTTTGTTTGTTTTCGGCTATTGTGTGTTTTGTTTTACGATTACGCAATACCAAATACAAATGATTGTTGTTGCAATGCACCATAAACCGAGTATAGCAAACATGATTATGTTTACTTAGTTGCGATTTCATACCTGTACGTATTAGTAACGTATGGAACGTCAAAGCGCAACCATAAACGTCCAAAATGTTCCATACGTGTAGATTTAGCGTTCTCTGATGTATATATACATGATAAAAACGGGAAACACCAAACATCATTCCTAGTACCAACGATCGCAACAGTTTTAAGTTTGATGAAATAATAGTTTTTCCAGGCCCCCGTAATGGGGCAACCCTTTTTATTCATTTTCTCCGTCATAGGCAAAGGGAAGGCCGAAGAACATCACACTCTTGCCTTTTTAAATAAACATGCATGTGTAATTGTATGAATATACATGAACGATTATATTAAATGTACACAAATTCAGTGGAATTAGTTTGTTTCTTCATACCAACACAGAGTATAAACATACAACTTTCAAATGCAACAAATCGTTTTATATTATATTTACAAGGAAGATTATCCAAAGCGATTCCATATATTTGAGTTGTGTGTATTGCTTTCCCTTATATGTTACTGCTAAAATGTATACAGCCGTTGATTGAAATGTTTTTGTTACGGTTAACTAAACTGGCTCCTCATTGACTTCCGCATTCCAGGTCGATTTTACCATAATTGTACATTCCCAAATTCCTTTTTATTGCAAATATTATATAGACCGTTTGAAACCTTCAGTTTTGTGTTCGGTGAAAATAACATTATGTTTTGAGTTTCCACTGAAATTGTTTTGCGCCGTTCGGAGCGTATGATTTGTTGATATTTGACCAGATATAACTCTGCGTATTTTTCAACATTGAAAGTTTAGTTTCCCCATTTGTTCTCAGAATTTAATTTAGCAATCGTTTTAAAGTTTTTGCAAAACTTGCTTAGATTTTAACTTGTTTTATTTGTTTTTAAATTGTACAGATTAAGTATGATTTTTTCCCTTGATATATTCCTTTCTTAAGCGTTTCAATTTACGTTTTTGGTGTTGACGTCTTTTTCATTTTCGACCATTCTGATATCCAGTTTCTTTCGTTTTTTTAGTTTTCAAAACTCTCCGACTCGGAATAAAAACAGGATATATATTTATATGCCATGTATCTGTACTTGTTACTGTGTTGCTTTCTGAACATGGGGGTAACATGGAGGCTTTCCAGAAAAATATTTTATTATTTCTGAAAAGATTTTCATCTAAAATTTTCTGAACCGAATCAGAATTGAACGATTTAAAAAAAAATCCTGTAGCTGTTCTAAAGCGTCATGATAAAAGTGATGTAATTAAACTTCTTTCAAATATCTATTATCGCAAGTACATCTGCACAGGACAAAGTTCTTTTTATATTTTACATAAGTGACTTAGGATAGTATTTACCTATGGTGTTCCAATTTTCACTTTCAGACTGTATTATTTTATTAATCATTTTTATATTTACCGCAAGTTTTAGCTCTTTTATATTAAACAAATTAAAACCACCTTCTGTTTTACTTCTCCTGAGTTTATTTTTTTTATACCAAATAAAATTATCAGATCGCGATATCGGTGTTTTTAATACAAAATTTGCAGCTTCTGGACGCGAATTTTATGATCCGAAGTTTTCTATCCGTCTTCGCTTGTTTGTGATTTTTGTTTTGATGTATGTTTTCAATTAATTGCTGATGTTTTAATTATTTTTCAGACCGCGCTCTTGGTCTTTTTCTGTCGGGATACACTGCAAATTTTGCAATTATTGGGCGTGTTGTTTTCCAGTCGGTAGTTTTCTATCCGTGTTTGCATTTGTGATGTTCATATTTATGTATGTTTTATCAGTCCATCTAGTTCTTCACAGTATTTATCAAAACTGCCCCTTGTTTCTATTTCATAGTTTACCGCGGAAAATTGATAAACGCAATGTACATAGTCATATTGTATATAGATTTGGCAACTAACTATATAAAACATCAAACATGTATGAATAATTTTCAGAAGTACTTTACTAGATCAACCTGCCAAAAATACCATGTTAACGTATACATTCTGAACAAAGACAAAATCCATAAGACATTCAAACAATAACCTCCTACATATCTTCACAGTAGAGCTAAGGATGCAACTGCCCACTCAGAATTGAGGTAACGGTGTCCTACTAGGTTTGGCTTCCATGGGCTCAGCGTCTGCAACATCTTGGTTGATATCATACACTTGACATTTGGCTAGGCTGGAGCTAATTGTACAAAACAGTATTAACATTGAATAATTATCCATTGCAAATTATGTCAGTATGTGTCTACTGTTCGTTTGATCCTAGTTCTATTATGTTCTGTATGTTTTCAATAGGGGCGATAATTGAGCTTTTTACTTGCTACAACAGCTTGATTATATTGCTACAATAGTTTGGAAAATTTTAACCTAGCACATATTTTCAGGAAGGAAGTATTACTTCTGGTCTATCAAACATGCAAGCTCATACTTATACTTTAAAATAAAAACAGTCAAAATTCCTACAAGAGACACGGTGGACATTAGGTAGAATGTATGCCTGCCTTTCCATACGTTTGTATTCAGTGTCACTTGGCAGAGGTGGGTGCAAAATAGAATGCCTCCATTTTGTCTGTATATTTATGCAGCTTATATTCAAAAGATATTTGGATTTTTGCTGTAATGAAACAAAAAGCTTACTTTTGGCAACATGCCAGCTGTCAAACCAGTGATTTATTTGTCCTTTATTTTCACGGAGATATTTTCGGACCTGTACATGGCGATCTGTGGTTAAGTTGCTGAGAGTCACACCCATATCGTCCACAACTTTCATGGTTCTCTTCAACCCCTCTAATTCCATAGCATTTGAGTTCTTCACTTCATAATGAAGCTCATTGCTCTGAAATGTGAATTATTTTGAGATCACAATACTATGGAGTAGTATCACAAATATAATATTTCCTTTTTTTAACATGCAGCTGTAAACCAAAAATAACTGGGCAGTACTTTTGTTTTTAAAAGCATTCTGTGAAAAGTATGGTATACAGTATCTAAGGTAACTTGATTAAGTTCAATTGTGGAGGAAAAACAGAAGCTGTTCTCAGCTACTTTATTCCACATAACAAGTTCTCAGCTACTTTATTCCACACAAGAGCTTGTCGAACACGAAATGCCCCCCTTGATGCATTCAGTAATTGCACAAGGAACAGAAATTATTTGCTCACTGTAAACAAAAGTTCTACTCTTCTGGTTCAATGTGACATTGACCTTTGACCTATTGTCCTCAAAATCAACAGGGGTCATCTGCTGGTCATGATCAACCTCCCTATTAAGTTTTGTGATCCTAGGCCTAAGCGTTCTCAAGGTATCGTCCGGAAAGGGTTTAACTGTTCTGGGTCAATGTGACCTTGACCTTTAGCCTACAGACCTCAAAATTTATAGGGGTCTTCTACAGGTCATGATCAACCTCCCTATCAAGTTGCATGACCCTAGGTCCAAGCGTTCTCAAGTTATTGTCTGGAAACAGTTTAAATGTTCCGGGTCACTGTAACATTGACCTTTGACCTACTGACCTTAAAATCAATAGGGGTCATCTGCTGGTCATGATCCATCTCCCTATCAATTTTCCTGATCCTAGGCCCAAGCATTCTTGAGTTATCACTTGGAAACCGTTTTACAGTTCCTGGTCACTGTGACCTTGACCTTTGACCTATTGAGCTCAAAATCAATAGGGGTCATCTGCTGGTCTTGACCAACCTCCCTATCAAATTTCATGATCCTAGGCCCAAGTGTTCTTGAGATACCATCCGGAAACCGTTTAACTGTTCAGGGTCACTGTGACCTTGACCTTTGACATACAGATCTCAACATCAATAGGGGTCATCTGCAGGTGATGACCAACCTTCCTATCAACTTTCATGATCCTAGGCCCAAGCGTTCTTGAGTTATCATCCGGAAACGGATTGGTCTACATACAGACCGACCGACATCTGCAAAACAATATACCCCTCCTTCTTCGAAGGGGGGCATAATAACAGTATTGTACAGAGATTGAGGCAAAATTATACTGTAGTTGGGTTCAAATCAAATACCTCTGTGCACATCCTACCACTTATACACTGCCTTGTATATGCAAGTAAGTACACATGCTTTAATTACATCTGCAATTACTTCAGAATGGACATAACTGATTCTGCCTTTGCGACCAGTGTAGATCATCATCAGCATGACATCCATGCAGTCTGGTCAAGATCTGCACTGTTTGCCATTCAGTCAGTATCATTTTGGTGAGTACCCCTTTTTACAGTCAAAGGCACTGTCAAAATTAAAATATGGACAAGTTCATTATAGAAATCTAGCAGGGTAAGGGTTGACAGTCTCCATTTGTATCTTTAAACAAGACAAAACTTCCAACAAATGGTATTTTCCTTAACAAAGACTTACTTGTACTAATTCTGTAGCTAACACCATGCCTGTCTCCAAATCCATCAAGGTGTAGCTTCCATATTTGGCAGTATGTCCAGGAGAGCAGCACCTAGCATCGCCACCTACACGAACACTTCTCCCTCTACATGCCAGGAGGGTCTCGTTCTGTTTCTGTTGCCATGTATTCGCTGTTGCCGGAATAACAAACAATTTCTGGTATCTATTAAATGTCCTTTCCTTGATCATTAAAATGTTTGTAAATTTGAAAAAGCTGAAAAGTTTAGACGGTGATAGTCCTGAAAACACCAAGGCACCTGCTGATAACACATTCCCAACTGGAGCACCACTAACCACCGGTCGGCTATGCCAGATCCTTGAATGTCCAGTTTCAGAAACACTTTCAAAAATTACCATGCTGCCCACCACTTTCTTCTTAATGTTGCTACACACCCCAGAACATATGTGGCACAACCTTAACAGAGACAGAAGACAACTCTGATAAACAATGAATTTTTCTTCTTTCATTAGATCTGGTGCATGGTCTTCTATACAGTCGTGCCTGAAAAAAATATATTACAAAACTGCTTTATATTAAACTGGACCAGTTTTTACAATACTGGTATTATTAAGTTATTTGTATGCTTAAGAACTTGAAACTTGGCAATACATATTCATCCGGTAGCTGATTCTGACTTTCTGCCATATAGTATAGTACAGCTTGTGTCGTATTAATCTCAACTTCAGACAATAAGCTATAAATAAGCTTTGTTCTCAAACTGGCGATAAACTAAACATAATAGACCCTTAATAGCGTACCTCCTTTTGGATTGTATTCATCTGCTACCATAGTCCTACTTTCACTTATTTCAATTAAACTGTTTTTCAACACTTTGGCCTTATGGATGTTTTTGCCAATATTTTGCCTTCAGAATGCAGTATCAATGTTGCAACCATCATGAAAAATAAACCATGGGAAATTTTTATAGACATTGATAAATCTGCAATGATTCAAGTGTCCCATAGGTAAATAATGTGATGTCATGAAACGGTGGAAATCTTAACTGCTTGTATTTCTGTTACATATCAACATATCTTACATATATACATATTTACCAGGGCACTTGTTTGGCCATTTTTGGGGCCGAATATGGGTATCATTCCCCTCCTAAAATAATATGTTTTTTTCCCCTTTCTCGGAAGAAAATTCCCCTGATGATAGGTTGTTTGACACAAATAGATATGAACTCTTTCTTTAATATTAAAAAATTATTTTGCCTAAAAATAATTACTTTTATTTTTTCCCGAAATTTATAGCTATCTCGTTGCTAGGTGTGTTAGCTATAAACTATCGTCGTTGTCAAGTAATCCAGTTTTCTAGTTCCTTGTCTAAACATAACAGATTAATGATAAACGCCTATTCGTCAGGGAACCACTCGAGCGTTATATTAAATCGAGAGCACGTGCAATCTTCTCAGTTGAACTAAAGGTGTATTGGCTAGCGCTTCAGATCGATGTTAAATTGCCCACCCGCCACACCCCATTAATAATAATAATAATACTAATAATAAAAATTGTTGTATACTACAATTCATTATATTTTGTATCTTTAATTCTGTTATGACAATCTGACTGTTTTGTTAAGTATTTATGTTGCAGATAATATGCTGCCACTGGGTGCCAACTCCGGAAGTGTTCAGACTCCAGGTACTTTCCACAGACATTAATTGAACGGATTCCTGGGCTACAAACAATTTGTGAAACAGACAAATCTAAAAGGATATCATTCTTCCGGACTGTTGCTTTATGAGAAATCAAAAGGACAATTTAGAATTAATACATGTATAATTTTTATTACTAAAATTCCAGTTAATCATTTCCATATTTATATACAATTATTTTTATGTCACTCCTAATTGTAAGGGCCTGGAAAAATTCTGTCGACCGTGGGGGCGATCGGGCGTGCTTTGGGACGTTTTGATGGTACGGATGTTACGGTGTATATTAAAGGTATTGCTCTAGTGCCTTGGCAATATCTGACTAGCCTTGCTTAAATGTATCATAGCCTTGCTGATGTCATAGCCTTGCTCATCATATAGTATTTGCCTCGCTTAGAATTACAGTACGTTGCCTTGCTCCATTGGTCCGCTAAATGTTCCTCATTACTTTGCAGGTAACGTCGAGTTATGGGGAATATTTAATTTACTGTGGTGTACTGTAGCCTTGCTCATTATAGTATTTGCCTTGCTTAGAAGTACAGTACGTTGCCTTGCTCCGCTAAATATTGTGGTGTACTGTAGCCTTGCTCGTTGCTTAGAATTACAGTACGTTGCCTTGCTCCGTTGGTCCGCTAAATATTGTTGTGTACTGTAGCCTTGCTCGTTGCTTAGAACCACAGTACGTTGCCTTGCTCCGTTGGTCCGCTAAATATTCCTCATTGCTTTGCAGGTAACGTCGAGTTTTGGGGGATGTTTAATTTACTATGGTGTACTGTGGTATCCCTTGCGTCCGTGTGGCGCTGCTTGTTGCTCTACAGGTAACGTGGAGCAATGACGTGGTGCTTTACGAGTACGTCTGGTTTCCTCCCGGTCGACTGGTTTTTCAAATAGCTTTCACTGGAGTGGCCATATTCTGCCAAAATATTGATAATAACTTTTATATTGAAAGGAATATTTCATAGGTTGAATTAGCACTGTTTACAGTATCTTACGCGCCGGTAATTGAAATATGTGACTGTATTCATATCTGAAATGTACAAATAAACATGTAAAAATGTGAATGTTACTTGTCTTCTGGTTATAATTTCGGGTAATAAAATAATATATTATATAGTGCCTCTAAGGAAGATTACTGTTGCAATATAGTCACATCATTTAGAAATGACTGAAAACAGTATTGATAAGTGTGAAATGTAGTTACATACACATGGCTTAAACTTCCCCTTTTCGTCTTAAAATGTCGAAAAATTCCCCTTCCTGAGGGCATTGGTACCTGTCCCCAAAAGTTGTCTAGTGCCCTGTTTACAAATTTACTCAATTAATTGGAGCAAGACATTTTTATTCAACAATGAAACAAACGTCTCTCATACACTGGCATGTTATTTATGATAATGTTCACAAGCAACAAAATTACCAAACAGTTGCGTTTTCATCATCATCTTCATCCTCGTCTAGATCTGCCAAGTCATAAGCAGATGGTTCCCAGTCTGGGTCTTCTTCCACATTGTCGACATACTCCTCGTCAGACTGTTCAGCTGGGTCATCATAGCAGGCATTTTCCGGGAATTGGAAACTCTTCTCAACTGAAGGTGTACACTGGTCTGGACCACACATCATGTCCTTTTTTTCAGTCACTGCAAGTGTCCCACACCCTCTGACTTTAACCTTAATCTGGAAACCTTTATGTTCCGTAGGCCGACTTGCTATCAACTGGAAATGAAACCGAGCATCACAAACAAAAATTCCACTATTGTATTCTTATTAATAATTAGAAATGGCCCCTCTTCTTCATTTTTGTCAGACACATGGACGGACGCACGAACAAGACCAAATCTATAATTATGCCCCCACCCGAATTCTGTTGAACTCAATACAACTAGAGCTACAAAGAAGAACGTTCCATCCCTTCCTTATGCAAACTAATGGCTTGTAACCTTTTTTTGTCTATTATCGGTTTCATTATTTATTATGAAAACTAGTGCAAATATAGAAGTACTGACTAAATTAAGCTACTAGTCAAGTGTATAATCAACTTTAGAGTTGTTGCAGTGTCGCAGCTACATATCTGAACATTACTATGGTCTTTGGTAAGAGACTTCTCATCTGACATCATTTCAGCATTTCACATACATACAATGTAGTGTAGTCTGGCTACCAACTAGACTAGCCACTAGACTGATAATAAATATATTTCTACATTTTTCCCCTTTTTTGGACAAATTCAATTTCATAGAGACAAAAGCCAGTCTATTTTAGAGATTTTCACAGAGGACTGATGTTGAAATTATGAAATTGGTCATAGGATATAGACTGCCTCAGTTCACTAAATTTAATCATAAAAAGTGTAGAAAAAGGTATATCATAGTCTAGGAGCTAGTCTAGCTACCGACCAGAAATCTTTTTTTTAGAAAAAATAATTCTTTTATATGCTGACTTCCTCAGTTTTGGCTCTGATATTCTACATGTTTTGAAAAGAAAAGGGACATAATTATATAAAATTTGAATAGCCTCTGTAGTTATCGCCTAGTATGAACAAAACATATGATTTGAAAACAGAGTAAACGTAATGCATTAATATTTATAATTCATGTAAATTTATAGTGGCTGTACAGTTTACACAGCAACTAGACCTTTACTCTGAGGATACTAACTGCAAACATGAATCAATACGTATGTGTTGAAGTATAACATACCTCAGTTGTCTGACAGGCTCGTGAAGTAGCATTACCATGCAGCTCAATTGATGATATGGACTTCACTGCTGGTGCATGACCAAGCTCAACTTCTCCTAAATGAAGTTCCTCTTCTATTCGCCGTTTCTCTTCTTCTTCTTTCTGCAGCAGCTGATGTGACATGATCAGCTCATCAACACATTGAAAATATATAGAAATCAAGAATTAAGTTAAAGCTATTATTGCCGTCTGGTTAGGGTCCATGCTATTCGCTAATGGTTCGTCTGATTGCAATAGGCTTTGAAATCGAACAGCATGGATCCTGACCAGACTGCGCGAATGTGAAGGCTGGTCTGGATCTAAGCTGGTCGCAAAGCCACTATGTTGGTTTTCTCATGGCGCGGCTCAATTTATTAACATTGTTGCGGCAGTCCAAGTTCGATTCCCGACACAGTCATCTTTTTCTCTTGATTTTGCATTTTTTAAAAGTAGTTTAGAAACAAAAACTCATTGTAACATTCATTATATGACCAAACTTCATAAAAAAAAATCTCTTTTTTTCGGCCAATACCTTGGCACAAAGTAGTTAGCTTCATGACAAATTTCTAGCTCTGCATAACTAATATAGATGACCCCCGGAATAAACTTTTAATCAGACAATATCATAATGTCTCTTCGTGCTCACACGAAATTGTGGACTTACAAAGGATAAAAGAACATGGACCACAAGCTCACCAGTTGTCACTATATACATGAGCAAATAAATATATATATTTTATGTCCACACAAAACTCCTTTATACGATAGAGGTACAAATAGATCAAACTGATGTAACACAAATATTGTACCACAGGAAAGTAGTTTTGATGTTTCTATACAGCCAGTAATAAAAAAAGTTACATTATTAGTTCTTCATAATAACAAAAAAGGGAAGTAATTCTAAACACAAGGGTGCCTCATTGTGGTGAACATTTGTGCTAATTACATAGTTACAACAAAATCCTTTCCTGATCATCCATATTTTCAAAAACAAAGGTTGCAAGAAACAGTTTTACAAGCCTATAAATTTTGGTCAAAATTTCAGTGTTGCCAGTCTGAGTTTGTTTTTAGAATTAAAGGTTGTCACCATACAGCTAAGGTAACAACTGCATTTTTTAATTATTTTTTTTTTGGGGGGGGGGAATTATTAACAATAACAGTAGTATGTCCATTTATTATTTGTAATAGCACACTCTCGTATGTAAGGATCTGTGACATCACCGATAAGGTCTGCTATCTAAACATAGCACAGGACTCAATTTGCGGACAAACAACCAATGCATTCATTGTACAATAGCATAGGTAAATCATAAATTTTTCATTATTTCGTTATTTTTGTTCAGGTTTCTAGCCTGCACGTCGCAAACAAATGTTTTTTTTCTGCACTTTTTATTTCACTAAACTAGCCGAGAAACTCCTTATTTTATATACATGTTAGAAATAACATACCGCTTTTTTATCAATACATAGATCTATGCATGAATGGATGATGTTATTATATTATTCTGTTCATTTTGTGACACATCCAGTTTAAAAAAAAACAATATCTAGAAAAAGTAGAATAACTCGGAAAAATGTATTAATACCAAATGGAAAGCATTATATAAAACAAAAATGTATTCACATATCCAAATTGTTCTTCTTAGTTACCATCATATATTAACATTATATTTTCGTAAAAAAATCCGTTTTAAGTGTTTATAAATTTAATAGATCTACCTGTGAATGTAAAAAGAAGTCTTATGATCGCATAATTAAAATTCATTGAAATTTTGAAATGTGATGAACAACATGTATATTTTAAAGTAAACTGTCATACACATTATTATTTTCGGCCACATATTCAGTTATTCGGTGAAACAAGTAACACCTATGTGATATACATATATATATATACAAAATATATACAAATGACCCCTTAGTGTGACATAATAAATTAAAGATATTTGACTTTTGATAGTAATATTTAGATGTTATCTGATAATAAACATGTTCGAATCTAATGCAACACCATTATTTTCTACCAAATCATGCATATCTGTATTTTTAATAAGGAAATGTTTGACGGGTCCACACCAACCACTGACATCGAGGATGAGCAAGTTTGCGTTTAGTGTTGTGTGAATCAGTAGTTTAAAGTGAAAACATGTAGTTATTGTAGTTATGATTTGAATTCTGCTGATAGTATGTTCTTTGAACGTCATGAATCAAAATGATTTAGTATTAAAAGTTTCAACCAAAAGTGCTCTTCGGTGTGTCGCATTCGAAAATATTGTAACTTGTTATTAAGACTGTAAACTGTCCTTCTGATGCAAGATTTTAATATTATAATATTGGGTAATATGGATGCTGCATGCTTTTAAATGTTGCTCTTTATTTGCTTAGTAGGCCCGTTTTGAATCGTCTTGTTAAAATAATATGTCTGTATAGTTTGTATATTCCTTACATTCGTCCCAATATATTTTTTAATTAGTAATTCACAGTTTCATCTCTTTTATTTCTTCTGTTAACAAGTGCAACAATTTTATATAGGTGGCATGTTACTTTTTTAATTCCCAGATAGTTGATGATTCGTTATATATAGAAAACGCTCCCTTGTCCGCAATTCGCGCATTGCATTATGGTATAACTGCTGTATGTTCTATTTATAGAACACGAGAGAGTGCTATTAGGCAGAATAGATTGTTCTTAGGTTTTTAACTTTGGTAATTTAAAACTGTAATTAATTATTGTTTCTGTTCAACCTTCCTATAACATGCAAATTTTAAAGTGCATGCATTAGTTACAATCATCACAATCAGTCTGTATTATATAAGATACTAATTAGTTTGCAAAGAACTCCAGCTGACCCTTGTTTCAGGGTTTTATGGCACTTTGTGTATTGTGCCCACTAATATAAAGTTCATGCCCTGCAGGCACTATGTACACATTTGTGGTGGTTTATGACAAGCTTAAGAGGACAGGTATACCACCAATTAAGTTTCAGGAGCTGAGATCAGAGCAACATCTTGATTGGCATCAATTTATATAAACTGGGGATTGTACATTGTTTACTACTACTTTACAGCTAGAAGTCCAATGGGTGCTTTTATGTCTTGCATAAAAATATACTACATTTTGCACTCATTAAAAATTATTTACCTGCAATAGACCTACACAGACTTCATGGTAGACAAGCTTACTATCTGTCGCTGAGTGGCTGCTTTTTAATTTCTGACATTTGCAGCCACCGTTACAGTTTGACCGTCACAATATGAAACAACCTATACGTCAGATTAGTTCCACTAAATATAAAATGCAACTGTTTGTGTCGGATTAGTTCGACCGACTAAGTAACTTCACGGTAATCTAAATGCATAGAATCGAAAACAATTGATTACATGCTTACTGCTTTACTGTTCCTTTTCTCGAAGGCACCATAGGTGGTCCTTATTCTCTTTGCTGGACCGAGACAGTTGGAAACTGGTTTCCTGTTTTCCTTGTAGGAAACTGTCTCTGGAAAAAAAGTTGGCACTGCCCCTTTCACTAATTGTAGCTTTAGTGTCAACCCAACTGATTTCATAACACTTGGCGAATGAAAAAGACTGTCATCAGTAAAATGTCTTAGACATACACGAGAGGTCTTACTTGGCACAAACAGAACTAACTTCCCATCAACACTTCTCAGAGAATTCAAACTATTCGTCCATTTTTGACGTAAATTCTCGTCCTTCGGAAAGAGGAAGAACCCTTTTGTTCCATCATCACTTTTGTTGTTGCACCCAAATGCAACACAGTGCACCATAATTTGTTCCTTGATTTAACACACGTAGATTAAAAAAATGTTCTCACTTTAACAACAAAGTATCCAGATCAAATCACTGTAACACAAAATATGTAAAATCACAAAAGACACTGTGTAGTAAATGATGTATCCGCGGGAAAATTACACATGCGAGTGAACAGGTCACAAGGTCAACTACGCTGGGGATATTCCTACGTCATCATCGGAAAGAGCGGCGGAAATTAACGAGCGCGCTACAGAAAAAAACAATTTACAAAATCATCATTTTTGCAATATAATGATTTTTTTTTACTTTTTGAGTTTGTTTATCGTGTTTATTGTAAAATATTACTTCTAATTCATATACCCATGTATGATTTTTGGCAGTTGACCTTTAATGAATGACAAAGTTATGGACCGGACACGAAATTGTGGACGGACGGAAGGACGAAATGACAGACGGACGGAAAAGCGCATTCCTATTGTCCCCGAAACTGGTTTTCAACCAGTAGGGGACTAATAAAATCATAAATGAAACCAGTATCATGAAGACAAGAAAATGTTGATGCACGGACGGACGGACTGGCAACGGACAACAGACGAAGGGTAATCATGAAAGCTCACCATGTCACTATGTGACAGGGGAGCTAACAAAAATACATTTAATACAATTATTATAATACAGCTGAAGACTTACTGGATTATCATTTTATATTATAAATATATGTGTGTACATAAGTGATATTACCTGTGGTAAATTTCCCTCTTAAACCTGATCCACTCTAATTCTATGGATTCAACCGCCAAATCGCTATTATATGCCTTGAGAGCAGGCTCACAAACTATGTCCACCAGCTTCATGTCAGCAAAATCTTCTAAAATTTAAGCCAGAGGGCCATGAAGGCCCTGTATCGCTCACCTGACCTATTGACCTAAAGATCATCAAGATTATCAATCTGACCAAGTTTCATTAAGATATGGTCATAAATGTGGCCTCTAAAGTGTTAAATAGCTTTTCCTTCGATTTGACCCAGCGACCTAGTTTTTTACCAGAAATAAATGTGGCCTCTAGAGTGTTAACAATCTTTTCCTTTGATTTGACCATGTGACCTAGTTTTTGACCCCACCTGACCCAGATTTGAACTTGACTTATAGATCATCATGATTAACATTCTGACCAAGTTTCATTAAGAAATGGTCATAAATGTGGCCTTTACAGTGTAAACTAGCTTTCCCTTTGATTTGACCTGGTGACCTAGTATTTGATTCTACATGACCCAGATTCAAACCGGATCTTGAGATCATCAAGATTAACATTCTGACCATGTTTCATGAAGATATAGTCATACATCTGGCCTCTACAGTGTTAATAAGCTTTTCCTTTGATTTGACCTGGTGACCTAGTTTTTGATCCCAGATGACCCAATATCGAATTCGTCCAAGACTTTATTGCAGGTAACATTCTGACCAAGTTTCATTAAGATTGAGCCAAACATGTGACCTCTAGAGTGTTAACGAGCTTTTCCTTTGATTTGACCTGGTGACCTTGTTTTTGATCCTACGTGACCCAATATCAAACTCGTCCAAGATTTTATTGAGCGAAACATTCTGACCAAGTTTCATTAAGATTTGCCCAAAATTGTGACCTCTAGAGTGTTAACAAGCTTTTCCTTTGATTTGACCTGGTGACCTAGTTTTTGACCCCAGATGACCCAATATCGAACTCGTCCAAGATTTTATTGAGGGTAACACTCTGACCAAGTTTCATTAAGTTTGGACCAACATTGTGACCTCTAGAGTGTTAACAGTCAAATTGTTGACGACGGACAGACAACTGACGGACGACAGACACAGGGCGATCACTAAAGCTCACCTTTGAGCACTTTGTTCTCAGGTGAGCTAAAAAAATACAGTAGGCCTATGTTTGCATTTCATCAGCATGTGTTTGCAGTGACAACAACACTATTTCTCTTTTAATTTGAATCAAGATTAGAGTATTTGATAATTAAGACAATACTCTGATACAAGAGGGCCATGATGGCCCTGTATCGCTCACCTGAGTACCATTGCTCAAAATGATATGATCAAGTTTTGACATAGAGCACATAGGCATACACATTAAATATCATCAGGATAAACATTTTCTTGTAACAGTCCCTTTTGACCTAGTCAGGGCCAATTTCCATACCAAGTTTGAGGGTCCTAGGCTCAAGTGCTGCATTTTTGTACTAACATGACTATTCCTTACCCTGGAAGACTTAAATAACATTTAAAACCAATCTCATTAGATGCTGCTGAGATATATTCGTATACATAAAATAAAGGGAGGTAATCTGTCATAAATTCAGTCAAAAGTTATCTACCCTGATTGTCAGAGTCCATCTGATGGCACAAATGACATTTCAAATCAGTATCTTCATTGGTTACTGAGATACACCAATTTTAATTTGAAACAAAGGGAGGTAATTTCAAATAAAATCAGTCCATAGCTATCTACTCTGATTGCCTCAGTCTAACTAAAGACAATAATTTCAAATGAGTTCTATAAATATTTCTTCTTCTTCTTCTTCCGTTGAACTCCAAACCTCAAGATGAGTATTCTCGGAATTGTGACTGTACATGCATGAGTTGCCGAGGGCAGCAAGTGAATTTAAAATGTCCTTTTTACAATTAAAAGTAAAAACAGTTCTATGATTAATTTAGAGATGATAATAGCAGCCCAGACTTGAAGTCCTCGATGGTACTGGCTGCTACTACTGACTCTGGAAGACTGTTCCATAGCCGTATTGCACTTGGGAAGAAGGAGCCCTTGTGAAGTAGAAGTCTTGAATGCGGGACGATGAAACACATGCTGTGACTTCTTGTTGACGTGATATTTGTCCTGGTTAAATATGGAACTGATGGAATAGCAATAAGTTGATACACTACTTTATAGAGTATAATTGTCTTACTGGTCTCGCGACGTTCTTTGAGACTTGGCCAGGATAAACGCTCAAGCATGGCTGTAACACTGCTGGTACATCTATAATCCCCTGTAACATATCGTGCTGCCCTTCTTTGCACCTGTTCGACCTTGTTGATGTTAGTCTCTGTATATGGATCCCATACAGAGGAGGCGTATTCTGTTATTGGTCTAACTAATGATTTATAGCATAGTTCTTTCACTGCAGGAGGACAGCTATAAGTGTTTCTTCTTAGGAATGCCAAGGTGTTGTTAGCTTTTCTGGTAGTGATGTCTATATGTTTGTTCCAGGAAAGATCAGAAGAGATGTTAACTCCCAAATACTTTGCTGTATCTACTGTAGCTAAGGTTTTTCCATGGATGTTGTATGTAGAAATTAATGGTTTTCTTTTCTTAGTTATTCGAATAACCTTGCACTTGTCTGGGTTAAATTCCATAAGCCATTTGTTTGAAGACTATCAAGATCTTTCTGTAGAATAGTGGCGTCTTCTGCTGACCTTATTACTCTATATAGTAGACAATCGTCTGCGAAAAGGCATGCTGTAGAAAAAACACAGTCTGGCATATCATTTATATACACGAGAAATAATAGAGGGACAAGGTCTGTACCTTGTGGAACCCCTGATGTTACAGGACTTCGGGAAGAATGCTGCCCTTTAAGTACAACTGACTGGTAACGTCCCATGAGGAAATCAGCAATCCATTGGTGCAAGTTTCCACGTATACCGTAACTATGTAGTTTGGCCAGTAGACGTTGGTGTGGCACCTTGTCGAATGCTTTGCTAAAGTCCAGTTATACAGCATTGACTTGACCTCCATTATCTAACGCGTCTGCTAAATCCTGTATCGTGATAATGAGTTGTGACTCACATGATCTTCCTTTGCGGAATCTGTGTTGTGCTTCACTCAAGATACTATGTCTTTCTAAGTGTGAAATTATATGACTGTGTATAACATGTTCAAGCAATTTACAACATATAGATGTCCAGGACACAGGACGATAATTGGATGGTTTGCTTCTATCACCTTTTTTGAAAAGAGGCGTGATAAAAGCTTCTTTCCATTCTTCTGGAAGTTTACCAGTATCTAACGAAATTTGAAAAATGAACACTAGAATGTCTACAACTTCTTCACAAACACTTTTCAAAAATACTCCTGAGACATTGTCTGGTCCTGTAACCTTATGAATGTTAATTTCTTTCAGTAGTTTAAGAATACCTTTTCTATTTACTGAGATAGATGGAATTTCACAAAATTGATTGTCAATGCTTGGAATGTTGCTTGTATCTTCCGACGTAAAAACTGATGTAAACTGATTGTTAAGTACTTCAGCTTTAACTTTACTGTCACTGTTCATAATACCATTATTGTTCAAAGGTGCTACTCCAACGTAATCACACTTCTTGGACTTTATATAGCTATAGTATCTTTTTGGGTTACTTTTACTGTCTTCATCTAACATGTCACTAATACAGTCATTGTGTGCCTTCCAACACTCCTGCTGACATTTTTTCTTATAGTTCTTAAACTTTGCCCAGTCCGAATTACTACCACTGGCTTTTGCTCTTTTATAGAATTTCCTTTTCTTGGCAGAACAACGTTTTACACTTCTATTCACCCAAGGTTGGCTAAATCAGGTTGAAGTCAATTTGCTTGGCACAAACTTTTCAATGAGTTCCTGTGTTTTACTAACAAAAATTAATGAACTCCATAAAGAATCTGCATTTGTGTTAGTTTGGTTACTGTTTATGAAATCAGTACTTAATTCTGATAAGCTTGATCTTAAACCACACATGTCAGCTTTCTTCCATAAAATTACTTTCCTCTTCAAAGGTCGCTGGTACTTAACACTGATATCAGATTCAACTTTAACTATGTTATGGTCACTGACTCCTGCCTTTGAATGACAACTTTTCACTAATGATGGTCTATTGGTAGCAAATATATCAAGTATTGTATTATTCCGTGTAGGAAAATCAACTAATTGTTCTAAACCAGCATTTTCAAGTGTTGACAAAAATATTTCATTAATTTCCTTTCTGTACTGATTTCCAGAAATATTGTTCAATTTCCAATCAATATCTGGTAAATTTATGTCACCTACCAACCAAATACTGCTTTTGGGATTAGAATTTATGATGTTTTCTATGTCTGAACAAAAAATATTTATATAATCAGTGTCATTATTTGTTGGTCTATAACCATTGATGATTATATGGTTTGAGTGTTTACAATCAATTTGTACCGCAACTATTTCCGAGTCCGTATTTAAAGTAATCTGTTTGCTAATGAGTGTCTTCTTCACGGCAGTCAACACCCCACCATATCCATCCTTGCGGTCTTTTCTATAAACCTCGTACTCATCTGGGATTACTTCACTACTATAAATATTTTGGTTCAGCCAAGTTTCTGATACCGCTATAGTGTCAGGTTTGCTTTGCTCTATTTCTGCCCATAACACTTCTTTTTTAGCTCTTATACTCTGCGTATTAGTGATCAATATAGACAGTCTGTTTTGCTTTACCTTTGGGACATTGTTTTCTGCAGAAATAACTAGAACTGTCACAGGAGTGACTCATACCCCCACCATACGGTCTTGTCACAGAAGAATGGCAACCATAAGAAATCTTAAAAATACTTAGTCTTTGGAGTACTGTATCCTGGGCTTCCACATATAAGTAATACTAGTATAATACTAGTATAGTAATACTAGTAAATATAAAAAATCTCTAATATTAGAGATACACTAAAAGTGAATACAAAAAAATGTCTTACCGACCCATGTTACCACAGAAAAATGTATTTACTTTTTACATAGGACTTTAAATAAAAAAGATAGAAAAATACCTAAAATATTGAAAATCTAAAAATAGGATTTCCAAAAATAGACTAATTCCTGGAATTTAAGGGGAAGAAACTCAGTACAAAAGTTAAAAAAAGGTTACTTCCCTTTGGCTCTAAGCCAATCAGAATGAGATATACCGGTAGTGAAAATACATCAAAATTAACCTTAAATTCTAGGTAAAAGGGGACACAATTCAAGAAAAAGTGGTGTCAGAGTTATGCACCTTGTGTCACATGATGTGGGTGATGAGGTGGAACATCTATTTTAAGTCTGAATCAAATCCATTCAGTAGTAAGTGAGATATAGTGAAAATACATCAAAATTAACCTTAAAGTCTAAGTAAAAAGGGGCATAATTCCTGAAAACTTGGTGTCAGAGTTATGCACCTTGTGTCACATGATGTGGGTGATGAGGTGGAACATCTATTTTAAGTTTGAATCAAATCCATTTGGTAATAACTGAGATATAGTGAAAATACATCAAAATCAACCTTAAATTTAAAGTAAAAGGGGACTTAATTCATAAAAAATTTATGTCAGAGTTAAGCACCTTGGGTCACATGATCTGGGTGATGAGGTGGAACAACTATTTTAAGTTTGAATCAAATCCATTTAGTAATAACTGAGATATAGCGAAAATACAACAAAATTAACCTTAAATTCTAAGTAAAAGGGGACATAATTCATGAAAACTTGGTGTCAGAGTTATGCACCTTGTGTCACATGATGTGGGCACATGATGTGGGTGATGAGGTGGAACATCTATTTTAAGTTTGAATCAAATCCATTCAGTAGTAACTGAGATATAGTGAAAATACATCAAAATCAACCTTAAATTCTAAGTAAAAAGAGGCATAATTCATAAAAAATTGGTGTCAGAGTTATGCACCTTGTGTCACATGATGTGGGTGATGAGGTGGAACATTTATTTTAAGTTTGAATCAAATCCATTTAGTAATAACTGAGATATAGTGAAAATACAACAAAATTAACCTTAAATTCTTAGTAAAAGGGGACATAATTCATGAAAACTTGGTGTCAGAGTTATGCACCTTGTGTCACATGATGTGGGTGATAAGGTGGAACATGTATTTTAAGTTTGAATCAAATCCATTTGGTAATAACTGAGATAATAGATTTCAGGACGGGATGGGACGCAACAAAACTGACTCCTATATACCCCCCTCAAACATGTTTGGTGGGGGTATAAATACACTATCTTCCAATGTATTGTTCAAATTTAAAGATTCAAATGATGTTGAGGTTGAAATACCACCAGAGGAATATAGTGAGCTAGATTTTGTTACAGTTGGTGACTCATAGTGAGGACAAATCCATGTAACACTACTTTCAGACAAACAATGCAATCTCGTTAGTCCTCAAGCACTCAGTGTGGCCCCACATATCACAACTGTCACAGCATATACTAGGGTCTGTATTTTTCACTGCTTTTTTACACATAAGACAGGGATATTTTGGTGTGCGGGGTCCTGGATTCGGGTGACAGTCAGATGAATTCATAATAAGAAGTAGGCACAGGTAAGTTAAACATGTCTTTCCAGTATACGAGGCATTCTTGATACATAAAAGTCTAAGGCGATTGGACAGGAAAACACTAACATGCTGGTTGGAATCAATTATATTTCTTACAGCAATAATAGTCAGGTCATTACCACTATCTGTAATTTCACAAGTTTTATGAAGATTAAGAATACAACAAAGGGAAGCTACAAGACCAATTGCCACTGCAGGGACTTTGGATTCCCACATTTTGTTCAACGGACGTTTACAATGCTAACTTCCAGTTCATTCGGAAGACTTCTAATTCTTCCGTTTGTGGCTATGGTCCAACTTCAGGAACTGAATTTATCACACTATAGTTTATACACTTGTTAATACTAAATCAAAAACACAATATTGATGTTCCCCTTCTCAATGATGCTTATATTTTCTCCACAAAATCGCTTAATATTTGTAAACGATCAAATTCCTGTACGCCTAAAAAATAAACATGTCTGCCCTCGACAACGCATGCGCAACAGAGATATTTACTGAGATAAATCCATTTTTATTAAAATTAGGGGAGGTAATCATGCATTGGTATATGCATGTAGAAGATACAGAGTACAAACCTATACAACAATATATTAGTAAAGTATTCATATCGATAAATGTTCAATCAAGAGTTATCTAATATGACTATTTCTTACCATGGAAGACATAAATAGCGTTTCAAACCAATATCATTAGAAGCTGCTAAGGTGTATTCATTTAGATAAAAAATAAAGGGAGGTAATTTGTCATAAATACAGTCAATATGTATCTTCACTGATTGTCCAAGTCCATCTGTTGACATAAATGAAATTTCAGATCAGTATCTTCATTAGTAATGTGATATACCCATTTTAATTTGAAATAAAGGGAGGTTATTTGACATAAAATCAGTCCATAGTTATCATTGTCTCAGTCCAACTAATGACAATAATGAAATTTCAAATAAGTCCTATAAGTACTTACTGATATAAATCCATTTTGATTACAATCAGGGGAGGTAATAAGATATAAAATAACTCTGGAACCTACGTTTGGATCTGACAGATTCGTCATGGAATCCAAGATTTATTGTTGTTGAAGATATTTTGGAAGTTTGCATCAAATCAAACCATAAATGAAGTCTCTATATGGCTGCAAAAGCCAAAATAGCAAATTTTGGACCTTTAAGGGGCCATAACTCTGGAACCCATGACTGAATCTGGCCAGTTCAAGAAAGGAGCCAAGATCTTGTGGTGATACAAGTTGTGTGCAAGTTTGGTTAAAATCAAATTAAAAAAGAAGCTGCTATTGTGCAGACAAGGTCAAAATAGTTAATTTTGGCCCTTTCAGGGGCCATAACTCTGGAACCCATAACGGGATCTGGCCAGTTCTGGTGATACAAGTTGTGTGTAAGTTTGGTTAAAATAAAATCATAAATGAAACCACTATTGTGCAGACAAGAAATTGTTGATGCACAAAAATAGCAAATTCTGGCCCTTTAAGGGGCAATAACTCTAGAACCTGTGATGGGATTTGTGCAGTTTTCGAAAGAACCGAGATATCATGTCAATATAAGTTTTGTACAAGTTTGATCAAAATTGCTTGCAAAATGTGGTCTCTATCCTGTTCACAAGAAATTGTGGACGGATGGACGACAGAAGGGACAGGAACCAAGACCTTATGGTGATACAAGTTGTGTGCAAGTTTGGTTAAAATCAAATCATAAATGAAGCTGCTATTGTGCAGACAAGGTCAAAATAGCTAATTCTGGCCCTTTAAGGGGCCATAACTCTGGAACCCATAATGGGATCTGGCCAGTTCAAGAAAGGAACCAAGATCTTATGGAGATACAATTGTGTGCAAGTTTGGTTAAAACTAGAGCTATCACTAAAGGTGATGAATGTACCCCCCGCATGCACTGACACAGTACATTGCAATTTGAAGCACACAAGATGGCATAATTATGTGGACTGTATGTATATAGACTGTATGTATACAGTATAGTAACAAAAAACAAAGTCCCATAACTATGCAGAATATTTATCTAAAAGAATGTAACATGCACCATGCACAACTAGGGTTGGTACTGATCACTTGTGTGAAGTTTCATTAAATTGTGTCAAGGGGATGAGGAGAGATGGTGCGCACAAGATTGTGTCTATGTATATAGTATAGTAACAAAAATAAAGTCCCATAACTCTGCAAAAATTTTTTCTAAAAGAACCTAATATGCCCCATGCACAACTACTGTTGGTACTGATCAGTTGTGTGAAGTTTCATTAAATTGTGTCAAGGGGATGAGGAGAGATGGTGCGCACAAGATTGTGTCTATGTATATAGTATAGTAACAAAAATAAAGTCCCATAACTCTGCAAAATTTTTTTCTAAAAGAACCTAATATGCCCCATGCACAACTACTGTTGGTACTGATCAGTTGTGTGAAGTTTCATTAAATTGTGTCAAGGGGATGAGGAGAGATGGTGCGCACAAGATTGTGTCTATGTATATAGTATAGTAACAAAAAAAACAAAGTCCCATAACTCTGCAAAAAATTTTTCTAAAAGAACCTAACATGCTCCATGCACAACTACTGTTGGTACTGATCACTTGTGTGAAGTTTCATTAAATTCTGTCAAAATATTATTATTATTATTATTATTATAAAAATGATAAACTAAAAGTAAAAAAAATAATAGAGCCACAGTTGACCTCTGTTGCTGACCTTGATTATATGTATGACATACTGAATCATAAATGGTAATAAATGTGTTTTGTATAAACCAGTAGCCCATAAAAGGGGCCAAGTGCCACCATTTAGATAAAGTTGGAAGAAGATCTATAATGATGCTACAGACCAAGTTTCATGAAGATCCACCAAACAGTTGAGGAGAAGAAATCACTTAACCACTTTTCTTTTTTTAGCTCTAGCGACCCTAAAGGGGATATGGATCTTATTTGAACAAACTTGAGAGAGGACCTTATAAAGATGCTACAGACCAAGTTTTGATGAAGAGCCATCAAGCCGTTAATGAAAAGATATTTCTATTTTTAGCTTTAGTGGTCCCCTAAAAAGGGCCTAGCACCTCATCCCCATTTGAACAAATGTGGGTGAGGACCCCATCATGATGGTAAAGATCTGTCAAGCAGTACATGAGAAGAAGTCTTTTAAATGCATTTCTATCTTAAGCTCTGTATGGGTTGGGATGATTTGGGAGACTGGGGGGGTAATGTGGTTGGGAGCTTGAAAGAATTTAGTAGTGGGTCACCCAAGGAACACTTCCGAGGACTTATTTCTAAATCGTACCAGCAGTGTTTGGGCAAAAAAGATTTTAAAGCCTTTCCTTTTGGTTGCCATGGCAACAAAACTTCTCAAAGGCTGACTTAGATTTGAAGGAATCTGAAATGTGACAATCAAAGGAACATTCTTGGGAGGTATGATTGAAATTGGCTTCAGGTGTCATAGATGTTCTTTAAAGAAATTATACAGAACATAAATTTCAGTACCTGCAAAATTCATTTGAGTTGAACCTAGATCCAGAGATAATGCTAACCTGGCTGTCCCCAAACCACGCATAGAATTCTTTTGCAAATCCCTATCATACTCTGGACCTGTAACCTGGAATTCTATTCCAGCATATATACGAAATTCAGATTCACTTCAAAAACTCATACCTTCAATGGAAGTACTCTCAGGCTGGGACCACCAATTTTGATATGTAATTTCATGGTTAAGCAAAATTTTCTTAAGTTTGTAATATATATGTATATATGCATGCCTTTGCTGTTTCTTTTATTATCTTCTTGTGTTTTATGCTACATTTGTTCATTATTAAACTTTCTTTTTCAGGTTTGTTTCTCAGCTGTATAGCTGTATATTTATCAATCATTACTGTTCTCTGATTTGTAAATTTTGTAATTAAGTATTTTTTGTTTGATAATGTGGACCATATTGAAAATTGGTTAAACACCAAATATGTTATCCACGTAAAATAAAGTCATTATTATTATTATTATTACTTTAGAACAAAATAAAAACTGACAAGGAATAATACCTTTTGCTTTGGTGTTCGCAGCTCAAACCTTTCGCCTCATGGAAATATGAACATGTATTGTTAACTTCTAACCCTCTGAAATACAAGAACAGAGGAGTAAATCTATAACTGGATAATAACAATCTATATTTAAATCCAGATTTAGCAATAGACAAGAACAAAATACATTTTGTTGCTGGGGAACTAGTTACAACCATTGTTTGCAGCCAGATTATATTCTCAGGATTTTCAGCAACATGTAGTATGCTAGACTTTCCAAAAATACTTTGGTTTTAGAATTGCCAAAAACACTTTGTAAACACTATTTCAAAATTAACTAATATAGCTGCATAATTACAAATGTGTGTCTTTCAGCAACATACATTACGTCATATATATAATGACGTCACTTTTAATTAGTTTAGAACACCAAATAGGAAAATTGCACTGCAGTGAAAAATATTTCTGAAACACCATATATTTCTCTGAAAAATTCATATTCTGATTAATGAAGTCATGAAATAATCAACCTACCTAAGTTTCTGGTATTTGTCTTCTTCAGAGTTCCATATGAATTTTACCCTTTTCACAACAAAGTATCGGATCAGATTTTCATCCCTCTGAAAATAAGACAGAAGTATATTTTTTGTAACAAAATACTGATTTTTAAGTATTCACTTGAATAATTTCTATGCAAAAAAAAACAACAGTTTTTTAAAAAGTCTGATAATTCACCAATCCAAATCTATGCGACAGTAAAAAGTGGCTAAGTATTTTTTCTTTAGTTTTTCTTCATTTTGAATGTTTCTAAGTTTCTAACATTTAACGAAAATGACAGAAAATTGATGACATGTTGGATGTACTGGAAACCCAAGGCAAAGACAACTAACAGAAGCTCCCGATCAAGACTGCAGATATTCCCCTCTGTCAAGATTTTTTAGTTATACAACGCTAATGGTCTATTTGAAAATGACCGTAAATGGTCTAATAGTACGTATTTGAAAATGACCCAGATTCACCATAATGGCAAAAGTGTTAAATACCTTTTTAGGTCAATCAGTGTTTGTATATAGCTTTAAAAGTAAAGACAACAAGAGCTGTCCGTAAGACAGCCAATGCTTGACTATTCGAATTGTTGTCCCAGAAGCAGGAAAATGTTACCTCAAAAGTTATGATATTATTATGCGGCGATTTGCACTACATTAAAAATAAATCAAGTCCAGTGTAGTTTATCTGTTTTAATTTAATAAAGTTTCAATATTTTAACACAACAGAAATTTATCTGGTTCACCAGCAATGTGTTGGAACACCAAACACAAATTCAAACACTAAAGTTCATGTGGAACACCACAAATAAAAATAGTAAAGTTAATCTTTATGAAGGAACACCTTCTACTTTGACATCTAAGAGTAAAGTGCAAGAATATGCTATTTTAAATTAAGAAACATCATGTTAAAATATATGAAGGATTCTCATTGGTTATGTGAAATGACATGTGACATATTTACACATATGGCTTGAGTAATTACTTAGTTATCATGTAACACAATATTTGGCAGGTACTTAATGATTAAACAGAAGAACAGGAAAAACAACACAAAGCATTTTTACAAGTTGACAGCTTGGCTTCCTGGCTTAACAATCTTTTTGAGACTTTGAGAGTCAGCTTAACATATTCTGACACTCAAGTAATTCCCTATAGTAAAAGAAAATGAAAATTTCCAATGACTGAAATAAACATAAGAATTTACAAAAACTAATTATTAAATCAACTCTAACTTTAAAAGACAAACAGTTTGATACTAAACATGTCAGTATTCTATAAATATAAATATTATTTTAAATTTTATAAAAAATGCATTGTATAAAAAAAATGACAAATATTTGCTTCATAATAACTTCCCCCTGCTTCTTTTACTGTGGTCCCCAAAGTCAAATAAAATATTGAATATGAAATACAATTATGTATCAGTTCCAGTCACTAATTTTTTTTTTCAAAATTCTATGAGTTCCAAAGTCACAGCCCATAAGGGCCTGAAGGAGCTATGTAGAAAGGTCTAATGAATTCTTCTTTTGAGGTACATGCAACAGTGAAGTGGTCCTGTTGGTCACAGAGCTTGCATGTTATTCCAATGGAAGGGCACTCATTCTGGGTGTGACTTATGTTACCAGTGCATCGTGTGCAGGCATACAGGAAGATGGAATTTCCTTTACTTTTATCTGTTTTATTTAATTTTATGATTTCATCTGCCAGGCTTTTTATTTCTCTTTCACAAGCCCAAACTATTTTCTCTAGTCCTTTAATTTTATCACACTGATTTTCTGCGATGGTTTCAAGGTGATTGTTCTGTATGTTTAACATGGCAACAACACGTTTTGAAGTATTGATGGTTTCTTCCAGCACTGAGCATTGATCTGTGATTTTAGAATGTTCAGTTAGTAAGGTGTCTTTACTTAGTTCCATTTCTTTCATCTGATCGCGTAATTTTGTGATGAGTTCAGACTGGATTTTAGACTTGTGAGTCAGATATTTGTTCTCATCCTCTAGAGACCTAATCATTTGGTTTTTGGATACATTTTCCTGTTGAATCGTCAACACAACTGATTTGACATCTTCTGCTTTAGCTGAGATATTCTCCAAATGGAATCTTGCTAATGAATTGAAACACTGTTTTTGTAGTTCTAAATCCTCCATTTGGTAGAAAGGAAGGTTTTCAGCATCCTTTCTGTTCAGGAATGCTGTCATTCTGGCAGTGTCCCTTAATTTCTTTTGTTTCTGAACAAGTGATGGTGACCTATAGTGCACACTGGTGTGATGCGGTTGTTGTGACTGCTGAAGTATCCTGTAGTTCTGATTGATAGGAGATAAGTAGATCCAGTTCCCATGTTTATGAGTTCTTCTGGTAAATCCAAACATATTTCCTTGCATTTTCATTTCAAGTTCACTTTAAAGTTTAGTAAAATATTTTCTTGTAGATGTGGGGAATATAAGATGAGTAACTCACTTGGCTGATGTCCTCAGAGGTACCAGGAAAGTCAGATGAGCTAAAAAGTCATCTGGCCGGTTTCTCCACCAAACTATTATGCGGCGATTTGCACTACATTAAAAATAAATCAAGTCCAGTGTAGTTTATCTGTTTTAATTTAATAAAGTTTCAATATTTTAACACAACAGAAATTTATCTGGTTCACCAGCAATGTGTTGGAACACCAATCACAAATTCAAACACTAAAGTTCGGGATCCGGTCAAAATCCCCTGCGGACAAAACCCCCTTCGCTCATTTTTGCATAGGTGGACAAAACCCCCTTCATGTTTTTTACAAGGAGGACAAAAACCCCTTCGCTTAATTTTACAAGGAGGACAAAACCCCCTTCGCATTTTTTACAAGGAGGACAAAACCCCCTTCGCATTTTTCTACAAGGACAACCCCCTTTATTTTTTTTATAAGGAATCAAAAGGGCAAACAAAAAGAGATGTCTTGAACATAATTATAATTAATATTTATAATAATGATAATTGATTTAATTATTCTATAATATACAATTATTTTAGTTGGTTCCATAATAACTTTGAAATTAATCAGACTATACATATACAATTATTTTAGTTTGTTGAAAAAAGTGTTGAATATCTCTTAATTAATTGACCTGATAATTTGTTAATTGTATGTTTTTCTCATCAAACTGTTAAGTAATTTGTTAAATAACTCTCAGATATTTTGATTAGTTACATAATTATTATCATATAATTTGTCCTTTTGATTCTAGGATGAAGGGGGTTTTGTCCTCCCTGTAAAAAACGCGAAGGGGGTTTTGTCCTCCTTGTAAAATTAAGAGAAGGGGTTTTTGTCCTCCTTTTAAAAAACATGAAGGGGGTTTTGTCCGCCTATGCAAAAATGAGCGAAGGGGGTTTTGTCCGCAGGGGATTTTGTCCTACACTCCTAAAGTTCATGTGGAACACCACAAATAAAAATAGTAAAGTTAATCTTTATGAAGGAACACCTTCTACTTTGACATCTAAGAGTAAAGTGCAAGAATATAGGAGAGATCGTGTTTGCATACAAATTCTATTTTTAGAACTGATAAGACAGTGATCGGGTGGGCAGAAGCCGACCGTCCATGTTTTTTGTAAACAGTGATGTTTTTCTAACGGTCTAAACTTTCTTAAAACACAAATTACATAAATAATTTTTTGATCAATGGAAAGGTTATAAAACAAGCAATTTATTGATTACTTTTAATTGTTATTTCGAAATAAAATGGATTAATTATGAACGCTTAACTTACACTGTTTTTCTAAAGGTTGTGAAAATCACTACGCCGCTTTTAAAATTATATGTCATTTAAAACGTTTATTCATTGAAAAAAGATATTTGGATACAAAAATATGAAGATTGTTAGTATTTCAAATCTTTTTGAATTTTGAAAATCCATAAATGAGCAAAAAAGTTATTAAAAATTAAAAATTCTGATTCAATACGCAAACGGTGTTAAAATCATTTGTTTTGCCAACCACCAGATAAACAGATGTTAACGCGTGACGTCACGGCGATCTCTCCTATGCTATTTTAAATTAAGAAACATCATGTTAAAATATATGAAGGATTCTCATTGGTTATGTGAAATGACATGTGACATATTTACACATATGGCTTGAGTAATTACTTAGTTATCATGTAACACAATATTTGGCAGGTACTTAATGATTAAACAGAAGAACAGGAAAAACAACACAAAGCATTTTTACAAGTTGACAGCTTGGCTTCCTGGCTTAACAATCTTTTTGAGACTCTGAGAGTCAGCTTAACATATTCTGACACTTAAGTAATTCCCTATAGTAAAAGAAAATGAAAATTTCCAATGACTGAAATAAACATAAGAATTTACAAAAACTAATTATTAAATCAACTCTAACTTTAAAAGACAAACAGTTTGATACTAAACATGTCAGTATTCTATAAATATAAATATTATTTTAAATTTTATAAAAAATGTATTGTATAAAAAAAAAGACAAATATTTGCTTCATAATAATATCTATAGAGTTTCAATCCAGTATCTGCATTAGTTTTGGAGAGAGTGACTGCATGCAAAACTTAACAAGAAGTTTTATGTTCAAAAGGGGACATAATTTGACCAAAATATAGTTCAGGATATTGGACTTAATGCAATCAATTAGTTTTATAATCCCTAAGGCACATGTGAAGTTTCAATTAAATATTTGCATTTGTTCTGCAGATAGTAACTTGCACACAAAACTTTAACCAAAATTTTCTTAGTTTAAAAGGGGGCATAATTTGCCCAAAATACATGTCAAGGTCATGGGACTTGATCAAGTGAGGTTGGTAATTGATCTAGAAAAATAAAAAATAAGTTTCAAATCTATATGCCTTTAAGTATGTACTTGCATGTAAAACTTTTAACCAGGATTTTCTAAGTCCAAACAGGGCATAATTTGGCCAAAACGCAGGTCAGAGTTATGGTATTTGATGCTATCAGCTATTTCTATAACCCCGAAGACACATGTGAAGTTTCAATTCAATATCTGCATTAGTTTTGGAGATAGTAACTTGCATGTAAAACTTTAACAAGGATTTTTCTAAGTCCAAAAGTGGGCATAATTTGCCCTAAATACATGTCAGAGTTATGGGACTTGATCAAGTGAGGATAGTAATTGCTCCAGAAAAATAAAAAATAAGTTTCAAATATAAATGCCTTTAACCTTTAGCCTGCTGGCAGCAAGAGATTCTGCCTTTGCGACCATTGCAGACCAAGATCAGCCTGCACATCTGTGCAGGCTGATCATAGTCTGCACTGTTCGCTATTCAGTTAGTAAATTTTCAGTGAACACCACTTCGAATAATAAGTGGTACTGCCCAAATTGAATGATGGAACAGTTCATTTTAGGAATTTAGCAGGGTAAAGGTTAAGTAATAGCTGTATGTACTTGAACGCAAAACTTTAACCAGGATTTTTTAAGTCCAAAAGGGGCATAATTTGGCCAAAATGAAGTTATGGGACTGGATGCTATCAACTAGTTTCATAGCCCTGAAGACACATGTGAAGTTCCAATTCAATATCTGCATTAGTTTTGGAGATAATAACTTGCATGCAAAACTTTAACCAGGACTTTTTAACCAGGACTTTCTAAGTCCAAAAGGAAAGGGGGCATAATTTGCCCAAAATACATGACAGAGTATGGGACTTGACCCAGTGTGGTTGATAATTGATATAGTAAAGAAAATTCAAATCTATATGACTTTTAGTAATACAGTGAAACACCGCTCGCTCGAGCATCGATGACTCGAGCACCCAGGCTCACTCGAGCAATTCATGTAGCCCCGGCCGATTTCCTTCTATTTTCTATGTGAAATTACTATGGCTGGGTCGAGCATCGATAACTCGATCGCTCGAGCATGACACCTGGTCCCTGTGTATTGATTTACACTTTGTTGCTTCTGGCTAACTCGAGCAGAGGTGTCAAAATTTTTCGCAGCTTCGGCGATCAGAATGTATCGGTTAATTAAAAAATTTCGCATGCCGTGAAAATTGCGTTGTCTATTCTCCGACTACCTTAAATGTTTGTTTGTCGGTATATTTGATCTAATAATGAGATTAATTATTGATGAAAGGTTAAAGAAAAGTTTTATTGATCAAATATTGATCAATTACTGTTTGCTTTAGATTAAAGCAAGTACGTTATCACTTATTTAGGTATGAAGGTATTAAATCCCTCCGCTACTATTTTCTATATAAAATTAACAACTTATAACATATTTTTATCAAGATTTCTAGCCTTTCACTTCCTGCAAGGCTACCCTTGTCTTGAAGGTCTGTCTTTAGGCAATCAAAATATACCCAAAAAAATGGGGTTGACCATAATGCAGTGAAACCATAGTCACGTGACTGAGACACGTGATGAAAACGCTAATATTGCGTAGGTAGACATCAGGAAATACATACTTTCACTTTCATTTTACAAGGCAGCTTCAAATCAACTTTTGAAGCATATAACGTAGCTTAAAATCATCTGCGGACATTCCATTTTACAATCAAGCATCAATAAAGCTTATATCTGGCATGAAAATGGCATTTACTCGGCGGGAAAATTGCACTATATATTGATATGGACTACATTCGAGTGGACCACGGAGGCATATCCGGCTAATTGCCCCCTTCATGCCTATAAGAAATACCAAAGTTTTCAAAATCGTTCTGTTGCAGTCAGTTATTGTACGTAAGTCAATTGTCAACAATTTTGCCAACTTTCAGTTTGAAAGAATGGCTACTGTCGGAATTATGCCCCATTCAGACAGACAGTCCACACCTGCAAAAAACGTGTCAGGGGCATAGATAATGCCAATTTTTCATTAAATATAGTATCATACGGCCTTACTTTTCTTATGTCTATAATTCGTTTGCAAGAAACAGCTAGAAGAACACGAAAAATAATCGATTTCTGTCATTCTTACCTAAAATGGTGTCGCTGATGCAAAACTGAGATGTGGGGAATCACCTTAAAAATCAGAATTTTGCCTACTTTCCGAAAAAATCTCAAATTTGCCCAAAATATGCAAATGATATGCCATGTTTGTCTTAAAATGGTGCTTATTGCTCAATTCTGATCAGAAAGTACCAGTTTTACATCGGTTGAAGCAATTTTCACGAAGTGCGAATTTTTCATTTTAGGTATGAAGGTATTAAATCCCTCCGCTACTATTTTCTATATAAAATTAACAACTTATAACATATTTTTATCAAGATTTCTAGCCTTTCACTTCCTGCAAGGCTACCCTTGTCTTGAAGGTCTGTCTTTAGGCAATCAAAATATACCCAAAAAATATAGGGTTGACCATAATGCAGTGAAACCATGGTCACGTGACTGAGACACGTGATGAAAACGCTAATATTGCGTAGGTAGACATCAGGAAATACATACTTTCACTTTCATTTTACAAGGCAGCTTCAAATCAACTTTTGAAGCATATAACGTAGCTTAAAATCATCTGCGGACATTCCATTTTACAATCAAGCATCAATAAAGCTTATATCTGGCATGAAAATGGCCTTTACTAGGTGGGAAAATTGCACTATATATTGATATGGACTACACTCGAGTGGACCACGGAGGCATATCCGGCTAATTGCCCCCTTCATGCCTTTAATAACGTTTGTGATACGTTTTTTTAAATGTCACAGGTTTGTTATTATTATGCATCACCGTTTCCTCTGCAAATGGTCCCGATGACATTGATGAAATAAAATTTCATTTTTTTCTTCGTATACTGTTCAATGTTTGGGTCGCTCGGAAACCATGGATAACTCGAGCATTTTGCTCATCCCCTTGCGTCCTCAAGCGAGCGGTGTTTCACTGTAGCTATATATACTTGCACCCAGGATTTTCTAAAAACATAAAAAACTACCATCGTTCCATTTTTTACATCTGGGTTTGTTTAGCTTGTCAAAAATAACTATGAGAATTGATCCCCCAGGACGGTACCGACCGACCCTACTGGATTATCAACTAACTTCTCTTGCAAAATGTGTCTTATATTTACACCAAGATATATTATAAGTCACTGACGTATGTCAGTTTTTTGTAACCTTGAACTTCATGGAACGGCTCTGGGTTATGAACATGAAAGTCACCTTGATATGGTCAAAATTTGTTCCAAATTGTTTGGAAATTGGCCTTTGTCTTAGTCTTAGGAAGTTACATATAGGACAAAATTATGGAGTCTGACAGAATGCTGGATGGATGGAAAAGTGCCTGTGATCCTAATAATCTGTCCAGGAATTAGTAGGAAACTAACAAAACTGTAGCAGACTCACACAGAACAAAATACAATCACTTTTCAATCATATTCCTTCAAACTGTAACAACCACACCTGAGGTTTTTTAGCCACCTTCTCTCTTCTGTGTCTGTACTAAAACTCCTACAACCTGAAAATACAATTAATAAAACCCCCACTTCCTTCATGTTAGGTTATTGTAGCAACACAATTTATCAAATGTTTTGAGAAAGTATTTACAGGATATTTGGTTGTTTCAGTGCAAGTTCAAAATATCTTTCATCAACAGGACATCAGATACAATAGTTTTACAAGCAGTCACAAGCAAAAACTTAAGTTCTGATGTCCAAGAGTTAAAAGATATTTTGATGTAACACGTGAAACAAACAAATTTCCTTTTGTTCCATTTTATTTTTCTTTCCAAGTGTAGTATACATGTAGTATAATATTAAAAACATATTTTATATTAATTTTGTCACCATCTGACACAGACAAGTATATATGATAAAAATCAGCAGTCAGTCATTCTATAAAAATAAACATCTTTCATTCAAGGAAACCATCAAGGTGGTTTTAATTTATTTATAGATGACTGGACATGTAATATGTCCAAAATAGGCACCTATAAAGCTAGATTGTTATCCTGTGACCTTAACTGGTACTGGAATTTAGATTTTTTGTTCACTAGCTTAAAACCTAATTGCAAAATATCAAGTCCACTTATCATATTTTTGTATAACATCCTCTCGGAGCTTCCAGGTTATCATATCTCATTAACTTATGTCTGTTCTGTATCTTCATTGTTCTTTCCACCCAAGCTAAAATGTATAATAAATACATGAGCCAGCCTATAACACATCCAAAGTTCATTTTATTTATTCATTTTCAATCATATAGCAACTTTCCAGCTTTGATGGTGGATGAAAATCCTCTGTGCATTATTTCATCAAGAGCGGGCACCTGGGTAGAACCACTGACTTCCCTCAATCCAGCCGGATGACTTCCTCACATGAATTCAATGCTACGAATGAGGCTCAAACCAACATCGACGTGAGGCAAGTGATCTGAAGTCAGCAACCTTAACAACTCGGCCATGGAAACCCCTACATTCTAAGTTCAGAATATATCAAGAATATTCAGGGGTGTTTAATTAGAGTGTTGATGCTTTATTTGGCTATTACTGAAAGGACTATTATGACACTTGACACTTCAGCACTTACTGACCCTTAAATTCCATTTGCGTTATAACCTTTAGCCTGCTGGCGGCAAGTGAATCTGCCTTTGCGACCAGTGCAGTATATTTGCATACACTGACAAAAGCTCTGGAGGTTTCACATCAGTCTGATCCAAAACCACCTTCTTGCTTGGCATTTCAGCAGCAGAATGTTTCCATTCAGCATAATGCAGGAAGGAGAGGTGACCAAGCTTTTTGGCAGTGCAGACATACATTACATTGCCTGATTAGGTGCTGGAGATCTAACAAAAATGCTTTACAAGTTACCTGATATTAGAGCTTCAACCACTGAATGCTTTGCTGGACACACACTTTCTGTCTTGTGAGGTACCTGGTCTGTTCTGGTGAAGGTACAGGATGCCAGTGGTACAGGTCTGATGTTCTATGTTCATCAATATTGATGTATCTGTAAATGGATGCTAATGAGAAGTCTATAATGGAAATTCTTCTGTATATAAGGCAGAGCAAAGCAGCTGTACGCACTGTGTATATATATTTTTTTTAATCTTTCTTCTTGACTGCTCCTTGGTACAATGTCAGACAGTTTCCCTTTCAGAATAACAATATGTCCTGTCTGAATTTCAAGACATGCATCCATCATATTTCATTACAAGTTCTACAGATTATTTACTCTGTTTCGAAAATATTGATCTCTCTATAGTATTTTTTCCATAATTTAAGAAAGTTATTTTGTAAACATGAAATTTTATATGTAGTAAGAAAATTGTACCTCAGGGATCAACTTAACTCTTTTGAGCACTTGCCCATAGGGTAATTTTTGGGGATCTTTCAAACATTTCAAATATTTCACTTGTCTGATGGGCAACTGAGTATGATTTTTTGCTTGCCCGCACTCCACTTTTACCTGCCCTGGGCAATAAGGTTGTTCTCAAGTTTTTTATCAGCAACAGCTTTCCATGTTCAGGCCCCTTGAGCTTTGATCTACTACCCTAAAAATATTATAGGCCTTATCACCCTACGAAGTTTTAAGGTTCTAGGTCAAATGGTTCTCGTTATTGAAAAAAATTAAGTGTGACAGAGAGATGGACCCTGTGATGTTGACCTTTGATTGAGTGACCCCAAAAAACAATAGAGGTCATTTACTCTGCAAGTCCTATCACCCTATGAAATTTGAAGGTTCTAGGTCAAATGGTTCTCAAGTTACTGACAGGAAATGTATTTCACTATTCTAGCTGCTGTGACCTTGACCTTTAATAGAGTCACCCCAAAATCAATAAGGGTTAGGGTTAGTTATTCTACATGTCCAATCATCCTATGAAGTTTGAACATTCTTGGTCAAATGGTTCTCAAATTATTGATAGAAATGGTTTCCATGTTCAGGTCTCTGTGACCTTGACCTTGAACAGAGTGACTTGAAAATCAATAGGGGTCATCTGCTCTGCATGTCTAATCATCATATGAAGTTTCGACATTCTGGGTCAAGTGGTTCTCAAGTTACTGATTGGAAATGGTTTACCATTTTCAGGCTCCAGTGACCTTGACCTTTAATGGAGAGACCCCAAAAACAACTGGGGCTGTATACTCCATAAGCCTATCATCCTATGAAGTTTCAAGGTTCTAGGTCAAGTGGTTCCAGTTATTGGTAGGAAAACAATCTCTCCCCCTAAAGGTTTAGGAGTATATCACCAAAACACAGATATTTTTGATAAACAAACAACACTGTTACCAATACTTTACCTGACCATTACATGTTCTGCCATACTGTCTCGTACTTAAAATATTCTGAAAAAGTTGTCCCCCTTTGAAAATGAATGCTATTTGTAAAGAAATAAAAATAAACAACTGCTGAAAACTGTGTTCTATCTAGTTATGTGAAATTTCAACACTTGCACGCCATTGCAAATGCATCAAAACAAACATGTGTAACAGTTCTTTAAAAATGGTGAGTTTTAAAAAGGCATTTGACTGTCCGGAAGTGGGGCCCCTTTAGGCAATTGTTTTCCGGGTTTGTATCAGTTAATGACACTCATTTTGTACTTTTTGTAATGATAGCCTGAAAACAAGTGGGGTGAGTAGAATAGCTCTTGGAAGTGTCTAGGTTTACAGATCCACAACCTTACTCATTTGGCTTATTGGGATGACATATTTTATGATCTGATTTTTTTAGCAGTCATCCCTCAGCGGCAGTAAAAAGTTATCATGCTGTCCCGAAACATCATATTATTTGGACACTTCAATAGCTCTAACCTTTCTTCGATTCGTTGAAGTAAAATTAACAAAATATCTTTGGTGACATTTGTTTGTTCAAGTGGAAGATTGACAGTTTTGAGACGTTTTTCTGCTATACCTTTTATGAGCGTCTGGCGACCCAGATTGACTCCAGCTAGTTGTATCGCTATTTTTACGCATACTTCTCGTTGTCAATCCGAATCGTCAGTTTTGTTAGTAAGTATGGATTGTATTTTATTCATTTCAATCGCTGTCACCTTTCCATATAGCATATTTATCATAGAAATCAAGCTACAAAATATACGCGCGGACCTCAGCGCTTGTTTATCCGGACGTGACGTCATACCTGCTTTCACGTGCGGCAAACTGCATGCAAATTTTATTTGAGCCGCGCCATGTGAAAACCAACAGAGTAATTTGCGACAACATGAATCCAAACCAGCCTGCGATGATCCATGCTATTCTGTAGTTTCTCTAATTCCCATAGTCTTTGAAAGCAAATGTAACATGGGTCCTGCTGGTCTTGATCCATGCTGGTTGCAAGTTTACGCATTATGTGTTGGTTTTCTCATGGCGCGACTTTTTAAAGTTGGTGTAGAAACAGAAAAACATAAGTTACCGACATAGGTAACTAATAGCTCTATTTACCGACATTCAAGTCATTGTACCGGGCAGTTGCCATGGAGTATGAACTCACATGTGGAGGTGCTTTCTACCCATTTTTAGCTCGTAGTGACAAGATACAAGAAACTTTATTTTGAGTCGGTCTTTTAAATCTAGCAACATAATTGGCAATAAACTTAGGGTAATAATAATAACATATTATGGTGAGCTTTTGTGATCGCCCTAAACTCGTCCGTCGTCCTGTCTTCCGCTCGCCCTCAGCAATTACACACGTGAACACGATAGAGACCACACTTTGCAAACTTATTAACACAACTTGTATTGGCATAATTCCTTGGTTAGGCTACTTTTGAAAACAGGCCAGATCCCACCATGAGTTCCAGACTTATAAATGCCCCTTAAATGGCCAAAATTTGCTATAGGGCTTTGTAGAATACAGAGACTTCATTTATGGTTTGATTTCATACATACTTTCAAAATATCTTTTGGACTCCATGATGAATCTGTCAAATCCAGACATAGGTTCCGGAGTTATGACCCCTGATTGACCCCTGAAAGAGCCAAAATTTTACCCAATCTTATCAGTCAATCATCCAATCTGGTACTTGATCGAGGGTCAAAACTTTTCTTCAAGATCCATCTATATTGGTATCATTAAACTATAATATAAATTCAAACAAGAGATAATAAATATAAACTGCATGGTTGAATGTGCCAGCTAATTCGTGTCCAGTCTTAAAGGTGCTATTCGAACATATTCGTTGTTCGTGTTGCGACTCTAGGTCCAGACTTACAGCTTGGACTGCGAGCAGCCTTGCCAGGGACACCCGACATTTTATTTGAGGGCAATATTTTGAAGTGCCTTGCCACTGAAATATACTGCGATTTCACTCTGAAAAAAAATCTTTTATGTTGTTCTTGTCACTTCTCAGGGATAGTTTCTTCTTCTTTTTCTTCTTTTATAATAATGGCAAACGTTCAGTGATAAAACATTATAGCCATGCGTGTGTGTGCGCGCGCGCTACTCAGTCCCAGTACTCACTGGCAGTTGGTGATAAAAAAATGTGCAATACCTAAAGAGAACTTTAGCTCCCTGTCTTGATAAAAAAAATGTACACACATACATAGGCCTACTGCGTTGTTAATGTTTTAACAGAGTGAAAATATGTGTAAATTGAAAGACTCTCGCGCTCACGTGCTGTTAAAACAACTTTTTATATACGCGCATTTCACGGTAAAGCGTAAACGCATTATTGCCCCGAAACGGATAATTCAAAAGGAAATGACGTCAACGTTAAAGAACAACGCAGGTGTTTCCGCTTTAATGACGTTGAGGAATAATTTATTCTTTAATCCTAGAATAGCGATAACGAATGTTCATTTAATGTGTTGTAACAACTTTAGAATCCCCCGGGACACGTTGACCAGTACCCTCGCCCCACCGGGCTCGGGCACCAACCAGTCCCTCGGGATTCTGCCGATGTTAAAACACGAAAAAAACGCGTTATATAATACAAGTGCGAGGTTGGCTGGCTGTAAATGAAGTAGCACCCTAGGAATAAAAAAGGAGCAAAACACAACCGCTTCGCACTGATACATACGTATTTTCACATTAGCTGTTATGTCTTACGATGTGAGCGTCCGCTTCGAGTGCGGGATGTCGTGGGTTCGATCCCCGGCCGCGTCATACCAAAGACGTAAAAAATGGTACTAATAGCTTCCTCGCTTGGCGCTCAGCATTAAGAGGATAGTGCTAGGACTGGTCAGCCCGGTGTCAGTATAATGTGACTTGGTGGGGTATCATGCCACGTGTCTACGGCGTGATATTCCAGTGAGGCAGCACTATAAAGTTGGGCATTGTGCTCACTGCTACAAGTAGACACCGTCGTTTATATGACTGAAAAATTGTTGAAAAAGACGTTAAACCCAAACATACATGTCCTACGATGTGCAGTGATATATGGTTATACCACTGGTCATCCCATTGAAGTTAATCGATTTTGTTTTTTGCCCCAAAGAATTTCAGCCACACTGTATACTTATGAACCTGCAAGAAAAAAGTAGTGACGGGTACAACCTTTTGTAATCATGTGCTCTATAATTAGTTTTATTCCGTCTTCAAAAGAATGTACGACGTGTATTTAAGAAATAAAACTTTTTTACGGTGTTCATGCGAAATGAGGGACAGAATAGGATCAGCAAATCCATGAATCACGAATCCCGGAACAACTACGACGTCATCTAAGAACGTTGAAACTGAATAATTTGATTAAATGCCTATTTTTATACAATGATACATTCAATGGCGTTGTACATAATAATGATGATAATAGTAATTATAACAATATTAATAATAATGACAATAATAATAATAACAGCCTTATTGTAATAAACAGTCCTGATCGCACCCCTCCCCTTGAGGACATTTTACCCCTATTTTGTCAATACCAGTGCTTAAATCATCTGGTACGCCCAGACGGGCTGCACATAGAGGTTCAAACCTCCCGGTTAATGGTGCCATCATGTACTATTTAAGTGTGTTTATTAAACAAACCTTGGAGATATGAAATATTGAAATGTAAAACGTTTTACAAACAAAATATAAGAACTATCACCTGCTGTTTTCGCATGATAAACAGTTATCAAAAAATTAAAATGATGCCGCGAAATCTCTGAAATATAGTGTCTTAAGATTGTTTTCTTCGCTGATCACACTGCAGCTGTCATATTTACTTGTTGTTGCCATCATTGCCAGCCTCTGGTGCTGGCTGTAGTGTTTCAAATGTGTTGAACAGATCTGCGTGGCCTGGCGCTTGTTAACCATTACCCTGCTACATTTCTATTAATGAACTTGTCCATCCTTCAGTTTGGACAGTACCAGTAACTGTTTAAAGGGGTGCTTACCAAAAACATACTGATTGAATTGCGAGCAGTGCACATCATGATCAGACTGCACGTATGATCTACACTGGTCGCAAAGGCAGAATCACCTCGAGTTGTGACCTTGACCTTGAGCTGACATGGCTGACTCAAGGGTTCTGCACATCGTCTTGATGATGTCATCATTTGACCAAAGTTTCACGATTATCATCCTTCAAGGGGTTTAGGAGATGCAGAGCGGACACGAAATGGAAGGCTCAAAACTTTGATCTCGAGTGTGACCTTGACCTTGAGCCAACATGGCCGCCTCATGGGTTCTGCACATCGTCTTCATAAGGTGATCATTTGACCCAAGTTTCATGAAAATCCTTCAAGGGGTTTAGGAGATACAGAGCGGACACAAAATGTTATGGAAGGACGGAAGATGGAAGGACGGACGGAGACCATTCCTATAACCCCCTAACACTTTGGGGGTGTGGGAGGGGGCGGATTAACAAATTTGTTAGTTGACCACTAGGCAATACTAAATACCAAATATTTAAGGTCTGGGTCTTATGGCTCTGGACAAGATTTTTCCTATATAAGTCAATGTGAAACAAGGGACACCCTGGGCGTGGCATATATTGACCTCAAGGTCATGATTTGAACAATCTTGGTAGAGAACCACTACAGCTTGCCACATACTAAGACTAAGCTCCGGGCCTTAAAGTTTTTTCCCTATACAAGTCTATATTAACCATGTGCCCCGAGGGGCGGGGAAAGTTTTAACTCCAGGGAGATTATTTGAACGATCTTGGTAAAGTACATACCAAATATCAAAGCCCTAGGCCTTGTGGTTTTGTACAAGATGATTTTCAAAGTTTTCCCTATGAAAGTCTACATGAACAATGTGACTCCAAACACGAGGCCATACTTTATCCTAGGGAGTAATTTGAACAATCTTGGTAGAGGACTATTAGATGATGTTTCATACAAAATATCACAGCTCTAGGCCCTTTGGTTTTGTTAGAACTAAATCCATTCAATAATAACAGATATAGTGAAAATGCATCAAAATTAACCTGAAAGTCTAGGCAAAAGTGGGGGAGGTATCAATCGTGAAATACCGGTACCAGAGTTATGGACCTTGTGTCCTATGATATGGGTGGAACAACTATTTTAAGTTTGAATCAAATCTATTTAGTAATAACTGAGATAGATTAAAAGTGCATCAAAACTTAAACCTGAAATTCTAAATTCTATGTAAAAAGGGGAGATAATTCTTGAAATATTAGTGCAAGAGTTATGGCCCTTGAGTTGTATGATGTGAGTGATGATGTTAAAAGACCATTTCAAGTTTGAATCAAATCCATTTAGTAATAACCGAGACAGGAGTGAAAGTGCATCAAAACTTGAACCTGAAATTCTATGTAAAAGGGGGGCATAGCTAATGAAACTTTTGTACCAGAGTTATGGACCTTGTGTTATATGATGTAAGTGATAAAGTGGAACAACTATTTCACTCCATTTAGTAATAACTGAGATTGGTGAAAGTGCATGAAAACTTTAACCTGAAATTCTAAGTTAAAAGGGGAGATAATTAATAAAATATTGGTGTGAGTGTTATGGCCCTTATGCCAGATGATGTGGGTGTTAATAAGGAAACATTTTAAGTTTAAAGATAATCCATCAAGTAATTACAGAGATAAGGAGAAAAAAAGAGATAGTGTATAAAAAAAACTAACCAAGGAGGGGAAGTGGAAAGACCCCAACGCCAACCCCAGACCCAAGGGGAGTAGCATAGCTCTCCATATACTTTGTATAGTTCAGCTAAAATGAGACTTTTTAGATTAATTAATAACCAGAGCTGCTTTTGAGAAAGCACACGTCTCCCACAACTGCCTAATCATCAGAATAGTCAGTCGGTTTTCATAAACAAATGTACTGTTTACTCACTGCAAATATACTTTTGAAGAGTAGCAAGTGGGTCATGATGACCCTGGATCGCTCACCTGAGTAATATGAGCTACATGTTTCAAATGTCAAAATTATGTTTTTTAGAATTTGTCTGGAAGATTTTCCGATGTACAATCAAGTAACCCCTGGGGCGGGACCAGTTTTACCCCGGTGGTCATGATTTGAACAAGTTTGTAGATGTTTACTAGGCAATGTAACATATTAAATATCTAAGATCTAGGCCTTCTGGTTTATTTTTAGCAAATTTTGAAGATTTTTCTATGTACAGTCAAGTTACACCTGAGGCGGGGTCAATTTGAGCCTGGGGTCATAATTTGAACAACTTTAGTAGAGGTCTCATAGGCAATGCTACATGTCAAATATCTAAGCTCTAGGGCTTCTGGTTTTTGAGAAGATTTTTTAAGATTTTCCTATGTAAAATAAAGTGACCCCTGGTAGAAGTCTACTAGGCAATGCTACATGTGAAATATCTAACACCTAGGCATTCTGGTTTATTTTTAGAAATTTTTTGAAGATTTTCCTATGTAAAATCAAGTGACCCCAGAGCGGGATCAATTTTGACCCTGGGGGTCATGATTTGAACAAATTTTGGAGAGGTCCACTAGGCAATGCTACATATAAAATATCTTAGCTCTAGGCCTTCTGGTTTATTTTTAGAAATTTTTTGAAGATTTTCCTATGTAAAATCAAGTGACCCCCGAGGCAGGATCAATTTTGACCCCTGGGGTCAAAATTTGAACAAATTTTGTAGAGGTGTCCACTAGGCAATGTGAAGTGACCCCTGGGGTTTGGTCAATTTTGACCCAGGGGTGTCATGATTTGAACAAATTTTGTAGAGGTCCACTAGGCAATGCTACATGTGAAATATTTAAGCTTAAGGCCTTCTGGTTTATTTTTAGAAAGTTTTTGAAGATTTTCCTATGTAAAATCAAGTGACCCTGGGGCAGGGTCAATTTTGACCCTGGGGTCATGATTTGAACAACTTTAGTAGATGTCTACTAGGTAATGCTACATGTCAAATACCTAAGCTCTATAGGGCTTCTGGTTTTTGAGAAGAAGATTTTTTAAGATTTTCCTATGTAAAACTAGAGCTATCACTAAAGGTGATGAATGTACCCCCCCCCCCCCCACATGCACTGATACAGTACATTGCAATTTGACGCACACAAGACTAATTATGTGGACTGTATGTATATAGACTGTATGTATACAGTATAGTAACAAAAAACAAAGTCCCATAACTATGCAGAATATTTATCTAAAAGAATGTAACATGACCATGCACAACTAGGGTTGGTACTGATCACTTGTGTGAAGTTTCATTAAATTGTGTGCAAGGGTTTGGTAGATAAGGCACACACAAGATTGCATATGCAGACTGTATGTACATAGTATGTTAACAAGAAACAAAGTCCCGTAACTCTGCAATTTTTGTCGCTGAAAGAACCTAAACATGCCCCATGCACAACTACTGTTGTTACTGATCACTTGTGTGAAGTTTCATTAAATTGTGTCAAGAGGATGAGGAGAGATGGTGCGCACAAGATTGTGTCTATGTATATAGTATAGTAACAAAAAAACAAAAGTCCCATAACTCTGCAAATTTTTTTTCTGAAAGAACCTAACATGCCCCATGCACAACTACTGTTGGTACTGATCACTTGTGTGAAGTTTCATTAAATTGTGTCAAGGGGATGAGGAGAGATGGTGCGCACAAGATTGTGTCTATGAATACAGTATAGTAACAAAAAAACAAAAGTCCCATAACTCTGCAAATTTTTTTTCTGAAAGAACCTAACATGCCCCATGCACAACTACTGTTGGTACTGATCACTTGTGTGAAGTTTCATTAAATTGTGTCAAGGGGATGAGGAGAGATGGTGCGCACAAGATTGTGTCTATGTATATAGTATAGTAACAAAAAAACAAAGTCCCATAACTCTGCAATTTTTTTTTTCAAAAAGAACCTAACATGCCCCATGCACAACTACTGTTGGTACTGATCACTTGTGTGAAGTTTCATTAAATTCTGTCAAGGGGATGAGGAGAGATGGTGCGCACAAGATTGCGTCTACGGACAGATGGACAGACAGACAACCTGAAACCAGTATACCCCCCCCTTACAACTTTGTTGTCGGGGGGTACAATAAAGTGACCCCTGGGGCGGGGTCAATTTTGACCCCGGGGTCATGATTTGAACAAACTTCGTAGAGGTCCATTAGGCAATGCTTCACACCAAATATCTAAGCTCTAGGGCTTCTGGTTTTTGAGAAGATTTTTAAAGGTTTTCCTTTCAATTGCCATGGCAACCAGAGTTCTGCATGGAATTCAATTCTTTGTAAAATTTTGAAAGGGGGCCACCCAAGGATCATTTCTGTGAAGTTTGGTGTAATTCTGCCAAGTGGTTTTCAAGAAGATTTTTTTAGAAAATGTTGACAGACGGACGACGCATGACTGACATTGAGCGGTCACAAAAGCTCACCATGAGCTTTTGGCTCAGGTGAGCTAAAATGGCAGATTTTGGGTAGTTCAAGAGCCATAATCATTAAGTGCCTGGGGGAATCTGGCCAGTAATCAAACTTGGCAGAGGACTTATTGGCAAATACATTTTGTTCCAAGTTTGGTGAAGATCAGATGAGAAATGTTCAACTTAAGCAGACAAGATTAAAAAGGCTGATTTTCAAGGGCCGTAATTCCGAAGAGGTTTGGCTAGCAATAGAACTTCATCATGGACTCATTGTCATGCAGACACATTTTGTTCAAATTTGATGCAGATTGCATGAGAAATGTTTGACTTAATATTGCGGACAAGATTTGTGACAGACAGCAGTAAATCAGCAGTGTGGGAGACATATTTTGTCCATTACAGCCATGCAAGAACAGTACCCCAATCAAATCGCGAGTATACTCTTAAAGAAGGAGGTGATTACTGGAAATTTTTATGAAAATGGTGACTTAGTACTAGCAGAAGTAAATGGACTGGTAAATGGCACACAATTCTCATGTCATTTTATCTGAACTACCGGTAATATGCATCTGTCAACTGTAAATATTGTAACAAATAAGAGAAATAATGTTTAAAGTTTATTTAGAGAAATCATCATAGACACAACAAAACTTCATTACAAAATTTGCAGCACAAAAGCATAATGTTTCATCAAGTACATATGATTTAGAGGCTTCTTGCATTAAGAGACCACTAAGTCTTGTTCAGTTCCTTTTTTATGTTATCAAAGAACAAACTATGTGGCATAAAGAGAACATGTTTTTTCCTTCCCTTTGGTGGTCTCTTAATGCAAGCTGTACTGTTGTTTTTTACCCAGCTATATTCAGTTCAGTTCAGTTTCAGTTTAAAATTCAGTTCAGTTTCTGTTTCAAATTCAGTTCAGTTCAGTTTAGTTCCAGTTCAGTTCAAAATTCATTTCTGTTCAGTTTGGTTCCAGTTTAGAATTCAGTTCAGTTTAAAATTCATTTCAGTTCAGTTTGGTTCCAGTTTAGAATTCAGTTCAGTTCAGTTTGGTTCCAGTTCAGTTCAAAATTCAGTTTGGTTCCAGTTTAGAATTCAGTTCAGTTTAAAATTCAGTTCAGTTCAAATTTATTCAGATATAAGATCCAATTATAACAGAAATACAAAGTGGTACAGAAATCAAAAATATTAGAATTAATAAATATGCAGTAAACCCTTATATGTTTGTAATCAAGCTAATACATAAATATCAGGAAAAAATGATGATCTTTCTGCCTGGGATAAACCATGAAAGTAACAATTTCACTTATTCACAAAGGAGTCCTTTAGCTTTCAATAATATGTTTAGATAAGTTTATTTCAGAAAAAAACCATTGGACCATATGGTCCATGAGGCATTTACATATAAACATATAAAATGAACATGGCAAACATTCATAGCATATTCTCATTATAAACAAATTTTAATGGAGAATGTACATACAATTTTTATATTACTGTGACTAGTTGATGAGTTTTTATCCAGCATTGATTAAATTTTCATGTAAGCTTCTAGTACAGTGTACTAGTACTAGTCCAGACTGATCTTAATGAAATGAAATATAAGATCGGTCTGGACTTATAAACAATAAGCATAATTATTAAGTTTATAAGACCCAAATTATTTGCTATTTTATGTCAAAAGAGAGAGATTCGGGATATACATTGCCTGTAATATTGAAGTTACGCTTAACAATGTATGAAAATACACAGTTAACTTAAACATAAATTAATATGTAAACATGTACATGTGGCATAAACTTTAATTATTAGCATATAAGCTGTTTTGTCTATTTTAGGAGGCATAATATACATATTTTGCCAATTTTTTCTGGATTTTAACATTTTCTGTATTTAACAGTGATACAAACTTTTGCATATTTGGGCGTAACCTATACATATTTGGTATCAACTGTATTCTTAGTTCATTATATATTTGACATTCTAATACAAAGTGGAACTCATCCTCTAAAGCATTGCATACAGTACATTTTCTATCACCTACAGGTGTGCTAATTGGTTTAATCCAATGTCCAGTTTCGATATGTAGCCTAATATATAAGTATAGTGAAATAGGATTTACATGTACACTTATAAAGTAATTAAAATTTAACAGTTTTCTCTTATAAATAATTAGGTAGGTTAAAACATAAAAAAAAATCTTTATAAATATTGTCTTGTGTACAAAAATCTACACAGATATAAAATTAAATGTCTAGTTATCACTGAGAAACTTATCACTAAGAAAAATATCACGAAGTTAATTATACAAATGAGTTGAAATGAAATTTTGTCTTTTAGCTCCTTAAAAGTTTGGGGTTTGTATACTTTACTTATAGTTTTAATTTAATCATTTTTATTCAGAAAGTCATGAAATATTTATAAAAAATATTTCAGGCATTGGACAGAAAGCTAATAGCTTACAGTAAAGGTTGTCTTCTCCTTACTTTACTAATTATACAAAGAGAACATCTGTTGCTCAAGGGTATTATTTAAAGGTTTTTACACCTTATTAAATTTTGAACAGAAGTATTTAACTATAATTAACAAATTTAAGCAAAATCAAAGAAAGTAATAACTTGTCAGCCTTAGAAAGTCTTGAGGTAGAAGTTTGTTGTGTATTTTAATCAAGGAAATGGCTAAATAATAAACAAGAACAACTAAAGTGTTTCTTTAGGCAGATTGTAAAAAGAGGGTATTAAGACTTGAAGCTATAATATAACATTTTAACAAATGATAAAATTTACAAGTTTGAATACAATGTATATTAATTTTCTTAAACATAGAGTAAAATAACACAATTCGAATTTCCAATTACAATTGTCATTTTCTACTTAAGATAATGAACACTATGGTACCAAATTTATCATAAGTATATGTCATTGCTTGAAATTTTTCTTTAACATATGAAAACTCTTGGCAGGCCTTCCCAGTTTTTCATAATAAATTTGTCTGTCTGTCAGTTATAGGCATTGTACCAGATACCAAGTAGTGTCATAGCAAGTATGACTGTTTAGGGTACAGTTTCTTGAACACTGGTAAAAAAATACTTTTTAGAAAAAAACTCAGCTGAATAATGTCCTAGTTATTTTTGTGCACAGTAGAGGTCAGACAAGAACTGGAAAATCAAATTGTCTTCCATAACGGGCTACCAAAATCACTTTAGGATCTTTTCAAGCCAAGTACACAATTTCTCTACAGTTGACTTAATACCAGGTACAGATGTGTTGGACTATTGTGCTTTTTATCATCATTGTGTCTGAATATTCCATGCAATCCTGGTGATCCTTTGTGCCTCTGGTGAAATTTCCTTTTCAGGTGTGACATAGATATATGTGCTACAGCGATTTGTTGTGGTATGCGGCTTTGTGTGACATGTGGCATCTTCCCATATTGAACTACATAAAAGAAATATCTCAATTTACTGTATATCACTCTAAAACAAGAGGGTCATGATGACCCTGGATCACTCACCTGAGTTATATGAGCTACATGTTTCAAATGTCAAACTGATGATAAAATATTAAGAAAGTCAGTAGGTCACATTCATGGTCAATGAAATTCAGTTTTACAATTTGTGGGCAATACTGAGTATGTCATCAAAATTTCAATGCTGTATCTTAAAAAACAAGGAAGTAGGTCGGTAGGTCAAGGTCACAGTTAAATGACATCATATTACTTAGGGTCATCAGGTAATTATAATTAAATAGTTTTGGAAATAGGATCAGATGATTTTTTAAGTATTTTTCCTATATAACTCACCTAATAACTAAGTGACCCCAGGGTGGGGCCTCTTTATACCCCAGGGGCATAATTTGAATAATTTTGGTAGAGGACTACTAAACAATGCATCATACCAAATATCAAAAGCCTAGATCATATGGTTTCAGACAAGAAGATCTGTAAAGCTTTTTCCTATATAAGTCTATATAAAACTTGAGACCCCCAGGGCAGGGCCTCTTTTCACCCAAGGGGTACAATTTGAACAGTTTTGGTTGAGGACAATAAGACAATGCTACAAACCAAATATCAAAGGTCTAAGTGTTGTGGTTTCAAACAAGATATTTTTCAACTTTTTTTCTATATAAGTCTATGTAAAACAAGGGACCCCCGGGGCGGGGCAATATTTAACCCTAGGGGGATAATTTGAACAATCTTGGTAGAGGACTACTAGATGATGCTACATACCAAATATCAAAGCCCTAGGCCATGTGGTTTTGTACAAGAAGATTTTCCAAGTTTTCCCTATATAAGTCTATATAAACCATGTGACCCCCGGGGCGGGGCCATATTGGACCCTAGGGGGATAACTTGAAAAATTTTGGTAGAGGACCACTAGATGATGCTACACACCAGATATCAAAGCCCTAGGCCCTGTGGTTTTGGACAAGAAGATTTTTAAAGTTTTTCCTTTCGGTTGCCATGGCAACCACAGTTCTGCATGGAATTCAATTCTTTGAACAAATTTGAAAGGGGGCTACCCAAGGATCATTCCTGTGAAGTTTAGTGTAATTCTGCCCAGTGGTTTTCAAGAAGAAGATTTTTTAAGAAAATGTTGACGGACGACGTACTACGCACGACTGACATCAAGCGGTCACAATAGCTCACCTTGTCACTTCGTGACAGGTGAGCTAATGAACTATGTGTAAAACTGATAAGCTCTTAAACAAAATGTATAAAATTCAAAACAGACAAATCTTTAAAAGCAGAAACAAGTTTTATTTCTCTAATTGGTTGAAAACCAATGAATTTCCATCAATTGAAAATCAATTATATGTATATAAAGCTATGAAACAAAATATTAAATGTTATCTTCACCAAAACACAATGCTACTAAAACAGTTATAGTATAAGCCCTAGAAGCATTGACTATGGCAAAGGCACACAGCATATCCATTCATTTGATACTGTAATGAATGAAAACAAGAGGGCCATGATGGCCCTACACCGCCCACTTGAGTTAAGTTGCTTGCTTGAACAAATTTCTTTGCTAAAGCTTAAACAAGAGGGTCATGGTGACCCTGAATCACTCACCTGAGTAATACGAGCCACATGTTGAAAATGGTAAATTGATGCTAAAATATTAGAATGTAGGTCATTAGGTCATATTTATGGTCACTGAAAGTCAGTTTTAAAATCGGTGTGCAAAACTGTACATGTCATCCAAATGTCAAGGTTTATCTTAAAAAAAAACAAAACAAGAAAGTAGGTCAGTAGGTCAAGGTGAGTCAAGTGACCCCTAATCACATGTGGTCATCAGGTAATTATAGTTAAACAGTCTAGGAAATATGATCTGATAATTTTTGAAGTATTTATTCCGATAAAACTCATATAACAAGTGACCCTCAGGGCTGGGCCTCTTTTCACTCCAGGGACATAATTTCATCAGTCTTGTTAAGAGATCAACTAGGCAAAGCTAAATACCAAATATTAAAGGCCTAAGCCTTGAACTTTCTGACAAGAAGATTTTTTCCCTATATAAGTCTATGTTAAATTTGGGACCCCAGGACAGGGCCTCTTTTCACCCCAGGCGCATAATTTGAATAATTTTGGTAGAGTAACACTAAGGAAGGCAACATACCAAATATCAAAAGCCTATGCCTTGCAGTTTCAGGCAAGAAGATTTTTTAATTTTTTTCCTATATATTGTTTTTTTAAAACTTGAGACCCACCCTGGGTAGGGCCTCTTTTCAACTTGGGGGCATAATTTGAATAATCTTGGTAGAGGACCACTAGGCAATGCAACATACCAAATATCAAAAGCCTATGTCTTGCAATTTCAGACGAGAAGAATTTTAAAGTCTTTTCCTATATATGTCTATGTAAAAAACTAGGGACCTCCACGGCAGGACCTCTTTTCACCCCAGAGTAATAATTTGAACAATCTTGGTAAAGAACCAAAAGGCACTGCAACATACCAAATATCAAAAGCCTAGGTCCTGTGGTTTTAGACAAGAAGATTTTTAAAGGTTTTTCCTATATAAGTCTATGTAAAAATTGTAATCAATTCTTTGAATAATTTTTTAAAGAATACCTTGCAAGGATCATTTCTGTGAAGTTTCATCAAAATTGGTTTGGTGGTTTAGGAGGAGCTGTTGTTTAAAGGAAATTGTGGACAGATGGACGCCGGGCGGACGCCAGACAGTGAATGATCACAATAGCTCACCCTGAGCCTTTGGCTCAGATGAGCTAAAGAGCATCCGAAGCAACTTACTTAGGTCAATGGTTTCTAGGTCAACAGTGATAATTATTGCCTCCCCTAGTTCTGTAGGTCTGAAGTTGCTACAAGGAAGTTGTATCAGTATCAACATCCCTTTTGGCCAATTCCTGTAAAGGAAATTGAAGAAAATAAACTTTGTTGTAATAATTGATTTCTGTATGCTCCATTTCAGAAAATTTACCAGCTATATCTTTGGTTAGTTGCAATCTTTATTTTGTAAAAAAAAACTAAGAAAAGATGATACAGATCTACTTCAGAGAAATCTGCCCTTGCAGGAATCAGTTTTCTCTACATGGATGTTGTTAACACTGGTGATACTATAACACAATTCCTTATACAAAGTGCAGGTCATCAGTTTAATATTGTATGTCCAGTCTGTATTCATTACAGGGCAAATAAGTCAAAACTTTAGGAATTAAAGTGTGAAAATTTATTTCTGGCAATAGTTTTGACTATTGACTGGCAAGCCATTAATTAAGTACAAACTATAATTCTCCTCATATTAATCACTGGTCAACAGTTTGCAGAAAAAAATATAAAAACTTATTTCTGAAGTCATGTGATAAAACACATTTAACAAGTGGCTAGGCAGTAAATAGTCAAAACTGTTGCCCTCCGTCTTTCAAACTTGACTACTGACCAACCGGCCATTAACCCTTATCCTGCTGGACACATATCTGCTTTAGCTACCAGTGTAGATAACTAGAAATTGCTTTTGTAAAAAAGCACATGTCTCCCCCAATGCAAAGTCCTATAGGCAACAAGACAGCAGGGGTCAGGAGGGGAAGTCAAATAGACACTGATGGTTGGCTGCAATAGGGATCATCTACTTGGCATGTCCAGTCATCCTGCTAAATTTCAACACTATTGGCCTAGTGGTTCTCAAGTCACTGTTCAGGCTCCTGTGACCTTGACCTTTGATCAAGTGACCGCAAAATAAATAGGGGTCATCTACACTGCATGTCCAATCATCCTATTAAGTTTCAACATTCTAGGTCAAGTGGTTCTCAAGTTATTCTCCAGACATGATTTTACATGACCAGGCCCCTGTGACACTGACCTTTAACAGACTGACCCCAAAATCAATAGGAATCATCTACTCTGCATGTTCAATCATCCTATGAAGTTTCAACATTCTGGATCAAGAGGTTCTGAAAATATTGATTGGAAATGGTTATCAATGTTCATGCCCCTGTGACCTTGACCTTTAACAGAGTGACCCCAAAAACAATAGGGGTCATTTATTCTGCATGAACAATCATCCTATGAAGTTTCAACATTCTGGGTCGAGTGGTTCTCAAGTTACTGACCGGAAATGCTTTTCAATGTTCAGGCCCCCGTGACCTTGATCTTTAACGGAGTGACTCCAAAATCAAGAGGGGTCGTCTACTTTGCATGTACAATCATCCTATGAAGTTTCAACAATCTGGGTCAAGTGGTACTCAAGTTATTGATCGGAAATGGTTTTCAATGTTCAGGCCCCTATGACCTTGACCTGCTGCCTTTGATGGAATGACCCCAAAAGCAATAGGGGTCATCTACTCTACATGACCAATCATCCTATGAAGTTTCAACATTCTGTGTCAAGTAGTTCTCTAGTTATTGATCAGAAATGTTTTTCAATGTTCAGGCCCCTGTGACCTTGACCTTTGACGGAGTGACCCCAAAAACAATAGGGGTCATCTACTCTACATGATCAATCATCCTATGAAGTATCAACATTCTGGGTCCAGTGGTTCTCTAGTTATTGAACAGAAATGGTTTTCAATGTTCAGGCCCCTGTGTCCTTGACCTTTGACTCCCCAAAATCAATAGGTCTCATCTACTCTTCATGATCAATCATCCTATTAAGTTTCAACATTCTGAGTCAAGTGGTTCTCTAGTAATTGATCAGAAATGGATTTCAATGTTCAGGCCCCTGTGACCTTGACCTTTGACGGATTGACCCCAAAAACAATAGGGGTCATCTACTTTTCATGACCAATCATCCTATGAAGTTTCAACATTCTGGGTCAAGTGGTTCTCTAGTTATTGATCGGAAATAGTGTTCAATGTTCAGGCCCTTGTGACCTTGACCTTTGATGGAGTGACCCCAAAAACAATAGGGGTCGTCTACTCCAGCAGCCCTACAACCGTATGAAGTTTGAAGGTTCTAGGTCAAATGGTTCTCCAGTTATTGCTCGGAAATGAAGTGTGACATACGGACGGACAGACAGGGCAAAAACAATGTCTCCCCCTCCTCGGGAGACATAATGATCAACCTGTATATCTGTGCAGTCTTATCAATATCTGAACTGTTTGCCATTCAGTCAGAAACTTTTTGGTTAGCACCCCTTTTAACAGTAAATAGCAGTGTTCAAAACTAAATGACTGACAAGTTCATTATAGAAATTTAGCAGGGTAAGGGTTAAACAAGTTTATATTGTATATTCAGTTGTCCAGTATTTCTCCTTTTACTGACCTATCCTCTGTAAGCAGACGACAATTTTCTCATATGATGCTATATGGGTAAGAAACAACTTGGTACATATTTCTTTCAGTCAAATTCATATGTAGAACATTCCCATCTAAATTTCTAGGCTTGATTTATACTCAACATTTGCACAATGATGTAAGAAAGTTATGTTTAAAAAATCACCTGACTGATAAGAAATTTCTTCTCAAGTCAACTGTGTGCACTGGTAAGTGATCGTCTCCATTTCATGTTTTTCCCCCATATGACAGTTAAGTCCTGCTTTAAAGTTAACCTAGGAGACAAATGGGTAAATGTAAACTAAAACTTAAAAGTTGAATACTGTTACTTATCTAAATTGAAATATAAAACTATTATGCATAAATATTGCTTGTTTTTACTTTCTTCCTAGTATTATGAATGCTGAATAAACATCAAGTCTGCATGATGCTACCTTATGATGGTAATACCACTAATTGCTTCCATACACAATAGTTATAGTTCAGGGGGACACAACTAGGGTACCAAAACATCATTCTGACAATGTTTGGTCAAAATCCCCCCAGTAGTTTCTGAGGAGATGCGATAACGAGGAATTGTTAACGGACGGACGGACCACGGACACAGAGTGATTTGAATAGCTCACCACCATCATGCAGATGGTGGGCTAAAAATGAAATTCTGAAACAGCAGTCTAAAAAAAAAACTTGACAAACAGTATCTTAATCATTTTGCTACCTACGAGAGGGATACATTGGCTGGAACGCTGGAATCAATGACTGCTTGTTGATGGCCACTATTAAAAGTTTCCCCAAGTTTTCTGTAGTTCTTCACCATCATCACTGTCTGTCCAATCACTGTCATTTTCCATCAGTCTCTCCTTGCAACTTCAACTTCTAAAACAAATAATTCATGTACTACAGAGAATTTCATGAGCTTCAAAAAATGTGCAAGCTGGCATTAAATTTAATAATCTTATAATTTTAACCCTTACCATGCTGGCACAAATGATTCTGCCTTAGTGCCCAGTGTAGATCATGACCAGCCTGCACATCCATGCAGTCTGATCATGATCTGCACTATTTGCCATTCAGTCAGTATCGTTTTGGTATGCAACCCTTTTATAAGATAATGGTACTGTCCAAATTGAAATATGCACAAGTTCATTATAGAAATTTAGCAGGGTAATGGCTACTGTGAAAAAAATGAAATTCTGAAACAGCAGTCTAAAAAAAAAAAACTTGACAAACAGTATCTTAATCATTTTGCTACCTACGAGACGGATACATTGGCTGGAACACTGGAATCAATGACTGCTTGTTGATGGCCACTATTAAAAGTTTCCCCAAGTTTTCTATAGTTCTTCACCATCATCACTGTCTGTCCAGTCACTGTCATTTTCCATCAGTCTTGCAACTTCAACCTCTGAAGAAAAATAATTCATGTACATACATACTGCAAAATACAAACATGTAGCTTGTAAAATGGATTCCATCAAAATAAACATATAATACACTAATAAACATACTAGGATTTTATCATATTTAAGGTTTAGGAGTATATCATCAAAACACAGAAATATTTGATAAATGAACACCATCTTTACCAATATTTTACCTGACCATTACATGTTCTGCCGTACTGTCTCATGCGACGGATACTTAAAATATTCTGAAACTAGAATGTGTCTGTAGGACACAGGATGTGCCCCCCACTGGCACATTTGTCACAAATAAGGGGCAATAATTCAAATGTTTGCAGTCTTAATGGGGTATAGCCTCAACAAACATTTTATGAAAAGGATTCATTATTCTAGGCCCTATACTTTTTGAGCTATGAGCATTTCAAGGGCCATAACTCTGTAATAAGAGCTAAGATTCTCAAGAAGAATGCTAAGTGTGCAAGGTCACATCACGTTAAAGACTCCAGCAAGGTTTCCTGAAGCATTTTTAATACTTTTTGAGCTAGGCACATAATTAGTTGAAAAAGTGCATTTTTTTACTATTTCAGGGGCCACAACTTTAAAAATAGGGTGTGGAGCCAGACAAAAAATTAAAGGTGTGCACGTTTATATCATGATAAAGACTTAAGCAAGTTTTCAACCATTTGTATTAAATACTTTTTAAGCTAGGTGCATCACAAGGTGAAAAAGTATATTTTTGACTATTTCAGGGGCCATAACTCTAAAAATAGGGGGTGGACCAAAATGAAAAATAGGAGGTGCGCAAGTTCATATCATGATTAAGACTCATGCAAGGTTTCATGAATCTATATCAAATACTTTTTGAGCTAGGCATGTCACAAGGTGAAAATGTGCATTTTTGACTATTTCAGGGGGCAATAACTCTGAAAATAGGGGGCAGACCCAGATGAAAAATAGAAGGTGCACAAGTTCATATCATGATTAAGACTCATGCAAGGTTTCATGAATCTATATCAAATTCTTTTTGAGCTAGGCGTGTCACAAGGTGAAAATGGCCCCCCTTTGAAAATGAATGCCATTTGTAAAGAAATAAAAACAAACAATTGCTGAAAACTGTGTTCCACCTACTTATGTGAAATTTCACCAGTTGTACACTAGTATTGCAAATGCATCAAAACAAACATAATTATGTAACAGTTCTTTGAAAATGGTGAGTTTTTAAAGGTGTTTGACTGTCCAGAAGTGGGACCCCTTTAGGCAGTCCTCTTCCAGAATTCATGTTTATATTAGTATACTGACACTTGTTTCGCAGAGTACGGGTAATATACATGTTTTACATGCTGTTCAATTTTCGTTTGAAACAACTCTTTAGGTGTTGTTTGATTTTTTTTCCTCAAAACATAAGGCTAAGCCTCAATACATTCAGAACAACTTTAGACAAGAGGGTCATTGACCCTAAAGTGCTCACCTGTGTACAAGGCTTCAAGTGTGTTTGTATAACGTGTAATTTCTTCTATGTTAGCCTATATTTTATACATGTCACACACTTTTTTGAACTTAGGGCAATAATTTGAACAACTACTTATGGATTCAGAGAAAAAAATCCAAAGTTTCTTATACATAAGCCTTTAGTAAGTACGTCATTCACAGGGTCATGCCATTTTTGACCTTTGGGCATTTATTTGGACAATTTCGGTAGAAAGTCAAATCCTTATGACACATGCCAAATATCAAAGCTCCAGAGGAAAAAAATAAAGTCTGATAGCTGAAAACCTATTTTTAACCAAAAAAAACCCTGTATGTTCTATGAATCAGAACCATTTGAACAACATTGAAAAAGAGTTACCCAAAGATCATTTGTGTAAAGTTTCATGAAAATCCATTCAGTGGTCTTGGAGATGTTGTTACAGGAAATTGTTGATCAAAAGTAACCACACCCTCTGGCAGCCATGCTTTTTGACTAATCAGAAAAATCTGAATACTATTTGTAGAAGGTCACACAAAGACAATTTATGTGAAATTATTTCAAAATCAGGCTCACAGTTTTATACAAGGAGACTTTCTAAGTTTGTTTGTTTGTTTGTTTTGGGTTTAACGCCATTTTTCAACAGTATTTCAGTCATGTAACGGCAGGCAGTTAACCCAACCAGTATTCCTGGATTCTATACCAGTACAAACCTGTTCTCCACAAGTAACTGCCAACTTCCCCACATGAATCAGAGGTGGAGGACTAATGATTTCAGACACAATGTTGTTTATCAAATAGTCACAGAGAACATACACCCCGCCAGAGGATCGAAATCGCGACCCCGAGATCCGCAGACCAACGCTCTTACCTACTGAGCTAAGCGGGCGGGCTTTCTAAGTTTATAATACAGATATAGGGAAAAGTGACCAAGCCCTCTGGCAGCCATGTTTTTTGATGAATCAGAATAATCTGAACAACCTTGGTGGAGGGTCACATAAGGATTATTTGTGTAAAATTATTTCAAAATTAGGCCAGCAGTTTCACACATGATTTTTAATGTTTCCACTAAATACATATAGGGAAAAGTGACCAAACCCCCTGACGGCCATGTTTCTTGACGAATCAAAATAATTTGAAAAATCTTGGTAGAGAGTCACGTAAGGATCATTTGTGTAAAATTACTTCTAAATCAGACCATCAGTTTAGAAGGAGATGTCATTTGATGATTTTTCTATTTTAAGCTCTAGGGGACCAAATGTGCGACCAAGTGGAACTGTTTGAACAACTTTGGTAGAGGACCACCCAAGCAACATCCAGGCAAAGTTTCATTAAAATCCTTTGTGGTTTTGGAGAAGAATTTCTTTAAACATAATTTTCAAGGACGGACGACTTGACGCATGCACATACACAGACAACAGACACAGTGTGATCACAATATGTCACTTTGTGCTCCAGTGAGCTAAAACATAGGACTGGGATGATTACTAGTTAAAACCAGTTTCAATTTCGCTAAACAAGTAATTGCTCTCAAACAATAGAAAACAGGAGTTGTATTTTATACATTTCTTTGACCAGCACATAGATCCACAGTATATTTCCACTAAACACATCAACTGAACTGATTATACTCTCGGATTTGCATGTCACGAGTTATTTAAAATAAGATACACCAAAATATGACTTATTAATCGTCACACTGCTAGCAAATGATAAAGTTTCTTATGAAGTCAGCTGCTGGAAGTACCTTGATACGGTTGTCAGAAAAGGAAACAGTATTTTGAATATAGTGGCTGATTAACCAGTTCAATACCATTTCAAACAAATGATTAACCAATTTCAAAACTATTAAATCATCCCAGCCCTACTAAAAAAAATAATGCTTATTTGTCTGTTACTGATTAACACTGAAGAACATCAAAATTTCATATGTACCTAAGAGATGAAGATCTGTCTGGCCACGGGCATACTCCACGAACTTCCATAATGTCGACCATACCATTATGTGCTTCTGAAGATTCCTGGATAGAAAATATCTCAATGAAACAAAATATAACAGCATATATAAACCTCAATTAAAGGGAATTCCTATAGTTTTTTATGCGCATCTTTCTGCGCAGCCGACACTTTCTATGGAAAACTGAACTGAAGTCAACATTTGTTGAAACATGTTACAGACAATCTTAAATATGAGGAATCTTGAATGAAATAACATTTTTGATAAGTTTTATCAGTAATCAAATGTCGATTCTGGTTTATGTTGTATTGACAAGTATCATGCCTGACAGGTAATTTGCTATTTTTGTGGTTCAAGTGTTTTCACATGGCATTTTAGTACAAAGACAGTGTTGTTCATATAATGATAGATAATTAACTTTATACTGATAAGACAATATCACCTTTCAGATTATTTAGTATTCAATTATAGAAAGAATTAAGAATTTTTTAAACTTTTTTTTAACTTCTAGCAGACATACATGTAATCAACTTGGCCAGGTTCACGCCATTTTCCGTCCGAACAGGTGTTGTATTCTAGCGATCTTAACATAAAATTTAGCCTGGTGACCCATACATTTTTAGCCATTTTTATGCTCACAATACAATTATCTATTCACAAGAAAAACAGGAAAAAATTCTATGAAAGTTTTTTCAAAATTAAAAAAAAAATATTCTTCACTATGGGTATTTTTCATTGAAAAAAGTTCACAAAAATAAATATGAAACAATATTTTTTATCATTTGTACCCATTATTGTAAGGATAGAATTTTACAAAAATGACTATGATATCAAATAAGTATATAATAAAATCTGTAAAAACAAAAAAAAAAAATTATTGTGCTGTCTTGATGTATATTTTGGTTGGTATTTATAAAAATGCAGAACATTTTGAAAATTTTGAAAATTCGCTGGCAGTTTCTGCAACAATGGGTGCGTTCAAAACAATTTTTCACAAAAACAAGCCTGGTGACCTATTGTTTTTATTTGTTCATTGTTTTCAGCACAAATTTTCCTATCATATATGTGAATTTAAGAAAATTTTGTGAAAGGAAAAAAACTATAGGAATAGATTACTGTAAAATCATTTAAATTTGTGAGCATGGACTTTAGTGATTTTGGTCAAAACTGCAATTTTGTGGGGATATGAATTCATGGATTTCAAATTCTGAACACAAAATGGATGGGAATTTTACTTGTTTGTTTGGATTAAATTTCGTTGAGTGACTCAACCAAGAAATCCAAGAAAATAAGTCCCTCATGAATATTTATGATTTCACAGTATACAAATTCTTTTATCTTAATAGTTCACTAAAATGTATTTTCAGCTGGACTGTGAAGAAAATTTGAAACCGTTCTTTTATAATTTTGATTCCTCTAGCAGTGGGATAAGAACAGTACTGGTGTCTCACAAGGAGGTAAACTTTCTGCATTTTTGACATCAAACGTACAACCTCCCCATTGAAGTGATGATATGAAATACTTTTGGATCTGTATGCAAAGATTCTACAGCATAACAATGATGGAAACTATTCTGGGTTTTTGTATAATGAGATGCTTTTTTTTTTGTTTTTGTTTTTTACAGAACACAGTAAGTAAAGCTTACTCCATTTTTTTACAGGTAGCAGAACACAGTAAGTACAGCTTACTCCATTTCTTGTTTTAATGAATCTACTGCAACTTGAGGACCTCCTAGGCTGTCCACATTGGCTGAAATAAAACATTTCATTGATCTTTTTTGCATTTAGGCCAAAAGGTTAAACAAATGTGAAAACCAGAACAGGAATAAAGCCTAGGTTGAAATTTATGCCTTTCAACTGGCTCAAGCTATGAACCGTATCAAATTAGGAACTGTCACCTTAATTACCTTTCTAACTAGGTATGATTTTGGGAATTTACAATTTCACTGTCTTTAAATAAAATCTGTATTTCTATTTTTAATAGGCAACTCTACAATGAATCACAAAAATCATTGAGTACCAAAGTTTTTGTTGATATGGAAAAATTTATTCGTAAACATATAAAGAAACAGCTGTCACAACAGACAGCATGCTCAACTTCTGCAGTAACTGCCAACTTCTCCAAATGAATCAGCAGTGGAGGATGAATGATTTCAGACACAGTGTCTTTTATCAAATCATCACAGACAACATATGCACCGCCCAGGTATCAAACTGACAATGCTGTAATCAATCTGTATATCTATGCTCTCTCTACAGCATCTAATCATTTACTAGGTATGCTTCATGAAATATTTCTGCAAGAAGGTTGAGAAAAATAGCATCATGAATTGACCTGAAATTCTAAGAAAAAAAATGGGGCATAATTCATAATATATTAATGCCAGATTTATGGATCTTGTATCTGGGTGATGATATGGGACAGTTGTTTTAAGTTTGAATCAAGTACGATTGCTCTCCATATACTTCATAATAGTTGAGCTAAAAACAATTCATACCATGTATCTCAAGCTGGAAACAGCTGAACTTCACTGCGCTTTTCCCACTGATGTAGTATGTATTGAAATCTGCCTGTTCCACTTCCACTGATGTGTATACAGTCAAACCTGTCTTAAAGACCACATCTGAACAGAGACCACAGAGAAAACATGTGTTTTGTTTCCCATTTTAACATTAACAGTGTATTTTAACCTGTGAATAATGACCACCTCCCAAAAAAGACCACATTTTGGCTCTCCCAAGGGTGGTCTTTATAGACAGGTTTGACTGTACTTCAGTCTGCTCCCTCCACTCTCCTATATACCAGCTCTTCTGCCAAAGTTCCTTGGCAGTTGTAGAATCATGTTGTAGATTACCTTTGAATAAACCAGGAATTTTGCTGTTTCTTTTGTATGCTCAAATAATATTTGTGACCTTATAAGCTTGCAGTGCAACATCATGTACTCAAGTAAGTAAGTAACCACTTTATTTCCAAGGGCTACACATTGAGTTTATTTACAGTATATACACAACATTAAACAAACATTATCAAGCATCATTAATACAAAATGTACAATTCAGGATTTAAACAAGCGAGCCAAATAAAAAAATATAAAATGAGGTGAAGTTATAATCCAAAACCAACAACAAAAACAAGAGGGCCATGAAGGCCCTGTATCGCTCACCTGACATATTGACCTAAAGATCATCAAGACACTTTCATTAAGATATGGTCATAATTGTGGCCTCTAAAGTGTTAACTAACTTTTCCTTTGATTTGACCCAGTGAACTAGTTTTCGACCCCACATGACCCAGATTCAAACTTGACCTAAAGATCACCAAGATTTACATTCTGACCAAGTTTCATTAAGATATGGTCATAAATGTGGCCTCTTAAGAGTGTTAACTAGCTCTTCCTTTGATTTGGATCTTGCTGAGGTTTTATCAGTTTATCGCCCTTTCAGCAGGCCAAAGACCTGGATTTGGAGGGCATTCGTTCAATCTAAACTCTGTCTCTTGTTCGAAAGTTTGAGAGACTCAAATTAGCTCGTTCGAGTGGTGTAGTTATGTATCTATAAAAAGATCACAAAATGCCATTTTTTTACCATGTCTTGTGTTTTTTTACAAAGTTTATTACCAGGAAATACAGACATAACCCCTACTCTACACGAACGTGCAACCAACTGAAGCCAACCCGTGTTTGCCTTGAGCACTGCATTGTTTCGAAAATACCAAAAGGTGACTGTTAAGTTCGAACTGATTCATTTCACTATTTTGACCTATCCATGCTATCTTGAAGTTTTTTTACTCGGTACATGCCTCATGAAGGCCGTGACAGCCAGAACAGATACGCTTAATGACTTATTCGCCTATACTATACATGGACAAACATGTACATTTTGTGTATATATATTCTAGGGTAGGTTGGTATGTTAAAACCGCTGCATGCTTTGTGTAAATAGATGAATCAGCTTCATATTTAAACTATTTAAAGCGGCATGTCTGCATATCGTTCGAAAAACAACAACGAACTTATCTTTTTTGGATATTTTCAAATGAATGCTATATTTCTTACAGCTTTAAAACTTAATTAATGACAAACTTTATGTTATGGAAACACATGGTTTTAATACTTTTTACGATGAAAATCGAAAAACGTTTGTTACGCAGGTAAACTGTCCCGATTATAAATATCTATATTCGAAGTTATTATTCACTACTTCAGCTATAACGCACGGGAAAGTGTTTTTATTGCCGCGGTGGTCCGGGGTTCGATTTCCGACGCAGTTATCTTTTTTTTTTTCTTGATTTGGAAATTTTAAAATATTTTAGAAACAAAAAAATCATATTCTAATGTTCATAATATGACCAAAACTTGAATTGAAAGAAAGATTATTTTCAAGCCAAATCTGTAAGAGTCAAAATAAAATGCTTATATGCTTATGTGTTTAACCGCGAAGAGTTTTTTGTTTTTGTTTTTGTTTTGTCTTGACAGGCGGATTGACTTTGCTTTAAAGCGCACCATTTGTCCTGTAGAACTTCATAATTTTTACCGTGGGAGGACATCCGGTCCCTTTCTATTTTTGGGCACGGAAACACCCGATGTTACTAAACGTTATTTTCCGTTGACGCACGAGCGATTGGAAGATACCATTTATGAAAGAAAGGGTAGAGGGCAGATTTGAAATATGAAAAAAAACTGAAATGAAACGTAAACATCGACATGAAGTCAAAATAAAAAGGAAGAAATGTTACATTGTTTATTCGATCAAAACAGTGATATGCAATTATTGAAAAATGACCTGCAAACTGCAACAAATTGTAAATAAACCCCTTGCAACTACCTTTCCATTATCCAATGAAATCGTCCGCTTGGGTTTTACTACTATATAATCGAAATTCAAATTTTGACCTCAGAAATTTAGCGCTTGCCAAGTATTACCATTGACTAACAAAGTTATCAAGATGGCTTTTCTTAGCAGTTGCTGGATTTCTGTTCACAGTTTTTGTTTTTCCCCGTTCCCAAGGGTTTAGGTCTTTTGCCCGCGGCTTGGCCATCGCAGGGCGAGGGTGGGACTTGTAAGTACATTTTCGATTTTCACTTTTCAGTATTTCATTTCCAGTCAATCTTGGTGGCTTTCTTTATCTTCTTATGAATTCAATTATAGAGTTAAAGATATGTTTATTGACTGTTTGGAAATATTTGAATGTTCATGCATGTGCTCAAGTTAAGAAAATTGTGCTGGCCAACTCGAACTCGCACTGAGTATTTGGCTAACAACTCCTGTGAGTGATATTGAATACTCCTGCGATTTATACACATATACTGAATAATCACAACTAAACCATATATTTATTAGGTATTTTACTGAAGATTTGAAAAGTATTAGTATTGAATGTGTAAGATCATACCTCAACAATCACACTGGCCTTAGCTTTCACAGATTAACGGTGGTTCCAACGCCACGGCGGTGGAGGATTCATCGCAGAAACGGTGGAGAAATATGGTCGACTGACTATAATATTTTACGCTCTCATCAGTATACTTTTTCTAACGAGTGTTTCACATTTGACTGAAAACAACCAGTGAGACGGGGCCCACTGCCCACGTGTATTCTTTCCAGCACAAACACCTGTTCATGCAATTTTTTGTCATTATGTAAACACTTCTGTATAGTTTTTACGAGGGACTGCCGTTTTTTGTATATTCCCATTAAAAATGGTAAAATCTTGTACAAAACGGGCCCCTGAGCACGTTTGCAGCAAAATGTAAGTCTGACACGTCGAGCAAAAACTTTTTCTCCATAAAACGATGATTTTACATTGCAAGCCCTACAAAATGATCGACCAAAAATCATTCCCTTGCAGTGTTCATTGGGTACAGTTCAAACGCATTATGGTGGGGGCTTGTTTCTTTTAATTTTGCTATTGACTTTAAATTGGAGTAAACAGCATTTTCCCAAAATTTTGATTTGGTAGGAACCAAGGGTCAAATTGAACAATAGTTTGTACTAGCTGAAATTAGCTAGTGCCCTTTTTTTTGATCACTAGCTAAAATGAAAAGCTACCGGCTAAAGTTATTAATATTTAATTACTCTATCAATATTTTACTGGCCAAAACTTACTGATTGATCTCTGTTAGTAGCCAGTCTCAAACAAAAATATTTTCTATTAAATAAAATATCATAAACATAAATGATAACATTCCTTTCATGAAGAAAAATGTGTACCTTCAAAACAATTAAACTTTATTACAGCTCTGAAGACATTTGCTTTTTATATTATTGACTAGCTGAAATTAGCTAGTACATTTCAAACCCACTAGTTAGCTATTTTAAAATTCCACTAGCATTTAGCTTGTATGCTTGTCTAAATTTGAACCCTGGGAACATGAAATCACTTTGACATTAGATAGCAACAGAAACTGAATGTTTAGAATAAGTATGACATTGATTCACATCCGTAAACAGGCTGGTAACATTGCCCGATTGGGCTTTTGACATAAAAACTAATATTTCTTGAAAAATAGTAAAGATATTTCTTTCAAAGTTGGTCCATTAATTAAGCATAACATATAACACATACTAAGGTAGAAATAACTTTGTTGTACTAAGGTAGAAATAACTTTGTTGCCTTCAGTTTTGTTAGATGTCTGTCTGTCTGTTGGTCAGTCTGTATGTAGACCAATCAGTTTCAGGATGATGACTAAAGAACACTTAGGCCTAGGATCATGAAAGTGTATAGGAAGGTTGGTCATCACCTGCAGATGACCCCTATTGATTTTGAGATCTGTAGGTCAAAGGTCAAGGTCACAGTGACCCTGAATGTTAAATGGTTTCTGGATGATAACTAAAGAACACTTGACCCTCAGATTCAACAGAACAGAAGTGCAAATCAATAGTATATTATTACTAAACATTAAGTTTCTGTTGCTGTCTGATGTCATGGACCTACCCCAATCAAAATCCCAGGAAAATGCTGTTTACTTAAGTTAAAAGTCCATAACAAACATTAAAGAAACAAGATCCACCGTAATGCGTTGCAATTGTAGCCACCGCACACTGCGTTGGAATCATTTTTGGTCGATTTTTAGCTCGACTATTCATAGAATAGTAGAGCTATTTGACTCGCCCATGCGTCGGCTGGTATCTCAGCAACCACTTGTGGGAATGGATTGAAACTTCACACACTTATTCACTGTGATAAACTGACTTACATTGCACAGGTTCCATAACTCTGTTTTGCTTTTTTACAAAATTATGCCCCTTTTTTGACTTAGAAATTTTTGGTTAAGGTTTTGTATGTAAGCTGGTATCTCAGTAACCACTTGTGGGAATGGATTGAAACTTCACACACTTATTTACTGTGATAAACTGACTTACATTGCACAGGTTCCATAACTCTATTTTGCTTTTTCACAAAATTATGCCCCTTTTTCGACTTAGAATATTTTGGTTAAGGTTTTGTATGTAAGCTGGTATCTCAGTCCTCACTAATGGGAATGGATTGAAACTTCACACACTTGTTCACTGTCATGATCTGACATGCACAAAGCAGGTCCCATAACTTTATTTTGCTTTTTTACAAAATTATGCCCCTTTTTCAACATAGAAATTTTTGGTTAAGTTTTTGTATGTAAGCTGGTATCTCAGTATCCACTAATGGGAAAGGATTGAAACTTCACACACTTGTTCACTGTCATGATATGACATGCAGTGCAAAGGGTCAATAACTCAACTTTGCATTTTACAAAATTATGCCCCTTTTTCAACTTAGGAGTTTTTGGTTAAATTCTTATATGTAAGCTGGTATCTCAGTACCCACTAATGGGAATGGATTGAAACTTCATACACTTGTCCACTGTCATGAGCTGATAAGCACTATGCAGGTTCCATAACCCTATTTTATTTTTTTACTAAATTATGCCCCTTTTTCGACTTTCTTATTCATTCAAGCGACAAGGCTGTTAAATAGTCGAGCGTTGCTGTCCTCCGACAGCTCTTGTTTCATATGCCTGTAATGAATATTCACCTTTTACAAAGAAATATTTTTTGCTTGACAGGGCCGAACTTACGATTTGCTGCAAATGTGCTCAGGGGTCGTTTTGTACAAGATTTTACCATTTTTAATGGGAATTCTACAAAAACGGCAGGGACCCTCTTCAAAGTGTACAGAAGTGTTTACAATAATGACAAAGAATTGCACTGAACAAGTGTTTCTGGTTGGAAGAGTACACATGTTGGGCTCCTGTCTCTCTGGTTGTTTTCAGTCAAACGTGAAAAGGTCATTAGAAAACGTACCGATGATAGCATAAATGTAGTCAGTCGGCCATATTTCTCCACCGCTTCTGCGACGAATCCTACAAAGCCATGGCCTTGGAACCACCGCTTCTGCGAAAGCTATTGCCAGTGTGACTATATCCATGTCAAATTTTAGACAAGCTTACTGTGGCTGAGTAGCTGCTTTTTTATTTCTGACTTTTGCAGCCACCGCAGTTTGACCGTCAAATATAAAACAAATTGTACATGTCAGATTAGTTCGACTGTCAAATTTCTATTAATATCTATCTATCTATCTTTGTGGGAAAAATATGATTTGTCGCGAAAATGAAGATTATCTAAGATGATGCTATCTATTTTCATAAATAATGGTATTATTTAGGATTAAATTAGGAAATTTTTAAGAAAAAGAAAAGCAAGCATTCTATGTGTTAGCCATTGCTTTTGTTCCACAAAAATTGGAAGCAAAGTAAAATTATAGCGTTTTTTGCAAGGCATTCTCATTGTTTCTGGCAGTCGAGCAGATACCATCCTCATTATTGAAATGAACATAACATTGACACAGACCCCTTTTCTAAAATTTAGTGATAATATGCAATGACCAACCCAATCTGACTAAAGTACATATCCTATTACGCTACGCATAGGATCTGAGAACGACCTTTTCATGGCCTCGTTCTGACGACCCTTTCGCTAGCCAATCAGAGCCTAGCTTACAACATTTTGCAAATCTACCTGTAGCCTTGACTTTTAATATTTACAATTCTGATGTCTTATAGTGTCAGATGACCGGTTAGCTCAGTCGGTAGGCCACTTGCTTTGTAAGCGAGGGGTCCCGGGTTCGAGCCCTGAAATAACCGCATATTTTTCTTACTCTTTGGCATTCGAACAAGTCGTCTGATTGGTTCAAATGAAAATAGCAATACTGGAAATCCAAATATACAGAAGACGTATGTGAATGGGTCGTTCTCAGATCTTCGTTTAGAAGATCAAGTACTTCAGTCAGATTGTGACCAACCAATATAAAGATAAAACATAGGAGAGATTGTTGTGATGTCACGCTTTTAAACATCAGTTTATCTGGTGGTGGGCAAAACAAATGTTTTTACATTCGCCTCAGTCACAATCAAATGCATACTTTTTAGGTGCTCCATGTTATACACCTAAATTTAAAAGTGTATGTTTATATATTCTGTCTTCGGCACTGCAGGAGTTACATATCACTACCCAGTTGCAGGTAGAACTACTTTCAGGTATCTGATGTACATATAAAACGAACGCCATGCTGTCCAATAACAGAAAAAAGGCCAAAATTCAGCGTTATATTGTTTCACCTAAAAAAATGTGCTTTTTGTCTTTTCATTTTAATTAAAAACTGAACCAGCAAGATATTTTTGTGCTATTTGGTTTACAGGAAAATTCGTCTTCTTTCAGCTGCAAGTTATTTCAACTGTCTATGTCATCCACAACAGAAGATATGTACTGAAGACTGACATGACCGTTTTGTTATATATTTTGCCTTTTTTGCTCTTTCCTCATATCAGATATGTGATTTCATTATAAAATAATTCTTTTTTTACTGTCTTATTTGTCTCTGTGTGAACTTCAGTCTACCTTCTTCTGAAAATAATAGCATTCTTTCAGGTGGAAGTTTCTTATCTCCTCAGATTTGACTCTGAACTGACAGTGATAAATGCGCCAATTTTTTTGTCCTGTCCGTAGACACCTATTTTCTTTGTGAAGGATGCAATATTAGAGTTTGATCACTGTGGGTATGAAAGCTGCTAGGATAGTGTCTAAGTTGATAAACATTAGACGGAATTAAACTGGGTTATATAGATATAAATAGTTGTTGAATTGCAAAATGTCTTGTCCGTAGACACATGTCTTGTCCGTAGACACTAAAGAAACGGAGGTTTTTTGACAAATATCATTTATAAAATCATACTGGAGCTATTTATCAAGTTTCAATGATACACCACACTTAATGTTTATACAAAATATAGAATAAATATATTTCTAATGAAACATACTTCTTCCAAATGCAAAATGTCACCCATTTATCCTTGTGTGTACAATCTGAGTCTGAGAAGTACAATGGATATAGAATTATGTTTTTATCTTATACATGACTTATATAAATGTTAAAAGCTATCAAAAAAGGAATAATACATTTCTTTCTAACCCTCCCTTTGTTATGGCAAAAACAATGCATGCAATGAGGGTGTCTACGGACAAGACATAATACAAATACTATTCAATATATTTTCTGTTTTCAGTAAAAACCAGCACTGAACCTTAGAAATAAATCAAGAGATCTTTGAAATAAATCAAGAGACTCTCAAATGTAAAAAAACAACAACAATCTTTTACAAGTTAGTAGTAAAACAGAAAGAATGAGAAGATAGATGCAAACACTTAAAAAAATACATGAAAGAAGTAAGGCATATAATGCATTCAGACTGACAGACACACACAAAGACAGGAGTAAATCAGCGTCTCCCACCACTGTGGTTAGAGACATGATTAAGCTACTTATTCATGCACTAAATTTATTAATGCACAATCAAAACCAAAGCTGCATCAGGTCACTTGCTGTTTAGCATTTCATGAAGTGCTTAGGTCTCTGTGGCCTTATCAACCTGCTTTGACTAAAAACTGATAAATTCTTATAATAGATAGAAGTCAGAGGTATTTTGGTATGTTTTAATGTCACCTTTGACCTACAACAATAGCAATAATCAATCATCACATGATATGTGAGAACTGTAGACTAAAACCTCCATTTATTGCATGGAAACCGTAACATGTCTGAAGGTCGCTGTAACCTTGACCTTTTACAAACCCACTCCCAAAATAGGGACATCTGTTAACCATATGCAATCACCTTATTTTTTAAGTTTGGCTCTTGTTAGCCAAAGCATTCTCTACAGTAGACACTGATTAGAAACCAAGTGGTTTACCAACAGACACAACAACCAAAACACCTTTCTATCAAGTTGGGGGAATGGCCAACATATAGTCTGGTTCAAGGACCATAACCTTTTTGTAAGTAGGTCAAATTACACACAGAACATAACATGTCTACACCCTTATCATTTGACATTTGGTAAATATTCTAGTGGAGTATGGATCTATTGTTAGACATGGTGTGGGCTGTCCACTTTCAACTTAAACATTTTGTTATAATCAACTCAAGATGGCATATTTCTGTGCTCTTCAGGGCCAAGATATAATGGTGATTGGTTTTCAAGATTTCATTCTAAACTATTTCATTTGCCTTTCAACTTTTATTCTGTAACTGACTGAAATCACATAAAACTGAAGCATTTTAAATCGTCTTAAAAAAGATATTACAAGCAATTTACTACGTGATTAGTCTCCTTGCAGCTTTCTCCCTTTCAAAAATGAAAGCTATTTTATTTTAGATTTTGTTTGTTTTTGGGGGGGGTTTAATGCCCTTTTCCAACAGAATTTCAGTTATGTAACTTAACAATTGTTAATTGATTCTGTACTGTACAAACATGTTCTCTGCAAGTAACTGCCAACTCCCCCACATGCATCAGAGGCAGAGGTCTAGAATTTTGAAATCATAGTTTGATTTACGATTTACGAGTTACTAACACTTGTTTCAGTATTTTTCCAAGAAAGTTAATATTAAAGTGGCATTATGCGCATCCTACTGCACATAGTGTGTTTTTGGTGAATGTTTTATAAAAGCAATTTTCGGTTGCTGTGCATTTAGACGTGTTAAATTAACGATAATGCCGCATAAGTATTTGAAGTTTATGCGTTAGAAATAAAGAAATCTGACTAATAGAATAATAGTTCTTTTCTTCAATCTCCTAAGCAGTGATCTCCCTTACCAATCGGCAGAGATTTCTGAAGTTGAAGGGAAGCAACTCCTGCGTGCAGTTTGACTTTTCTTAAAAAGACTGCCCCACTCAAAATAAGAAAATTCATATTTGGAAAGTTATTATTTCGTACTGGTAACAAGAAGAGTTTGGTATATTGGGTTAAAAGCTATAATTTCCTCCACCCTTTTTACACACACATCTATTTCAGCTGGATTTTTACTTGAAAAATGCCCATAATTCCACTTTAAGACACAGTTGTAAACAGGCTGCAAGGTCAGTTCTTAAGCACATTAAATGCATGAGCATTGATTAGAAACATTATTACTCTATCTGTCTTTTAGACAGAAATTATGGTCAAATGTCTTGTCCGTAGACACCAAGCTGAAGGAGATTTTTAACAGCCTATTTCAGTGAGGATCCTTCCAAGTATCATTATTTTTAGTATATAGTGAAATATGAAAACAATTAGTCCTAATTTATGTAAGCAATAGCACACAGAACTTGTCACATAATGACATTTTGGTTTAGTCACAGTTGTTCAAATCCTTCAATTATTCGAAGGCACATTCTGAAGACCGTCAATTATACTTATTTTCTTAAATTTGTTTGTTATTTACTTGTTCTTGATCAGTTTAAACATAAAAAGTTCAAATGAACTAAAGGACTGTCTTCTAAAACCTATGCAGAAAGCACTTTGCGATGATGTCTTGTCCGTAGACTTTTTGGGTAAATTTCGGCTTTCATTTTAAAACTGCGATATCTCTGCTAAAAAATGGGTCGTAATCACAAAAATGAGACCATTATTTAAAGAGAAATGACTGAATTTTAGAAAATAACATATTTGAGGTGAACAAATGCATTTCAAAAGGTATGCAAAAACTGAAAGCAGGTAGAAAACAAAAATTTCTAGAATTTTGAACTTCAAAAGAAGATAATAACTACAAATCTTTGTGCAATTTATTAGTTTTTTGGGTTTTCTGCATTACTTTTATGTACGTTATCATGTGGTAACAATTTTGTTGGATCACAAAGAGTTATTTTAATAAAACAGTCCTTTAAAAATGGTCATGTCTGTTTTATTTTTTCCCTGAAGATTCATCTTTATATCGTAAAACAAATATTGTCGAACTATCAGACAGCGACACCTACCATTGTTTTTGTAGAACCAAGGTATATGGTAAATGAACATTTCAAAATAAAAGAGTTTTACAAACTTTTATTTTTGACCCCAAGTGAAACAAAAAAATGCATTTGATTGTGACTGAGGCGATTGTGTATGGGATAGGAATTTTACTTCTTAATAACTGTTTCTCTCATTTATGGATTCTAAAAATTCAGAAAGTTTTGAAATACGTACAATTTCCATATTTTTGTATTCAAATATCTTTTTTAAATGAATAATCGTTTTAAATGACATATAAATTTGATAGCGGTGTAGTGATGTTCAAAACTTTTAGAAAAACACTTTTAAAAGTGTTCAGAATTCATCCATTTCGAAATAATAGTTAAAAGTAATTAATAAATCACTTGTTTTATAACCTTTGCATTGATAAAAAAATATATATAGATATGATTTATGTTTTAAGAAATTTTTGGCCGTTAAAAAGACATCACTGTTTATAAAGAACATGGACATTCGGCAACAGTCACTCTGTCTACCTGATCGCTGTCTTATAAATCAGTTCTAAAAATAGAAAATACAACGGATCTGTATACATACACAATCTCTCCTGTACCTGTCAGCTACTGGAAGCAGCCTATCCGAAGAAAACTTCTCGTACAATTTTATTCAAATTTGCTACCAAGATCCAACCACATAGACCCATTTTTAGCTCAACTATTCGAAGAACAGGGGAGCTATCCTACTCGCCCCTTTTGCGTACCACCCCAAATATTTTCAAAGTCCATTGAGATATTGCTTTCATATTTTGCATACTTGTTTACCATCATGACCCCAGTCTGTAAAAAGGAGACAACTCTATCAAGCATTTTGACTGAATTATGGCCCCTTTTCGACTTAGAATATGCTTATTGTAATGTTAAAGTTTTACTCATTGCTTATATTATTCCATCAAGCACTGAGAATAGTCGAGCGCGCTGTCCACTGACAGCTCTTGTTTGTACTTACCAACTGAATTGCGACTTCTGAAACAGGAAAGTCTGTCACTAGTGTCAGTATGTGTTATCTTGTCTTGTTTAAAATATTCACCCATCAACAAGATATGAATATGGTGTCTTATATGAATTACCTAAGAAAAATTATTCAAGGACATTATGAGTTTTCCACACAGATATTAATTCAAGATGTCGAATATACACAACTGTCGGAATTTACCCGAAGTTATTCTATTTACTTTTTTGCAGTTTGAGGGGCCCTATTTATAAAAAAACCTGGATCAGCCCTATGCTTGTTCAATGTAACTAATTGTATATCATTTCAAAGTTATTTCAGCTCGTCTGATACTTAACCTTTATTAAAATAGCACTTTACCATTTTTAGCTCGACTTTTCAAAGAAAAAATAGAGCTGTTGCACTCGCGTCGGTGTCGGCGTCGCCGTTCAGGTTAAAGTTTTTGATAAAGTCAAATATCTCTGTTACTGTCAAAGCTATTGACTTGAAACATAAAATAGATATTTGCTATCAAAGTCTACACCAGGACAAACAATCCCCATAACTCTGATTGAATTTTGACAGAATTATGGTCCTTTTTAACTTAGAATTTTTTGTTAAATTTTTTGATAAAATCAAATATCTCTGTTACTATCAAAGCTTTTGACTTGAAACTTAAAATAGTTATTGACCATCAAAGTCTGATTTGAATTTTGACAGAATTATGCCCCTTTTTAACTTAGAATTTTGGTGAAAGTTTTTGATAAAGTGAAATATCTCTGTTACTGTCAAAGCTATTGACTTGAAACTTAAAATACTTACTTACCATCAAAATCTACACCAGAAGAAACAATCTCCATAACTCTGATTGAATTTTGACAGAATTATGGTCCTTTTTAACTTAGAATTTTTTGTTAAATTTTTTGATAAAATCAAATATCTCTGTTACTATCAAAGCTTTTGACTTGAAACTTAAAATAGGTATTGACCATCAAAGTCTACACCAGGAGAAACAATCCCCATAACTCTGATTTGAATTTTGACAGAATTATGTCACTTTTTAACTTAGAATTTATTGTTAAAATTTTTGATAGTCAAATATCTCTGTTACTATTAAAGCTTTTGACTTGAAACTCAAAGTAGTTATTAGCTCGACTATTCATAGAATAGTAGAGCTATTGGACTCGCCCATGCGTCGGCGTCCGCGTCGGCGTCCGCGTCCTGATTTGGTTAAGTTTTTGTATGTAAGCTGGTATCTCAGCAACCACTTGTGGGAATGGATTGAAACTTCACACACTTATTCACTGTGATAAACTGACCTACATTGCACAGGTTCCATAACTCTATTTTGCTTTTTTACAAAATTATGCCCCTTTTTCGACTTAGAAATTTTTGGTTAAGGTTTTGTATGTAAGCTGGTATTTCAGTAACCACTTGTGGGAATGGATTGAAACTTCACAACCTTATTTACTGTGATAAACTGACTTACATTGCACAGGTTCCATAACTCTATTTTGCTTTTTCACAAAATTATGCCCCTTTTTCGACTTAGAATTTTTTGGTTAAGGTTTTGTATGTAAGCTGCTATCTCAGTACTCACTAATTGGAATGGATTGAAACTTCACATACTTGTTCACTGTCATGATCTGACATGCAACAAAGCAGGTCCATGACTTTATTTTGCTTTTTTTTCAAAATTATGCCCCTTTTTCAAACATAGAAATTTTTGGTTAAGTTTTTGTATGTAAGCTGGTATCTCAGTATCCATAATAGGAAAGGATTGAAATTGCACACACTTGTTCACTGTCATGATATGACATGCAATGCAAAGGGTCAATAAACTCAACTTTGCATTTTACAAAATTATGCCCCTTTTTCGACTTAGGAGTTTTGGTTAAATTCCTATTATGTAAGCTGGTATCTTAGTAAACCCACTAATGGGAATGGATTGAAACTTCACACACTTGTCCACTGTCCTGAGCTGATAAGCACTATGCAGGTTCCATAACCCTATTTTGCTTTTTTACTAAATTATGTCCCTTTTTCGACTCGTATTCATTCAATCAACAAGGCTGTTGAATAGTCGAGCGTTGCTGTCCTCCGACAGCTCTTGTTTACTATTAAAGTTTACACCAGGAGACACAATTCCCATAACTCTGATTTGAATTTTGACAGAATTATGCCCCTTTTTAACTTTGATTTTTTTTAAGAAAAAATTTGATGAAGTCAAATATCTCTGTTACTATTAAAGCTTTTGACTTGAAACTCAGAATAGTCATTTTCTATCAAAGTCTACACCAGGAACCACAATTCCCATAACTGATTTGAATTTTGACAGAATTATGTCCCTTTTTAACTTGGAATTTTTTTAATGGCAAAGCTCTAATTCAGAGTCAAGCACTGAGAAAAGTGGAGCACGCTGTCTTACAGATAGCTCTTGTTAGCTTGACTATTGGAAGAATTAGGGGAGCTATCCTATTCGCGTCAGCGTGAAGGTTAGTGTTAGCGTGAGTGTCACACAAATGTTAAAGTTTGTGTACCACCCCAAATATTTTCAAAGTCCATGGAGTTATTGCTTTCATATTTTGCATACTTGTTTACCATCATGACCCCAGTCTGTATAAAGGAGGAGGCAACTCTATAAAGCATTTTGGCTGAATTGTGGCCCCTTTTGACTTAAAGTTTGAGTACCACCTCAAATATTTTCAAAGTCCATTGAGATATTGCTTTGATATTTTGCATACTTGTTTACCATCATGACCCCAGTCTGTAAGAAGGAGGAGGCAACTCTATCAAGCATTTTGACTGAATTATGGCCCCTTTTCAACTAGAATATGCTAAACTTATTGTAATGTTCAAGTTTTACTCATTGCTTATATTATACTATCAATTTTAAGCACTGAGAACAGTCGAGCGTGCTGTCCACTGACAGCTCTTGTTGTGAATACATGTACTGCAAAATTAATGGTGATCATGAATCTTAAGTCGGGGAGTAAGTATGAACAAACCAATCTGTGTACAATTTATGCACTAGTAAATAAGTCACGTAATGAGCACTACCTTAATAAAGGTTGCACCTATAAACAGATCAAGGCAAATATAACCGGATAGGATTCAAGGGGCATGTTCTAAAATCTGGCCTGGTCTGGCCTGGCCCGATGTGTCTAATTTTTGATAGATTTTAGACCTTATATAAATACATTTTGAATGTATGTTAATTGGTATTGTTCACAGCAAAATTACATACCTGTGAATAAGCCTGTAGCTGACATAACTATTAAGTCTACTTTAAAGGTGATGCCTGCAGGGGGGTGGATGTATTTTGCTGCTTTTAGGCAAGAAAAATGCTGGTTGCAGTTCAAAATGGCATCCTTTGTTTATTTTCTGACCTAATAGAGGACACATTTTGCAGTTGTAAGTGTGTTTATTATAGACAAATTTTCAAACGATAGCTTGGTGGCTATTAAATTTTAATTTATCTTCACTTGGCTTTTGGAAAGTTTTGGTCTTACATGTTTATATTTGCTTGTTAAAAAGTTATTGAAGGTACAGTGCCAGTTTATAGTGAGGAAAAAGTGGTAGGCGTGGATAAAAATGTAATTCCTGTACAAAATGAACTCTTTACAGGATGTGTATTGTTTTGGACAAATACATAAATTTATACTGTATTTTAAGGTATTAGGCCCTTAATAGTGATGTTTAAAAAATGGCATTTGCTTTGTATATTCTTACAGTTGACCGTGGTTCGCACTGTGTTGCAATTTTTTAAAAACTTTTACCGTGCTGTTTTTTATAAATTTTGTGTAATTTATGGTATTTCCTCAAGCTCAAGTCAGACAAATTTCAAAATGATGGCCTTTATCTAAAGTGTTTGCAGAGAATTCATTATATTCATTATTATTTTTTATGAAAGAAACATCAAACTATTGGTAATCAATTATAAAACTTAAAATATAACTGTCAATATCATTTTTATAGGGTGCCTCAAGTTAACGGATTTAATGAGACAGAATTCTAACTGCCAAAACCGTAAAATTAAGGTCGAATCCAGCGGGTCTGTTTTGAATTTTGCTCACTTCATTCAAAAATAACCTTGGGGCAGAAGTAAAACCTACCTACATTTCTTCCACAATATATAATCTAAAGAATGAAGGCAAAATAGAGAACTTTTACTGCATGTAACTCGGTATTTTTAAAGATGTCTAACTCTACCCCTTCTGTTTCAGAGGTAAATTTGCTTTGAACAGCAAGGAATCGCTTATCAAATGAATTTTTTTCCACTTTTGTACAATAAATCAATAACAAGTATTGAAAGAAGTAAAAACTTGCTAGAAAAAAAGAAAAATAAAGAAAAAAAAATTTGGTCCCAATGGGGCTTGAACCTATGCCCACCTGAGAATTGCAGTCAAAGTAGGTTTATGGTAGGGATTGAATCAATCTGACTAAAGTACTTGATCTTCTAAACGAAGATCTGAGAACGACCCATTCACATTCGTCTTCTGTATATTTTGGATTTCCAGTATTGCTATTTTTATTTTATCCAATCAGACGTCTTGTTCGAATGTCAAAGAGTAAGAAAAATGTGCAGTCATTCCAGGGCTCGAACCCGGGAACGCTCGCTTACCAAGCAAGTAGCCTACCGGCTGAGCTAGCCGGCTACCTGATACATTACGACATAAGAATTGTAAATATCAAAAGTCAAGGCTACATGTAGATTTGCAAGATGTTGTAAGTTAGGCTCTGATTGGCTAGCGAAAGGGTCGTCAGAACGAGGCTATGAATAGGTCGTTCTCAGATCCTATGCGTAGCGTTATAGGAGATGTACTTTACTCAGATTGGGATTGAATACTCTTCAAAAAGGAGGTACTCTATTATGGGCCTAATACCTTAAGTTTTTTATCTGCTACCGGAAAGAAATTGACTGAATAAGCTTTCAGGTGAAGTTGTGAAATGATATTTATTCAGGCAGCTAGGACCTAAGTTGTCCTGTCTTCTTGTAGAATAGCTGTATCAGAATGATTTGCACGAAATTAAATTGGGAGGAAAAAGTAGACTATGTTGTGGCAGGTCAGGGTTTTTTTCGGCCGTTATTTGGCTATAATTCCCAATGCCAAAAAGTATGTTTTTTTCCCAAAATGAGTGCAAAAATTCTCAATCTACAGTCTGAAAAAAATTTCATCAAAATTACACAAAAATTGACCAAATTATGGACAATTTTGTAATGGAAGTATGTTAAGGAGGTTGTACGGCGTGAAACAAGTGTATGAGAAAGTGCTTTAAGGAGGTAGGTTACCTTGTTACAAGGGTAAATTCAAATTAGTTGAACCGCAGCACATTTTTGTATTTCGTGTAATATGAAGTTTTAACTGCTATAATCTCAATTTCGTTTGTCTCTGTCCCTTCAAGTTCAATTTTTATCCAGGTTTGAAGAGCATGACCCTCCAAAGGTATTTCATATTGAAAGAAGAAGGAAAATACGGATATTTAACACTTTTCAGTGTATTTTAGTTTCATTGATATCCGTAGAAGTCTGCATAATTGATAATTTTACTAGTATGCACGTTATCTTTCTAATAAAAGCTTAAAATGTATATGTCGCGGGGCTCGTGTTTCCATGGTAACGCATTTTCTCTCATTTTTAAACAATTATGTATAAAAATAGGGGTTTTCGACGGCTTCAGTGCCATTTCGTTAATGACCAACATGGAATATTTGGGTAATATTATTAGCAAAATACCAAGCACTTTACATGGTACCCTATTTTTCTTAAAGTTTAAAGTAACCATGGCAACAGAGATGTTTAAAATAGCTTATATCTTGCTTTTTGTCGTAGTTTCTTATAAAAAAATATTGAATAAGATTATCTTTCTAGTTAATGTAGCTATAAAACATATTATTTCTAACGTAAGTTATATTTTCGTGTTATTTGCATTTATTCAAACAAATTTCACAGCTTAGAATACTTACTGCAGTACCCCTCGTCTGGCATTTTTCATGGAAAAATCATTCAGCATGCTGCTATTATTCTCATGGATATTGTTGAAATGAAAATAAAAAGCCGAAGCTGTGTTTCTTAAATAGACCAGTGTCAACGCTTTTGAATTTTACATTTAGATACATAGGTCACGGGCTTCGTTTCCATGGTAACATCAATTCAATTCAAGAAACCACATTTTTCTACCGAAATTTGAACAATTTTAGATCTTAGTTTTAGTATATAAGTAACAAATTATCAACGGAACCTGAAAAGTAGGTATTACAAATCAAACTGCTAGATTTTTATTTGAAAATGGCCGTAACAAGTAACCTTCCACCCAACTATATACCAAATAACATTGGTTACCATCATCCATTTTCTTACATTCCGCATAACATTTCAATAAAACTACATAAAAGAAGCAAAATATTGATTTTTATTCAGCGCAAAAGACTCATAAAAATATTTCAGCAAATAATGGATATTTGAAAATAGTTAAAATAAAAAAAAATGCACAGAAATACGTACTTTCAAGACAAAAACTATTAATTTTGCGCGGTAACTGACACGTCAGTGACGTCATTTTAAGGCAACATTGTTTTGAAGCGTTTCTGCGGCAATTTATTCATTATTTCTGAATTATTAAACCATAAAGCATCAGATCGAAGACAGGTTCATGATTTGTTTTCAGAAGAATGAATATACAAACACATTTAGTTTGTCGTAAACGTCGTCGTAAATCGTCACGTTAGCTTCCGGTTGGACATGCGCACATACAAATATGAAGGTAACCTACCTCCTTAACACATCCTTACTATATCCTATGGGACTAAATATTTCCCAATTTGGAACATTTACGCGCCAAAATTCCCAGTAGGGTTCCTGATAATTTTCATCACAATGATGCGAACATTTAATTTAATTTAATTTCAGGCTATATAAGGGGTGAAAATGTTGTTGATAAAATTTGGTTAATCTCAGGGTTTTTTCTAGCTAATTTGGGAACATAACCTATACCCCCAAAATTGGGAATTTTGACGCGTAAATGTTCCAAATTGGGAAATATTTAGTCCCATAGGATATAGCAAGGATGTGTTTAAGCACTTTCCCATACACTTGTTTCACATTTTACAACCTCTTTAACATACTTCCATTACAAAATTGTCCATAATTTGGTCAATGTTTGTGCAATTTTGATGGAATTTTTTTCAGAATGTAGATTGGGAATTTTTGCACTTATTTTGGGGAAAATACATACTTTTTGGCATTGGGAATATAGCCGAATAACGGCTATAAAAACGGCCGAAAAAAAACCCCCTGAATCTGTTGTTATTGTTTTTGATTTTGATGATGCCAAAGCTACTGATAATATCATATCATGGTTGTGGGTTATAATGATCTTTAAAAACAGAAAAGATTCATGTTTATGAAGTGTTGTAATAACAACTTGATGCTGCTGCTGATGATAAAGTACCAAAGTCACTGATAAATTAATTCTGTTAGTTTTTAGCTCAGGCTCAGGGTGAGCTTTCTTATCACTCACCGTCCGGCATCAATCGTCCATTGTACGTCCGTAAACTTTTACTTTAAATGACATCTCCTCATAAACCGCTAGGCCAATTTCATCCAAACTTCACAGGAATGTTCCTTGGGTGGCCCCCTTTCAAAATTTTACAAAGAGTTGAATTCCATGCAGAACTCTGGTTGCCATGGATTTACATAGGAAAATCTTAAAAAATCTTCTCAAAAACCAGAAACCCTAGAGCTTAGATATTTGACATGTAGTATTGCCTAGTGGACCTCTATTAAATTATTCAAATCATGACCCCAGGGTCAAAATTGACCCCGCCCCATGGGTCACTTGATTTTACATAGATTTCTATACGAAAATCTTCAAAAATTAAAAAAAAATAAACCAGAAGGCCTAGAGCTTAGATATTTGACATGTAGCATTGCCTAGTGGACCTCTACAAAATTTGTTCAAATCATGACCCCCGGGGTCAAAATTGACCCCGCCCCAGGGGTCACTTGATTTTACATAGGAAAGTCATCAAACATTTTCTAAAAATAAACCAGAAGGCCTAGAGCTTAGATATTTCATGTGTAGCATTGCCTAGTGGACCTCTACAAAATTTATTCAAATCATGACCCCCGAAGTCAAATTGACCCCGCCCTAGTGGTCACTTGATTTTACTTAGGAAAATCTTCAAAAAATTTCTAAAAATAAACTAGAAGGCCTAGAGCTTAGATATTTCACATGTAGCATTACCTAGTGGACCTCTACAAAATTTTTTCTTATCATGACCCCCTGGGTCAAAATTGACCCCGCCCCAGGGATCACTTGATGTCATAGGAAAATCTTCAAAAATTTTCTAAAAATAAACCAGAAGGCCTAGAGCCTAGATATTTGACATGTAGCATTGCCTAGTTGACCTCTACAAATTTTGTTCAAATCATGTCCCCCTGGGTCAAAATTGACTCCGCCCTAGGGGTCACTTGATTTTACATAGGAAAATCTTTAAAAAATTTCTAAAAAAAACCAGAAGGCTTAGATATCTTAGATATTTGACATGTAGCATTGCCTAGTAGACTTTTACAAAATTTATTCAAATCATGACCCCTGGGGTCAAATTGACCCCGCCCCATAAGGTAACTTGATTGTACATAGAGAAATCTTCAAAATTTTCTAAAAATAGAGCTTAGATATTTGACATGTAGCATTGCCTAGTGGACCTCTACAAAAAGTTTTCAAATCTTGTTTTTAAAGTTACTTTAAGAAAATTTCAACTATATTTTCTCATAATTCTTTTGACTGATTTTTATTATGATCTTTTGACCTTGAAGACTTGTCCTTAAGTGCAATGATAACAGGTGAGTGATATAGGGCCATCATGGTCCTCTTGTTGTTCTCTTACAATAATTGTTTTTCTAATTACTTCCCTGTTTTGTTACTTTAAATAGTTTATTTTGAAACATTTTTTACTATTGGCAGTAGTGAAAAACCAAGACCACTTATTAGCTCACCTGTCACAAAGTGACAAGGTGAGCTTTTATGATCGTGCGGTGTCCGTCGTCCGTCCGTCCGTGCGTGCGTCCGTAAACTTTTGCTTGTGACCACTCTAGAGGTCACATTTTTCATGGGATCTTTGTGAAAGTTGGTCAGAATGTTCATCTTGATGATATCTAGGTCAAGTTCGAAACTGGGTCATGTGCCATCAAAAACTAGGTCAGTAGGTCTAAAAATAGAAAAACCTTGTGACCTCTCTAGAGGCCATATATTTCACAAGATCTTCATGAAAATTGGTAAGAATGTTCACCTTGATGATATCTAGGTCAAGGTCGAAACTGGTCACGTGCCTTCAAAAACTAGGTCAGTAGGTCTAAAAATAGAAAAACCTTGTGACCTCTCTAGAGGCCATATATATCACAAGATCTTCATGGAAATTATCAGAACGTTCATCTTGATGATATCTAGGTCAAGGTCGAAACTGGGTTACGTGCCTTCAAAAACTAGGTCAGTAGGTCTAAAAATAGAAAAACATTGTGACCTCTCTAGAGGCCATATATTTTACAAGATCTTCATGAAAATTGGTCAGAACGTTCACCTTGATGATATCTAGGTCAGGTTCGAAACTGGGTCACGTGTCGTCAAAAACTAGGTCAGTAGTTCAAATAATAGAAAAACCTTGTGACCTCTCTAAAGGCAATATTTTTCATGGGATCTGTATGAAAGTTGGTCTGAATGTTCATCTTGATGATATCTAGGCAAGGTTTGAAACTGGGTCACGTGCGATCAAAAACTAGGTCAGTGGGTCTAAAAATAGAAAAACCTTGTGACCTCTCTAGAGGCGATATATTTTTCCTGAGATCTTCATGAAAATTGGTCAGAATGTTCACCTTGATGATATCTAGGTCAAGTTCGAAAGTGGGTCACGTGCCTTCAAAAACTAGGTCAGTAGGTTAAATAATAGAAAAACCTTGTGATCTCTCTAGAGGCCATATTTTTCATGGGATCTGTATGAAAGTTGGTCTGAATGTTCATCTTGATAATATCTAGGTCAAGTTCGAAACTGGGTCATGTGCCGTCAAAAACTAGGTCAGTAGGTCAAATAATAGAAAAACATTGTGACCTCTCTAAAGGCCATATTTTTCATGGGATCTGTATGAAAATTGGACTGAATGTTCATCTTGATGATATCTAGATCAAGTTTGAAATAGGGTCATGTGCGGTCAAAAACTAGGTCAGTAGGTCTAAAAATAGAAAAACGTTGTGACCTCTCTAGAGGCCATACTTATGAATTGATCTCCATAAAAATTGGTCAGAATGTTCACCTTGATGATATCTAGGTCAAGTTTGAAACTGGGTCACATACCTTAAAAAACTAGGTCAGTAGGTGAAATAATAAAAAAACCTTGTGACCTCTCTAGAGGCCATACTTTTCATGGGAACTGTATGAAAGTTGGTCTGAATGTTCATCATGATGATATCTAGTTCAAGTTTGAAACTGGGTCAACTGCGGTCAAAAACTAGGTCAGTAGGTCTAAAATTATTAAAATCTTTTGACCTCTCTAGAGGCCATATTTTTCAATGGATCTTCATGAAAATTGATCTGAATGTTCACCTTGATGATATCTAGGTCAGTTTCGAAACTGGGTCACATGCAATCAAAAACTAGGCCAGTAGGTATAAAAATAGAAAGACCTTGTGACCTGTCTAGAGGCCATATTTCTCATGAGATCTTCATGAAAATTAGTGAGAATGTTCACCTTGATGATATCTAGGTAAAGTTCAAAACAGGGTCATGTACCTTTGAAAACTAGGTCAATAGGTCAAATAATAGAAAAACCTTGTGACCTCTCTAGAGACCATATTTTTCAATGGATCTTCATGCAAATTGGTCAGAATTTTTATCTTGATAATATCTAGGTCAAGTTCAAAACTGGGTCACGAGCTCAAAAACTAGGTCACTATGTCAAATAATAGAAAAAACAATGTCGTACTCAAAACTGGGTCATGTGGGAAGAGGTAAGCGATTCAGGACCATCATGGTCCTCTTGTCTGTTGTACAACATGGATGGTACATCCAATTTTTGTCGAGCCCGCTTGCGGAAGCGAAGACATAGTTGTCCAAATGTCTGTTCGGTGTATGTGCGTGCGTCCGTCCGGATTTGTTTGTCCGGACCATAACTTTGACATTATATTTGGTATGAATGTTAACCTCAGTGAGACAGAGTGTCATGCGCAAACCCAAGGTTCCTATTTCAAAGGTCAAGGTCATACTTACAGGTCAAAGGTTAAATTAAAAAATGACTTTGTCCGGAGCATTTCTTCTTCATGCATGGAGGGATTTTGATGTAACTTGGCACAATTGTTCACCATCATAAGACGGAGTGTCCTGCGCAAGAACCAGGTCCCTAGGTCTAAGGTCAAGGTCACACTTAAAGGTCAAAGGATACAAGAATGACAACTTTGTCAGGAGCAATTCTTCTTCATGCATGGAGGGATTTTGATGTAACTTGGCACAAATGTTTACCACCATGAGACGGAGTGTCATGCACAAAAACCAGGTCCCTAGGTCTAAGGTCAAGGTCACACTTAGAGGTCAAAAGTCAGATACAAGAATGACTTTCCCGCCGTTACATGACTGAAATACTGTTGAAAAACGGCGTTAAACCCAAAACAAACAAGAATGACTTTGTCTGGAGCATTTCTTTTTGATGTAACTTGGCACAATTGTTCATCATCATGCGACGGAGTGTCATGTGCAAGATCCTAGAATTACTTCCCCTTGTTGTTACTATAAATAGCTTATATTTGAAACTTTTTTATTACTGGTTGTAGGGAAAAATCAAGACCACTTTTCTGTAGTACAACATGCATGTTACATCCAATTTTCAAGTGTATTTTGACCTATCTCTACCGATGCTGATTTTTTTGTGGACTTAGAATTTTTTTTTTTTAGATTTACGTTCCTTTGTTGTTACTTTAAATAACAGTTAAACTTATATTGTAATTTTTTGCAATCTCCTTTTTATTTGGCATAAATGTTTGCATCAATGAGACAAGGAGTGTCATGTACAACTCCCAGTCCTTTTGACACCTGACGGGCTCGACATATTGCCCGTGGGCATCTAGTTAGATGTATTTTGACATAACTTTACCTGGTAAAAATTTTTTTGTGGACTTAGAAAATTTTTTATGCCCCCTTGGGGGGGGGGGGGGGGGTGGCATTTGTCACCATTAGTGACAGCTCCTGTTTTTTTTAAATTTCTTCTTTTTGTTGTTCCTGTGCTTTGGGCTTCAACAGTCAAGTTCTTAAAATTTTGCTCTCATCCTCTGATGTAACCCTTTGGGCATATATTGCCCCGCTTGGCGGTGCTCTTGTTTTTCTTGATTTGGCATTTTAAAAACAGCTTAGAAACAAAATTTCATTCTGGTATTCTAATTTTCATGATATGACCAAACTTCAGTTTGAAAGAAAGATATTTTTTATCCAAAATCTGGAAGTCAGTGCCTTTAACTCCAGTTTTCAAACTTCAGGAGAAGTTAAACATTTTTTAAATAAAAATTTATAGTCACTGAATTGATATTTCTGTGTACATTGAACAGTGATTATTTATAATCTGTTCAATAATTGACATTCATCAGAGACTTAACCCTAATACCCTGCTAAATTTCTATAATGAACTTGTCCATCTTTCAATTTGGACAGTACCATTAATTGTTAAAAGGGATGCCTGCCAAAAAGATACTGACTGAATGGCAAACAGTGCAGATTTTGATTAGACTGCATGGATGTGCAGGCTGATCATGATCTACACTGGTCGCAAAGGCAGAATCAATCGTGTCCAGCATGATAAGGGTTAAGAAAAGATTACTAGTGACTGAATGGCAAACAGTGCAGATCTTGATCAGACTGCATGGATGTGCAGACTTATTATAATCTACACTTGTGTTTCTTCTTATTTCAAAGTGTACTCTACTTTTTAACATAAAAAAATATTTCATTTTGTATTAAAATCTAAACATTGTACTGAAAGAAAAGTTTGGGGGATCTGTGTGGTGTGGTCTGCATTATTGAAGAACCTGCACACGTCCGAAAGATAATTTATTGTTGAGCCAGCTTGCAGAAGCGAAGACATAGTTGTCAAAATGGCTGTTCGGTGTACGTGCGTGCGTGTGTCAGTGCATGCGTGCATCTGTCTGGATTTGTTTGTCTGGACCATAACTTTGACATGCATGGAGCAATCTCGTTTATATTTGGCATGAATGTTAACCTCAGTGAGACGGAGTGTCATGTGCAAACCACAGGTTCCTATCTCAAAGGTCGAGGTCACACTTGGAGGTCAAAGGTTAAATTCAATGATGACTTTACCCGCCCGCTTAGCTCAGTAGGTAGAGCGTCGGTCCACGGATCACGGGGTTGCGAGTTCGATCCTCGGGCGGGGCGTGTGTTCTCCATGACTATTTGATAAATGACATTGTGTCTGAAATCATTAGTCCTCCACCTCTGATTCATGTGGGGAAGTTGGCAGTTACTTGCGGAGAACAGGTTTGTACTGGTACAGAATCCAGGAACACTGGTTAGGTTAACTGCCCGCCGTGTAACATAACTGAAATACTGAAAAACGGCGTTAAACCCAAAACAAACAAAACAAACAAAAAATCAATGATGACTTTGTCTGGAGCATTTCTTCTTCATGCATGGAGGGATTTTGATGTAACTTGGCACAAATGCCCCCTTTTGAACTTAGAAAATTCTGGTTAAAGTTTTGCATGCAAGTTACTATCTGCAGAACAAACGCAGAATGATATTAAATTGAAACTTCACATTTGCCTTTAGGATTATAAAAGTTGTTGATCGCATCATGTCCTATAACTCTGACATGCATTTTGGTCAAATTACGTCCCCTTTTCAACATAAAACATCTGGTTAAAATTTTGCATGCAAATTACTATCTCCAAAACTAAAGCAGATACTGGATTGAAACTCTATAAATATTTTAACATGTAGGGTACCATTTTCCTGCTTCTGGGACAGTAATATGAATAGTTGAGCAGGGCTCCAGATAATGTTTTTGGCCAATGAGTATTTACTCAACATATATTTTGTGAATGAGTAAAATGGTAAAATCTGAAAATGACTAGAAGTAATTTTACTCCTGAAAATTTATAAATGTGAAAAAAAAACAGAAATCAGTTTTATAACATATTTATTGGGTGTAACACCCATGCATTTGTTTGCAGTTTAGTTTCAATTCATCATTTAAGTTTTTGCTTCTTTTTTTTCCCTTGGCTTGCTTTGGCTTCACACTCGCTACCGAATAAAATAGGATATTAAATATACCTTAAGCTATGTTTTGGGGATCAGTTTTGTTGGTTTAAAGAATGCGTAGGGTGATTGTTCACTTATACATTCTTAGAAAGAGACATTTTTGTTTATTCCGCACCGGAAGTTGATATTTTAAATCGACACCGCTTTAAAATACACTACCGTACCATAAATATTAATTCCCAACTATTTGATATACGCAGACATTGAGTGTAAAAAATAGTTTAACCTAGAGGTTTATGGAGTTCCATTCAATTGGTGTGTATGTTCAATGTGGGAGAATTAATGCGACTGTGCTCTGTTACATATAGCATCCGGACGATTCAGATTTTGTTTACACCAGTAAAAAGTCATTGCGTGCGTTTCTGTTATTTCATATACCGTATAACTCCATATTAACGCCCCCCCCCCCCCCCCCCCTGTTTTTGGGGGAAGATAAAAAAGTCTTACCTTCAAAAATTGGTCCTAGATCCAACACAATAATATCCAGATAATAACAATTCCATAACAATACAAATGAATTTCAAAAAAAAAACACACTTTATTAACACAAACTTTTAAACACGTCAACAGGCATGGCACAAATAAATCTACTGTGTGTATTATTAAGTACTGAAAATGCCACGCTATAAACGCTACAGTATTGATGGAATTTAACTCGGATGATGTCACTCAGCACGCGACTTTACACAGATTCCCAGTACGATTACGTATCGGGTTATGTCAGTGCATGAATTGGGATAAACAGGGGGGCATTTACACGAGTTACTGACATTGTTCGGATCAAATTTTTTGTAAAATGCATCGCCTCCGGGGGCGTTTAAACGGGGTTATACGATACGTTTTTATATGCTTAAAAATTATCAGACATGCGTATATGCATTATTTCAAAGCGTAATTTATGCTAATACGCATCTTATCTGGAGCCCTGGTCGAGCATTGGTTGTCTTATGGACAGCTCTTGTTATGCTTGCTGTTGTGTCTGGTGTTGGATGATGATGACAAGAACATTGTTTGGCAAATGAATCTGATCTAGATAATCCTGATTGAAGGTTCACAGTGTGGGTTTTATGCTTGTTTTCATGACTGCCATTGCTGCTGCTGATGATGATAACTGTAACTTTGTATTGCAATATCAGTAATTTTGACATTGAAACTGTTGCTTGAAAATCTATAATGTGGAATTAGTGTGATTGTTGTTGTGATTGTTGCTCTGTTTCTTGTCCAGTCCATAACTCTGCCATTATGAAGGGATTTTAAAATTACAGTCGACATCGTACTTGCGACCACCTCTATTAAGCGATTTTTGTATTAAACGACCAGTGAAAATCCCTCCCGAACGTTTTCAGTATATAAATTCATTCCATTAAACGACTTTTTTTTATTAAACGACTAGCGACCACAGTAATGTAGTCCCGACAGGCAATATATTTGACCAAAGTATCTATTAAGCGACCGGGTACCAAAATTCTACCAGGCATTTCTTCATCTGTGTAATTAGCGAGTACGTTTTGCACGTGACTGAATGCAATTTACCTTTGTATCAGTCAAACTGACAAACAATCTAGCCATAATTTTCACAGTTTGTGGACTTGGAAAAGTGTTCATGATGTTAAAACAGATTTTGAAACCATGTATGTATGTTCATAATAAGTACAATTACATTAATATTTAAAAATAACTTTCCTTTTCATCTGACTGAAATTCATTAAGAGACCATTCCATTGAGACCACTTCTTAGCAGTCCCTTGGGTGGTCTCTTAATACAATGTCGACTGTACTTGGTATAAATGTTCACCATAATAAGACGACGTGTTATGAGCAAGACCCAGACCCCTAGCTCCAAGGTCAAGGTCACACTTACAAGTCAAAGGTTAACATGGTCTTCTTCTTGGTAAGTCCTTAACTCTGCCATTGATAAAGGGATTTTGAAATTATTTAGCATAAATGTTCCCTATATTGAGATGAGGTGTCATTACATGTGCAAGACCCAGACCCCTAATTCCAAGGTCAAGGTCACACTTAGAAGACAAAGGTGTTTCTTGTCTGGTCCATAACTTTGCCATTTATCAAGGGATTTGAAAATAATTTGACACAAATGTTAACCATATTGAGATGTGTCATACTTATGACCGAGGACTCACTCATTCGCTCCACACTGCAGTGACGGGCTCCAGTTTCCTCAAATGTGCCCAATTTCACTGTCAAACATCGAAATAGTCGAGCATGCTGTCTCCTGTGACAGCTCTTGTTGTGACTACTACTGCTACTGTAGATGATGATGATGATGCAGAATTTGGAACTGTTTACACTTGTGTTATCACTGTTGCTGCTGCTGCTGATATTGATGATAGTATAATGACTGCTGCTTCGAATTCTTAATTATTCATCTGTTATTGTCACTGGTCTGAAAAGGTGAAAATGATGATCAGATGTTCATGATAGAAACAAAGTCACAATGCTAAATAATTTACTACGCATAATGATTGTCAATTTAATATCAAGATTATTCTTAGAAATTTTAATGCTGCTGCTGCTGATGATGATACAGTTACTGCTGCTAAACTTTTGGAGGTGATGCTGATGCTGATACTTAAACAAAATTTCTGATAATTATGTCTCCCCACCTCTGGGGGAGACGTATTGTTTTTGCCCTGTCCGTCCGTCCGCCAGTCAGTACGTCACACTGATTTCCGAGCAATAACTGGAGAACCATTTGACCTAGAACCTTCAAACTAAATAGGGTTGTAGGGCTGCTGGAGTAGACGACCCTATTGTTTTTGGGGTCACTCCGTGAAAGGTCAAGGTCACAGGGGCCTGAACATTGAAAACCATTTCCGATCAATAACTAGAGAACCACTTGACCCAGAATGCTGAAACTTCATAGGATGATTGGTCATGAAGAGTAGATGACCCGTATTGACTTTGGGATCACTCTGTCAAAGGTCAAGGTCACAGGGGCCTGAACATTGAAAACCATTTCCGATCAATAACTAGAGACCCACTTGACCCAGAATGTAGAAACTTCATAGGATGATTGTACATGCAAAGTAGATGACCCCTATTGATTTTGGGGTCATTCCGTTAAAGGTCAAGGTCACAGGGTCCTGAACATTGAAAACCATTTGTGATCAATAACTTGAGTGCCACTTGACCCAGAATGTTGAAACTTCATAGGATGATTGTACATGCAAAGTAGATATGACCCCTATCTATTTTGGGGTCACTCCATTAAATGTCAAGGTCACAGGGGCCTGAACATTGAAAACCATTTCCGGTGAGTAACTTGAGAACCACTTGACCCAAAATGTTGAAACTTAATAGGATGATTGGTCATGCAGAGTAGATGACCCCTAACGATTTTGGGGTCACTCTGTTAAAGGTGAAGGTCACAGAGGCCTGAACATGGAAAACCGTTTCCAATCAATAACTTGAAAACCTCTTGACCCAGAATGTTGAAACTTCATAGGATGATTGTTCATGCAGAATAAATGACCATTATTGCTTTTGGGATCACTCTGTTAAAAGGCAAGGTCACAGGGGCCTGAACATTGATAACCATTTCTGATCAATAACTTGAGAATGTCTTGATCCAGAATGTTGAAACTTCATAGGATGATTGTACATGCAGAGTAGATGACCCCTATCGATTTTGGGGTCACTCTGTTAAAGGTCAAGGTCTCAGGAGCCTGAAGATGGAAAACAATTTCCGATCAATAACTTGAGAACCATTTGACCCAGAATGTTGAAACTTCATAGGATGATTGAACATGCAGAGTAGATGACCCCTATTGATTTTGGGGTCAGTCTATTAAAGGTCAAGATCACACGTGCCTGGTCATGTAAAATCATTTCTGGAAAATAACTTGAGAACCACTTGACCTAGAATGTTGAAACTTAATAGGATGATTGGGCATGCAGTGTAGATGACCCCTATTTATTTTGAGGTCACTTGATCCAAGGTCAAGGTCACAGGAGCCTGAACAGTGACTTGAGAACCACTAGGCAAAGAGTGTTGAAATTTAGCAGGATGACTGGACATGCCAAGTAGATGATCCCTATTACAGCCAACCATCAGTGTCTCTTTGACTTTCGCTCCTGACCCCTATTGACTTGTTGCCTATAGGACTTTGCATTGGGGGAGACATATGCTTTTTTACAAAAGCAATTTCTAGTTTACAAGGTGCTATCAATTTGAAAGTGAGAATATTCTTAGGAAGATTAAAATGTGGAATTGGTTGTGGTTGCTGCTAGTGATTTTAATGGCATTGTATTCCATATCGATAATCAGGTAATACCTGTTTAGTATGGACAATGTGCCAAGATAGTAAAAATGTGGTATTGTTTACATGTTTATCGCATAGTGCGGCAATTTTCCTTTGATCTTTGCAGCATGTTATACATAGTAACACACATTATTACTACAAAACTGTGCTGATATCTTACAAAACTGTTGCGATATATATCAACACGGAAATCTCTATGGAGTTTCATAAGAAAAAAAGTGTTCCGATATATATCAGCACAGTAAAACTGTTCCGATATATATCGGAACACTTTTTCTCTATTGAGGTCCTATCAAGGGAGTATAATTTTTTCCTTTCAAAGAAAAGATGATTTTAGCTCCAATTTAGTTCTCAGAGAAAGAATTGTCACAAACACCTACATTTATAAAGTAAAAGAATAAATAAACTAGAATATTTCAAAAACTTGATAGTTATTGCCAAATTCAGAAAAACATGAAATTCTGAGATTTCTCAAATGTTTCTTTTTCTTTGATTTTTTTTACAAACAAAACAACAAGTTTTACAATATGTCTGGCCAATGAAATGCAAAGATTTAAAACCAATGCAGAAATTTGTTGGGTACTTTTATCTGGGAAACACATTGCACATACACACAAACGGATGGACGTACAGATGCATGGACGACACTAGACTAAAATTATATGCCCCCGCCACTCATAGTGGGGGCACAAAAAACATTTTGACAAAGTAAGAGGCATGGAAATCAAGAACTGATCAAAATTTACATGAAATAAGAATAAAATTCATAAAAAACCAATGACAAAAATATAACTGCATCTGAGTAAATTATTTTGAAAAAAGAAACAGAAAAAATATCACATTTTATAATTGATTTAAACTTCTTTTGTTTTAAACATATATAAGGCACTTACTGTAGCGGTACCATGCTTTTCCCACATAAACTGTCCAGAATTTCAAACTATATAAAAACCATCATTTTTCCGCCAAAACTGGTGCTATTTTATCACAAATCATGAAATTCAGTTGAGTGGAATCCACTGTACTGGTATTCAAATTCAAATTCCAGTAGAATTCCACCTTACGGTTTTTCAAATTCAAATTCCAGTGGAGTTCCCACCCTACTGTATTTCAAATTCCAGTTCCAGTGGTATATTTGGTAATTCCACTGGTATTCCCAGTAACATAGCAAAATCCAGGAATTTATGTAGCTTTCCACTGGAATTCCATTGATTTTTCACTAGGGTTCAAAACAGAAGTTTTTAAGGGTCAGTCAGCGAGGTGCAAAAAGGGGAATCAAAATAGTAAAAATAAAATAAAAAAATTTTAAAAATGAAAAAAAATATGTTTTTAATGATAAACAAATGCGCTAAAACAGTTATAAATGTAATGCGTGGTGTTACCAGGATAACCAGAGCTAGGGATACATCTCGTTATTTCCTCACATATCTGTCTCGCCTACCGGCCTCGATGAAGTGCAGAGAAAATACCCTCGATGTACCCCTAGCTCTGATATACCGGTAACACACTCTCACACAACTATAACATTACATATTGTTTAAGGTGATGTGGTTGTTTTGGGGTGCAGAAGAGTTTGCTGCTTTTAAACGAATTATATCACAATGATTTCCAATTTTGGTTAAGGGTACGGGTTTTAAAATTTTGTGCTCTGAAGGCCATCATTATGTGATATTTAAGAGTTATGGATTTGAAAGTCTTGTTACGACATTTTTAAATAATTTCAGGATTAAATTTATGACTAGAGCGTTGTGTATAGGGCTGTCATTGATTCGGTCTTGGGCATATCGACGATACTGATATATCGGAAGACAAATATCGACGATACATCGATATATCGATTATAAATTTAGATTTAAAACCCTATTGGGGTTTGGGTGCATGCTATATACCTTCTTGTTATAAGTAAATGTTATTTGCTTTATTCCTACTTTTCATAATTCATCGTTGTCAACAGCATCTTCTATTATTTGTGTTGTGTTGATTTATGAAATAAATAAAAATTAATAAAGACACAGCTACGGTACAAGTTTATTCATGAGCTTTTTATACAACTTCTGTTACTTAGGCGACATCTTTGCAGGGAGAAAAGATAATTTAGAGTGTTTATGTGGACAGATTTTTTGGCAGTAAAATATCGATTTTCAAATGGGAATCGATAATCAATCACCAAAAAATATCGTTGATATATCGATATCGTTTCTATCGATGACAGCCCTAATTGTGTACAAAATCAAGGCTGCGTTTTTCTTATTACGTATTTTTTCCACTTTCAGGTACTGAGGTGACTGGGGGCTAGGGGGGCACTACCCCCGGTAGTGATGAGGGCGTTGCTTTGGCTGTGACGGAGGGCTGTCACCCGAGGTGACTCCCTTCGCTAGCCAGGACCGGGGCCGCCCTGTTGTTGATGTTGCGGTAATCCCAGAGGATACGCCCCCGCTGACGTCGAAGGTAATTGGGGAAGGGCTCCTCAGGGGGGCCATCCTGTGGAGCATGAGGGGGGTCCTGTACCCCAGGTGGATCCTTTCCCTTTTGTACCTGAGGTAGAGGTGCCTCTCCCACCTCTTTTGTCCCAGAGGTAGAGGTGCCGGATCCTTTTGTGCCACAGGGATCCCAGGTATTCCCAGGGAACACCAGAGACAGGGGGTCTCTGGGGGGGTGGTTCAGGGATTAGAGGTTAATCCTGTGGGTAGGCCAGAGTTAGATTTTACAGTTTTGTCCCACGCAGGTCAGCTAGGCCCCGTCGACCTCATGTGCCTTTCAGATTATTTGGGGGAGGGGGTTTAAGTCCTATGATTTGCCAAATGCCTCACACCTCCTCCCTTGTGGTTTAGGGGAAACATGACAGAATTAAGGGGTTTAGTATACTTTAACATTAGCTACTTCATCATCCCTCCATTCATCATTAAACATCCATCATCATCATCCACTTATCATCATCATCATCCATTCATCAATCATCCAATCTCATCATCATCATCCATTTATCAAGCAATTCCCTGCTCATTATCATCAGCATTCTGTCCTCATCATCACTGTTCATCATTATCATCCTCATCCATGCATCCTAATCCATTCATCATCATCTACTTATCACAATCACATCGCTATTGCATCATCATCTTTGTCCTATCATCACATCATCTATGCATCGTCATCATCACTGTGCAATCACCATCTCGCTATTCAACAGCAGCGTCGCTATCTATCATCAGCATTTGTTTATCCATCAGTACTTGAGTTTTCGACAGACACTTGTTGGGTAGTCCCTGTCCCCCCCGCCCCTCCTCTGTCCCAGGCCATTTGTCAGCATCAAACGGTAGAACATGATCAAAGAGGTACTCTGATTTTCCATCATGTTCGGCGTGGGTCGAGTCGGCTATGTGGACGGTTGTATTGCATGTGTCTGGTCATGGCTGCTGTTTCCTTGCCGCTTGGGGGCGGGTCGTGGGGGCGCTTAAAAGAGAAAATAAGATTGACGGAAGTGAATCTGTGGCCATGACAAAGAAACAATGCCTATAGACCACACCTTAAGCCGCTCAGCTCTGCAGAACATACTGAAGATGACAGCTCATCTCTGATAACCGAAATTTGAAAAACCTACTACTAAACGAATAAATTTAATGAACGGGGGGTGTAGCACAAACCATTCTCAGGTTATGTTAAAAAGACGAAAAGGGTGCCGAGAGTGTTCCAGGGTATTAGGAGGGGAGTTGGGCAAACCACCAGTGGAATGTGAGTGTTCAAGAAACTGGCAGGCACTGGCGGTGCAGGCATGTCCCATCAGTCCATCATCATATAGCCAATCAGCATCCATTTATTAGCACTCTCATTATCATCATCCATTCAGCCTCAATCCATTCAGCATCATCTACTTATCATCAGCATCATTATCTCTATTCTTCAGCATCATCGGCTGTCATCACATCATCGAGTCATCATCTATGCATCGTCATCAACATCTAGTAATCACCATCCATCGCTAGTCATCATCATCTTCTCTAGGCATCATCACCATCAGCATCAGCATCTAGTCATCATCTGTTTCAGTGTCAGCAATCATCTAGTCACCACCATCATCTCTATCATCCAGCATCTGGCGCGAGTCATCACATCATCTGTTTATCATCAGTAACTGTGATTTTTCTGCAGACAACTTGGTGGTTGTAGTCTCCAATCCCCCCCCCCGTCCCCTCCTCCGCAACATGGCCATTTGTCTGCATTTTTAAAAATCAAGATTGGCTGAAGTTTCAGGGTCGTTGGAGGGAGGTGGGGGGCCAACACCCACCGGTGTATGTGGAGTTCCTAGGAACAAAGTGGCATCATCACTGCTCATCACTCATCCTAGGCATTACAAACAGAAATCATCAGCAGTTGAAAGGCAGCACATCACCATCATCAGGCGATTGTGCACATCATTCCACCCCCCCCCCCCCCCCCTCCACCGTCCTTCTCCTCCGCCTCATCGCCTATTTTTTAGCGGCATTCGTAGCAGCAGTACTCTGACATCATAGGCATCAAACATTATCAGAGCTATCTGAAATCATGCCCCAACTACATGTAGTGAAGTTTTAAATGTATACCAAAACAGTCCAGATTGCTTGCCATTTCTTTGAAACCTTTCTTAGTTAAGTGGTGTGAGTGTGGGTTGTGTATGGGTATGTGGAGGTGGGGGGAGGAGTGGGGGATAAAGCTGTGTGTTATATTTACGTTACCAAGTTTCACTTTTTGGACTATAATAGCTTAAAGACAATACTAAATTAGCCAAGAGGCCTTTGTTAATAATGGCAAACATGCATGCATACTGGATTGTCCCTGGACCCACATTTCCAAGGAACCCTTCAAAGGAGTATTTATGGTAACTATCTTCTATGCCCACGGTACTGGGGCTGGTTTCCAGAAGTGAAAAGAAGAATGGGTTTAAAAGGTCATGAGTGCTGTGATGTGTATGGTAGTGTGTGTGGTTGATTTGTTGTTAGTATGGTATGGGTTTGTGGATGTGGAGTTTGATAGCGTGTGATATGTTACCAGTAACCCGATGTATACTATTAAAGACTTAAGACAATACTATGTTAGCCAGGGAGGCTTTGTTAATAATGGCAAACATTGCATGCAGTAGCTGTTGTTCCAGGAACCAGCAGTTCCAGACCCTGGCAAATTTAGGATTTATGGTAACGATCTTCGTTGCACGGTACTGGGTCTTTTTCCAGGAGTGGAAAAGATGAATGAGGGAATAAGGTCATGTGAGGCTTGTTTGGTATGTAAGTGTGTGTAGCGTGATTTGTTGTTTTTACAAAAAAAAAAAAAATACCAAAAAAAAAATACTACAAAAAAAAAAAAAAAAAAATAACAAAAAAAAAAGTTTTGTGCATGTTCTTAGTTTGGTACGATTTAAAGTCATTTATTCTGACCATTTTGCAGGCGGCAAGAAAGAGCTTCATAAGCAGGGACGGAATTCGTTATGAACAGAAAGACGGCAGAGAAAGGAGTATGAAAAGGCAGTGGACTGGATTTAATTATGAAGCGAGAAAAGGAACATCAAGTGCAGTAATGAATTTTATTAATCAAATGCAAGGATGGGACATCAAAGGGGGCAATGGACTGGAGACACTGGGAGAAGGTTGCGTTCAAAAGATTGCAGAGTTGCCTCTTGGTGGCTGTAGAGGAATATCAAAGTGGCAATCAACTGGTTTAACCATAAAGCAAGGAAGGATTACAAAGTGTTTTATAATTAAACTGTTTCAGGACAGGAATAAACAACATCAAATGCGATTTGACGGGATTGTCGCAGAAACAAATAAAAGAAAATAGGATAAGGAACAAAAAGTGCAAGATTCCATTTTAGTATGGAGAAAGGAAGAAACGTCCCAAAGGCAAATCAACTTGAATTTATTTAAGGGCAGTGGACAGACTGGATTTCTCAGAGTGAAGAGAGGATATCTGGCTGTTAGATGGGTGACCGCAGAAAAGTACGATATTCATTTGTAGTGTTAAAAGTGAAAAAAAATAACATAAAAATGTTAATCATTGGAATTGATACTTGGTGTCAGGTGGGAATCTCGGCCCTGTTAATACCATGTTCGTCCCATTCATCCTTATCTATTTCATCCTGGCCCCTGCCCATCCCATCCCTGATTGGTTACCCAAGATGAATTGTACAATATAATATATAATAGTACATATTTGAATTAAAATATAAATGTAAGCATGGCCACGAAATAAACAAGAAAGATGTTATCAATACGATTTAATATGAAATATGTGGTGTGAAAGCATTCTTATTCATTGGCAATTGACACTTTCGATATTCACACGGTATGAAGTGGTAAAAGTACAAACTTCTGTATATGTAAAGGGAGGTAAATGATAAAAAAGTCGAAAACTGAATTTTCAGACATTCATAATTAGTATGATGGATATAGTCTATTATGTGAAGGTGGAATAATATCAAATCTGAACACGCGTGGTACATTTGTTTCGGAAGTTCACTCTCGCGATATGTGAAAAGAAGAGTTTTTTTAAAGTAATTATGTTGTTCTCTTTCTACATAGGGCGGAATGACAAAGGAACTTATATTTTTGTTGGCCATGCTTATTTACAGTACTTATACCATGCATTTGCATTTAGTTTTGAAGCTGCAAGGTGAAGCAGTAAAAGGGTGTCATGTTGTGAAGGCAAGCCAGAGATGCAGTCTGGATTTTCCGTAAAAAGTAAAAAGAATGGCTGAAAAAAGTGACTGTGTTTCATTTGAAATGGTAAAGTGGAAGAAGGAACAAAAAAGTGTAAGACAGCAAAAGAAGACATCATACTTAAATAATTATCTCCTTTGTATAAAAGAGCATTATTATGCAGTGAACTGGAAGTTATTATGAAGCAAGAAAGGGACATCAAAGTGCAGTGGACAGGAATTTATTATGAATCAAGAAATGAATATTAAGTGCAGAGGACTGGTATTGATTAAACACAAGAAAGGACCTCAAAGTACAGTGAATGAATTTTATTATGAAGAAAGGATAGACGTCAAGTGCAATGGACTGAGATCGTACTTGGAGAAGATGTTGCTTCAAAAGAAGGGCAGATGCTTTTTTGCAAGGTGCAAAGCCCTGACAGAGTCCTTTTACTATTGTTTGAGCAGGCTAAACGTTGCCCTCGAGACAATCCGGGTCGATATGTTCCGCGAATGTAGCTTTGTTGGAGCGACGGTCTGCAAACATTGTGCCGGCCATGTTAAGATGATGTTGTTCCTCTCTGTTATTGAAGATGAAGCGGGGATTGTGAGGTTTGCAGGTCTTCCATATCAACTGACTGCAGTGACAACTGACTTTATGTCCCCGTTTATATGTACAGTCAGCGATCGATTTAACTTTATAATGAAGCAGTAGAGGAATATCAAAGTGCAATTAACTGGATTTAAACATAAACAAGGAAGGATTATCAAACTGTAGGAATTAAATGTTTGCAGGACAAGAAGAAACAACATCCAATGTCTAAAGGGACTGGATTGTCGCCAGGAAGAAACGAAAGAACATGAGGAAGAACATAAAGTGCTAGTAATTCATTTTATTATGGAGCAAGGAAGAAAACATCAAAGTGCAATCAACGTGAATTTATTTTAGTGCAGTGGACAGACTGGATTTTCTCAGAGTGAAGAGAATATCTAATGTTAAGGTGACCCATAAAAGTGACGTAATTCATTTGTAGTGTTTAAAAGTGAAAAAATATCATATAAATTGTTAATCATTGAATTGATACTGTTGGGCGGTGGGAATTCTCTGTCCTGTCCTAATACCAGTTCTCCCCATTCATCCTATCTTATTGCATCCTGACCATGCCCATCCCACATTCCCTGATTGTTACCCGATGATATTGGACAAATAAGATAGCATATTTGAATTAAAATATAAATGAGAGCATGGCCATGAAACAAACAGAAAAGAGGTGTAAAATCAATATTATTGAAAGATGTTGGTGTGAAATAATGTCCTTATTCATGCTATTGACACACTAATCTCACGACATAAGGTAAAAGAACCCATCTTTATAGCAAATGTAGGTATAGATAAAAAAGGTGGAAACTTGAATTGTTTCAAGACGATTCATAATATGATTATGGATAGAAGTCTCTTATGTAAGTGGAATAGTATTATAATCTGACCCACGCTTGTCAGTTTTTTCGGAAGTTACAACACTCTCTGTGATATGTTGAAAAGAAGTTTTTAAAGGTGAGTATTTTTTCTCTTTCTTACTATTGCTGAATTATAAGAGATGTATATTTGTTGTTGCCATGCTTAATTACAGTACTTATACCAGTTCATTTTCATTCAGGTTGAGCTGCAAGTTGAAGCAGGAAAATGGTGTCCAAGTTTGAAGGCAAGCCCAAAGATGCAGTCCCCGATTTTTCCTAGAAAAGTATGAAGAATGTGATATAGTCTGAGTTCCATTTGCAGTGGTTAAAGTGAAGATAGAACAAAAAGTGTTAAGAGAGCAAAAGAAGAAAAACCACAACTTAAATAGGATTATATAACGTTTGTATGAAAGAGGCATTATTATGCAGTGAACTGGACGTCATTAGGAAGCATGAAAGACATCAAAGTGCAGTGGAAGGATTTATTATGAATCAAGAAAGGAATAGTAAAGTGCCGAAGGACGGATTGAATTATGACATAAGAAGGAACATCAAAGTACAGTGAAGGGAATTTGATTATGAAGAAAAGGAAGAGACAGCAGTGCAAAGGACGGGAGACTACTGGGAGAAGATGTGGCTTCAAAAGATGGGCAGAGTTCCCTGTTTGCTACGGTCAAAGCCCGACAGTCCCTTTACGATTGAGTGAGACATGCTAACGTTGGCCTTCGAGACTATCCGTGTCTATATGTCCGCTGCAGATGTGCGTTTTTTGGAGCACGGGTCCTGCAACTGTGCCGGCAATGTTAAGATGATGGTTAGTTTCCTCTTTTTGAGAGATGGAGTCGGGATTGTGAGGATTTGCATTTCTACCATATCAACAACCAGCCAATGACATCTGACTTATGTCCCGTTCATAAGTGTAAAGTCCAGCGATCGATTTGACTTTTTTAGGAAGCATAGAGAATATCAAATGGCAATTAACTGGATTTAAACATAAACAAGAAGGATTATCAATAGTTTATCAATTACATTGTTTCAGGACAAGGAAGAAACACATCCAGTGCGAATGGACTGGATTTTCCTCAGGAAGAATAGAATAAAGAACTGAAGAAGGAAACATAAAATGCAATTAATGCATTTTATTAATGGAGCAAGGAAGAATATCAAAGTGCAAGCGACGTGGAATTTATTTAAGTGCAGTAGACAGACTGTATTTTTCCTCAGAGTGAAGAGAGATAGCTAAGGTTAATGTGGACCCCGAAAAAGTGACGTATTCATTTATAGTGTTAAGTGAAATACATACATAAAAATGTTATCATTGATTATGGAACTGTTGGTTGTTGGGGGTGGGAATCTCAGTCCGTACCTATAGGACCAATTCTTCTGTCCCCCATGTGTCGATATACCTATCTTATTTCATCCAGACGAACCGCCCATGCCATGTCCTGATTGGTGTTCCCAAGATGATTGTACAAATTATATATAATTTAGCATATTTGAATTAAAATATAAATGTAGAGCATGGCCCACACAAATTTAAACAGAGAATAGATGTTATAAATCATTTAATATGAAATAGTTAGTGTGAAATCATGTCGTTATTCCTCCAATTGTACACTTCTAATCCCACATTATATAAAGAGGTATAAGTATACTTCTTGTATAAGGATAGGATTTATGTATATGATAGAAAAGGTTTATAAACACCTATTTTTCAAGACATAAATTTTATTATGGATAGAAACTAGAACTGAATTGAAAGAATTATTAAATCGTGGAAACCTACCTCCTACAGTATGTCAGAAGTGACACTCCAACAATAGGGGATTAGGGGACGGAAAAAGAAGTGTTCTTGAAAGGTAATATGTGTTTTGCTTGGTAATATATGCAGAATTACAGGAGTAATTTATGTTCTTGTTGCCAAGCTTATTTACAGTACTATACCATCCATTTTTGGTTGCGGTGCGAGCTGCCAAGTGGAAGCAGGAAAATGCATGGTGTAAGTGTCTAGGCAAGCCAAAGAAACAGGAATCGGGGATGTCCCCAGAACAGTATGAAGAATGGAGAATAAATAATATACTGGGTTCATTTGTAGCAGTAAAGTGAAGGAAAGAAACATAAAAATTTTAATCATTGGAATTGATACTTTTGTGGGGGGGGAATCTATGTCCTTTGTAGGCCAGAGCAAGCCCCATCAGTCCTAACCCCATTCACCCTGACCCTGGCCCATCCCAATTTCCTGATTTTTAATCCAGATATGAATGTACAAATAATATATTCATATGAATTAAAAGATTAATAGAAGCATGGCCACAAAATAAGCAGAGAGATGTAAGATAATGAATTTGATATGAAATATGTTGTATGAAAATATGTCTTAAGGCATGCAATTGACCATACAAAGTAACACTTTGAAGAAGTGATAAAAGTACACTTCTGTGAATAAAATATCATGTATAATGATAGAAATGTTGAAAACATGAGTTTTGAGAGTGTTTAATGAGCCTGTTCCAATGAACAGTATGGAAAGCATGCGACGGCCACACGCGCTCTAGCCCTGGTTGAGCAGAACTCACATTTACACAAGGGCAGCGAAAAGGGTACAAAAAAAGCAATATTTATTGAGGCTGGACCACTTCCTTGTAGAGTATGGGAAACAAAATAAGCAGAGAATGGATTTTGTATCAATTGAATTCAAGAATTCAGGAGGAAATAATTGTTATGTTAAAATATGGTCTTATTGCAAAGGAAACATGGGCTATAGTTTAAACTGGATTAGAAGTGGTAAAAGAACATTTCTTTGTAAAAATGTATATATGGATAGAAAAGGTTAGTAGACTGCCATGACAACTGACGTTATGTCCAGTTCATATGTAAAGTTCACGAGTGATTGGCCTTTATTAGGAAGCCCGAAAAGGAATATAAAAGTCAATAGAAAGGATTTAATATGTAGCCAAGGAAAAGATAATTTAAATGTGATAAACAGGGACATAATTAAAAATGTTAATTATTGTGGAAAATTGATGCATTGGGGGTGAAAGTCTCTGTCCGGTCAGACCATTTATTCTGATTCATCCTATCCAAGTCCAAACTTGACCCTGCCCAGCCCATATCTGACTGGTTACCCAGATATGAATGGATAAATATGACATAATAACGCATACTTGAATTAATATAGAATGTGGAGCAGGCCAAAAAAATATAAGCAAGAAAAAGATGTGTATATAATCATTTAATATGAATTATGTGAGGTGAAATGCCAGGTCGTATTCAGCCAATTGACACTTTCTATATGCACAACGTTATATGCATGTTATTAGTACACTGTCGTTAGAAGTCGAAGTATGTATAATTAATTAATTGTAGAGTCGTGTGGCCATGCGTATTACAGTACTTATCCAGTCCATGGTGCCTTCAGGTTGAGCTGCAAGTTGAGCAGGAAAATGCATGGTGTCATGTGCAAGGCAGCCAAAGAACAGTACTCTGGATTTCCCCCAGAAAAGTGCTGAAGAAGGATGTGAAAAAGGAAAAAGTGACCTGTTCATTTGTAGTATGTAAAGTGAAGATTAAAACATTAAAATTTAATCAGTGATTTGATACTTTTGGTGGGGGGGGAGGAATCTTGCCTTTGTAGTCCAGATTAACATCTCCCAATCTTCCTAACCCTAATTTCATCTAGACCGGCCCATCCCATTCCTAATTTGTAAGCCCGAGAGAAAGGGAGAATTAATATATATCATAGTTGAAGGGGAAGTTTAATATATGAGAGGGGTTTTTCTACCTCAGAGGCCCCGCTCGGGAGAAATATGCACGGAGGGGCACCTGGGGTCTTCCTCACCAGTAAAGCGGAAAGTCGCCATATGACCTAAAATTGTGTCGGTGCGAACAATAAACCCAACAAAATAAATATATGATAGAGCATGCCTCAAAATACACAGAGAGATGTGTATATATGAATTTAATATGAAATATGTTTAAGTAAGAAATTAGTCCTTATGTATGCAATATCACATACAATAGTACGCTTAAGTAAAGAAGTCATAAAATACACTTCTTTGTAAGTAAATATATGTAAGATAGAAAAGGTGAAAACAGGAGTTTTTGGGAGACATTTATACTATTGTTACGGATGCATCTAGTATCGGAAAAGGCCGCCAATTTTATTGTGCCGCGGACAATAAAATGGCAAAAAACCGGCAAGTACTGCTACGAAAGCTTTGAACTTTTTAAATGGTACTGAAGGATAGCCATATCATCCATAGAGCTCCAACAACTTTCATCATTCTAGTCGTATTCGGTTGAATAAATATTGCTATTATAATATGTTCTGTTCCCGGGAAATGGCCGAGTTCCTTGGGAAACGGTCATTTCCCATGGGAAAAGGGCTTTCCCATGGGACGCGATGTTGTTCCCAGGGATAAACATTGGGAAATCTTTCCCAATCGAATTTTCCCATGGGAACACCTTATGGTGTATAATTTCTGAATGGAATAATTGGGTCGATTCTGGACCACTCGCGTGTAGAGCATGGGAAACAAAATAAGCAAGTATGGATTTGATAAGTGAATTCAATATGAAATAATTGTTCATGTGAAAATATGTCTTATAAATGCAGTGAACATTAAATTTTGCTATAGTTAAACTTGATTAGAGTTTGTAAAAGGTACTGTCTCGTAAAAATGTATATATGATAGAAAAGGTCAATAGATTGCCAAGGTCAACTATGTCCATTCATATTATAAGGCAGCGAGTGAATTGGACTTCATTAAGAGCAGAAAAGGAATATAAATCAATAGAAAGTTTAAATATGAAGCAAGAAAGAGCATCTAAATAGTATAAAAAAGTGAAAAAAAACATAATTAAAAATGTTAATTATTAGAATTAATACTTTTGTGGGGGTGGAATCTCTGTCCTGTCTATACCATTATTTCCGAGTTCTCCTATCCAATTCCAACGGGACCCTCCCATCCCATTTCTGATTGGTTTTCACCCATATATGAGTGTATAAAAAGATACATGATAAGCATACTTGAATTAAAATATTAATGTGGAGCAGGCCAAAAAATAAGCAGAGAAAGATGTGTATAATCAATTTAATATGAAATAGTTAGTGTGAAATCATGTCATATTCAGCCAATTGACACTTTCTATATTCACACATTATAATGAAGTGTTAATATTCACTTCTTTATAAGTAGACGTATTTAATATGATAGAAAAGGTGAAAACATGAATTTTGTGAACATCGTAATATTATTATAAAGAGTTTATTAGCCTGAAGTGGAAAGTTTATCATCTGGAACCACACTAGGTCAGTTTTTAGAAGTTACACTCCAACGATATGTTGAGGGAAAAGGGTCCTGGAAAAAGAATGTTTTGGTAGGGAATATGTATTTTCTACTTGGGTAGAAAAAAAAAAACATATAGGCAGAAATACAAGAGTACCGGGGGAATTTTATATTTCTTGTTGCCAATGCTTTTTTACAATACTTATATAAGGCCATTTTTTCGGCATTTGAGCTGCAGTTGAAGCAGGAATATGTGTCTTGTGTCAAGGCACCAAAGAAGCATACTGAGTTCCCCAGCAAAAGTAGAAGAATGTCTGTGAAAGGTGATTTGTTCATTATGTAATATTAAAGTGAAGAAAGAAATAAAAATTTTAAATCATGGAATTAAATACATTTTGGGGGGATGGGAAGCGGTGTCCTTTGTAGTCCAGTTTCTCACATCAGTCAAACCCCAGTTTCAGCCTTGACCCGTCTCATCCCATTCCGGATTGGTAATCTAGATAGGACGGTACAAATAATATATATCATAATTGGAATTAAAATATTAGTATAGAGCAATGGCCACAAAATAAGCAGGAGAGATGTGTATAGATGAAATTGAATATGAAATATTTAGTAGGAAAAGATGTCCTTATGCATGCAATTGTCACATACAGTAGTAAACACTTTATAAGAATTGATAAAAGCACACTTCTTTGTTAAGTAATTATATATAGGATAGAAAAGGTTGAAAAATATGAGCATTGGAGTGGTTTATAATATTGTTACTGATTCAGTCTATTATCTTAAATGGAATACTTATTGAATCCTGGAACCACTCTGTGGAGAGCAGGGAACAAAATAAGCAGAGTATGGAGTTGTCAAAATGAATTCAAGATGAAATAAATGTTCATCGTGAAAATATTCTTATTATAATGCAATGAATCTTTAAATTTTTCTATAGTTAAACTTGATAGAATGGTAGAAGTACATTTCTTTGTAAAAATGTATATAGGATAAAAAGGTTCAATAGACGGCAATGACAACTGACTAAGTCCCATTCATATGTATAGTCAGCAAGTGATTGGACTTGAGTATGAAAGGCAGTAAAGAAGAAAAATGCAATAGAAATGAAGTTGATAGGAAGCAAGGAAAGATCATCTAAAATAATTATAAAAAAGTGAACCATAAGGAAAATGTTAATTATTAAATTAATACGTTGTGGGTGGGAATCTGGTCTTATAACCATTTATTCTGAGCAATCCTATCCAATTCCAACTGACCCTGCCCATCCCAGTTCTGATTGTTACCCAATATGATTGTATAAGTAATACATAATATAGCAGACAGAATTAAAAATCTTCATGTGGAGGCAATGGCCTAAAAAGAAGCAGAGATAAAGATGTGTATAAAGCAATTTAATATGAAATATTTAGTGTGAAAGTCCATGTCAGTGCATCCAATTGTCAACTTTCTATATGCACTACATTATATGAATGTGTATCAGTACACTTCTAAAGAATAGATGGTATGTATATGATAGAAAGGTTGAAAACATGAATTTTTTGAGACATCTTTGATATATTATAAACAGTTTTATTAGCCTGAAGTGGAATAGTTATTCCAAATCCTGGGAACCACACTTGTGTGTTTTTAGAAGTTAACTCCAACGATAATGGTGGGAAAATCTGGAAAAAGAATGTCTGAAAGGTAATAGTTAGTCGTCTTTGTACATATAATGCAGAATTACAGGAGTAAATTTCTATGGTCTTGGTGCCAAATGCTTACTTACAGTACTGATATCAAGCCATTTGGTCGGCAGGGGGGGAGCGGCAAGTTGAAAAACAGGAAAATGGTGTCAAGTGTCAAGGCAAGCCAATGAACTGTACTGGATTTCCCCCAGAAAAGTATAAAGAATGTCCTGTAAAAAAAAGTGACTGTGTCATATTGTAGTATCTGAAGTGAAGAAAGAACAGAAAAGTTTAAGCAGTGGAATTGATACTTGAGGGGGGGGGGGGAATCTTGTCCCCCTTTGTAGTCCAGTGCCTTCCCAATCAGTCCCGAACCCCATTTCATCTGACCGCCCATCCCATCCCATGCCGGATTGTGGTGAATCCAGATATGACTTGACAAATATTATATATCATTTTTGAAGTGAAATATTAAGATAGAGCATGGCCACAAAAGAAGCAGAGAGTTGGGTATAGATGAATTTTTAATATGAAATATGTTATATGAAACTATGTCTTATATGCCATGCAGTTGTAACAGTTTTGTTTACAATAGTAACACGTTATAAGAATTGATAAAAGTACCTTTTTATGGAGTGAAAAGAATGTTATATGATAGAAAAGTTGAAAACATGAGTTATTGGAGAGGTTTTAAAATTGTTACAGATTCAGTCTATATCTTAAATGGACTAATGGTGGAATCGATTCACTCTTGTTAGCGTATGGGAACAAAATAAGCAAGTATTGATTATTGTAAATGACTTCAAGATGAAATAATTGTTCATGTGACAGTATGTCTTATTAGTGGTAAAAAGTAATTATCTTTGTAAAATAGGTATATATGAAAAAAGGTCAAAAGACTGCCAATGTCAACTGGACTATGTCCGATCAGATGTATACCACGATTGATTGGGACTTAATTATGAAGCAAGAAAAGGGGAAAAAAAAAAAAAAAAATTTTTTTTTTTTTAAATAACAAGGGCACATTAGAAAAGGAATTAATAGGAAGCAAGGAAGATAATTTATATGTTATAAAAGTGACATAATAAAAAAAATATTTGAATGGATACTTTTTGTGGGGGTTGGGGGGAATTGTCGGTCCCTGCGAATCAGTGTAGTTCTGATTCATCCTATCCAATTCCAACGTGAACCCTGCCCATTCCCCATTTCTGATTGGGTTACCCAATATGACTGTATAAATAATACATACTATACAATACTTGAATTAAAATAATAATGTGGAGCATGGGCCGAAAACATAAGCAAGAAATCAATTTAATATAAATATGTTAGTGCGAAATCATGTCTAGTCATTCCACTTGACAACTTGTATATTCACATTGTATTGAAGTGTATAGTACACTTCTTTTATAAGTAGATGTATGTATATGATAGAAAAAGGGGGAAAACCATGAATTTTCAAGACATGTTTTTTTTTTTTTTCTTTAATATCATTATAAAACGTTATTCAATCTGGAACCCACACTTGTACGTTTCAGAAGTTACCGTCCGACGATATTTGTGAAGTCAGGAAAAAGAAGTGTTTGACAAGGTATATGTTATGCTACTTTGGACATATATGCAAATACAGGAGTATTTTATATTTCTTGTTGCCATTGCTATGTACAGTACTTATACCAGTCCATTTTTTTTCAGTTCGAGCTGCAAGTTGAAACAGGAAAATGTGTTCAATGCCAAGGCAGCCAAAGAAGCAGTACTGGAGTTTTCCCCTATTAAGTATTAATATGGGGGGTTGGGAAAAAGGGACTGTGGCATGTGGTATAGTTAAAGTGAAGAAAGAACAGAGAAATGTGTATTCATTGGAATTGAGTCTTTTTTGTGGGGGGGGGGAAGTTTGTCCTTTGTAGTCATTCCTTTCCGCATCATCTAACCCCATTTCATCCTTGACCCGGCCATCCCATTCGTGAGTTGTAATCCAGGGATGAATGTCAAATAAAGATATCATTTTAATTATAAGAGTAATATAGAGCATGCCACAAAATAAGCAAGAGATTAAATAGTGAATTTAATATGAAAATATGTTAGTACAAAACGATTATACGTAAATGCCTGCAATAGACACCATACTAGAGTAAAACTTTATAAGAACTGATAAAAAGGTACGCGGCTTCGTGAGATATATATTATTGATAAAAAGGTGGAAAACAGGAGGCGGTGGGAAGTATTAATATAGTGTTTATGGATTCAGACAATTATCTATATGAAAATAGAAGAAAAGTGAAACTCACAAGGTCGCTTAAACTGGACAAAAACGAAAATGTTTCAGGCTAGGTGTATTGAGCCTGTTCATGGATGGTAGTGGAAAATGCATGCTACCGTCCATACCCTTTAGCCCCGGGTTGAGCAGAACTCAACATTTACACATGGCTAAAAGTACAAAAAGCAATAATTAGTGAATCTGGAACCACTCGTGAGAGGATGAAACAAAATAAGTAAGAATGGAATTGGAGAAATGAATTCAATAGGAAATAAATTTTAATGTGCAATGAAACATGTGCTATAGTTAAACTTGATTAGAAGTTGTAAAAGTACATTTTTTTTGTAAAAATGTATATATGATAGAAAAGGTCAAAGACTGCCAATGACAACTGACTTTATGTCCGGTTCATATGTATGGTCAGTGATGAGTGGACTTTATTATGAAACTAAAAGGAATATAAAAGTGCACTAGAAAGGATTTAATATGAGCAAGGAAAGATAATGCAATGTTATAACTAAGAGTGACATAATAACAAAATGTGATTATTAGAATTGATACTTTTTGTGGGGGTCTCATGGGAATCTCTGTCCTTCTACAACCATTTATTCCAATTCATCCTATCCAAATCCAACTTGAACCCTGCCGATCAATTCTGATTGGTTACCCAGATCCGAGTGTATAACTTAATACATAATACTGCATGCTTGAAATTAAAATATTAATGTGGAGCATGGCCGTCAAAAAATAAGCAGAGAAAAAATGTGTAAACAATCAATTACTATGAAATATTTAGTGTGAAAGCATGTCTGATTCATCCAATTGACACTTTCTATATTCACACGTCATATGAGTGTTAATAAGTACACTTCTGTATAATAAGATATATGTATATGATAGAAAAGGTGAAAACAGAATTTTTCGAGACGATCTTAATATTATTATACACAGTTTAATTATCTGAAGTGGAATAGTTATTCAATCCTGCACCACACTTATACAGTTTTGCAGTAGTTTACGCTCCGACGAAATTTGAAGTCAGGAAAAAGAATTTTGTTTGAAACGAATATTGTTATTCTACTTTGTACATAATATGCAGAATTACAGAGTAATTTTAGATTTCTATAGCCATGCTTATTTACAGTACTTTATAACCAGTCCATTTTTTCTTCAGTTTGAGCTGCAAGTTGAATGCAGGAACATGCATGGTGTCCAAGTTCAGGCAACCAAAGAAGCAGTACTGGATTTCCCTCCCAGAAAAGTATGAAGAATGTATGTAAAAAAGACTGTTTCATTCGTAGAATTTAAAGTTAAAAGAACATAAAAAAATTTTAATCAGTGGAATTGAATACTTTTTGTTGGGGTGGGAATCTGTGTCCTTGTAGTCCCAGTTTTTCCGTTCCATCAGTCCTAACCCCAATTTTCTCTAGACGCTGGCCCATCCAATACCTAGTTGTAATCCAGGTATGAATTAATAAATAATATATATCATATTAATTGAATTATTTAATAGAGAGCATGGCCACACAATAAGCAGAGAGATGTGTAAGATGATTTAATATGAAATATTAGTATAAAATATGTCTTCTTTGGGCATGCAATTAATCACATACAATTGTAACACGTACTTTATACGAATTCCAAAAAGTTCACGTCTTTGTAAGTAAATATTGTTGTATACAGATCTAAAAAGTTGAAAACATGATTTTTGGAGAACGTTTATAATATTGTTATGGGATTCAGTCTATTATCTTAAATGGAATAATTATTGAATCTGGAACCATCGCGTGTAGAGACATGGAACAAAATAAGCAGAGTATGGGATTTGTATAATGAATGTCAAATGAAAGAATTGTTGAGGTGAAAAGATGTCTTATTATAGCAATGAACATTAAAATTTGCGATCGTGACACTTGATTAGAATGGTAAAAAACATTTCTTTTGTAAAAATGTATTATGATAGAAAAGGTCAATAGACTGCCAGTTACAACTGCCAATATGTATTGTCAGGAATTGAATGGACTTCATTATGAAGCAGAAAACGAATATAAAGTGCAGTAGAAATGTTTTATTATGAAGCAAGAAAATTCAGCTTATATGATAAAAGTGACATAATTAAAATGGTTAATTATTAAAGTAATACTTTTGGGGGGATGGGAATCTCTGTCCTGTCAATACATTTATTTCTGATCAGCCCTATCCAATTCCAACTTGGACCCTAGCCCATCCCAGTGTTCGGATTGGTTACCAGATATGAGTGTAGAAGTAATACATAATAGAGCATACGTGAATTAAAATTTAATGTGGGCAGGGCCAAAAACTAAACAGAGAAAAGATGTGGATAAATCAATTTAATATGAAATATGTTATGGTGAAATCATGTCTTATTCATCCAATTGACACTTTCTATATTCACACATTATATGAGTGTTAATAGTACACTTCTATATATTAAGTAGATGTATGTATAAGAATAGAAAAGTTGAAAACATGAATTTTTGCCCCGACATTCTTTAATATTGCGTTATAAATAATATTTAGTTATCTGAAGTGGATAGTTATTCAACTTTTGGGGGGGGGGAACCACACTTGAGTACAGTTCTCAGAAGTTACACTCCAACGATAGGTTGAAAAGTCTGGAATAGATGTGGTGTGAAAGGTAATATGTTATCTACTTAGTACATATATGCAGAATTACTGAGTAATTTATATTTCTGGTTGCCATGCTTATTTTACAGTACTTATTGCCATCGCATTTTTTCTTCAGTTTGAGCTGGCAAGTTGAAGCAGGAAAATGGTGTTCCAAAGCAGCCAAAAGAAGCATTACGATTTTCCCAGAAAAGTATGAAGAATGTCTGGGAAAAAAGTGACGTGTTTCATGTGTAGTATGTAAAGTGAAGAAAGATCATCAAAATTGAGAATTGATACTTTTTGTGGGTGGAATCTCTGTCCTTTGTAGTCAGTTTCCTCCCATCATCCTAACCCCATTTCTTCTTGACCCCGGCCCATTCCCTTCCTGATGGGGAAGCCAAATAGGAACATACAAATAAGATAATATCATATTTGAAGTAAAATAGTAATAGGAGCATGGCACACAAATATAAGCAAAAGATGTGTTTAGATGAAGTAATATGAATATTTAGTATGAAAATATGTCTTACATGCAGCTGTGACATACAATAGTAACACTGTAGAAGACGGATCAAAGTACACACTACGTTCTTCTTTGTAAGTAAATATAGGTATATGAAGAAAGGTTGACAACTTGAGTGTTTTTGGAGAAATTGTAATACTGATAGGATTCAGTCTATTATCCTAAATGCAATAATTATTGAATCTGGAACCACTCTTGGTGTAGAGCATGGAATAAAATAACAGAGTATGGCTTGTATAAAGGAGCAAAGAAAAGAATTGTTCATGTGAAAAGATGTCTTATGAATGCAATGAACATTAAATTTTTGCTTCTTAGTTAAACGGATTAGAAATGGTAAAAGTACATTTCATTTATAAACATGTATATATGATAGAAAAGGTGAATAGACTGCCTATACAACTGACTATGTCCTAATCAGTGTAAAGTCAGCGAGTGATTGTACTTTAGTAATTATGTAGCAGAAAAGGAATAAAAATGCAATAGAAAGGATTTTAATAAGAAGACCGGAAAGAGCATCTAAATGTGTACTAAATATGTATATGATAGAAAAGGGTGAAAACATAGGGGGTATTATGTGGTTGGAATATTGTTTGTGGATTCAGTCTATAATCTTATATGGAATAATTATTGAATTGGGGCGTAAACTATCCAGCCTGACCCTGCCCTTAATTGTGGGTGTTTCCTGATTAGAGGTTTATACAATAATATATAATATAACATACCTGAAAAGAAATTATTAATTGTAGAACATAGTTGCATTCAAAGCAGAGAAAAGATGTGAATAGTAAAATTTGATATGAAATTTGTGTAAGTGAAAATATGTCCTATTCTGTAGTTGACACTTTGTGACACGTTCTATATGTCACACTTTATTAGAGTGTAAATGTATACTTCTGTATAATGTATATGTTTTATGAGGTTTTATAGAGTGTTTAGAGTGAAGAAAGACATAAAATGTTAATAATTGAAAATGATACTTTGTATAGGGATGGAACATTTCCTGTCTAAGCCAGTTCCTTCCCATTCATGCCTATCCTAAGCAACTCTGAACCCGGTCCATCCCAATTTCTGATGGGTAATTCGGGTATGAATTAGTACAAAATAAGAGAGAATAAAGCATATTAGAGGAAAATATGTTGAGCCATGGCCCAAAGAAAGGAAGAGAAAATGTGTGTAAAAATAGAATAAATTATGATTATTTTTTTTGTGCAATTGACACTATGGTGTCACTTTATAAAGAAAGTGGTAAAAAGTACACTTTCTTTTATAGTAGATATATATTTGATAGAAAAGGTTAAAAACATTTGTTTGTGAGCTGTTCATAATATTATTATGGACACAGTCTATTACCTAAAGACAATGATTAATAAATCGGAACCACACTTGTATGGGCAAATGAAGGTTCATGTACATTGTTGAAAGTTATATTTCTTGCTGTATTTTGAGAGGTATGGAAAAAGAATGTTTTGATAGGGGAAAACTTTTTCTGGGTTTCAGTCATATTTGCTGAATTGCTGACCAAGTGTTGAAGCTGTGGAATTTTCCATGGGAAAGAATGAAGAATGTGTTTCAAGAAGAGACTGTAGTCATTGGTAGTGTTTGAAGTGAGAAAGAATAACAAATTGGTAGTTACCAGACTTTTTTTTGTGTTGGTGGAGTTGGAATCTCCTGTCCTGTTTAATGCATTGCCTCCCCATTCTGTCTTGTCCCATCCTGACCGGGCCCTCCATTTCCTGACGTGTTTATAAATAAGAACATGATTGCATATTTTGAATGGACCTTGGTATACTTAATTGAGTGGTTTAGGAATATGGCACAAAATATGCTGAAAAAAAGACAGTGTATATAAAATATAAATACCAAATTAGGTTAGGTTTGAAAATGTTTTATTTATGCATGATACCTAGGTTAATTTATTATAGTATAATAACGAAAGGGGGCATGAAAGTAGAATATATTCTATACGAGTTTTGCAAACATAGGATACAGTTGTACAGTATATATAGGATATAAGATAAACAAATATGATAACCGGAAGACAGTTGTAGCAAATAGATAAGGAAAAAACTGGTCTGTTGGGAAAACTAGTGGGTATATAAACATTGGAATGTAACAACAATGACAAGTCTCTTACATTATACTGGTTCTAGAGACAGAAGACAAAAGATGTTAAATGTGACAGCTGGAAATATGAAGTATAGGCTTTAAGACTGATGTCCAAACCAAAAGAATAGGTACTGGGATATATTGTGGTGTATAATTACACTTTAGGGTTGGTTAGAAAAGGTTGCAGGGTATGTATGCTCACCTGTTTCAACACCGTAAATGTCAACTTTTTCCACTCATATTAGAGGTGGAGATGAGATTTAGACGTTAGTTTACCAGGATTTACTATTATGGTTCCAGGAACTTTACCATGATTTTAGATGCTAATTCAAAACATTTACACCCTTTTATTACAGAAACGGCCAGGAGAAAGAATCAGAAGGCGTAATCAACTATGGGGAAAAGGGTCACATGCATAAGAAAAAGGCCAGCTTGGAAAGATATAAATCCCTCACACCACCAGTACAAACTCGGCAGATGGGATCTCAACATAGAGGAGAGTCACGGTGATACATTGAGAGCAGAGATAGCTGGTCAAATCTTACAAGAATGTTGAGGTATGTAACTTAAATTCAGATGAAATTGGAGGGGGGCATATCAGCACCCAGTTACATGCGAACTTCTGCAGATAGTTAGTGAGTACACACATTGAACATTTAAACTTTCACCTGCTGCCGGCAAATGAATTCTGCTTTGTGACCAGTGCAGACCAAGAGCCAGCCTGTACCGCGGGGCAGGCTAATCCTGTCTGCGCTGTTCATTATAACTGTACTGCCCATATTAAATGATTGACCAGTCCAGTAAGAAAAAAAGCAGGTAAAGGTTGAAGCATATTGCCCATTGACAAAAAAGGTGTAGTTAACTGTTAAAGTTGCTAATGCTAACTGCTACAAGGTGGATTGCTTGTGTAGTTTCATTTAAAAACCGACTACAATCCGTTAGTAAAAAACTATTCATGAGTGAGTTGTTCAAATGAATCTTCTTTGTCAAATACAGGAACGCTCAGAGTGTCAACTTTAATTTGAAATACATCATCAGTCAAAGCATGGGCTGTAAGGAGAGCTCCTCTCCCTAGTAGGGCTGTGAAGGGGGATAGTTTTAACTCTGTACAGACTAGAAAGGTACAGATATCTGCATTCGTTTGTCTTTGGGTGTACACGCTAACATTAGATACAAAAAAGGTAATTATAGCTACGTCCTGTGCAAAAACAAATTGGTGGTTCTGGGATCCAGCTTCGGTGAATGTTACGTTTTTTGGGGTTGATAAATCCTGATATCAACCTCGGAAAAAGTCGATATTGATACTAGTGTCGCTTAAATATTTTTTTTCCGCTAATGTCCGAGGGGATAAACAAATGTGGTGAAAAAGGGGTAGGCGTCTGCAGGCAGCCAACTTTTTAAAGTAAGATTTAAACATCCTACAACTTTCTTCAAGTGTTTCTATGAACATAGATTATAATGATACGATTTATAACATGGAAACGTGAAATTCCTCGAAACTGGATTGGTAAAGGGTGGAAAGGGTTAATAAATCATACAATGTCCAATGTTAAATCGAAAGGCCGGAGCGCGAAACTATTGTATCTTATTCTTTATTTATATTCAGTTACAATAGTTTCGCGCTCAGCCCACGAAATGTAGATAAGTTACTGCTGCTAAAGTTAAATCTGTCACAAAATTCTGAAATTTATTTGAAGGCCCTTGAGTTTCAAAAGTTGTTGTAAAAAAGGTGGGGTGAGGAAAGCAAATTTGACTTAAAAATGGGCAGTAAGGAAGAGTGTTTTCGGCGCAATGGCCGCGCACGGCAACAAGCCGGCTCAGACCCAAAATGCACTAGCAAAAGTTTACTTGGACATCAGCCATAGCTACAATTAACTACAGTAAAACCTGCTGTTGCCTCTGTTAAGCAGCCAACACTGTCTTAAGCAGCCAGTGCCGCATGTCTCTTCATATCTATAAATGATCATGCTGTTAAGCAGCGACAGGCCGCTAACCACCACTTTTTTCCCCACTCTCTTGGCTGGCGTGCGTGAGACAGGTTGTTGTACTGTACGCTGGATTTTAAAAATGTCAACTCTTTTAAAAAATGGTGTTGCTGTTGTGGAAAAAGTAGTGGGATTGGAGGATACCTAGTCTGTGGCTGGTATTGTAAAGACAATGAATGCTAGGCAAGTTTCTCAATACATGATCGTGCGTTCCCCCTACAAAAAACATTGATATGAACAAAAAAAATTCAGTACGTCAGACATGGATAGTGGCTTCCTGCGAAGGAAGAAATGTAAATTGAACACCTGCAGCCAAAGGTCGAGAAAGGGATCAACGTCCAAAGAACAGTAGAGGGGGCTGACGACAAGATTGAGATTAAGTTCATGAAGGGTAAAGTCTGGTATCATTTACAAGTCTATTGGTTATTTAAAATACTTGTGCTGCTGTTATTGACGTTACAGCTGACGGAAGTGGCACACGATTTTCTAAGTGTAGCTAATTGAAGATCAAGTTAACATCAATCTTTTAAGACATAGAACGCAGCCAAGAGTAATAGTAAGCAGATATATCAAATAATAACACGACATTGGTGGCTGAAAGCATTATCCGCCACCATTGATTCATGTGGATGTGGCAGTATGTGCGGAGAACAGGTGTGGTACTGGTACAGAATCCAGATACTGGTGAGTTAACTGCCCGCTGTTACATGAAGGAAATGCTGTGTGGAAAAATGCGGTATACCCAAAACAAATAAAACAAAGAATATTCTGTGAAATGCACATCATGTTGTGCATTAGAACACCAGTTGGTTGTGTTGATTCGCATTATTAATTAATAATTTAATATGTGCAAGTACCATTTAAGTTCTTTGTTATTTTTGTAGATACTTAACTCATTCTGCCTAAAGCCTTGATCGCCACTGGTGAACTGCTCTGTGTTGAAGGGTTCTTCTCCTTCACCCACCTAGGAGATACAGTGAGATTGTCAAGACAGTTAATTCTAAAGCCAACCAAGGAGATGAAAAAAGTGCTGGTTAATGCAGGTAGTTGTTATAGAATGAATGAACCATTTGGAAAATGAGACACTGGCGGCTTAAGACAGGTTGGCTGCTTTAATAGAGGAGACCGTGACAGCAGGTTGAATATATACCACTGAATACCTGGAATATTATGAATTTTGTAGTATGTTTGCCTGGGAGAGTTTGGTTAATTGGCAACATGACCATGGGAGATATCAAAATGTTAATAGGTGGGAATTTGGTATCCCTGCAAATTAATTTAATGCAGCTGTGCAATACAGAAATTTTTAACTCACCTGAGCACAAAGTGATCTCCCTGTGTCTGTCGTCAACAGGTGGACTGTTAACACGCTAGAGGTCACAATTTGGCCCAATCTTAAGAAACTTGGTCAGAATGTTTTACCCGTGATAAATCCTGGACGAGTTTTATATTGGGTCAATCTGCGTTCAAAAACTAGGTGTTACCAGGTCCAAATCAAAGGGAAAACTTGTTTAACACTCCTGTGGCACAATTTTGACCCAATCTTAATGAAACTTGGTCAGAATGTTACCCTTGACAAACTGGGATATTATTAAGTAGTTTGAAAACATGGGGTTTTGGTGGGTTGGCATTGTGACCCCCACCCTGACCCCTTGGCCCTATTCTAAAAAATTCCAATGCCGGGACACGTTAAAAACCCGCAGGCTTTATCACAAGATACAAGCTAAAAAATCTTTTAATCTTTATTAAACCGAATGAAAACCGTGGTTTTAACCAAAAAAAGATTAGTCTTTGTCCGGACTGGACCCCCTGACCGATAACTCCCTTCGTCAGGACTGACCAATGGCCAGCCAATTTAAAATCCACAGGTTTAAACCAAGTAAAAACCGACTAAAAAGTGTTTAAATACAATATGATATAGGGATTTTTACAAGATTAAACTATATTGTTTTGGAAAGGAAAGAAGATTACTAATAATATAAATCCGCATGATGTTACAACAAAAAACGAGAAAAAGTGGATAAAGGCTACTGTTCATCTTGTTGGAAAATGAAATTCAAAGTTTGTTAAAGTACTATCAAAGCAGGTAATTTGAGATTCACAAAGTCAATGTTACCTTTATTACCTAGAGAAAGGTTTAAACACTTCAGGATATTATTATTGTGGCCAGAAATCCCCTAGATAAGGACCCCCTGTCCCATGAACGGGATACAGCAGTATGTAGGGACCCGGATTTGTGCTATGACAGTGGTGTAATAAAGTACATGTGATAAGCAAATGCTTTCCAATTTAAAGAAAAACGAAAGCAAAAACATTTGGAGAAAAGATGGCAAAACAGTTTAGTTGTGAAACATATAATTAAAACGAAATACACACGTGGGTTGGGACAAAACAAAAGTCAAAAAACGGAAAGGGGGTAGAGTATCCCCCCGGGAACACAATGGAGCGATGAATTAGCAAAGAATTACACAAACCAATTAAAAGAAAATTTAAGAAACGAAGGATTGTTAATGATATGATGATACTTGGTCACTGATTTAGTGACATGCAAGCTTTTTCAAAAATAAAAAAGGAGTAAAGTACTTGTTAACCGTTTGATAATTTAAGTAAATATGCTTGGGTTTTTCCATTAAAGAATAAAACTGGAGAATCGTTACTGAAGCATTTGAAAAAATAATAAAGAAACGATACCAGTAAATTTATGGTAGATGAAGGAAAAGAATTTTATAATAAAAAGTTTGAATCATTTTGAATAAAAATAAGATAATATGTACCAACATTTAAGAAGGAAAGGCTTAGTAATAGAAAGATTTAATAGAAGTTTAAAAGAATAATGTGGAAATATTTTACAGCAAATAATACTTATACTTATTAGATAATTTGCAGGATATGGTTGAAAAATATAACAAAACAAAACATTCTAGTATAAAAATGACACCAACCGAAGCTAGTAAAATTTAAAATAAAGGTACTGTTTATTTTAAATTTATATGGTGATTTAAAAATACCAAAAAAAAACAAAATTAAAATTGGTGATCGAGTCGTTAAGCAAACTTAAAAGACATTTTGAAAAAGGATATACACCAAAACTGGACAGAGAAATATTTATAATTTATAAAATTAATAATACAAATCCCAGAACGTACACTTTTAAAAGATTTAAAGAAAAAAATTCAAGTTCATTTTATGACAAGAACTTTTACCTACTACACAAGAAGTTTTTAGAATAAAAAAGTTTTTAGACGAGACTATAAGAAAAAAACAAGCTTTAGTAAAAATGGAAAGGGTTACAATGAAAATTAATAGTTGGGTACCATTTAGTGAATTGAAAAAATTAATTAAAATTAAAAAAAATTATATAAAGGCCCATAAAAATTTAATTTCTAATAATGGAATAGAAACAAAAAATCATTAATCATTCACTTAACAAACTACTGCTGTTTACAGAAAAATTTATAAATTTTTGGGGGAGAGAAAGTACCGGATTATATATTACAGCAGGTGTTTTTGGTTTTTCAGCTGCATAGCACTTTTTTCCAGCTTTTCCTATATTTGTAGCAGTTTGCTGGCGCTGTTCCATCATAATTACCATATTTTACTAACAGACTAAAACTTGACGACAAGAAATTTATTTTAAAAGCACATCACACAAAAAAAACAACTAAAACAAAAATCGGATTGGAAAAGTAAATAAAAAAGAAGAGAAACAAGTTATTCAGGATATTTTACAATACTATTAGAAATGCAGAAAGAAAAAAATATCAATGCCTTTTGAAACGTATAGAAGGAATTTTAAAATTAACGGATATAAAATAAAAAAGAAGAAAGCTGTATTAAATTTTTCGTGTGTTTTTAAAGATTTTTTTCTATAATATATTTTATATAAGGTAATAAAAGGTAGATAGAAAGAATATGCCAAATTATCTAGCACTTTAGGAGAAAAATGAATCCAGACAAAAATTCATAAAAAGAAAGTTCTTAAAAGAAGAAATGTTATTAAATCAAAACTTGATCAAATAGTTAGCGATGAATATAAAAAACCCCGTCATTGATAAATTACAAAATGTTATAGACCTTATCTCGTAAAAGAACTTTATTTGAATGGAACTGTGGTTGTCTATTAACTGAAGAAGAAAATGCTGTACCCCTCGAGTACTAAAACCCTAGTTTTAAAAAGTTAGTGATTGTCCCAGACCAAATAATATTAGAAACAACCCAAAAAAGTTATTGTAACCGACTGTGATACTAATGAAGAAAAAACATATAAAAGCAATTATGCAGCGCCTAAAGACCTTGGTATTAATTCTGGGTTAATAACAATGTGCTGCAAAGGGGAAAACCGAGTAAAATGTGGAATATCAAAAACTAATGGAAAAAGTATAAGTTTAAATATTTAATTCTTCTTAAAGATAATTTAAAACTTTATTTATTTTATTATTTTTTAATTATTTTTTTAATTTTTTTTTTTAATCCTTTTTTGCTTAACGAATTTATTTCTAAATATAATATTAGATGGAAATTGAAGATCTACAAAACAATATTAAAAAAAATTTGAAATTAAAATTACATATAGACAAGACCAAAGAATCAATATATTTAACTATAAAAAGAAATCTTATAAATACTTAAATCTGAACTTTAAAAATTTAAAAGGTATAAAAATAAACGTTGTTTAAAAATAAACTTTTGCAAAAATGGATAAAACTGATACAATATATAAATCAGCTTATTTTCAATCAAAGGCTTTTAGAATTATTAACACAAACGAAATAAAAAAAACTTACATCAAGCTTTTGAAAAAATAATAAATAAATGGTAATTGGATTTCGAAGGAAGTGCTTTGGGGAATAGAGTCAGTTGATGCTCAAAATATAACAGATATAAGTAAGCCCATTGGCTGCTTCAAGTTATTTAGAATAACCAAACCATTACAACATCCAATGAAAGGATTAATAATATAAAGAATGATGATAACGAATGTTTTAGATGGTGTCATTTAGCTTACAAATTCCTGTTGAAAAAATCCTCAAAATATTTCAAAAATAAAAAACATATAAACGATCTTGATTATACTGGAATTAAATTTCCTGTTACATTAATCAAATACCTAAAAAGAAGTTTTTAAAGAAATAACATTTAATATATTTGGTTACTATCTTTTGAGTGTTAAAAATGTATTCCTATGATTTGATCTATAGAATACTAGTACCACCAAACACGAAAAACTATTACAACTTTAATATACCAACATTCCGCCGAAAGGCTTTATCAGGGTTATACATAAATAGCGGATCTGATGTAACGTCAGCGTGTGAAATAGCGCCAACGCGCTAAACAACGTTACATACATAGCGGAAAAATATATTTTTATACTAATTTATTTTAGGTCGATTGTGAAGCAAGTTCTACAATTTATATTAATCACACTTGATACCTCATTCTTGATCGAATCCATCGCCACGAGGGTATGCGAGAAGAGAAGCCAGTTTCCCTTTTAATGCTGAGCGCCAAGCAAGGAAGCTACTGGTACCATTTTTACGTCTTTTGTATGACGCGCCGGCGATCGAACCCACGACCTCCCACACGCGAAGCGGACGCTCTACCACTAGGCTATCGGGGCGGTTAAAATGCATTTAACAAAAATACAGCAAAAAGGTGTATTTGTAATATCAGGCTATACAAAAGTTTCTATAAAATATATATATAACTGACAAACAGAAACTAACGATAACATTGTTATCATTACAAACATAATGGTAAATCACTTTGGCATTCATACCGTCTGGATATAATGTTTTAAGTGTGCGTATTCAGAAAGATGAATAACGTCAACTGGCATAAATGACAAATCCCCAAGAGAATGATCATTTTCATTCAAGTGAACAGCGACTTTAGACAATAACTTGAAATCGATTCATCATAATTTCTTATGTATGACTATGGCTATTCATACGTTTCGAAACCTGTTGGTTTTTTTGTCCAACATATTGTTTGTGACAATTTTACAAGTTATACTATATATAACATCGATCGTAGTACAATCTGCAGAGCATTTGAGAGAAAATGACTCGTTTGTATTAAAACTATGAAACTGGATATCAGTAACAATAGTTTTACAGAGTATACATCTCCACCTGTTACATGTCTGTGAATAATTTGCATCACTATTTTGTAAAGATTTGAAAGCAGAAAGTACTAGAAAGTTCCGAACATTTTTGGCACGTTTAAATGCTAGAACTGGTTTGACTGTATGTAAAAATGTGACACTTTTATTTTTTGAAAGGCATAACAAGTCCCAGTACTTGTGTAATATGGCACCTATAATAGGTAAAGAAGGGTATAACACATGGTATCAAGGAGCCTGTTACACACTTTTTACGCTCTAGAAAGTCACGTAATTCAGTGACATAATTCTTCTATACCTTTTTGCTTGGCTAAATGGTATTCCATCTTTACAAGATTTGGGGCGACTAGAAGAATACTCTTTTTCACATAAACACTTGTTTCATTACTCTGCATATTGATGAATGTTAGTATTGTTCACATAAACACTTGTTTCAATACATAATGAATCAGTCTTCGCATCCAGAAAAAGACACCTCCTCCAGAAAAATAGCGTGGGGAAATTTTATTGATGGATGGAAGTCATTGATGGCACTAATAAAGTTCATTAGTTCATCATATGAATGGTCCCAGATCAAGACAATATCGTCCAAGAATCGGAACCATAGTGTCAGCTTCAGATCTCTTGAATTTAAAATGTTTTTTTATGATTTGATCTAGTGACCTAGCTTTTTACCCAGATTAACCAGTTTCAACTTGGCCTAAGCCGGTGCTAGAGGGCGTGAGTGGTGTTGCATATTTCATTACCTCGCATGAACAGACCAAATCAAACCGAGTCTGCTATTATTCTTCTTGGTTGCATTCTTTGCTTCCAAGGGATCTTTTTACAGATTTTATTCATAGAGACAAACATTCTGACGTGTAATAAAACTCAAGTGGAAAATGTGGCCTCTAGAGTGTTAACAAGGTCTTTTCATGATTTGACCTAGTGATCTAGGTAATTACCACCTCGTGTAACTCAGTTTAAAACTTACCAAAGACTTTATAGAAACAAACATTCTGACAAAGTTGTAAGAAGATTAAAACAGAAAATATGGTCTCTATGTTGCTGACAAGGGCTTTATACGATTTGGCCAAATGACCTAGTTTTTGACCACATGTAATCCAGTTCTGAACTTGAAATAGATTTTATAATGAAAAGTATTCTGACAAATTTTAAGAAAATTAAACAAAAAAATTTGGCGTCTAGAATGTCAACAGGTTTTCTATGATTCGACCTAATGACATAGTTTTAATGTCATGTAGTCCAGTTCTGAACTTGACCTAGCTTTTATAGAGACATTCTTACACAGTTCTAAGATCAAACAGGTAATATAGCCTCTATATGTAATTGATTTGACCTAGTGACCTAGTTTTCGATTTCAGGTAACCCCGTTTTTAACTTATCCTATATAGAGACCAACATCCTGACAAAGTTTAAAACAGATGAGATAGAAAGTGTGGCTTCTAGAGTGTTAACAAGGGTTTCCTATTAACTGATCTAGTGACCTAGAATTTTGATCCTAGGTGACACTGTAACAAATCCGTCTGAGCTTTTATTGATGGTAATAAGTTTATTTAGATTGGGTTGAAGTTAACAGTCACGTTGTTAACGACGCACGAAGACGGACGACGACGGACTCAGGGTGATCATGATAGTTCACATTTGAACATTTTGTGATCAGGTGAGCTAAATTCGAAAAAATGGGTTAACAGTACAGTTATACAAAGACTATGCTTATTAGTCTAAGTTGATTAATATTTGCCATACTTGCATGTTTCATTACGTTTGACATTTGGAAAGTATAGTGGTTGGGATCTACACACGTCGTCATTTCATTTCGTCTTTTTATTTTGTCGTTGTTTCGCCCTCGAAAAACGAAAAGTCGACAATTTTGCGCGACGTTATCGTCGCAGGAATCACAATAACGACGATTATGGCGCAATAAATCTTTCTTTGTTAAACCGCCCATGAAAAGACGTAATAACAAAAAGACAACTTCTTGAGAATATGCGCAATGCGAACAAGGTATGTTGAACTATTGACCCCATGACATTAACCACAGAACAATGGAGGGTTCTTCAATCATTCTTTAAATTTGGCTCAGCTTAAATACTTAATTTCTGACAGCATTATTTTTAAAAGATAAAAAGAAACAAAAAAAAAAGAACAATTACGACATAAATCATATAATTGAAATTTAAGAAATACTTAACAGCGTTTGTGAGCGTTTTCCTGTTTTTCATTCTTTTCCGTTATTCTTTTTTTTAACCTTTATAAAACTAAAGGAACTATGCCTCACGTGAAACAACGAAAAGACCTCGTTATGTGATTTGTCGTCTCGCCCGTTTTGAAAAAAAGGGCGTATTATGTGATGGCGCATGCGTTCGTCCGTCCGTTTGTCCATCCATCATACTTCGTTTTTGGAGCATAAACTTTGGCATGTTGGTAGATGGCGATGATACAATGTGCAGAGAACATAAACAAGGTCGGTAGGCTATAGGTCAAGGTCACAAATTGAACTCAAAGGTCAAATTTGATCATCATATTTCGTGTCCTGAGGATAACTTAGCACTGTTCAAGGTACTGACTTTACAACTGACACAGATAAATGCAATTTTACGATATACAGAGCACATGAACAAGGTTGGTAGGTCAAAGGTCAAGGTCATAAATGGAGCTGAAATGTTTAATGTGTCCTTCATATTTCGTGTTCGGAGCATTCAAGTTATCGAACTCAATCTTGGCATATAGGTAGCTGGTAGTAAGACGATGTGCAGCGGGCATGAATCATGTCTGAAGGTGAAAGATCAAGGTCACAACAAGGTTAAATTTGTCAAATTATAGTGTCCAGAGCGTAACGATGAGACGATGTGCATGACTGGACACAGGTCAAGGTCACAATTTAGTTCAAATCTGTCCTTCGTATTTTGTTTCCATAGCACAACTTAAAAACTTTTTAAGATACCAACTTTAAATATTGAATACAGGTCGGCAGTGATTACAGTGTATACAGGTCGGCGGTGACGAGGTGACTTGAGGAGTCCACATCACTCTCCGATTCCCAATCCCTCACCCGTTCTCCCTATATAAAATCACTTCTTGCTTTTGTGCCTCAGTATTCGAGTGCATATGTACTAGGTTGGTAGATCAAAGGTCATGGTTACCTCAAGGCCTATAACATGCATCATATATTGTATCAAGAGCATTAAAGGTATTGACTTTGGACTTAGCATAAAGGTAGGTGACAATGAGACGATGTGCAGAGTGCATGAACTTGGTCGGTACGTCAAAGGTCAAGGTCACAAATTGAGTGAAACCTCTCCTTTGTATTTTGTGTCCGGAGAACAATTTCCAAACTATTCAAGATATTGACTTTAAACTTGGAATAAAGGTGAGCAGTGATGAAGTGGTTTGAGGAGTGCAACAATCCACAATGCTCCCCCAATCCCTTCGACAGACTGATGCACGCACGTACGTACACATGCACGCACATTTATCTCCCTCCGCCCAATTCTCTTTCCGTTTCTTGTGCCTTAGCATTCCACCACAACTGCTGATCAAAACTTCCCAATCCTCCACCATATGCCATATTACTTACCCTCCTCGCACACACACGCACACGCACATGCACACGCACACGCACACGCACACATACACACCCAAGAAAAAATCTTTAAAGTTTTCTTCATCCGCCTCTGATCTAGAACTTCGGACGTTTATTGCCCCGCTTTGCGGAGCTTTTGTCGTTGTTTCCTGGGCAAAACCATGTGTGGTTGATATTTGCGTTGTGTTGGACGAATTATACAACAAGAGCGAAACCCAACTTCAACCTTTTACTATCGTTCTGATAATAAACAAAATACAATACGGACGTGACGTCAAAACGGCACAGCGCTCAACAACGTCACGTAACAAATGGCGCGTCACGTTACGTTACTTCTTCCCAACACCATGTAAAGACGACAAATATAAGACGCCGTTTTCGGTGTGTGTAGTATCTTTTTTAATTTCGAGTAGAAAATGATTCAGTCTGACTCAATGTTAGATAGTCACAGAAATTAACTACCAAGAAACAACTTTAAACTTATTTCAAATACTTTAAAAGAACAAACGCAGAACATTAAGGTGTATAACTGAATGTAAAATGGAATGTTTTATGTTTTAAAACTGACAAAACAACAACACAAAAATTGAATTAGCTTAAAGAATTATGCAAAAATTATCTGCATTATAATTTGGAAGAAAACAAAATTGACAAAAGAATTTAGCTTCTACATGAAACACAATAAGTTGTTGTTATGAAGAGAGACAAACAGTAAAACACCAAAAGATGAGAAATAATTTTAAACAAGACATTAGTCAAGAAAAAAGTAAAAATTCTTAAAATACTGTCAAAGAAATAAGAAACCTTGCAAGACAAAATGTTCTGTTTGTATATAACCGACATAAACATTTCAAAGGGAATGTGGAAATTGTAAAAACTAATTACAGCAAATTACGATTTGATTCAGTCTGTTCATGACAATGAAATGTGCCACTATAGTACATTTTTAACTCATAATTATCAGTTTCAGTTCTGTTCATAAAAAAAGAGATATCAGGTGAATCATTTACACACTGTATATTTTCTGCCTGTCTACCTCACAGAACGGACCCACCCTGTTAAATGTGAAAAGCTTCCGGCAACAGAACCAAAGTCTGTGTAGATCTTTGCCAAAAGATAATAGGTAAAGGTAGATTGCTCGGAAGCACAGAGCACCTAAAACACAGCCTCAGAGCCACACATTTGCAAAGTAGGCCCACAACAAAAAAGAAGCTGTAATGGAAAAATATTACAGTCGGGTTGCTTTAAACATCTAACAAGTACATATTAATTTATGTGAAATATAGGTAGAGGGGGAGGAAGTGGTAAAATGGTGGTGGGGGAGGAATTTGAATGGGAAAGAAGAACAAGGTTGAATATACCAAGGGCATGTTACGTGCCTTAATAACAGTAACACTAAAACTACCGCAGAAGGTAAGATGTACAACCTCTCAACATATAACAGGATATAGACTGCTATCAACCGTCATATCAATACATTCTATAACAGACCTTAGAATGCAACCAAAGAAAATAATAGCAGACTCGGTTTGATTGAGTATATTCATGGCGGTTAATGGTAAATCGCCGTTATTCAGCAAGAAATTAAGATATTGACAATGCAAGTGGTCATTCAGACGTTGACACTACAATTCTTTGGAGCCAATTCCTGATAGAGAGAGGCAGTTTTCTAACACTGTGTAGGTCCCTGTTCCTTGCAGAAGAAGATACGGATATGAAAATATCCGATCCTGAAAAAATGCATAAATGATCAAACAAGATGACAATCAAAGAGACTGTATTGAATTGAGGTGTAATGCAACACTAAATACCACCAAGGTAAAGAAAAATGAAACTGTAAAAGAAAGTATGCGTCAATGCAAACTTCTGACAACTATTGAACTGTATCCATTTTAAACCAAGGATAATGATCGGTTGTTTCAGCAACCTAAGACGTACATGGGGGATTGCAAAATCGCTGAGACATTATGAATATGACAGTAGAAATTCATTGCAAATTTTTATTTTGTTTTTTACATTTTAAAATGATGAAATACAGATTACCACATGCAGTTTATAAAAAAAGCATGACACGAGGACTAAATACATTGTTTTCACAGGTGATGACTTTTCGGTTCCTGTAACATTTTTATTTACCACTTTGTTGTTCTTGGAGACGGTCAACATTTTTTAAATATATATAACTGGGGCTCAGAAATCAACAACACTACCAAGAGCATGTATTCAGTGTTTTAAACGATCGTTTTTATTCTCGATATCACTCAAGGATTCAGTAAACAGAACACAATTTCAATAATAATAATTCTACATACATATACCAGTAACTTTGAGTATGAACAGTTTTCAAACTTGCTGACCTGCTTCCAAGATTTATATGAATTCAGTGAGATATTAAACTAGAGGGTCATTATGGCTCTAGATCGCTCACTTAAATTACACCGCTTGCTTATACAGTTTCGGTAGATAGTTATGCAAGGAATATATCTAAATTTATTTTGAACTAATGCCAGTGTTTTCTAAAAAGAATATTTTAAACGGTTCTACTAAATAAATACGGACAGTTAACGTATGTTTGTATGTTGGGGAAGGAGGAGGTGGGGGGGGGGGGGGGGGGTGATGACATGGTTGAGTAAGAAGAGACAAAATCAAACAAGAAGATTTGATAAGTTTCCGCTGTATACCTGTAGGACAAAGTGACCTTTTTTGACGTGTCGGAATAATTTTAACAATCTTGACAGAGGGTGACACAAGAACCATTTCTGTAAAATGATTTTAAAATTGGGTTAGCAGTTTCATACAAGAATATATACATATGGGGAAAAGTGGCCACGCCCCCTGGCGGCCATGTATTTTGACAAATTGGAATAATTTGAACAAACTTCGTAACGGGTCATTAAAGGAACATTTGTGTAAACTTATTTAAATTATTTCAAAATTAGGCCTGCTGTTTCTAACAAAACGATTTCTAATGTTTAAAGTGACAACGCGTCCTTGTGGCAATTTTGGTAGAGCGTTACACAAGGACCATTTGAGTGAAAGTACCTTAAAAAGGGCCAGTAGAAAAGAAAAAATGCAAGGACGTGCAATCCCGTTGCAATCAGTGACCATTAATTACAAGCATTTAACAGTCAAATTTCGTTAAGATTACACACAGCTTACGAAAATGAAGAATGAAAACGACAAGTATAAGCACCCTATTTCGCTTACCCTTGAACGAATTCCTGTGAAAACTCCATGTAATGTTTGAAATATTTACCTGTGAAATGTTCCTTTCTGAACCAAGTCTCTGTTGCTATGACTATATCAGGGTGTTTAGTTTAGATACGTTCTAAAATTCATTGCTTTACCCCTCTTCGTAGGAGCGGGGGTTTATAGATTTGCACCAGTCGGTTGCATCGGTGTGTGATCGGTCGTTCCGGCGTTTTCACTCTACCTTGAGAACCACTTGACCCAGAACATTCAAACCTGATTGGGTTTATCAAGTAAATGAACCATATTTGGGGGTTAGTAAATCAAAGGACAAGGTAAAAGGAGCCCGATCCTTTAAAACAGTTTGCACCCTATAATTTAAGAACCACTTGACCCTTGACCTTCAAACTCGTAGCAAAATTTTGGGTTAGGAGCAGGATGACACCTCTTGTTTTTGGGGTCAAAGGTCAGGTCACCGTGGCTTGCACCTTGAAAACGGTTTCCGCCCAGTAACTTGAGAACCGCGTGGCTCAGGACTTTTAACCTTTGTAGCATGAGTGGGCTCATAAAGTATATGATCCTTATTGTTCTTAGCGTCAGTAGAGCAAAGGTCAAGGTCACAGAGATCCGAATTTAAAAACGGTATCCGCCAAATTATTTGACAACTACTTGACCAAGAACATTTTAACTTAATAGCATGATTAAACTTATAAAGTTGATAAATCCTATTGATTTTAGGGTCAGTAGATCAAAACTAAAGGTCACAGGGGCCCAAACCTTGAAAACGGTTTCCGTCCAATAACTTGAGAACCACTTGGCCCTTGACCTTAAGCTTAAAACGGTGATTGGGCATATGGAGTAGATGGCCCTTGTTTTATTTGGAGTTAGTAGGTCAAAGGGTAAGGTCACAGGGACCTGAACTTAGAAAATTTCCGCCCAATAACTTAAGAACCACTTTATCCAGAATCTTTTAACTTAATAGCATAATCAGGCTTATAAATAGATTACCATTATTGTTTTTTTAACTCAGTAGGTTAAAGAACAAAATCACAAAGGCCTGATCATTGGAAACTGTTTCGGCTAAATATTATAGTGATGGGCCGACAATCAAATAATCGTCGGCGTGGCATTCATGATCGCGATCGTCGACTTCTCTTTTCCCTGACCGATTAATTACTTGGTACCCAAAACGGATAATTTAGTTGTTTCTGACCTCTTTCTTTCTGGTATTAACGGTTCTTTGGGGCAATTACGCCAAGGGAAACTACTCTTCTACAAAAAATGGCTTCCAACACGTTTGTTGAAAATGTCTCGGAAGAACTCGAGGTCATAATATAATCACCCAGATTTTGGAAGGTATTTGGCTTTCACAAAATTAAACCGGGGAAACCATCATCCCAAGCTCTGGACATTAGTATGGCAGTATGCATAGTATGTCGTAAGACTTACGCAAACAAAAGTATTTTTAATTTTGTGAGATTGAAAAAATTCCAGCAGTTAACTCAGAAATTAATAAATCGTTATTATTATTATTTATTTTTTTTTGCTGAACTCCAAATAATTTTTAATTTGATAATACAATATCACTGGATTAATACTGTCTGTCTGCACCCTGGTGAAATTTAGATGGGTACCTGATTTGAAGTTTACAATCTTCACAAATATTGTACTTTTTACGCTTTTAACTTACTTATGTTAATGAAGGGTCTTTGCATATAAGATACAATAGAAATAGGATATTTAACCTCTGTGTGGTTCATTTCTTAAGTAATGATGTAAAACATACATTGTGACTGTTTATAACCAAGTTAAAGGTGAACTTATAGATAATATTATGCAACTAAAATAACCGATTATCCGATTATGTCCGATTAATCGGTTGGCAAATCTAACCAATTTGCCCATTACTACTAAATAACTTGCGAACCATTCGACCCAGAAACGTCAAACTTGAAAACATGATTTAGCTAATGAAGTAGATGGTCCCTATTTTTGGATATTTGGTGGTCAATATGTCAAAGGTTAAGGTCACAGGGACCTCAACATTGAAAACTATTTGTGCTCGGTAACTTGAGATTCACTAAACCAAGAACCTACAAACTTGATAGCATGATCGAGCTGAATGACATAGAAGACCCCTATTGTTTTTGGGGTCAGTAAGTCAAAGGCCAAGGTCACAGGGGCATGAACCTTGAAACCCGTTTCTGATCAATAATTTGAGAACCACTTGACCCAGTTTCTTCAAAGTTTATAGCATGACTGAGCTTATAAAGTTGATGACCCTCATTATTTTGTGGGTTAGTAGGTCAGAGGTTAAGGTCAGAGTGATCACGGGACTGAAAAAAGGCTAACTCATCATGGGGGCATACATGTTTCACAAACACCATTCTTTTGCTAGACAGTTTCTCACAACAAATATATCATTGCTGCCGTGCTTTAAACTTCATAACTGAAACACCATTGGAGATATGAATTACTCTTTAGATGTACTGTATTATACTGTTTATACAAAATGATGACAGGTCTCAGAAGTGATTATAGTTCAAAAATTGAAAGTCTCATGTCAGTTAATTTGTTTACATCTAGTCATGAGGAAAAACAACAGGATTTCAATAAACTGTTAAAATGCCTTTAGAAAAACCTTCTAACACATCCTCGGTACCTTTCATATTACTACACACATGTCTATTTATGAAATTTGCCCCTTAATATATTCTAGAAATTTATAAGTATTTGTGACTTCTTAAAACTGGATTTAGGTCATAAAATGTATCAGATATCATAGCATTACACGATTGTTTTGACAGTTAATAAAAATGATAAAAATAATGACAATAAAATCTTTATTTCGTGACGGTTACAAAGTGTGCATAAGATTAACATGGTACTCAAATGTATTTTCAGTAACATGAGTATGGCCTTAAAAAACTAAAGGACAACCACTACACTTTAATACACACATTTAGCACAAAAATAAATTATGATTATTCTTTTAATCAGAGTTTGAGTGATTGAAATCAAATGTCCTATTCATTAATCCGGCAGACACCCGCACGTATTAAATGCAACAACAATATCGTAAATCAGCATTATTAACAATGAAGAAAAGAATATTAAAGATTAGGTACTCGAATATAACATGAAATGTATGTTACAACTGTTTTTGAATTATCATAGTGTCCTGCATTGCTTGATATTAGTAGATATTTCTTTTCAAAAACTAATACTGAAATACAAAATTGAATCCTTAAATCATATTTGTACAAGGTCTTGTACGTAAAACAAAATCTTCATATGAGATTGAGCGTGCATTAAATTTCATTCATATACAAAGGCATCATGTTATAAATAAATTTGTAAATCATCACTGATGTTTGGTATTTCACCCTATAAGTAAACAAATGAATTTCAGCTATTAAAATCATTAAAAAGAGTAAATGTCAGTTACCTTATAGGTCTGTTAAGTATAATTTTGACAGCTATTTATTCAATTAACTGTAATTTATTTCGTGTCTCTTCTACATACACCAACATACAACTTACACACCTCATTCCTATGGAAGGCCGGTGCGCCATGCTAATTGCCAAATGCTAAATGACAAATAGTTAATGAAAATAATACTTGCCAAATGTCAAATAATGACTATCAAACAGTAATTGTCAAACGATAAATGCTAACTGTTAATTGAAAATGCAAAACGATAAATGCCAAACGCTAAATGCTAAATGCTTGTTTATAAAATAGCTGAATATATCAGTGTATGAATGAATCCTGCAAATAGTCATTGGCCTTTGTTACATAACTTTTTCTCCATTAAACACTTTTTTGTAAACATTTTAAGGGTAAACAGTTTCGGCCCAATGTTCTTATAGCCGGTAGAATATTTTACTTTTCCATGTCAGACTGGGTAGAATATTATATGTCTTAAATAATTAAAAGTAAAATTCATTAGGTTAAGAAACAGAAATCATAAATAATTTGATTTGACAATTACCATTTAGCAATAAGCACTTAAATATATTAGCTACTTGACATTTAGCATTAGGCATTAAGTATTAAGTATATGACATAAAGCAATTGGAATGTAGCATTCATTAAGCATTAAGTAATTGGCATTTGGAATTAAGCATTAAGTAGCTGGCATTAAGCATTAAATATTTGGCAATTGACATTTGGCAATTAGAATGGCGCACCGGCCTTCATTCCTCATGGTATCCATCGCCACAAGGGTAATCTAGTGATAGAGCCTTTGCTTCGAGTACGGGAGGTCGTGCATTCGCTCCCTTGCTGCGTCATACCAAAGATGTGAAAAATAGCATTATCATTTGCTTGGTACTAAGTATTAAAATGGAACCCTAGTGGACTGTAGACACCTTGGACGATCGATGTTTCGAGAGGACCACCTCAACATAATTTAATTATATTATGTTGCGGTAGGAAAAATATGCTCATAATGGTGTAAGGTATGGCTTATTATGCCACAACTTTGCGCTGGCAGATAAAGATTGTTTTTGTCTTATCACTTAGGAGTGTTAAGAGTTTTTTCTATGATCTGACTTGGTAACCTTAGTGACCTAGTTTTATATCCCAGATAACCCGATTTAAAGTTCCACTTCTGAAAAAGAGAACTTTCCTGACTACGTTTCATGTAGAAAAAAAGTGTTAAGAATGTTTCTCTCTAAGTTAACTTACTGACATAGCTTTTAATGCAAGAAGACAAAGCTTACTCTTTACCTACTACATTATGACTATGAGTTTAGTCTCTAGAGATGTCCGTGACTTGGAATATTTCGTATGTTTCCGAAAATTAATTCTTGGTGTCCGAATCTAAATAGTGATATAACTTTTGAAAACTCAATACCACAGATACATAATATACTTTTCTTAATGAAAATAATGTCGCCTGTGCAGATAGCTGTAACGGAAGAAACGTTTATCTGCCAGCCTCGGGGTTGTGGGTGTGAGTCCTGTTTCTACAATTATCATGATTTTATGGTTCAATTTTTGAAAGAAATACATTATTATTCATCATTCTTCTATGTACACGTCAGTAAACGGTTGTAAAATTGTCAACTGGACTCTTTAAAAGATCTTAGATGGTAGACAAATTACTCGTCCTCAGCGTTTCCAAATATTTTCAGGAAAATTCAGGTCTTTATTCGACGGATAATTCAAGCATCAAAATTTAAAGTAGGTTACTTCTTTTTCTTCTTTTTCTTATATTCTTGAACAACGTTTAATCTATGATAAAACCCCTTGACCCAGTTTTTATCCCCAGATAATACAGTTCCAGATTAGATCTAGATAAAATAAAGAAAAGCATTCTAATCATGTTTCATAAAAAGCGAATACAAATCATGGCCTCTAGTGTGTTAACAATATTTTTCTATGACTTCACCCAGTGACATTACCTTTTTTCCATAGATAATTCAAACCTGATATAGATTTTATAAACACACACTCTACACAAACAGTCTGACTAAGTTTCATAACATCTAGGCTAAAATTGTAACCTCTAACAGTGACATTGTGAACGACGGACGAAGATTAACAAAAGAATTTTGCACACATATTCCCCAAAATGAAAGGGCATGTCACGCCCAAGACTCTGAACCCTACCTTTAAGGTCAAGGTCACTAATGTCCGGTCTGTAACCTAAAATCCATGTGAATATGGCATAAATATTTACAAATCGATTTGCCATGTGCAGTATTTTGATCCTTAGCTCTAATGTCAAGCTTACAGGGATCCAATTTATGTTGCGCGCAATATCCAGACAAAAACAAGGCATAAATAATTTTAAAATAAGGTTGTATCCTAAAGTCATGCATTTCATTTGTTTATTTGGTACTTCCCTTCAACATTTTAGAATATTTCATTACAAGTTTTTCTATACTTTTACAATTAAAATGTCAAAATACAGATATCATATGTAAAAGCAATTACCAGTTACATATTTCCAGACATTTTACGGTAAGTATCTCTTCACCATTTTTTATTATATATAGGCCATTCCGTGAGAAAACATGTATTATTGACATGATATATTTTAGCATAATAACTATGTAATTCAGTTCAGTTAAGACAAATGTAATTCTTTCATATTTTACAATAAAATTGTATTTGTGTTGTCATGACTGCTGAAATTGGGAAAACTCCCATGCACCATGAGAATACTATTTATTTATTTATTTATTTATTTGGGTTTTACGGCGCACCAACACAGTACAGGTTATACGGCGCCAAACAGGACTATAAATTTTGGTTCCGCATCTAATTTTCATCGAAATAAAAACATGAGGTATGGAATCAAAATTTGCATACCTGCTGGAATCACAGAGTTACTGCAAAACCAAGTGTTAAGACCCTATTAGTCGCCTCTTACGATCATGCAAGGGTAAAGCAGTGGTTCCAATTCTTTTCATATATAGATCGTCCCAGAACCACATTGGGCACCATGAGAATAAAAAGAGTTTTTGTTTTAAAAAAAAAGCCCGGGATGAAACCAAAAATACACGGTAGATTTTTGTCAATAAAAGCTTTTTTTACTGTCTCTTAATATTGTATTAAGATGTATGATGTTAAGTTAGTGATATAAATAATTTGTCACATAAATGACATGAGATATACATGCCATGCACGACAACGTAATAATGCACATTTCTAAATGCATTTCATGATTTATCATTTCATCTGGGGACCATACGCCGCTTTTCATGGAATTACACTTTGTGTATCATTGAAGGTTCCATGTGCACCGCCGTATGAATACATCTGCAGATATCTCTAAACTATATTCTGGTACTTACAACATGTGTAAATGTTGAGTTCTGCTTAACAAAGGGCCCAAGCGCGTGAACGGTAGCTTGCATTTACACTACCGTCCAAGAACAGACTCAATCAAACCGAGCCTGCATCGAGCCTGCAACCTGTGCGTTTCCACTTTTTCTATTTATATAAAACACGGTGGGGATCCCACGTGGCTTGTAGGTACAGTTGACGGCTAAATATTACTAAACATAGTTGTGGCACCGTTAAATGTCGCAACCACAGTTAAATCTCGCAAGGTTGACGTTAAATGTCGCAACCACCGCTAAATGTCGCAAAATCATCAAAAATTTGCCCACCGTTATATGTCGCAACACCAACGCTAAATGTCTCACTTCCTATTTGACTCTATGACATATATAAACAATTCCTTGTGTATATTTCAAAATTTTATTTTACGTAATTAACGTGAATCTGCAATGATAAAATAATGTTGTGTTAGCTTTAAGCCCGTCAAACATTCTTGTATACTTTTTCGAGGGAAGAAGAATTAACATGTTTATGTTGTACAAATAATTATCTTGATGGCCCTAGATCGCTCGCCTGAGTTCCACACCTTGCTTGAACAGTGATGCAAGAAAAATATCTATGAAATTATTTTGTAATAGGGCCAGTGTTTTAGAACAGAAATATTTTGAAGTTTCTACTAACTAAATACGAGTTGGTAATGGCGTTGTGTGTTTGTCTGGGTTGGGTATGGATGGGGAACGGGGTGAATGATGAAACAGAAATCTAAGGCACAAATACCAAGACAATTAATGGAAAATATCTTTACATTTTTAAAGATCGAATGGGAGTGGTTTATGTGTGGGGGTTGGTGGCGGAGAAAGGAGGATAATGTGGACAGGGAGAATGAGACTAAGCCAGAAAATTTTAAGAAACTAAAATTAAATAAAAAGTATCAAAATGCCCGCCCGTACCTAAAATAATATACAGAGGGACACATAGGATCTTCCCCAGCCATTGAAGCTGGATAGTCGCCGTAAACTTCCAACAAAGAAATAGAATCCATGTCTGATTACTAGAAATTCTTCGTTTTCTAGAGCTACACTGGTACAAACCACCGTGACACTGTAAACGATAACTGGTTGCGGGTATATAATAAGTGACACGGACAGGTTTAAGTCTCTCGTGTTTCCCCCTTTGTATGAACTGGCTTAACCAGATCGTGCAGTTCGCATTACTCGCATGTGCATCAAATTGCGATTGAATGTCTTTCAACCTATCATGGTTCGATCTTTTGGTGGCAAGGCATTTTTAATGTCGTGTATATCTTAAATTTTCCCATTACAAAAATATATTTTATATCAGCTTTTACTGAAATGAAACACCTATATATTTGACAGAAGCCACTCGCTAATTATACGCCCGAAGGGAGGTATTATGTTATGACTCCAGTGTCCGTCCGTCCGTCCGTTAGCAATTTCGTGTTCGCGCTGAACTCTTGAACTCCTTGAAGGACTTCGAACACAAATGTTCACCATATCGAGACGACGTGCAGAGCGCATATTTTGGATGGCTTGCTTCAAGGTCAATGCCACACTTAGGGGTCAAAGCTTATATGACTTTGTTTCGTGTCCGTACTGTAACAGTTGAACTGCTTGACGGATTTTAAAGAAACTTGTTCACCACATCAAGACGACGTGCAGAGCGCATGTTTCGGATGGCTCGCTTCAAGGTCAAGACCACAATTAGGGGTCAAAGGCCATACCTTCGGGCGTATATTGCTCCGCATTGCGATGCTCTTGTTATCTATTATTATATTTGGTATCGTAAAGGTAAGTTGTCGGCAACTGTCTAAAACAAATGTTATATTTTAGTGATATACGGTGGTATGTATAGGACGCACACTTATGTTGTTTTTTTCACTTATTACGAGCAATCGAAATAAGATGTCGTGCGATCGAAATAAGGAGTCGCAGGCTCGAGATAAGATTACGTGTGATCGAGATACGAAGTCGTCGTGAACTCGAGATAAAAAGTCGTGCTTTCGAAAAAAGTTGTCGTGCAATCGAGATTTGATGTCGTGAAATCGTGATTAGAAACACGCCAATGCGACACGAAGCATGACAGTATGACACGACACACGACAATGCGACACGACGCGCGACACGGATATCACGATGTCGCGTCGTATTGTCGCCCGACGTAACGTGTGCCGAGCGTCGTACTGTTGAGCAATATTTTGTGTAACAGGCCCGAATCGTGGCCCGGATCGATACCCCCCCCCCCACCCCAACCCACAGTTGGCTGAAAAGTATCATATTCTCATAAAATTAAAACAAAAATGCACCAGAGGCCATCATTTCATAACTGTATTTCAAAATTTCTTAGTGGGAGAGCCCCCTGATACCCCCTCCCATACACCAAAATTTATTACAAAAAAAGCATTTCATACCTGTATTTCAAAATGTTCCGTGGGGAGAGCCTCCCCCTCCCTCCTAAAATGAAGGGGAGTACTCCTCCAGTACCTCAAAAATTAGACCAAGAAAAGCACCACAGGCCAACATTTTATACCTGTACATAGAAAATATATAACGTATGTATGGCGCTGATCATTGAAAAGCAAACGTGCAGTTACTTCATGCAAGCATGCACTCACCCGGTCTTATCTTTAAGTTGTAAAGACTGTTGAAATTACCATGGGGAAAGTTCACATGGAAGCTCTAGGGTAGAAACCGACTCTATACTCGACAATCCACTTGAACGGTATAAATTAGTACACCAATCGTACCTTCCCTGTTGAAGAGCTGAACTCTGCAAACTCCCCGGCGAGGTAGGGTTTACTGGTTCCTTGATTTTCATCACAGCGCTCAATGTGCAGGGGAAAAACAGTTTTACATATTTTCAGGGACCAATGTTTGATTGGTCGGTTACTTTACTGGTGGGAGCAAGTATCATTTTACACAACAGCCTTTTCTTCTCTAAAGCTCCGATGTGAACTTGCCCTTATTTTGCTGTGCGACATTTAGTGTTGGTGTTGCGACACATAACGGTGGGAAAATTTTTGCGACATTTAACGTTAAAGGTGCGACATTTAGCGGTGGTTGCGACCTTTCACGTCAACATTGCGACATTTAACGGTGGTTGCGACATTTAGCGGCGTTGCGACAGTTAACGGTGCCACAATAGTAACTGGGACACTCGATTTATGTAGGTTGTTTTGCTTATAACTTTGTTAATACTGGGTGGATGTTTTACAAATAAGGCGCATAAACTCCAGAAAAGGAAGCGCTTTCATTGAGTGTGAGTCATTAAATCAGAAATCCTATCTTCTTTCAGAAATCTTTGCCCAACTGATTCTGTCGAAGGAAAACAGTTGCAATAAAGTGCACGGCTTTTTACTATTTATGCCCTTCACACGAAACTTACATTAAACATCAGTTGAATTATACAAAATGGTCCGTGTACAGTTTATTTCCTTGGATTTCGAAGAGATCTTTTGCATTTTTGGTGTTGGATTTACTGACGTTTTGACAAATTAGAAGTTACGGCTAATTATTTCATACTCCAGACAAACAAATGCTCCGATTATTTCTCGGGTATAATTTGAGCTATTGAGTGTCTACTATTTTTACACATTCGTACTCTATAACAGGGGTTTTAGAAAGAGTTTCTATATTAATATCCCTCTGTGTGTTAAAAAGGATTAAGAGATCTTCCCTTACTTATTATTTTAGGAAGTGTTGTTCCAATATATAACGTTTATATTTCATAATATATGTATATAAAGAATTGCAGTCTCAATGAAGTGACTCCCACTTGTATTGCACGCCTGTTCTGTTGATTATATGTGAGTAAAATCAGAAGACTTCTTGATATAAGATAAGGTACTGGACCCGTAATGGCGCTCGGCAGTTTCAATGCGATTACGTAATCTCCATTCTACTTCGATATTCTTTAGGCGGTAATTTAGCTCAAACAAGCCAGCCGGGAAGTTCCGAAATCGGATACGGAAAAAACGAAATTCAACGGACATTTCCGATTGTCATTACGGATCAACTGCCTTAATTCATGCAAACAAAAAACCACTTGAACTTGGTATCTCATCGACTATCTAGATTCCTTTAAACAAATTCTGTAATTGCGCGAAACTGCTTAATACTCCAATGATACTTTATTTATACAGCTATGGCAAATTTAACTGCTTAAAACACTACTAATATGAAATAATTGCATCTTCTTCTCTGTCACTTTGTTTCACAGTTACATTATCTTTTCAATAAAGTATCAGGGCTTAAAGACTTGTCAGTGTATAAACCAATTTTTTTATATTTGGATAAATATAATAGGTCAAAATAAAGATGCAAAAACAAATATTACTGTATAAAAACATTCACTATGTCATGTGCCTAGGAGAGAGAAGGTAACCCTTTAGAATGTCGGCTATGAATGTGGCTACAAAACCCAGGGCAATAGAAGTGTACGGGACCACTCGTCAAAACAAACAGACGATTTAACATACATTAACCCAGGATCAAACGCGGCCTATCTATACAGACAAAGACTTTCATGACATACAGAGAGCTTTAGTCATGGAAACAGAATTTGTATCGTACCATAGAGGCTGTTCCAAACGGACGCTCTTCTAAACTTTCTATTCATGTGCATTTCAGTATTTTTATATGGAAACATTACTAGCATTTGCAATTTTTTTTTTATTTCTTTTTCATAATTAAAACATATTTATTAAATCTATGTTGCATTATTGGAATTAGAGAATGAACTTTACATAGGTTAAAAGAAAAGTTTCATTGCATTGTATTGAATATATGAGCCGTGCCATGGGAAAACCAACATAGTGGGTGTGCGACCAGCATGGATCCAGACCAGCCTGCGCATCCGCGCAGTCTGGTCAGGATCCATGCTGTTCGCTAACAGTTTCTCCAATTCCAATAGGCTTTAAAAGCGAACAGCATGGAGCCTGACCAGACTGCGCGGATGCGCAGGCTGGTCTGGATCCATGCTGGTCGCACACCCACTATGTTGGTTTTCTCATGGCACGGCTCATATATGTTATCGTACATATTATGAAGCCCAATACCTTACGTATTCCATAAGAAATATATAATTTCACATTTTTCTTTCTTTTCTCATCGAATATAATTTGCCCATTTCAATCATTGTAACAATTTTGCAATTACAGGGTGTTTGGTATCTCCTCTGTATATATCAATGGTACTTAAATTGATTTACGACTCCTGCAAGAGGTAAACTATTTTATCCAACACCATTTTAATTTTTAAGTATTTTTCAAATAAGCAATGTGCCATGATGACTTTTCGATGCCATGTTGTTTTAAAGGGGAAGGGATGCCTAATCAAAAGTTTATCGTCAGATCATTTATAACGCTGAATTATCTTTTTTAACAGGACCGCTATTAAAAAAGATGGTAGTTTAAACATTTAAAAATGGCTATCAATGGGGAATTAGATTTGAATTTATAATTTCTTTAGTAGTTTAAGATGTAAAACACGATACTTTCTTACGTTCTAAAAGGAAAAAGTGAGAAATCATTATTCAGAATTAAGCATTTTCATTTTTTTAGTGTCAAAGACTGAAACACTGATACTTAACAATTTTTACAATAAAGTGTTCAATGTTTACCAGGCCCCAGTAGTTCAAAACTTTAACCGGCTGTTAAACTAACGGTCGGTTAAATTTTGATTAAAAATATGTCTTTGCGGGAAACACTAATATGATGTTTTGATTTAACTGAAAAGAGTTTTAAGTGGTCAACATTCTTACCTCCGCAATTTGTTTTAACTAAGATTTTTAAAATGTTGAAATATAACCCTAAAAGTTAATCGACCGTTAGCTTAATCACCTGTTAAACATTCGAACATTTTCATTACTAATTTTTCCGTTTTAAACAAAAACGTTTAGAACAACACCATGTAACAACACCATGTAACTGAATATCATATTTGAAACATTTTATTTCAAAATCTGCACACGTTAACACCAATTCTACATATAAATCATATAATCATAGGAACAAAGTCATATGGAAGTGTTTAGACATTAATGTCAAACATGTACATTATGTACATCACCATACAATTTACATTGGAAAAGCATTGTTTACAAACTGCAATGATATTGACATGTCGGTAGAAATTTTCTCTCATTTATTGTTACCCTCTGTACTGAATAAATGAACTTGTTTCTGTCCATCAGGGTTGTCAAACAGGCGCTATGAAACTGAAGAAAATACGAGGCGTTCAATATGTAATGTTACTCTGTATGTAGTTCCGTAACCGCGTGTTATTTTTAGATGCGATTTCAGCACATTATAGAGCAATTTATTGGGAACACAATGCTATAAAAATTATAAAAATCGATAGATTCAAAGTAAAAATACAATCATTTGAGTGAGGTGTATTCGGGTATACTGGACAATTTTATGTCCAAAATGTTGAGATTGTAATATTCAATTCCTTGATTCTGCTATTCAACAACTAGAACTATAGTTCAATTTTCAGTTTCAACAGATAAAACGAATCATGATCTTCACAAAAACATTTGAAAACTAAAATAAAAAAGTTTATAACGGTTTTAAATTGAGTGTGTATATTTTTACTCGAAAAATGATAAGTTGAGTACAATAAGCCTCTGCAATTTTGTCAGGCGCGATAATCATCATTTGAAAAATTCGTGTATCTTAAATTGATACTAGTATCTTAATTCTCGATTGCGAAACTAGTTCTTACAGGTTTGATTAATTGCTCTCAACACCCATTCCAGATGGAATCAACCTCGAATTTAGAATTTTTAGTTGTGTTGTAAAATTAAAAGCGTAATAAATAGTTTAAAACAAACGCAAACTCATCAGAAATTGCGTTACCTCGTAGAAAAATGATAGAATTTTGTGATTTTACAAGTTATTCTATTTTTCTGAGACTGTGGATGCCTAAGACAAACCTAAATTATGATAATGGTCCAGTATACCTGAGTGCATCTCACTTAAATGATTATAGTTTTACTTTGAACCTGTCGATTTTCATAATATATATAGCATTGTGTTCCCAATAAATTGCTCTATAATGTAGAGATGGTACCTACCCAAGTAAATCTAAGGGGAACAACTCTGAATTGACCAATGAACTGAACCAACATAAAACATTGGTCAAAAGTGAAAGAAAAATCAGATAGATCCTTTTTCCAACAACTGACCAAGCAGAAAAAATATGACGTACACTTGTTTAAATCCCTTTGTATTCAATATACAAAATGCACACTTTTCTCATGGCTTACACACTGAGGTATTTTGTAAGTTGTAGTGAGGCCCTGATAGAAAGTTTAGTAGTGCATGAAGATTATGTAAAATAATGCATAAATTCCTTTAAAGAAAATTTTACCGCATTAAGAAAGGTTATTAAGTTTTGATCTTTTAGTCAAAGTTATTTATTGTTCGCAATGGTGATACATTGGTCTACACAAAATTTATATATTAAAATGTAAAATTTATATATCCAACAACGAGAAATTACAAAAAAGTTAAATTGGTAAAACGTTCGTGCAACAAAGTAGCTGGATTGCGTATATTTATCACTTCAATGAATCAATTTGAAAGTGTTTCTTATGCTTTAGTCATTTTAATAATTTCTCTTACTATTCAGGAGTACTTTGCTTCAAATAATGTGACACAAAAATTCATTGTCATCAAATATAATTTAAGTTGTTTAACGAAGTGGTTGTAATTACAATATTTTAAGGTACCTTATAGGTAATGACTCTATGTAAAGTATTTTAAGCAATTCAATATTCTCTGGATGGAAATATCACAACTCAAAAAATAAATGAATGCTGAAAAAGCATATGGAGGTTACTTTGTTTGATGATTTTCGTTACAGGTCAACTACATTAAAAAGCTATAAGGTGTTTTATTTATTGTTGTATACAAAGTAAGCGGATAACTTCAGATATCAACATTAATTTACAACTTAAACTGTTTACACAACTTTAGAAAAGTGTTTTTGTTGGGGCCTCCCATTTACAACTATACCAACAATTATCACCCGATTTGAGTGCATTCATGAGTGGAAAATATTGATGGTAAAATGGTGTAGGGGTTTGTTTACATTATAAAATCTTTAATAACTTCTTTCAGGTAAATGTTTGGTATGGTTTTGGTAAGCTTATACTACAGAGCATGTCATTCTCTTTCAGTCAGAATAATTTCGAGCGTTTTAGACTCTTGGCTAGTCTTGGAATTTGACTTTATTAAAAGATAAAAGGAAGTTCAGTATAGGCTCTTTCAAAGTATTTAAAGTAGACTAAACTTACACTATACTCTATTGAATTTATTTAGCTGTGGAAACTTTTAATATAGACTATAATTGGGGAAATCCTATTATCATTGAAAAACGGTCAATACAAGAGTTTTGATATCTGTCTTCTGGCCTATTTCGTCGGGCCCTTAAGGGTGTTTCTCTTGTTGCTCTGTCTTCTGAAAAGGCATTGAGTACATGCGTTTTTGGTTCTAAAGGTTTGCTTTTTATATATTTATACACGAGCATTTTTGTGTTTTACATGCCATGCCTTTTTGTTTCCATTACGTGTGTTAGAGATTCACCTGGAGGGGATTACTTTTATTTACACTGTCCCGTGTCTTTGGGACATGGTGGGGGTAAGTGTGAGGTTGGGTGCGCACCATAAACCGGTTTAAGCGCCCCAGTGGTGTTTTTGCCACTGACCGCTCCAAGGCGGTGCCCCACTGTGTTCCTTTATTTGTTCGTTTTGTCCTGGTGTGTTGGCTTTGTGTGTGTGCGGGTGTGTGTGTATGTGTGTGTGTTTGTGGTGTGTGCGTCTGCGTGCTGTGGGTTTCGTTTTGGGGAGGCTGCGTTTTTGGTACGTGGCGTTCCCTGTTTGATATTTGTCTTTGTTTTTTTTGTCCATTTTGCTTAAGATATTTTGAGAAAGTCATTTTTTAAATATCAAATATTTATATTTTTACATGGAGAAGAGGAAAACCAAAAATATATCTAGTAAATTGGTGCACTTAGCTATCATTTTACTCTGAAAAAATCTGTAAAGATAAAATTGAACTTTTTAGGTACCATCTCTATATAATGTGCCAAAAACCGCATCTAAAAGTAACAAGCGGTTACGGAACTACATACGGAGTAACATTACATATTGAACGCCCCTCGTAGCTCAAACTTTCAGAAAACAATGGAAGTTAGAAATATTAGCACCGCAAATATATGGCGCAAACAGATTCAAGTAAAAGTAGTAAAATGCAATAGGAACCGGCAACCTTTTAGTTGTAATTCATATTTGAATTTTTGCCGTGCACTTTATATTAATAAAAAATAACCGTGCACTTTATCAAACTATCTCTATTGTCAAAAAGTCAGTAAATTCAACATCAAAATGCCGAAGAACTTGAGGACATGTAAAAACATAAACTGCATGTTTCCTTTCTTTTGTAATTTAAACTGATGTTGAATGTAAGTGTCATGTGATGGGCGAAAATAGTAAAAGGCCGTGCACTTTATTGCAATTGTTTTCCTTCGACAGAATCAGTTGGGCAAAGATTTTTAAAAATCAATAAGATTTCTGACAAAGTGACTCAACGTCGAGGAAAGTGCTTTCTTTCCCGGGGTTTATGCGCCTAATTTGAAGAAAATCTGCTCAGTAGTAAAAATGTTACAAGCAAAAAACCTACCTGAATCGAGTGACCTAGTTACTATATTTAGTAATATTTAGCCGTCGACTGTACCTACAAATCACATGGGTTTCCCACCGTGTAAAAGCATTGTCCATAATGACATAAAAATCTATAAGAAGATCCTTTGTAAGCTAACAATGCAACCAAGCATAATAGTAGCTCAGTCTGTTTATGACAGTGGAAAGTTCTACACCCCTCATCCCCACCCCAAGCTCCGGCTTAAGCGGAATTCTATTATATAAATGGACTCCATGATCCCAAAGGACAAGAAAATATAACAACACTGAACAAAATTTCATCAAATTTTCAGATTTAAAAGGTAAAATAATTTTCTTCATGATTATTTTGTTATCTCAATTTCAACTTTTTGTGTCACATATATATGACCCAAGCGAAGCTCTAACCCACACCGTTTAGGGGCAAGCGATCTGAAGTCGGCGACTTTAACCATTTGTCTACGGAGGCCCCACAGGAAAGCGCTTTCAGTGAAAATTAAAAGTTTAAAATAAATGATGTTTACTGTTGTTATTTCCTTGCGGTTGAATTTGATGATAATAATATGGACACATTAAGGAAGAACTAATCTTGTAAGTTTTTAACAATAATTTTTAGGTTGTAAAATTTAGATTTAGACTGGCTCGTAAATACGGTTTGTGAAAAATGTCACCAGTAACTTTGTTCAAAGTTTTCGTTTATACATCATAAGTATCAAATAAACTCATACCAGCGAAAGAATGGCTTGGGAAACAATTATTTGCATTTTGTCCTGTTTAGAAAACTTTAACATGGTAAAGGTTTGATTTGACCATTCGTTAATTATACAATGTATATCAAGTTAGCGTAGTTCCTAATGCAATCTATATACTTCATCATTTATATGAACTTTGCATGTTGTTAGTCTTATCGTCTCCTGCATATAAAAATTTAGTGACAGAAACGGAAGAAAAGACTTTCTGAAAAAAAAGTGCATAATGAACTAAAGTCTGTTCCACCTATTACGTTTACCTCGTTTCTGAATTATCAGTATCGGTAAAATCGTCCAAAAAAACATATTTATATCTCATACATCAATATCTCTAGACCTTTTTTTCATTTTTTAATAAAGTATATATTAAAGACATAATCTTGGATTTTTCTTTTTTCCCCATAGACCGTAATGCTATATGACGTTACATCGACTTTCCAATATGGCGGCACCCGTAGCGCAATAAACTAGGGGTTAACTCAAAATTAAAATGCCCGAGTTAATATTTGAAAAGACTGTGTTTGTTATTGTATTATGTTAATTCTTGGGGGAATTCGTGACAGGCCACCTCAAAATGAATGAATAAAATAAATAAATAAGAAAATAGAAAGAAACAAACACAAAAAACAAGGTGACTTCTAAAAAAAAAAACAAATGTGCGTGCGAACGTCTCGTTATTTTGAGAACACATGGGCATTATTCTTATATTAATTTTTCTGTCACTGAAACTCGAATGAAAAATATTATAAATACAGACATTTCAGAGTCTGTCATGGACGTACAGGCACAATATAAAAATTCGAGCTCGAAAGCATGCATTTTCATTTTGTTGTAGTGCATTTTGTTTACAATTACATGAAAGTTTCAACATAGTACTTAACGTTTCTGGTGACGCGAAAATATAACGCCAACACGTAATTTTCCATAAGCACACGGTCATTTCCGAAGGAGCATCATGGAAGGCAATGCAGTTTTCCCGCCAAAATACGAAGAAGAAACGTCTGCTTCCGGTTCTATGGAGAAATTCATTATGTTGTATACGATGGCCAGATATTTACGTATATTTAAGCTGGATTTTCATTATGTTACTATTCCCGTTTCCATCTTAACGTTGTGTTCAACATCTGCCGAACAATGTACGAAAATGTATATATCGATCTAGTACAGGTTCTACAGAAATATGGTTTCGGAAGAATCGTGTTGAGTCATTAAAACTAGTATCATTCCCTGACGCCGACAAGGCTTGTAATTTCTTTGGACATGATTTATGGAAATTTGTTTTTGTTTGTTTGGCTTTGGGTTTAACGTCGTTTTTCAAAAGTATTTCAGTCATGTAACGGCGGGCAGTTAGCTTAACCAGTGTTCCTGGATTCTGTACCAGTACTTGTTCTCCGCAAGTAACTGCCAACTTCCCCACATTAATTATCAGAGGTGGAGGACGAGTGATTTCAGACACAATGTTTTTTATCAAATCGTCACGGAGAACATACGCCCCGTCCGAGGATCCCGCGATCCGTAGACCAACGCTCTTCCTACTGAGCTAAGCCGGCGGGTTAAGGAAATTTAGACCGTTTTCAAAATAATTGCACGCAGTATATGTTTTACTAAATTTGTTTTAAAAGCACTGATCCCCAGAAAGTATGACAACAACAAAAAAATAGATATCAGAAAATTGTAAAAGTTTTAATAGTTAATGACAGATTATGTTACAGAAACACATAAGAATATCAAAATAACGGGATACTGGAGGTAAACTGCCTTAATCATAAAGCTTTATATTTATTTAAATATTCCTCCGTGGTGTATTAGTCACGACCCCAGGGAAATTTTTATCGCGGCGGCGGCCCGGGTTCGATTCCCGACTCGAGCATGTTTTTATCTCTTAATTTGGCATTCTGAAACAGATTAGCAACACAACCTCGTGTTCATATATTCAAAATCTGGCCAAACTTTAAGCAAAAATCTGGATGTCAGTGCCTTTAAATGGCTAAACGCTAAAGTAACAACTTGTGATTTTTTTGGCCACATACTGTTTAACTATGAAAGAAATAGTAAAGACAGGTAATGTTTCGGAAAAGATATGAAATATTTCGCACGTCAATTTTTTTTTACTTCAACGTAAAATAAGTTTTAAAAAGGTTTTCTTTTTACGATGCTGGCTTTTAGAAAGAAGAAATTGATGTTCGCGATTTGCATAAGCGATTAAACCGAACAATTCGAAAGAAAAATAGACAAACTGCGTGTGCAACAGTTTAAATAGTTCAGATACATGTTAGACCATGTATTAGTAAAGAAAAACATTTCAAATATGATTGTGTGCGACATTAGTGATTTCCCATAATTAATTATAGACGTGAATGAATATTGATGTGGGTTTTCTTAGCGACATAGCATTTTTTGTAAACAAATCCGAATCGGCTAGTGCTTCACAAATATATTGAAATACCTGTGTCAGGTATGTCCTTAATATAGATGATGACGATATGATATTTACGTCGGCAGCGGATAATGAAATCGGTACTATTTACTAACATACGATTTTGTGTGGAATTGCGCGTGGATTCTGTACGCCTGTTTTAAGTATCTATGCGTGCATGGAAAAATCGACTAATTTTGGGAACAGTGATCTTCATACTAAGATTTTTACTCAATTCACGCATGTTTTCCTTTCGGCCTGCCTCGATTTCATTTCTGAAACTATGTCAGTGGCATAACAAAAAAATATTTATACGCGTCACGTGCCAGACAGAATACACGAGTGTGAATGAAAGGCGGGAAAACTGAGGTATCAGTCAGTCTCCACGGATTTTATTGACTTCTGCACAAGTGCGAGTTACAGTACATAATCGGTGACATGATTCTATTACGTCAGGAAATGTTGACTGACATACTTTCAGCGATTAATTAAGGACGCTAAAAGCATGACCAAGACTTCAAATTCAAAGGGAACGAGACAGAAAAAGAAAAGAAATGCTTAATGAACAGAAATTTATCAAAAAAGATAATATTTCTTAGATCGGTAATGTCAAAATTGCGTTCATTAAAGTAGCAACTTATAGTTAAAAAGAAAGGAAAACGTCCGTAATTAATTAAAAGAGGTGATCAAACACCCAACCACCCATATTTTATACATTTTTACAATTAACTCATCACCCATAAAGACGGTTTTTGTGAGGACCACCACCATAATTATGATTTTTGGATGGACCCCACCACCCATAATTATGATTTTCCGATGGAACCCACCACCCGTCATTAAAAGATTCGGTTGCCGTCCGACACCGCCCCTCCCCCCATAAATTTAACTCTGGAATCGCCATTATAAATAACTTCAAATTCCGAGTAGGCTCTATGACTGCTCTCTGGATCGTTCATACAAGTTATTTAAGTCAAATATAAATCTGGCATAATAATAATGATAGATATGATAAAAATAAATAGAGAGAATGGGCTCGCGGTCCGATTTCGCTTTAAAAGAAATCTAAATTAGCAGCCCTCGGATCAAGAGTAAGTCACGAGCTTAAAAGAAAAAGGAGATGCTTCCATATAAACAGCAAAATTTAAAAAAGAAATGAAATAAAATAGATAGGTTGATAAAACGATAAACAATTAAGCATACCTGTCAAGTTTCCAAAATATGAAAGAGTGAGATTTGTGCGAGTCGCAGCGAGCGACAAATGGAGGTGGGTACAGGAGGGGTCTTTCCCTCCCTCTGGGGGGGGGGGGGGGGGGGGTTGGGGATCCCCCCACCCCACAAGAATTTTTTTTTAAAAGTATATATGAAAATATGCATTCTGGTGCTTTCTGAGATCATTAATATGAATTCCATGTCCACTCTTTTTTGCCTTGCTTTAACACAGTCTATATGGAAAACACATGTGACCTGATTTTTATTTTTTTTTATTTCATGATAGATCTACAAGAAACTTTATTTTTCTAAAAAACAAATAAAATTAATAATGCAAATTTTATAACTGATTTTGTCAGCAAAACTGTTTTGAGTTTTTATTACAGCCGTGATATTGATGGACCTAAATGTTTAATACAAACAAACGTCTCGCTGATCTACATATTCTACTTTCGATTTGAAATGTACTTTCGGTTTGAACCTGCACCGGAAAAACGGTTGTGCATACAATTTTCTTCCTGCATAGCTTGCAGAAAGCAAAACTAGGTCCATTGTTTGCTTTTCTAAGCCAAGGAAATTCCAGTTCCCGCGCGTTGGTTTATTTTGAAGTATAATTCTTTTTTTTTTTCTTTTTGGCATCGTCATGTTTTTTTAGTGTCGGTCAAGGTCAAGTGCGCGAATCATGGTTCTAATACTTTTCCGACAATGCAACGTCAACGAATAGCATAAATAGTAATCAGTCAGTCAATATCGATGATTTACGTAATTGGCTCGTAGTCATACGGAAATTAACGCATCAATTTGATTGGTACAATCTTTCTCGGGAAGCTTCGGTTAAAGCAAAAACTGGCCAGAACCAGTTTCGGCAGGTCTGTTACGTAATCAGTACATTGAAAACGACACTTGACCTGTGTTTTCTGTTTATTGTTGATGTATCTTATTGTTGTCTCATCCTGTCTTAAAATAACGATGCCAGATGGCAAATTAGAGAAAATAACTGGTCCACAATTTTTTTATCTGATTTTTTTTAGAAAGCGTGAGAAAATGCTCCAATTTCGTTAAATCGTGATCAAACCTTGAATTCGTTAGAATCACGATATAAGCGTCAGACTTGACAGGTATGAATTAAGCATTGTTTAAATATATATTTCAAGAAGTAGAGTATAATTCTAGCGTGACATAGATACGTCAAGATTTCTATCTTCTATCAGCTAATTGTGATTTTAAACCTAGAGGTAATATTTCCCTTGTGCGCCTCGTATAAATCTGCATATGGCCACAGCAAGATTACGTCATTTGTCTAATACGTCACAAGTTTTTTTCGGAGAAAAAGAATTATCTTGCATACACAGCCGGTGAATATTGTTTATCGAAGTTCAAAACTGACCATTGTGAAAGAAATTGGATATGTGGTGGACTGTAAATACTTCAGTAAGGATGCTAAAATACAGGTTATCTTTGAACCATGCGTTTGGAAATGATGTTATTTTGAACAAGTCATCGTTTCAAGGGCATGGTGCGATTGATGCCTGAATTTCACTGATGTTTAAAAGAGCTTAGTCAGTGTACCCGGTTTCGCACACATTTCCTAAGAATACTTTCCTATTTAGCGAAAAATGATTAAATTTGAATTTACCTCTACATGCTTTAATAAATACACTTATTTTGGTTTAAAACACGCTTACTTTCCTTTCCCACTTCAATGACGTCATACCTCTTGATGAACTTGATTCGGATAACATATTTTGACCAGTTTTTGCATTTAAGTGTACCCGGTTTCGCACACCATGCTATTTATAGAATTCAGTGATAGTAATGCATTTACCCATAAGAAAAATTTCAATTAACTTTTTAAGTATTTATTCTATTCAATTTAAACATGTATTTTCCAATAAAACATCTGAAAGTGAAATTAAAAAGCAGTTATGAAAGTGAAATATAGGAACCAAACCCTGTTTTTTCTGCTTAAAGCAGAAAAGGCTGAAACAGCTGAATACATGAAACAAAAATAAACAATAGAAGCTGCTGAATCACAAAAGATCCCAACAAGTCTTGTCATTCGATTAAGTTCTCTGTTTTAGTAAAAACGTAAAGCAAACAATCAAGTTGAAGTCATTTTGCAGGTTGGGAGAACTTCAATATCTGTTGAAATATTTTTCATTTCGGTAAAGTAATAGGTAAATATCTACATGTATGAAGGAAAAGTGATTTTTCAATTTATTTTACACCTTGTTGTTGTTTGCTTAGTCATTATTTTCATAAAATTTAATATTTTTCAGCTGACCTACTGGCATCCATTAGTATTGTTATTGTTTTCGTCTGCACTTACCAGAACGAGGCTCAAGCGGGGATGGACCCCTTGTGTCAATTTATGTAGGGAATAACTCAATTTTGTGAAATAATAACAAAGAATTGTTGAATTTTCTGCTTTATTCTCACAAAGCACATGAATTTGCTGGGTGTGCGAAACCGCGTACAGTGCGAAACCGGGTACACTGACTCTACAATTTACTCATCGAGGATTGGACAGAGCTACTGAAGACTTGGAAGAATTTTGGAGTGTATATAACTTTGTAAAAAGTGAGTCAATTTACATTTTTGTTAGATCTAAATAATGTGTTCATTGTATAGTTTTTTTAAATAGACTACAACATTTCATTTCACTCATGCATTCATAAACGAAATGAGTCTTGAATCGCTCCCGATAAAATTCACGTGAATTTTCCCGTAATACTCCAAATTTAGAGAGCAAACTCCAATGGCGACAAGAAATTACAATGGGAGACTGCCGTTGAAAATATAAATTTGTCATTTATTTGGATATTTGGCAAAGCAGAAAAAAATCGTTAAATTTCTCGAGGGTGACTTTTTTTAGTTTATCAAACCATGTTTACTTTGCCGGTAAGTGTCGTAGTTTTGTCATGTGACACCAAAGTTGGGGTAAACCTTTGGAATGGAACAGACTTTAAATCATTTGACAAATATATTATAGTTAGTTACAGCTTGCTTATTGCAAGCAGTCTATAATTGTTTTGAATTCTTTGCCTGTTTTGGTAACTCTAGCCTTAACTCTCAGCTCAGTGTCGCCAAATGCTACTGTAATTGTTGTACTTTTATCTTTCAGTGTGTCTCCCTCAGGATGGTCAACTATGATACTGCCAAGTTCTACACAACCAGGGTCTGTTGTAAATCTGGGATCATGATCGGCTGTACGGAAAATATGCGCAATCGAACATTTTGCGTTCCTTGGAATGCCAACAATTTTTACTTCGTGGTCAACCTTTAATGTTTCACCAGCACTCACTAATTTCTTGAAAACTGGAAGAGCTACGACGTCTTCTCCGTTAATGGTCAATCTGAGAGATTCAGAGTATTTTGTTTCGTCGAAATCTTTTACCATGTCAACACCATACGTATAATTCATAACTCTAGTTGATATAATAGTTGGTTCATGTCCAAACCTAACAGCTCCTTTGAGAACTGTTAGGCCTGGGTCATTTGGTATAATAAATCGCTTATAGTTAATAGCATGTATTACTTTCTCTTGAACATATTTACTTTCGGCAAACCCACCAACTAGTAAAATAGTGTTTACACTTCCCATACTGGGTTCAGACAGGATTCCTTTAATATGCCTAATTATATTATCAACCGGTCCGTCAAACCATTGTCTCACAACGGCTTGATCAATTTTCATCTTGTCTCTTTTGACGACAACATCTTTTCCAGCTAATCTTGCAGACAAGGTATCGCCCTTTTCTTCCTCCGATATTTCCTTTAATGTTGCCGAAATTCTAAAGATAAGAGGTTGCATAGCATCAAACCTTACAGATCTTTTATTGGTTTCGAGTTCTCTAAGTAGGTCAAAAAAACTTGCCATATCCTCTGCTTGAAAACGTTCAACTGCCCTTTGTCCAAATATTTTAGAGAGCCACGCAATGTAGTTATTGTCAACGTTGGTACCACCCCAAGGACCACCACTTGCTTTATGCAGCTGTTTCAGTGAACCGTCCGGATTCATTCCATGGACAGACACATCCGCTGTACCACCTAATTTTAGACAATAAAAAGAATGTATTTTATATTCAGAAATTATGATTGACATCAAGGACTATAACCACACAAGGCAATCTAGTTAAGTCCCGTTTGTTCATAGTCATAGATATTCAAAAAGTTTTAAATGAAAGGAAATACATAACCCTGAAAAGTTTATAATTATATTTTCATCCCTGGTTATTTATGCAATATCTTTATCAATTTGTAAACTATAACGTTTGTAAATAAATTTGTGCAATAAACAATAAGGGTGAAACAAGTCAAACAAAACAGGAAATAACTACAAATGTGTCTTAAGGACACGGATGCCCCTGCTACCGATGTTAGGACACAGCTGCGTGTGTACTTTGATTAATGTCACTTTGGCAATAGAACATTTACACAGAACCATTAGTAAAAACTTGACCTTTGAGCGTCGGGTCGTCTTGTTACAGTAAATTTTGACCGGACAAGAAAGTTCTTAAATATTTGACCTTTATATGTAGCCTATGTATTGTGCGTGATACATCGTCCTATTATACCGAATGTTTGTACATTTGTACGTTTGACCTGTAAGTGTGACATTGACTTTTGAACTAGAGGTCGGTGTCTTCTATTTGACACATTGTCTTATGGTGAATGTTTGTTCTAAGTAATTTGAATATCCATCCACGAACACAAAAGATATTCGAAGAGAAAAGAAAGAAGTGAAATCTCTGATCTCTACGTGTGGCTTTGACCTTTGAACTAACAACGACATTTCGCGAATGTGTATGCGGAGCACTTTGAATATTCATCCTTTCCATAACACGTTAAGCGGTCAAGAAAAAATACCTTAACCTTTTGACATTTAAGTGTGCCCTTGTCCTTTTAGCTAGAGGCCTTGATCTTGCAGGCAACACATTGTCTTGTTATGGTGAAGTGGTGTTACCAATGTATTTGAATATTCACCCGTGTATAAAAGTTATAGAGCAGACACGTTTTTGAACACAAACAAATATATACACGGACAGGCGCAAACACTGACAAGGGTAAAAATGAATGCTCCCAATTATAAATGGAGGCGGCATGACAAAGTGATCCCGGTGGGGTTTGAACTTATGGCCTGAAATAAATGAAAAAGAGCTTCAGCCCAGAGCTTTATAAATTGGGCTACAGAGTCAGCTGAAGAAAATTTGAAACGGAGGTTTTCAACAATGCATTTTTCTTAGGTTTTAAGTCACATATGGTAGGGGAGGAAGACCCCAGGTGCCTCATCGAGAAATATTTTAGACACGAGCTGGTACAAAACCACCGACCTACCATAAACAAGCTTGGTGGTTTCATTCCATTCAAGAACACTACAATCTAAGTGAGCTTCCGAACTCATGGCGGTGAGGGGCAAGTGATTCGAAATCAGTGGCAATAACCAGTCGGTCAAGTGAAGTATGTTAGGCCCTTGTCCTAAGTGAAGCATAATTTAATTATACGAACCTCCAAGGTCGACCACCATATACTGTGTTCCATATTCTGTAACAGCGGCCACATCACCATCTTTCAAGGTTTAAAACCAGACTGAAGCTGCCTCAGGCTCTAGTGCTAATCTCAAACGTGTTGTATCAATTCCTGCCTTTTGATCATATAATGAAAGTGGTGCTTTTAAAACACTTAAATTGTAGAACATAAACCGAATCTATTTGTCAAACAAGCAGTTGTGCTTTAGACTCACTGATTTTTAAGTTTCAATACTTGCGAAATAGGTACCTTTCTTCAGCTGTACATGGTAAACGTCCAAATTGAAAATGAAAGCGTATAAGTTTGAGACTTAACGGTGAAACTATAGATATAAAAGAACGGCAATGCATTCCTTTCATGAAGGTATTAGATGTATAAATTGTTTGTTCGATTAATTAAAAGACATATTCGTTCTTACGACTGCAAACTTATTCATTATTTTCAGATTGTTTGACTTGTTTATCTCGACGTATTCGGCTATTTTTGTTGAATGAAACATTGTTGATAAGTTCAAATATAACGTTGTTACCTCTACTGCAGCTTCTCGCATAAACTGCTTAGCACGATCATCCCAGATTGCCGGTACTGTTAGTACATATTGAATATCTGTCTCTTGCACACCTGTAACTTGTTTGTCTAGCTGTGACAGAAAATGCTCCTTTAAATAGCGGATCGACATGGCAAATATTGTCATAGCTGGCATAGGATTTCCATTTATGTCGTCTATTTGCGCTTCCCTTGTAAGTTTCTGAAAACGATTAGTCATCTTGAGCTTTTAATCAATAGCAGTTTAAAATTATGTCATGTGTGTTCAACAAAAAATAAATATATCACATTTTTCTACTGATCCACTATTAACACCATATGTATTGAGCTCAACGGCAAATTATTTCCACGTTGGTGTTTAAAGAAAAGAACAATGCATAAATGCCCTTCTGTTGAACTCAACAATGGTATCTGATTTTGACCTACACATATGATCATGATCACATTCAGTAAATGCTGTAATACCTTGTTTAATTTTATCGATATACCTTTTGTTCATACAGCAACATTTTAAACCGTCTGAACAGCAACCAGCCGGCATGATTTTCGTCAAAGGCAAGCTCAGAGTACTTATTCTCGGCTTCATATCCAAAAGAATCGAACTGTTTGTTTGGACTCAACAGCACACAGGTTGGTGTCTTTAGTGAGACAAGCTTCTCTGAACCTGTAGACCACAAAAGTATAATTATTTTCATTTATAGGAACACATGCATTCAGATTATCATAGCGCGCCCACTACACTCTGTATTGTCATTTTGTTGAAGCATATCTCGATTTTGCTGGTTCAGATCTGTGCTTATAAACAATATCTTCAAAATACATAAAACATACGTTATCATGACTATACTGATCAAAAAAGGTAAACCGTCATTGCAATATATGCATTATTTTTACCGAAAATGAGACATATTATACAGGAATGTGACAGATAGTATCGTACATCGTCTGGGAAAGTTTAGGTCCGAACATTTTAGTGCAGTTACGCAAAATAATGTCAGTATGACTTATTGGATCTCATTTTACTTGAATTCCCACAAAATGTTTAACAATTTTGGAATGACTAGTTCACAATCTGATATAAGTACACATTCTAAATGTGCGCAGCATTTTAAGATTTGATATTAATCAGATTGAACTAGTTCAGAAATCTTGATTAACATAAATGGATTTAAATGCAACAAAGATTTAAAACGATGGCTCCATCGCATGAGACGCATCAATGTTCGGAAGTGTTCAGTTTTCTACAAAATAAACAAGCCTTGTACTGAAAACTTTAAATGAGTAAGATGTAATCTGCTTATGTAATCAACGTGATGGTTGCGACATGAAACATACATTACCTCAACCTTACATACAATATAAACTATAAATGTATAGAAATATATTTCTTATACACTTAATGTGAAATGCGTATAAAAAAGGAAACAAGAACAGTCTTCATCATCTGAAATTTAACCTCCTCTGCAGAACTGCTTTATTAAATGTTTTGCATTCTGTTCCAAAATGCGAGTATATAAAATGAATACTTGCAGTTAATTTGTGTTTACAGCACAAATCCATCACTTAAAACCGTAAATGTGTACTAACGCTTTTGAGACAATAACTTTCATCTACTAACACCAATAACCATCTAATAACGAGGCGCACAACGTTATATAACACGCACTGGTTTGAGTGAGAGTTTTAATATAACCTGTTACCTGCGATCCAGTTCTGGTTTGTTTGTACTTTTAATGGCTCATTTCGGAAGGAAAACGCATAGCCACTGTAGGTAGTTCCAAAGTCAAAGGCAACAACAAGTAGATGCGGAGAAGTGGTGGAATGTCTGTACGCATCTGCCTTTTCCATTTTCTATGCTCTTTAAATACTACAACAAACTGCAATCAATCTAAAGGTATAGGGGATATTTGTTTGTTTTAGTGTAAGATCGAAATATATTTCACCGAGTGAACATTATAGTGCAATAATTTCACGAGTGGCGCAGTGGGTGTTCACGAGTGAAATATATTTCGATCTTACACTGAAACAAAGAAGTTTCCTTTTATTCTATTTATTTTCAATGGTTTTAAGCAAATATTATCCAGATTACTCGCGTAACGTCACGTGCATCACACCATGACGTCATAATGTCGTGGCGTCATGATATCTATATAGAAAAATTGTCAAATGACGTTTCATGATTTCATTTACATTTTATTACGATGGAATCTATATTTCAATAATCCTGTAAGTATTTTTATAAATCTATATCTTTACTGAAGTATGTTTTGCAAGGAATTTTCGATAATTTATAATTCATATTCTATCGCATGCAAGTGTAGTTCCGTACCAGTGAAAAATAAAAATGATATTTTCACTGTTTGAAACAGAGGAAATATCAATTTTAATTCGCTTATAAATTTCTGTATTTCATTGAAGAGCATAAAATTAATAAAAATAATATCTAGTGGAACGAACTGCCTATAAACAACATTACAGCCAGTGTTTGCATTTGTTTCAGAAATCTGGAGTAACTGAATATGGTAAAGTTTTTTTAGAATCATGTGTGTTCCTTTGTTGCAAGTTGAGACAGTACACATTACATCAGATTGTACAAAGTTCATTTAATGACAGATTCGCGACTATCTATAATATTAACCTAGATATCTCATTTATGATAGTTTTATTTGTCTAGTATAACACTAAAGAAAACTTTTTGAATACCAGATTACATATACCCCTTTTGAAACGCATGCACCTTATTGATATTAAAATGATTGTAGTAAAAAAACTGTCATGAGTGGGACGGTGTTTGCTAAAGTGCATTGTTATACAATTACAACTTCAGATAGATAATCATTCATTTTAGTCCAGTGGCTCAAAAGACACTAATTAAGGCACACGACAGCCTAAGCATAATCAGTGCACTTAGTCGCTACTTTGTTCGTAGATGAATATCATAAATAATCAAGGCATCGTGCTATAGATCTTATAGGGCCCGCCCGGCTTGGTCAAGATCTCAAATGCAACGAGCGTAGCCAATGCGTAAGTTTGCATGTTGGCTGACTGTAGAACATTTTATACAGTGACAAGTCCTTCTACTGTGGTTCATATGATGAAGTTGTTGATTCCTTTTAAATATTATGTAAAGACAACTAATAAATGAAGGCAAACTTGCAAGGCTAATTTAATTTAAATACCTTTTTTCAACTTTCTTGAATATCATTAAACCATTATTATTTATTATGCAAGATTTATATAGAACCCTTGTCACGATAAACACGTTCATATAAGCTAAACAAACAAAGGCAGCCTCTCAGGGCGCAAAATTCATCCTCTACTAATATAGACACAGAGCGATCTGGCCAGAGGGACAGAGCGAGAAAAGCCCCAGAGAGAGAGAGAGAGAGAGAGAGAGGGGGGGGGGGGAGAGGAACTATGGTAAACACTGTTTCTTGCAATTTAGGTAGAACCAGATATTTACTGTTCATATCAAATAAAAAATCGTTCTTTAATCAAGTTATTTCCAACAAAACTTAAATAACTTTATTAACCAAGTATTCTTGAAACCCTTGTTAACAGAAAATATTGCGTAAGTGCGGGATGACGGAATGGTGCGCGGCGTCAAAAAGTGGCTTCTGAACAATTACGGTACTTCAGGTCGATATATTATCACCAAACTGGTATCAAGCTTTTATGGCTCATATCATCCATTTTTTTCGTTGCCGTTTTATTTTAACCTGCCAATATATAATTTGTTCGATAATTTTGACATGTAATGCGCATACAACCAACAACGTATACAAGCTAAAGATCACTTACGGTATCAGTGGTCTAGAGTAATGTGCCATAAATACCTTTTTTGTTTTAGTTGGGTTTAACGTCGCGCCAACACAATTATAAGTCATATGGCGACATTCCAGCTTTAATGGTAAAAACAAGTCCGCATTAATTTTGAACATTTCCCCCAGAGATATTACAGCGAATGCACGTGTCCATGCCATGGTCTGGAAACATAGAGTGCTTGGCAAACCTTAGACAAAATTTGACTGTTAAGTACACCTTACTATATAGTCTAAATAATTCGAGTCTAAGTATATGTTAAAGTAAGGATAAGAGTTCATGGGCTCTCCGGAGAAAATTTGAATATCTATAAGATAAATGGTGTATTCTAAAGCGATTCAGACAAATATCGACAAATATCCGAGTAAATTAAAATTGACAAATACAACATCCGAGCTAGTGTAGCGAAATGAAAACTTATCAGCACTGACCGAGAATCGGACAGAGGACACGACTAGTGTTAATTTTTAAGACCTGAGAAGTTCATGCTGACAAACACGCTCTCTCTACTAACCCGAATAACTGCGTAGAGGTAGGAAAAGGTTTTCAGGGATAGTCCCCTAGATATTTTGAAATTTAACAAAATAAATTGTGCATTTTTAAAGCCATTAAGACGAAAACCTGACCAAAGCGGGTTGACAAGTACACCAAACCAGCATTGAATGTCAGAGGACAGGCTTTCGGGTTTTCTCCCAAAAACTTTTGAAAATCTACAAGACATTTAAAAAAAATGAGTAATTCATGTTGACAAGTACACGCTACTAAGTTAAACAATCAAATTTCCTGGGAAATTTCGATTCTGCGAGACATAATATCACATTTGAAAGCCATTTCACAAAACAAAATCAGTGCAAAGCAGAGGGACAAGATTAGTACACACTTGCCTGATGGACATTGGAGTACATGCACGGTTTGGGATTTTGTAATTATCCCTGAAAAAATGGAAATTCTAAAAGACAAAATGGTGCGTTTCAAGCCATTTCAGACAAAAATATCGAAGTCAATTAGGCTAAATTATACATTATACTAGTTTGTACTACTCTAGTAACTGGAGAACTGGTAAAGATCGATATTTCGGGGTCGTCATCGAAAAAGTTTAGAGTTCTACATATCAAAATGGTGCATTTTAGAACATTTTCGTACAAAACAATCTGAGTAAATCAGGTTGACAGGTAGACACTTATAGCCATGGTAATCATTGTGTTATACGTATTGCGTTTCAGGTATCATCCACAAGAACATTTGCAATTCTACAATACAAATTGTGCATTTCATGCCATTTTATAAACAAAATTGCGAGCAAAATTTGCTTTGAGTACACAATGCCTGTATGCTGAATTTACTGCGAAACACAAATATGTCTTTAAGATATTAGAAACACAGGTACACTCTTTGCTGGAAACAAAGTTAGATCGAGTCTTGCTTTTATTCTTTTTTATGCATTGTTCATTATCATGAATAGATTATAAAATAAAAATACAAGTAAGCAAAATAAGGTCTTCATGGTTTTACTATGATTGGAACTTAAATGAAAACGAAAGTAGTATCTGTATTCGGTCTTTAATTATTTCAAGAACATATACGGCAAATAAAATGAAAATTTGTGCCTAAATGTGCAATTGTTTTTTTTAATATTCATAAATGATAAAAATCACCATACTAACCTAGTAAAACTATGTACTTTCGATTTCGATACATGGAATGAATAACATATAAATCAAGAATGATATTATGTCCATAATTGTATCACATTCAATCATTAAAAGTATGTCATTCAATCATTAAAAGTATGTCAATAGTCTAATCCTTTGCAAACCAGATCAGGCCATTTTGATTCCAACAAATTCATGTAACATTAAAAAGAAGCGTAAACAAGTAGACCTTCACATTCAGTATTCATTTTACTTCCTTGTTTATAAACGAAAACTGAAAATAGTTTGAGAGCAGCATTACTGCACATCGTTCGACAACAACAAAAAAATTTTTTTTTTTAGATATCTGAAATAAATGCTATATTTCTTAAGAATGCTTTAAAACTTAATTACTGACAAACTTTATGTTACGGAAACACATGAGAATTTGCTGCTTTTACTACTTTTTACGATGAAAATCAAAAAGCCCTTGCCACGCTTTTTACTCCATGTAAACTGTCTCGATTATAAATATCAATATTTTGAAGTCATTATTCACTACTTCAGCTGTGGCGTTATTGGTTACGACGACCGGAAAATGCCGCGGCGATCCGAGGTTCGATTCCCGACGCGGCCATCTTTTTTTCTTGATTTGGAACTTTTAAAATATTTTAGAAACAAAAATTCATATTCTAATGTTTATAATATGACCAAACTTCAATTTGAAAGAAAGATTATTTTTTAGCCAAATCTGGAGGCATGCTGCTTTAACAGGTGGATATCCAATATCAAGATTGCGGAGTGTTTTGTCTTTATTGACAATGTGTTCATTGGCAGACAAACCATAAATAATGGTGGCTGATTTTTGCTAACGTGGTCTTTTCTTTTTTAAGTTTTGTCTTTTGTTGTGCCAAAACAGGCATTTTGGTAAGCCCAGATATTCAAGTATATTTTAAAAATATACATGACCACTATTCTATCGCAAATTTTTTCACTAAACTTCACAGAATGATCCTTGAGTGTCCCTCTATCCAAATTGCCCAGAGAATTGAAATCCATGCAGAACTCTGGTTGCCATGGCAACCGAAAGGAAAAACATAAAAAAATCTTCTTGTCCAAAACCAAAGTAGCTAGGGCTTTGGTATTTAGTATGTAGCATCATCTAATAGTCCTCTACCAGATTATTTCAAATTATCCCCCTAGGGTCAAAATGGCCCCGCCCTGGGGGTCATATGATTAACATAGACTTATATAGGAAAAACTTTGAAAATCTTCTTGTCCAAAACCACAGGGCTTAGGGCTTTGATATTTTGTACGTAACATACCATCTAGTTTTCCTCTACTAAGATTGTTCAAATTATCCCCCTAGGGTTAAATATGGCCCCGCCCCGGGGTTCACATGGTTTATATAGACTTATATAGGGAAAAACTTCGAAAATCTTGTCAAAAATCGCAGGGCCTAGGGCTTTGATATTTGGTATGTATCATCATCTATTGGTCCTTTGCCAAGTTTGCTCAATTTATCCGCCTAGGGTAAAATATTGCCCCGCTCAGGCCAGGGACATATGGTTTATATAGACTTGAATAGGAAAAAACTTTAAAAATCATCTTTTCTGAAACCACAAGCCCTATGACTTTGATGTTTTGTATGTAGCATTGCCTTATGGTCTTTTATCAAGATTATTAAAATCATTACCCATGGGTGAAAAGAGGCCCTTCCCTGGGGGTCCATAGTTTTACATATATAGGAAAAACTTCAAAAATCTTCTTGTCTGAAACCAGAAGGCCTAGGCTTTTGATATTTGCTATGTTGCATTGCCTAGTACTCTACCAAGATATTTAAATAATGCCTTTTAGTTGAAAAGAGGCCCCCACCCAGGGTGTCCCAAGTTTTACGTACTAGACTTATGTAGGAAAAAAAGTTAAAAAACTTGTCTGAAAGTTCAAGGCCTAGGCCTTTGATATTTGATATATATCATTGCCGGGTTGATTTCTAATAAGAGTGTTCGAACTATGCCCTTGGGGTGAAAAGAGGCCCCACTCTGACCTACTTTCTTGTTTTTAGCACACCTGTCACATAGTGACAGGGTGAGACAGGGATAGCTTTTTTGTGATCACCCTTTGTCTGTCGTCCGGCCACAATTTCCTTGTGAACACAATAAGAGACATCATTTTGTATTTGATTTTTGTCAAACTTACACACAACTTGTATGGGTATAGTATCTCGGTTCCTTTCGAAAACTGGCCAGATCCCGTCATCATGGGTTCCAGAGTTATGGCCCCTTAAAGGGCCTAAATTTGCTATTTTGGCTTTTGCAGCCATATAAAGACTTCATATTGCAATCAACTTTAATAAAACATGCACACAGCTTGTATTGGCATAATATCTATGTTCCTTTTTAAAAACTGGCCATGTCCCATCATGGGTTGCAGAGTTATGGCCCCTTAAAGGGCCAAAATTTGCCATTTTTTGTTTGTGGACATGGTGGAGACAACATTTTGCAATCGACTATAATCAAACTTGCACATAACTTTTATTGGCATAATATCTTTGTTCCTTTCAAAACCTGGCCAGATTCCATCATGAGTTCCAGAGTTATGGCCCTTTAGCTCGGCCCCTTAATGGGCCTAAATTTTCTATTTTGGGATTGCAGCCATATGGAGACTTCATTTACGGTTTAATTTGATACAAATTTACAAAATATCTTCAACAACAATAAATCTTGGATTCCATGATGAATCTTTCAGATGCAGTCATAGGTTCTGGAGTTACTGCCCCTGACTGACCCCTGAAAGAGCCAAAATTTGGTAATTTTTACCTTGAGAACATGATAGAAGTGACATTTTATATTTGGTTTTAACCACACTTACACACAACTTATGTCACAATAATATCTCAGTTCCTTTTCAAAACTGGCTAGATTTCATCATGGGTTCTAGAGTTACTGCCCCTGAAAGCGGCAAGTTTTTCTGTTTTGGTCCTTTCAGCCATATAGAGGTTTCATTTATGCTTTTGATTTGAAATTAACTTGCACAGAATGATTATCATGATGATCTCAAGGCCTAGATCGAAACTGGGTCATGTCGGGTCAAAAACTAGGTCATCAGGTCAAATCAAAGGAAAAGCTTGTTAACAACCTAGAGACCACATTTACGACCCTGCCTTCATGAAACTTGGTCAGAATATTTATCTTGATGATATCAAAGCTAAGTTTGAATCTGGATTATATGGGGTCAGAAACAAGGTCATAAGTTCAAATCAAAGGAAAAGCTTGTTAACATTCTTCAGGCCACATTTATGAATCCTGTCTTCTTGAAACTTGGTCAGAATGTTTATCTTGATGATTCTTAGGCCAAGTTTGAAACTGGGTCATATTGGGTCAAAAACTTGATCTCCCAGTCAAATCAAAGGAAAGGCTTGTTAACACTCTTGTTCATTTTATGTGCGTGAAACATGGTCAGAATGTTTGTCTGCATCATATGAATATTTATCTGGGTCATGTGGGGTCAAAAACTAGGTCACCAGGTCAAATCAAAGGATAAGCTTGTTTACACCCTTGGGGGTACATTTTTTATTCTATCTTCATAAAATTTGGTCGGAATATTTGTTATCATGAAGTCTTATACGATTTTAAATCTGGGTCAGGTGGGGCAAAAACTAGGGTGCTAGGTCAGATCATAGGAAAAGCTTGTATACAGTCTAGAAGCCACTTTTTTCTCCAATCTTTTCGAAACTTTGCCAGAATGTTTGTTTTCATGAAGTCTTGGACAAGTTCGAATCTGGGTCATGTGGTGTAAAAAACTAAGTACCTAGGTCAAATCAAAGAGAATGCTTATTTACGCTCATGGGGCCACGTTTATTTTGTCCAGTCTTAATGAAAATTTGTCAGAATATTTGTCTCCATGAAATCACTAGGTAAATCATGTTTACACTGTTATGGTGTGTTACACAGGTGAGCAACCTAGGGCCGTCTCGGCCTTCTTGTTAGAGTTAATCTTTTAGCTCCATTTTAATATTTATTCTCATTTGTATAGCCAACAGTTTTTTCTTTTATGTGTAAAACTCAGTGATTCTTAAGAGCATGGATGCAATATAATTATGTGAAAGGGGAGAAGAGCAATGATTGTATGCTTTTCCAAAATTCAACCCCTGTTAATTTGGACCCCAAAACTCCTTTTTTTCAAAGTTATATCTACTGTACAGGCAGAATATTGGAACCTGACATCAAAACAAAACATTTGTGAAAAATTCATATGAATGATTTTTTGTCACAATGTTTGAAAAATTCATGATTCGTTCAGATGTGTCATGATTAAACACTCAGGCCATCATGATAAGATTGAAGATTACCACAAATCTGAACTCAAAACTATTTTATTTGCCTACAAAGCATGCAAAACTAAAACTTATTTCACTTGTATATCAAATACATGTAAATGTAAATGAAAATTTTATTTACTGTCACTTCGTGAAACAATTAACATAAGCTCTGTAGAGCATTTGATTGACCCTATTTTTTTTAAGAACAGTTAAAACCAATTATACCTTACCCCCAGCAATTTGCTGGTACCCATTTACAACTGGTTTAACTGAGGCAATCGTGATAATGTGCCTTGGCCGATGGACACACCGCAATGGGATTAGCCAGTATTCAAACCAGAGGCCTTCACCTCCGTAGGAAAGCACCTTAGCCCTCTCAACCACTGCGTCCACCAAAGCAATTGTTTTTGGACAGTGTAGGATTCAGCCAGATTAAGAAATAAGTAACTATTAGACAGACTTATTGATTTTGCTGAATGCCAACCTATTTTCATTTTCTTTTCAATGATGGCAAAATTAATGTTGAAGAATTAATCCAGGAATCCATGACACTTTTCTCAGATCATCTTGCATCCCAGGGCATGAGTTTTTTAAGATCAGTAATAATCCTTTTTTTTCAGTTATGCTGTATGTGACCTAGACACGCCTTGCTGCAACCTTGACTCTCCTTGCTGCAACATTGACACCCCTTGCTGCGACCTTGACACTCTGGCAAAGTTGTTTTCCTGCATGTATCTGTACTGTAGTAGAGTTTATCTGTCAATCTAAAGCCAGACTCTCTAAGTTCCGCCTACATATTATATTTCATTGTAGTATGAGTAAGATCTTTATCAGAGTTTAACCAACATGCAATCGTAGCTGATCATTAAAATGTATATTATCATAGACAGTCTTTATTCATTTAATCTTCCCATACAATTATAACTCGGACACTTTACATTGGCGACGAGGATAGCAACAAAATATTGGATTAAATGTTTAATAAACAGCATTGGAATAACAGTGACATAATTGTAGAAATTCATTCATGAAACACTGATGTTTTACTACTATTAAAATGGCACAAGGATTACCAGTGTTCTCTAATTTTGTTGTTAACGAGCCTGCTGTGGACACTAGATGGAAAAAATGGTGTCAACGTCTAGAGAATCTACTAATTGGTTTGGACATAACTAATGAAAAGAGAAAGAGGGCCTTACTTCTACATTATGCCGGGGAAGAAGTAAATGATATTTTCGATACACTATCCGAGACAGGTGATGATTATAAGACTGCTCTTTTGAAACTTACGGAATACTTTGCACCGAAAAAATGCACAGAGTACGAGGTGTACAAATTTCGCCAAGCAAAACAAGAGTCAAGTGAGACAATTGACACGTATCATACAAGGCTACGACAGCTCTGTGAAAACTGTGAATTTGCCGAAAAAGACAAGAAAATAAAATCACAGATTATCCAAGGATGTCAGTCAACAAGGTTACGTCGCAAAGCGCTGAAACAAGATATAACTTTGGATGAATTGATTCAAGAAGCTCGTGCACTTGAATTATCTGACAAACATGCTTCCGAAATCGAACATGGTACGAGTGAAAGTGCAAACAAGGTTACAAAAAGGAAATTCACACCGAAGAAAATTACTGCAAACAAACCAAATGTTAAGCAAAAACAAAGAAAATGTCGAAACTGTGGATTTGAATACCCTCACAAGACAAAATGTCCAGCGCAAGGTAAAGAATGTTTATATTGTCACAAGAAAAACCATTTTGAAAGTGTGTGCCGCTCAAAAACAATGAAATCTAGGAAAACTCACAATCTAAATGACTATTCATCGAGTGATGATAGCGACCAAAGTGACAATTATGCATTTGGACTAACTGTAAATGCCATGTCCAGGAGACCATACGTAAGTGCTTTAGTTAATGGACACAATGTCAAGTTCCTAATTGACACTGGTTCTTCAGTTAATGTACTAGATCAAGAGACGTACAACAAAATGAATCCGAAACCAAAGCTTCAAAAACCAAACTTGAAAGTATTTGCATATGGCACTGATTCTCATGTCAAACTTCTTGGGAAATTTGTGACTACCGTTGAAACAAAACAGAAGTACACTACAGCTGAAATTTTGGTGACAGAAGGCAAAAGCGGTAATCTGTTATCGTATCTTACATCAGTAGAATTACAAGTGATTCCAGAAATTCAAACACTGCAACATAGTAAGGTCGATGAAATTTGCAAAAACTACAATTCAGTATTTACTGGTATTGGGAAATACAAGGATAAGCAGATTGACCTAATAATCGATTCGGATGTACAACCCGTGTCACAACCGCATAGACGAATACCTTTCCATCAACGGAAACAAGTCGAAAAGGAATTGAAGCGTCTAGAAGACTTGGACATCATTGAAAAGGTAGAAGGAGCTACAGACTGGGTTTCACCGATAGTGGTAACATCAAAACCAAAATCAAAAACAAATGAAATTAGATTATGTGTTGATATGAGGTTGCCCAATACAGCAATCAAACGAACAAAACACATCATTCCTACATTGGATGATATGATAGTTGATTTAAATGGAGCAAAAGTGTTTTCAAAACTAGATCTAAATCAAGGATATCATCAGCTGGAACTCTCAGAATCATCTCGAAATGTGACGACATTCACAACACATGTTGGAATCAGGCGATACAAACGTCTAAGTTTTGGAATAAATAGCGCTGCTGAAATTTTCCAAAATACACTACGCACTGCGCTAGAAGGACTTGATGGCGTAAGAAACATCAGCGATGACATCATCGTGTATGCTGAAAATCAAGCACAACATGACAAACGTTTAGAGGCTGTTTTGAAACGACTCCAAGATAAAGGCTTTACGCTTAACAAAAAGAAGTGTGAGTTCAACAAGCGCAAGATTGAATTCTTTGGATATGTATTTAGTGAAGATGGAATCTCTGCCGATCCAAAGAAATGTGAAGCTATCAAAAATGCTCAAGCTCCCACAAATGTGTCAGAAGTACGTAGTTTTCTGGCAATGACAAACTATGTCTCGAGATTCATTCCAAATTATTCGACAATAACTGAACCACTACGTCAATTGATCAAAAAAGGAGTAGACTGGAAATGGGACAAGAAACAACAGGATGCATTTGAAACTCTCAAAAACAATCTAAGCAGTAATACTGTAATGACCTACTTCAATCCAAAAGCCGAAACTGAATTAATAGTCGATGCCAGTCCAGTTGGAATTGCAGCAATTATGCTTCAGAATGGCAAAGTTGTCTGTTATGGTAGCAAGTCACTTACTGACGTAGAAAAACGTTATTCCCAAACAGAACGAGAAAATCTAGCCATTGTCTGGGCTATTGAACATTGGCATATCTATTTGTATGGACATTCATTCACTTTAATCAGTGATGCCAAAGCACTCGAACATATCTACGCGAATCCTAAGTCGAAACCACTTGCAAGACTTGAACGTTGGAGAATGAGACTACAAGCTTATGATTTTCGTGTGAAATACAGATCTGGAGAATCAAACATGTCCAATTATTTGAGTCGACATCCAGATGCTGCCAGTTCAAAACAGTCAAAACAATCAAAACATGCGGAAGAACACATCTCATTCATTGCTCACCATTGTGTTCCGAAGGCAGTAACAATGAAGGAAATTATAAGTGCAACGCGCGATGACAGTGATTTACAAACAGTCATATCAAATGTCAAAAGCTCGAAGTGGATAAAATCGCAAAACAGTGTAATTGATACATTTGCAAGATGCAAAAATGCTGTGACAGTAGTTTACCTTGAAGATGGTGAAGTATTACTTCATGAATCAAAGCTCGTGATACCAAAATCATTACAAGATAAGGTAATTAATATAGCTCATGAAGGACATCAGGGTATTGTGAAAACGAAACAGCTATTACGTGAAAAAGTATATTTTCCGGGAATAGATAAGCAAGTCGAAAAGAAATGCAAAAGTTGCATACCATGCCTTGTTGCAACGAAAACAAATTTGTCAGAACCATTGAATATGAGTGAAATGCCAGAATATATATTTCAACATGTTAGCTTGGATTTTGCAGGACCTTTTCCGGATGGGAAATACCTACTTGTTCTGATAGACGAATATTCACGGTTTCCAATAGTAGAAATTATTAACTCACCCTCTTCAAAGACTCCTGTATTAGACAAGATATTCTCAGAATTTGGAATTTGCGAAGTTCTAAAATCAGATAATGGTCCGCCAATGAATGGACACGAATTTGCACAATTTGCGAATTATATGGGATTCAAACATAGAAAAATTACTCCATTATGGCCGCAAGCGAATGGTGAATGTGAACGTTTCATGCGATCGATAGGTAAAGCAATACGCGCATCCCATGCTCAGGGTACATCTTGGAAACAAGACATGTATTCATATTTACGAAATTACCGTGCTACACCACATGCTTCCACACACATTTCACCAGCTGAATTGTTTTATGGACGTTCAATAAACATCAAAATACCGAGTGTTCAAATACCTTCAAAACAAGGAGAAAAACATAAGAAAGCAAAACAATCTGACAAAAAGGCTAAGCAAAAAATGAAGTCTTATGCTGATACTAGACGTCATGCAAAACCATCAAATCTGAAAATTGGTGACACAGTACTTGTCAAACAAAAGAAGGACAATAAACTAACACCACCATTTGACCCGCGTCCGTATGAAATCATTTCTAAAAAAGGAACAATGATTACAGCAAAACGCGAGGACAAGCAAATTACTAGAAATTCGTCAGAATTCAAAAACGTAGAAAATCCACCGCCGTTACCATCATCATCATCATCATCATCAACAGATAACGACAACATTATCAACATACCGACTAGAAATAATTCTGATTCGTCACTGACACGCGATTCAACCAACTCACAACCTGTACGAAGAAGTCAGCGTGAAAGAAAACCACCTGAATACCTCAAAGATTATGCAACGCATTAAAACAATTGGAAGTTAATTAATTAAAAGTGATATGTATGAAGTGCTGTGAAGCTGGCATAATAATCCGGCAGATAAAAAAATAGTGCAAGTTTATATTATCAGATTCGATCTAAAAGGATAACATCTGACTTGAAATTACTTGGTGTATATAGTGTATATAAATTTCATTTTATCTATAATGTTATCAGTTTTACGAATCAAGTGCATTTATTTCATTTTTTTTTTTAAAAAGAAGAGAGAAAGAAACAATGATATTTTGTTAACGCACTGCTCTTATTCTTCTCACAACAATTAACTCTGGAATTTCATTGATAAAAGATATCAATAGAGAATATAATTGACTCTAGTTTATTTGACATTTCATTTAATTACATTACAGATTTATTGTAGGCACATAGACTGGTGTATAATCAACAAATATTAGGATACGTGCAGAACACACAGGATGTAAACTTATCAATATTAACTGGTGATATTTTCAGTATTAAACTATTATGTTCTGGTATTTTAAAGTGACACTTTGACAGAATTTGTCTAGCACCAATATTATGTTGTTTATTTTAATTTCACATTACTATGCAAGTTTTAATTCAAGTGAAGAGGAGATGTACTGTAGTAGAGTTTATCTGTCAATCTAAAGCCAGACTCTCTAAGCTCCGCCTACATATTATATTTCATTGTAGTATGAGTAAGATCTTTATCAGAGTTTAACCAACATGCAATCGTAGCTGATCATTAAAATATATATTATCATAGACAGTCTTTATTCATTTAATCTTCCCATACAATTATAACTCGGACACTTTACAGTATCCACACACATGAAGGGCTGGCGGCTAACGAAGAACTATGGTCTCTCCATATTTTGTTTACAATACTTACCTCCTTATACGAGTTAAATGTATTTGGATATGTTCATCCAAAAGAATGTGATTCAGATGATTAAATAATTGGTCAGTAAGAATCCTATGTGAAAGAGTTTATTAGTGGATCTCCTTCACTTTATACTTTTTTCCCTCTATTTATATCGTATTGTTGAATTACAATACATTTTTGATATATGAGTGAGTGAGTTGAGTTTTACGGCAAATCGACACAATATATATAGAAATATCTATATCCAAACTCGGCGATATATGACCATTTTGTGTCGATTCGCCGTAAAACCCAACTCACTCACTCATATATCCAAAATGTATTGTAATATTTATATATGTTGTACGTGATGAATTAAATGGTTGTATAATATTAAATTGTCTAAGTACAATTTTTTTGTACACATTTTTGACATAGTTAACTTGTACAAAATACTTTACATAAAAGTTTTAAATGTTTTTCCAGTCGAAATTGTTTTTCCAGTAAAATAGAAATATACATCCTTTCATGTTAAAATGTGAAGCAAAATATATAATTCCATTCACCTGCTTTAAACATAGTCATTTTGAGGTCTTTATGTTGCAATAGACATTATGTTGATATAAAGAGGGTATTTTGTTTGTTTCAGTTTAAGATATAAATATCTTTCACGAGTGAATACCAGAGGCAGTATTTCCATGAATGGCATGGCTGCGTGTGAAAATGTAAGAGATAATGTTCATGTGTGAAAGATATTTAGATTTTACATGTAAAACAATTTTTCTGTTTATGTTTTGACAAAATTTACCCATTTTATAGTTTCTTACCAGTCAAAAATACAAATAGTTTTACTGTGAAAATACCAGATATATTTCAATAATTCACTAAAAATTATGTAATTAATTTTGATCTAACACTTAAACACACAAAAGTCCTGTTTTTGTTTGGCTACAAGACACCTATTTAGAGGAAAAAAAAGATATTTTGTTAATTGTTAGCTGTCTTTCAAATATGGAATATTAGTGTGTGGTTTGTTTGCAAACAGCTAAAAATTGCTGTATTCAGAAATTGCCCTCTAAAGATTCGTGATCATTTTGTGAAATTGAAAGTTTTCAGATATTTTAATAAATTCTTATTGTGATACAAAATTTATTCTACAAGTGTCTTGCAACTTTCAGTTACAGTCAAACTTTGTGTTCTACAAGTGTCTTGCAACTTACAGTTACAGTCAAACTTTGTGTTCTACAAGTGTCTTGAGTAGTATAAGAAATACCGCAGCGAGCCCGATTTTGACCCCCCTGACCCCTTGACCCTATTCTAAAAAATCCAATGCCGGACAATTTAAAACCAAAAAATAAACAACTTTTCATAGTACTTTATGAAAACCTATAGTAAAATATGATTAAAGATAATTTTAAACACTTCCACCAAATATTTGCCAAAATCCTGCCAAGTGGCAACAATGTGGCAGTCGCTGCCAACTTGACAAACTTTTGGCAGAACGTTGGCAAACACAAATTCAACCAATCAAAAGCCTGCCATTTTTCTGCCAAGTGGCAGCAATGTGACAATGTCTGCCAACTTGGCAAACTTTTGGCAAACTTTTGGCAGATTATTTTTATTGATAAAATGTAAAGGTATTTGATCTTATTTTCAATTAGTAAGTATATTATTAGGGTACACATAGTAATTAAACCTTTAATCCAAAAGTCTGCTTCTATCAGAGGATACAGGTTCGTCCGATATGTAGAATTTGATGTAACTGCCCATCAAAAGCATAAATGTTAATTCTGTAGATGCCGAATCCTCATACGGGTGAATATCAAACATTGTTCCTTGTTTTAGATAAATTTTAATTTTTTTCTTATACATAGATATTAACTTATCAGTATCAAAGTCCTCAGCTGCCTCAGCTGTTATATTTACATTATCAAATATACCAAAAAGTAAAACATCATCCTGGGGTCTATTATTTCGCCACCTAAATATAAAATGTGATATTGGACTTTTAGTCGGTTTATACGGTTCACCCGGGAGCTTGGTGATAGGTGAGCTAAAAAGGCACCGTCTTATTCATTAGAGCATAAAATGAATTGAAGTACTTCTTTGTCTGAAATATTACTGAAATAAACTGCGAAATTCATGTTTATATTTGCCAAAATACATGGACCAATTAATCACTGTAATTCTCATTTATGCATGTCTATAGAACACTTCTCAAAAAGATTCATAAAATATATAATGTGATGAAAATTTTCAGCTAATATGTGTTGTTTCTTTAATCTAATAAATGAATTATGAATTAACATTAGTATAAATTGACGACCTCTTTTATTTCGCTACAATAACAAATAATGAGCAACCAGCAGAGCATAATAGGTCCTTCATTTCACAGCCCATTGGAGTAAATAAAATAAACAATCTTATGACAAAAATGACTGAGTTTACATGCATAGTCGTAACAACAAACGTCTTACAAACACCAGTTTCAGAAAGCATTTGTGCCAGAAACTTTTGAACAATAATGTTCCAGATGACCAAGCAGCCCAAGTAACTGGTTACAAAAATGCACATTCTCCAAACTAACTACAGGAAGATCACTAACAGGCATCAGCCAAACATGTCCAGAATCTTGGCATCAACAAGCCACGACTTGAAAGAATGTCCAGACAAAGCTAAGTAACACTTTAAACTAGCTCGAGGATCTCCATCATTCAGCTGTAACATGAAGCTCCCATATACACATATCACAGTCGCAACCTCGAAGAACAACCTCTTCAACATTCACAGCAACATTTTACCAAGTTCCGTTTTTGGAAATTCAAACATCTATGGAGGCACGTTCAATATCACTCTGCACATTGACCAACCAAAGAGGTCACGCATTTACCTTTGACAATTTCCTGCTTCGTTTATGTTGTTTTAGCTGTAGATCTACATGTATATGTATATAGCTCTGCTCCTGAAACTGATATATAATACATGCACGTAAAAGATTATTTCTGTTCATCTACTTAAAAATGATTTTGTTATTATAAATTCTAGACAAATGTGTTGCATCATCTCATGAACATTTACATATATTCAGCGAAAGAGGGAAAGTTAGAGCTTACTTCAACTGTCGTAAAACACCTAGAATGACTCGTGGGGAAAATAAAGTTCCCCTAAATTTTAACTTCCCCCTGTCATTTTTGATTTCCAGTTGAGAGTTGGAATATATTAAATATTACATTTCAAATATATTTTTTCAGGTAAAGAGAAGATATCTCTTCATCTGTTAATGGAAAAGGTATAAGCTCATATCTAAGATATTGAAAAGAAACTTCATTGGCAGTTCATTTCTAGAGATATTGCTTTAGCTATGAAAAATCTAAACTGGGGTTTTCTTGTAAAAACACTTACTCGTCTCTACCAGCTGAAACAAATGTCCTGTATAAAGTGGCAGATATGATAACTCGTATTATTGAAAATACTTTATTTTGGCCACAGCAAATAATAATAAAGGTTCTACCTCCCGCCTGCCCTTAATGAATGTATATACACTTTTTGAAAAGATTTTATCGTGATTAAAATATTTTAATTTTCTGAGTTCTATTCCTTACTGACTTATTCGACTTTAGAAAAAGGCAGAAGGAACCAGTTCCTTATAAATTCCTTATTCGGGTTTTCGATTTTACTTACTATTGTTATGATCTAACATGTTCATTTTATGCTGTGGAACGTTTTCAACCGCTATTAAGTATAATTATCTCACTGCTTGTACCAAGTCGTCTCCGAATAGTCCAGAACCTTATTCGAATTTGGTTCCTCAATTTTGAGTCATACTGTCTGAAATCCGTTGGAAATACCACTTTTTTCATTAAAACAGTTTATGACGACAATGTATATACACGTTTTGAAAATATATTATTGGGATTAAAGTATTATGTTCTGTGTTCTATTCATGATTCGACTTTAAAAAAGGAATAGGGAACTGGTTCCTTATTCCTTATTCGGTTATTCAATCTTCCTTACTAGTGCTATGATCTAGCTATTTCCTTGTTCCTTATTTGAAAAAGGAATAAAGAACAAGCATACTCGTCATGCTAAAAATTTCTTCAAATGAATAGTAACAACTATATCAATTATACGAACCATGTTTTTGCAAAGAATGCAAATTCTAATTCATCATAAATGTACGGAAGGAATAATTTACATTCTCCGTATCATCAATGAAAGGGACACAACATGTTCTGCTACAATTACATATAAATGGCTATTATGTCCCCTACATTGATGCAAGCTAAAAAGGCAGCCTCACAATGCATCAGATACATTGTAATTATGAAAAATTTGAAAAGGTTTTGGAAGTTAAAATACTCAAAAACAAAGACCTATAATTGGACATGTTAGCATGAATATTATAAGAAACATTATAGTAATTATTTGCCAAAAAAACTTTTGGGTTGTTGTGTATCTCTGAAACAAAGATTGGTGGAACATTTAGTGATAATATCATCGCTGTTGACGGTTACCAAACACACAGGAAGGGCCAGGATGATCGTGGAGGAGGTAATATGACTTTTGTTAGGTCAGACTTGCCTCAGACTGGGAGACTCTAGATTTAGGATTGAAAGTTTTGTCTTGATTAAAGGAAATGGGGACTACTGTTTGTGCACAGACCCCTATCACAATCAGACAAAATATTTTATTCAGACCTAACAAAATGTTTGGATAAATGCTTTTGAATTATGACAATAATTGCAGCCGGTGATATGAATTACTATCTATTAAAACCAGAAAAATCCATAAATTTGTTACATATAATGGATCTTTTTTATTTAGAACATTTAGTTAAAAATTTGAAAATTTAAAAAATAGTGACAAATCGTACGTAACTTGACGGTTAACAAATTCTGCGACACTTTGTAACAGCCACATTATGATTTTTACAACTGAAAGAACAAAATTTATTGGGAGAGTTTCCCAGTCAGAGGCAAGCCTGACCTAACCAAAGTTATATTACCTCCTCCACGATCATCTCGATCCTTCCTGATCAAAAACGAAGAGATTATTACTAAATGTTCCATCAATCTTTGTTTCAGGAAATAAAAGGAGAAAAAAGATCGAGAAAATCGCTCATTTTTGGGAAGTTTCCGGTATTTGGAAGGTCCGGTATTCAGAAGTTCCACTGCATTTTAATTTTAGTATCCTAGAAAAATTATAAGAAAATCTCTATATTAGGGAGAAACTATCATATCTGCTTTTGATAAATATGAAGTACTGAATGTCAACCTGTCACAGCTACTCCTCAACAAATCCTCTGTTCAAATGACTTTGAATAAAAGAGTTGTATATTGAGTCTAAAATTTACAACCTACCAAAGGTGGTAATTGAATTAAAGATCTTTGCTGCTTGATTTTACCTTTTGTCGTAGAGTAGAGAAAAACAAGAGATTCTCAGATTTGCCTCAAGATCCAGTTTTATAATCAGGCTGGCGTATCAGGCATAATAACGTAATTTCCCTGGTATGATTATGTTTTATACAAAGGACAATAAAGACTGCATTGCATCGTGAATCTCTCGGAACTGTAAATTAGCAGAAGATTTGTGCAGTTTGTATATACAATAAATAGATATAATATCTTCGAAGAACCATTCTTAACTGTGATTGTAAACATGGGCTATATATTACCCAAACAAGTCAATGAGAATTCGTTTCTCTTGCGTATGGTCAGACATGTACACATGACAGGCATAAAAATGTGTAACTTTCGAGTCATCTCTGACAAAGGGTTAGTTCCATTGTCATTTGAATGCTCATGTCAGTCTACATTCTTAATATACAATTACTGTATTAAAATATGCGTTTCACAGATAAGGTACGATTTGTCACGTAAACATTATAGAATGACAGATAAGATTTATTGAACGTGAGTAAATTAATATGATTCCATTAATCTTACAGCCCAATTCATAAATTATATATTATTTGTACCATTTTAGATTTATTTTACCGCGTCACTGATGATTTGAGACGCTGTGACTCTGCTTCGAAATAAAAAGAAACAGCAATTTAATTTAGTTTCTGAAATACGTGTTCAATCATTCAGTTCAGCTTGACGCTAGAAATTTATTTTACAGAACGGTTTTTAAATCTCATCTTGAAATATTAATTGTAAACAGATACAAGTTTACAAACAAACAAAAACAAATATTCATTAAATTTGATACTCCTCGTTTAAATGGGTCAACAGTGTTGTTGTACTTATATTATGGCCCGGTTTATCAGGGCTACGGATATGTATTGTGTTTTGCCATCATAATATTTCTATAAAATGTTTCTTCCCCTTCAGTTTGTTTATTTTAAGAGGAGTAGATTGTCGTTTATCTGTTTCATATTGTATGTTTGTGTTGGTGTGGAGGAGACTATTTCACGATAAATGTATATGGAACAGACAAAAGAAAGAAGTCAAAATGAGACACTGCCTTAGAACGGCCAGTAAGAACACAGTTAAACTGCTATATGACGTGTATCATTTCTTCCTCACCTTGACTTTAGAAATATATCTAAGGTCTATGGCAACGTTCTACGTTAATTTCTTCCTTGAGTATGTAAAAACTAAATATTTTATTTACATCATGTCAAGTTTCTTAAAATATTTTAAGTTTTTAATTCATAAGGTATATTGCGTCTATTTCTGTCCATGGCAAAAAAGTATTTGATAGGATCATCTCCGATCACACATGGAATTTGAAAACGTTGCTTTCTACATAAATTTGATTTTACATTATATCTTTTTGTTGTTGTTTTTGTTGTTTTTAAGGTTATTCTAAATCTTTTATAAAGGTCTGAACAAATGCATTTTGCACTTTTGATTAAATACCATTAAAACCGAATAGAAAAATTCAGCAAAATAAATTTGTAACTATATGCTTACTTATAATGTTTGTATTTATCTTAAACACTAAGATTGCGTTGATTCCGTACTTCAGTACATGCGCCTATTGTTCTATGTCATAATAAATCATGAGATCAACAATTTATATTTAACTAATGTTCCCTGTCTAATCTATATCTGATTTATGAATATCTAATGCAATAAAATATTGATTATCTCTCAGAAATATATTTATAGATCATTTAGTAGATTAATTTGATTTCTACTTTGCTATGTATAATTATTATTTTTGAATCGTCTAGTTTCGTTGGTAGTCACTTACTTGAACCATGAACGTCGCAAAACTGACTAAGTGGTCACAGTAAAAAGTTAGTAGTCACTTATTTGAACCATAAACGTCACGAAACTGAATAAGTGGTCACAGTAAAAACAAAAGGGTATACATACACAAGCTTTCAACTTTCATTTTGTTTAATGCATAAATCCGTTTGAAATGGCTTCAGTATGATTCAATTTCATTTTGAAAGAAACATTAAAAGACCATTCGACGGAAAATAAAGTAATACCACCGTCACACATACGGCGCAGATAGCTACGTTCAGCTACGGATAGAAACGTAGTAATCCGTATCGATCCGTATCTGAGACATACGGACTGGTACGGATTGATACGGGTTACTACTTCAAGGTACGGCTAAGGTACGGATCGATACGGATTACTACGTTTCTATCCGTGGCTAGACGTAGCTATCCGCGCCGTATGTGTGACTGGGGTATTAAGGACGAAATTCTTGAAACAAGTTCCATATCAATTATGGCTATTAAGTATTTGACAGCTTTTCTGGTTTCTATGAAACACATGACAACGTAATACGATAAGAATATGGTATTTTTCTTGGAATATGATTTCTTTAGAACCACCAAAATATATACAAATGCTAAGTTTTGGATATGAATGATAAATTTGCCTAAATGTAACCTTTTCCAGTCCAGGCTTACTTTATTTATAGTTATGAAAACGCGTACACTTGTTTAACAACTATCGATGGTTCCTGCAAAAATGATAGATTTATACAGAACAGTTATATTTTCATGTGGTCGTCCTATTATAAAATAAAGCTGCGCACCATTCAAACAGTCTAGGCCTAGGTTGATCGCCTTCTATTTCCTCTATATGTTACTTTTATGGCATTGAACTGCCCCAAGCTAACAGATATGACGCAATTTCTTTTAACTATATTTAAACTGTTCTTCGAGATGTTGCCGTGGCTGTGGAGTTACAGCTTTTTTATTTGAATATATTTTGTTCTTAATTGCTAACTTTTATCGACACCGCTTCTTTATCACCAGAAATAGGGAGCAGTATACTGTTATAAATATACAGACACTAAATAGGCGAATAGCGCGACCCATAATCACGACTTCAAATAGTTCTCATTTTCCTCTGTAGAGCTATATTTCCTAACTTTCATTGCAATTGTTTGCTGAAATGGGTTGACCCATCTATGCTTGACATTTAGGCAGCATTATTATCTCTGCGTAAAATGCGTTCCACAGACAAATGCTTAAGTTTTGAGACATCCGAGCTTTCAAAGCAATCAGTTTAGCGATGAGGGCCCGAGTGGTTATGGTTGCTTACTCCAATATAGGTTCGAGCCTTGCTTTGGGCATAGAAATTATTCATATTAGGAGGCCATTCAAATGGCTTCAGGAAGGTCGGTGGCCCAATCCCTATCCTATGAATATATAGGACGTCATGGTCACCAAAAACAATCGTAGTTGACAAGCACAATTTGGTATCTTATGACAGAATATATTTTTATTTTGTATATTTTTCTTGGTAGAAATAATCCATTTTGAACATTTTGTTTCTATGGTTTTGAAGTTTCTGCTTTTAAAAATAGCCATGGTATGCAATTTATTTCAAAATACTATACATTAATCAGGTAATGCTTCTGTATTGAATTATTTTTATACTAGTGGTAGTACTTGGCATATCACGTTGCTGAGACCGTGCATTTTGGTCACAAATGCTAGCAATATGAACCGAAATAGTACATTGACAGCAGATTGAGATAAAAAGTGGAAAACCACAGGTCGCTCAACACGACATAAACGAAAATGCTGCAGGCTCGGTTAGATGGACGGTAGCGGAAGTGCAAGCTACCGTCCACGCCCTCTAGCCCCGGGTTGAACAGAACTCAACAATTACACATGATACGGCGGCGCACATGGAACCTTCAATGGTGCTTAAAACGAACATAACGAACGGTAAGACGACGTCTTGAAATTGGGGGAGAGGGCGGGGCACAAGTTAAGATCACATTATCAAATTATGCAGGAAATATTAGTAATGTAATTTTTAACCAAAATGTAAAATTAATTAATTCCATGGAAGAGTATTGATTGACTATTGACTTGTGCTTTTCGCGTTTTCATAAAAAGATTTTTTCGAAATAAACAAATTCTTTCTGGTTTGTCAATTACATTTAATTCACGATTAAGATATTTGTTTGCGACGTACAGTTTTCACGTGGTTGTAAGAAATAAAGTATTCTGACGTTACTCTTGTAGCAAGACAAACACTTGTTGGCGCAGTCGTAGGAAAGTCTTGAAGCTGTCAATATGTATTTTGTCCGCAGTATGTTCAAAATAATTTCGCTTTATATGTTAGCGATTTTCGCTGAATTTTCTAAGGAAAGTAGTGTGTTGTATGTAAGAAATACACAATATGATGGATATATGTGTGAACATGGCGATGTTGCAGCATCATTTGGTAATACGAAAAACAAAAGAATGTGTCTCTCAGCGTGCGCAGCTTATAGATGTGCACGTGTCTTCTACTATCCCGAGTCAGAATTGTGTCTGGGCTGTTTCTCCCTACTGATCAGAGATTCCCTTCTTGTCAGCGAGGGATCTGTACATTATGAAGCAAGTAAGTCATTTGAACAAAAGCATAATAGCGGTGGGGTACTACTGAAGTATTGTTTAAACTGTTGGGCAAATATTTGGAAGAAATTGGCAAAGAAATTTCTTAGGTTGTTGTTATGATTTAGTATGTACATTACAAATGTATATTGTTTAGTAATACTGTTTGAGTTTACTTTTTACAGAATTTGAATAAATTTGTAGTAAACCTAATTTCCTATTTTTTGTTTGTCTTTACGAAATATATATTATCTACAGAATGTCCAAGTACATATGGCCAGTTCAACACTTCTTGTTACACATACACGGATACTCAGATGACATGGGATGCTGCAAAGGTGCGTATGATTGCGGAGTAAATGTTCTCTTAAATTAAGATGAAATAATGAGAAAATTGTTAAAAATACTTGCATATACCTTTTGCAATACATTAAATTCAAGCGGAATTTCATGTGTATATAATAATCATTGCAAAGACCGTATATTCGTAATAATGTATAATTCCAAAGTTTATCAAAGAGTTCAAACGGTTTTCGTCTAGTTTAGGAAAACTGAAATTCCCTGTCACATCTATCACAATTTTGCCACTGACCATTCCAAGGCGGTGACCAAGTCAAGTCAAGTCCAAAACCTTTTATTTCACTCATTTCATGAATACATCAATAAATGAGGTGAGATGTTTTAACAATATATTGGAGGCTCATAAGAAAATAATAGTACAATTCAATTCTAACAAAATATGATGAGTCCAACAGTGTTTATTTGATCTTATTTCTTTGTTGTCCGTATGGTTTACTTTGTCTATGGCATTATGTATGTTTTTACAATGTACACATCAATACATACGCTGCTATAGGGTTTTGGTATTAGAATACTAATTCCTTTGACGTTATCTTGACTACTATATTTTTAAACAGGTTCTAGATATATTGCTATTCAAATACTGGATCAAATATATGATAACGCATTCTTTAAAAGGACTGTCTTTAGACATAAATTGATATCAGATATAGAAAATGATAAACCAGTATTTTTTATAAAACTGATTTTCACCATTTGTTATTCAAAGTGCAGTTAAATTGTTAAATGATATATTATTTCAAATTTGAATAGCGTGACTAATACTTTTGACAGTTTGCTAAACATTTTATTGTCTATAAAAAGTTTTGAAGGTAGAATTACCTAAACCTAACGAAATCTCTTCCCATTAAAAAATACAAACTAATGAAACCTTAATTACTAACAAACTGACATAAATCTGCAGGTGTGCAGATTTTAAACCTTGCTACAGAAAAAAAACTTCACTATGTTGTGTTAGAGAATACGGTAGCTGAAAAAAAAATTTATTTAGAAAACACTTAATAACAAAATACATGTACATGTAGCATATAATCATTATAAACGACCCGTGGAATAATTTAACAATTGCATAACCAGAGGGAATTATGGCATATGACTGTCGCAAGTTGTTTATTAAACTGTTTTCCCTAATGTATTTAGTATAGGGTTACTCAAACTGGCGTTGCCGTTCCATTAACCTTTAGCCCGCTGGCGGCAAGTGATTCTGCATTTGCGGCCACTGCAGACCAAAATCAGCGTGCAGGTTGATCTTGGTCTGCACTGTTCGTTATTCAGTCAGTAAATTTTCAGTGAACACCCCTTTAATAAATGGTTTGGCCCAAATTGAATGATGGACTAGTTCATTTTAGAAATTTAGCAGGCTAAGAGTTAACGGCAAGCTTCTCAATTTCACCATATAATTATCTCATTAATATTATCGTAAGACTTCGCATAATGATTTGTCTTCCTACGGGACACATATCGTCGGATTATAGGTTTGATACCTTTAGGTCAGTGTCACATTTCAAAACGCAATGAAGAATACACTAAAGCATGGGCAAGTTCCAACAGGAAAAGCTTCAGAATATCAAAATCATTTCAAAGATCATATCGTGAAAATTTTATCAAGCATTAGTAAGACATAATGACGCATTCAAGACCTACTGAAATAGAAGATCTTTAACTTTTACCCTGCTAATTTCCTATAATTAACTTGTCGATATTTCAATAAGGACAGTACTATTAAGTTAAAAGGGGTGCTTACCAAGAGGATACTGACTGAATGGCGAACAGTGCAGATCTGGATCAGACTTCACGGATGTACAGGCTGGTCACGATCTACACTGGTCGCAAAGGCAGAAGCAATCGTGTCCAGCATGATAAGGGATAAAACGCACACGCACACATGCACACACACGTGTACACAATTCCGAATGCCAAGCTTGGACATTTTATTTAGTTTATGGGCCTTGTTTTCCTTCCAAACTACTTTTTTGCTTTTTATTACAGTTTCACCAGCATCCTCTCCCAAGACATGACGATACGAAAATCTGTACGGTTCTCACAAGAAAAAATGAGTTTTATCTTTCACCTATACCAGATACAGGCAGCACCCGCTTACTGCAATTAAAGCGCCCAAACCTTCGAATTACGAGATACCGAATTCAGACCGTGTTTGGTTTTAGTAAAAGAAAATCTTTTTCTCGAGAGCACCATATAGCACCACTTTTGAAAATATTGTGAATGTTGTTCTCTTAAAATTAATTTCTATCTTACGCCTAAACAGAACAACGTCATCTTATATTTCGTACTAAGCTTCTCGTGAAATATTATCATTCTTGTCAGTATAATGAAGTGATGCACTATCCCTTATTTTACAGAATTACTGTGAGAAATTAAATGGATATTTAGCGACCATTGAAAGCTCTGATGAGAACAGTTATGTAGCAAATTGGTTGAATGATAATGGCGGTAAGTATTGTAACAAGTGGGCCTTATTAGTCGCGGTAACTATTGTTATAAACTGGCTAGTACTGCGTGTAAGTATTTTTGTAAACTGACTACATAGCAATGGCAGTAAATATTCTGACAAGTCTACTACATAGTAGATACGGTAAGTATTGTTTACAAATTGGCTATATAATAGTAGCGGAAAATATCGTTACAAACTAGCTATATAGTAGTAGGGATAAGTATTGTTACAAACTGGCTACATAGTAGTGGCGGAAAGTAACATTACAAACTGGCTATATAGTAGTAGTGATAAGTATTGTTGCAAACTGGCTATATAGTAGTGGCGGAAAGTATCGTTACAAACTGGCTCCAAAGTAGTGGGGTTACGTATTGTTACAAACTGCCTACATAGTAGTGGGTGTAAGTATTGCTACTAACTGGCTACATAGTAGTGGCGGAAAGTATCGTTACAAACTGGCTACATAGTAGTAGGGATAAGTATTGTTGCAAACTGGCTACATAGTAGTGGGTGTAAGTATTGCTACTAACTGGCTACATAGTAGTGGCGGAAAGTATTGTTACAAACTGGCTACATAGTAGTAGGGATAAGTATTGTTGCAAACTGGCTACATAGTAGTGGGTGTAAGTATTGCTACTAACTGGCTACAAAGTAGTGGCGGAAAATATCGGAGCAAACTAGCAGTATAGTAGTTGCGGAAAGTAGCGTTACAAACTGGCTACATAGTAGTAGGGATAAGTATTGATGCAAACTGGCTACATAGTAGTAGGTGTAAGTATTGCAACTAACTGCCTACATAGTAGTGGCGGAAAATATAGTTGCAAACTAGCAATATAGTAGAGGCAGAAAGTATCGTTACAAACTGGCTACATAGTAGTAGCGATAAGTACTGTTGCAAACTGGCTACATATTAGTGGATGGAAATATTGCTACTAACTGGCTACATAGTAGTGGCGGAAAGATGCGTTACAAACAAGCTACATAGTAGTAGGGATAAGTATTGTTTCAAACTGGCTACATAGTAGTGGATGTAAGTTTTGTTACAAACTGGCTACATAGTAGTGGCGGAAAGTATCGTTACAAACTGGCTACATAGTAGAAGGGATAAGTATTGTTGCGACCTGGCTACATAGTAGTGGCGGAGAGTATCGTTACAAACTAGCTATTTAGTATTAGGGATAAGTATTGCTGCAAACTAGCTACATAGTAGTGGGTGTAAGTATAGCTTCTAACTGGCTATATATTAGTGTCGGCAAGTATCGTTACAAACTAGCTACATAGTAGTAGGGATAAGTAGTGTTGCAAACTAGCTACATAGTAGTGGCGGAAAGTATCGTTACAACTGGCTACATAGTAGTGGGGATAAGTATTGTTGCAAACTGGCTACATGTATAGTAGTGGGTGTAAGTATTGTTGCAAACTAGTTACATAGTAGTGGCGGAAAATATCGTTACAAACTAGCTATGTAGCAGTGGCGGAATGTATTGTTACAAACTGAAAACATAGTAGTAGGGATAAGTATTGTTACAAACTGGCTACATTGTAATAGGTATAAGTATATTAGAACTACAAGTTTCATGTTTTTCTTTCCAATAAGGAAGCACTAGTTATTACAACGACACAGACGGACTTGTATATTCTCGGTTTTAATTCTAAATATGAAATTTGTTTGAGGACTACCTTTATAGCAATTTATTTTATATTTCTTGCTAAATGCTCAGTCTTTCGTATTTTATTAAAGTGGCATCGACTGACTTGAAGGTATGGATTGGGGTAACAGATTCACAAACAGAAGATGCCTGGCAACCCGACAAAATAACTGGTGTGGCAAATGAAGACTGTGTGGCCATTGAAATTTAAACGTTGGCATTATCTGCCATGCTCGATGTCTAATCCTGCCGTGTGTGAAATTGCTTTGATATAATGCAATACGAATACTTCTTTCTTTTATTAATTTAAGAGAAAGGAAAGGAATCATATACTATGGAATTTTTGAAAACTGCAATGGCCAGTGGTCGAACATGTTCAAAAAGTGTTTGCATTTCAAACTGATATGGAAAACAATGAAGAGGTGTATGTGTATGTGTATGTGTATGTGTACAGTTTGTTTTATGTTTATTTAGTTTAATAGAGTAATCATACTATGTACCTACACTGATATGGCAACATTGTAAGAATCGTATTCACTTGTCTGAGGTTTATTCTGGATCGAACTTTTTATTATATGATTTAATGTTTAAAAATTGGAAACTGAAGATATTGTAGATGAGTCATATTTAAACTTCTTAAAATTATTTTGATTACATTTTAATCAATGTTGTAATGATCAACAAGTGAACAAACAAGGTCAAGTTTAATCTATACATTATTCACTTGTTGAGTCGCTTATTGGCGGATTCAAATAGTTTATTTTTATTTGTTACTTTGTTTCAAATCACTTCTTGTTGCCATTCAAATAATCTTTTATGTGTAGAAAGTTATAAATATTTTTATGTACAATACATTTCTGAGGTAAAATAGATATGGCATTTCATGGACGATTTTAAATACTGAAAGTTGTTAGATTGCCTTGTTATCCTAAATATGACTATACGCAATAGAAATGCAACCAAGCAAAATATTAGTACATTTAATACCCTATGGCTAATCCTAGATATACTATGAGAACCATGGTATCTAACGGGAAAATATACCAGCCCATTACACCGCCTATTCCTGACCTGAAACGTGTAGTTTGGCAAATGAGTACATGTGATATACATATTGAATAAATAATAATTTATCTTCCATCGTCCGCCAGTCACACTTCCTCAGTTTTCTTAGAGATACTGCGTGTATTTTATGCTTTTATCAACGTTATAGATTATTACTGATTAAATGTGTATATAGTCCTCTAGGTATTTATTTCTACATCTGCATATTTAGTAGCTAATGTTAATGAGAATTTACTCTATCTATGTCTCGTCAATCAAATTAAATTTACAATAAGTGTGAAGTTGGCATGCCACTGAGGCGTTTATGTCCCCATTTCCTTTCACAAAGGTTACAAAGTACTATATATGTTACTCTAGATCCGACTTCAGCGGAAACTTATCATAGTAACATGGAATGGACACTTTTATCTCAAAGGGCCAGAAAACAGACCAACACTAAGTCTAAGCACGGGTAGGCTTTTCTAAAGCCGCCACACGGCACTTACGGATTGTAATTGTGCATTAAATGAAATATTTTAGATCATTCTGAAGCAAAGAACGCAACCAAGCAAAAATCGCTCTGACTGACTGAGTTACCGTGAGGTTATGAAATGTTTTACACTCATCACCTCTTCTAGCACCGGTTTAAGCAGTATATTATTATCTTAATAAAATTGAATGGCCTCCATGATCTCAAAGATCCAGAAATGTAGATGCTTCTGCAATATAAATGGTATGTGCCACATTATAAATAGTGTTGTCATCTGACTTTATCTTAAAATAATCTAATTACACAAACGTGATACCCTTAGTTTAAAGAAAAGAAGAAATGTTCTTTTAACCAATACGGTTATTTTTGTGCACTAATAATTTACAAACATGTACTTTGAAAAGATATATTCTACTGTGTCATTTAGTAATAAATTTTTGATGTTATTCGACAATAAAAGGTCTGATCACTCTATGATTTGTGATAAGTCACGATCATCATTATTAGAATTTCCTATTCAATGTCTTCACGTGTAAATTAAAATTGCTAACATTTTTAAATCTAAAATATCTTAATGTATATTACAACAGCTTGAGAAGGACAGGGCTGTTATTGAACCCACAAAGAATATATTACTGACCCTGAATCACGACCCAACGCGTTTATACAATGCAGACAACTCGGCTTTTCCAATGTATATAATTGCTCATCGTCAGATTATACGCAGATAACCGTATTTGCGTGTATCAGTAGCACTGGTCATTTCTCCCCACACATATAGTTTATACCGAACAGAGATTTGCAAACAATCCAATGGAGGGTTTTCATAAAACAGTCCTAGTACGATTAGAAAATGGTTCGATTGACAGCAAGTTACCCTACACGCGGCTGTAAGATGTTTTCACCCCCTATACAGAACGGTTCTGTGTTCGAAGGCCTGTATTGCTGTAGGGATAATACACGCCTGCTGAAGCCCTTGGGATATGTTTGTGCACAAACAATCCCGCGGGCTTCTGCAGACGTTAATACACAAAACAAACGTGTATTGTTGTCACAAACTGACATACGGGCCTCATTGTATTTGTAGTTTAAATGCAGGTACTGCATCATCTTTTTGTAAATTTTTGAGTTATTGAGGTAAATGTCTGATTTTACGCATAAAATGCCTCTAATGTTTTTCTGTATTTCATAACTTAAATTTTCATGTAGATTTTATTAAATTCGGTTCAGTAATAAGAAAGTTGATATTTTATAAACTTCAGTAATTCACGTTTTTATCCCCAAAACCACTATAACGGGCCTTAAATTGTTCTATTCAAATCCGCGCCAAAGTAGTCAGATTTCCCGGCTATATCGTGATTCCCGTGGAAAAACAAATAGTCAGAGTACACGCATAAGCCGTGAGTCCTATGAAATTTGGTATTTGGCGGGACATTACCCTACAAATAGACTGGTCTAGACATGCCTAGCGCACACCACATTTCGACATTAGATGAACCTATGTCAAATTATTTTTTCTTGGTAGAAATTTAGATCGAGGTAAGAAGTTTATTTGTTAGATTTTTGTATAAATTTTGAAATACGATTTTTATTTTGGTAAAATTTTGTTCATTCTACAGAATTTTGCAACATTTACTTTTCGGCATGTGATTTTGGCTAGTTTCGGTATGTCAGGATAATTTATTAAATTTTTCAGACTTTTGTAAATTATTTCGAAAGAGGAGTCTAAAATGTTTCGTTTCTATATGCTGTAAGATTTGTACTGAAATTTGTGTAACATGATAATTGTAAAGTACTATTTTTCAAAAACATATGTCAAACCTTTCGTTGTTATGGAACGCCGATACTGCATTGCATTGTAATGTTAAATCTATGTGGCAAGTCTAGTACTGTATATGTAATATATTATTGTAATTTGAAATTGTGTGCCAGTCTATAGCATATACATACGTTTTGTTGTATGGCAATTAGATATTATATTTATGCTAGCTTTTGAATAACGTTTATTTCGCATTGCATTGTGCTAATTTGTAGTTGTAAATAATAGCTGCAGTTTATCATTTCCATATCTATATTTTTCGTCATAAACTTTTCATATCTTTTCCATACTTTTACTTTAGACTTTTAAGTAATTAATTTTAGTAATAATGGAAGTAATAAGTGACGTATTTTAATCACGTGACGTCTGAACTTAGTAGCACATATATTTTTGTATAAGTAGCACGTATTATTTATGGGAGCCTACGGAGGTGTGGTGTACCCAAAGGAGCAGTTTTATGCTCTGACTTATTTGTTTTGCTATGGTGCTTACCATATGTTATATATTTTTTAGCTTCTTCCACCAGACGACTTTTATCTGTTGATACTGTCACGACCCGGAAGTACAATGCCCGATGTTCATTTGTCTTCACTCGCCTGGATGTGATTTTCCTAGCGCAGAGCTTTCGTCCCATGGTTGTGCCGTAAACGGCAAAGACGATGATTTTTTTTTATCCTCTGAAGTCAGCTCAGATTTTTTTGCTTCATTCTTTCTTACAATAAGTTTTTTTTCCCACTTTTTCATTTATTCATTTTACATAATCATTTCTGTAAATAAATTTGTAAATATTGTAATGGGTGTGATTTGTTCTGATGGTTGTTGTCCCCGGTACGTCCACCCTGTCACAATTGTCGCTATTCTTGCATAAATAACATTACACGACGACTGAATGCATTGTTTTTCATATGTGATGACATTACGATTCCGGTACATTTTAGTTACCATTCGGTTGTTCTTGGAAACGGTAAACATGTTTTAAATATCCATAACCGAGGCACACATAACAACAACACTACTAAAAGCGTCATTTGAATGTTTTTGAGCATCTTATTTTTATTTTTAGTTATTACAAACGTTACATTACACATAATTTTGCATATATATATCTTAAAAATCTGTTTAACAGGTACACAATTTTAAGAACAACAACTTTACATTCGAATTGTTTTGAGTACGAACACACTTAGAATACGGATGAGTACGAAGCTAGTGACTAGCTTCCGAGGTTTATTATATGAATTCTGCCAAAAAATCAGGTAAAACCAAAGCGATTTGATACTAACAAAAATCATTAATATAATACCTAAAATCAGGCAATAGCACAAGTTACACGCGATGCTTATTTATTCACAGTTATTTACAATAACTGAACAGACGCTTTGTAATGGGAGTAAACTCTAAGAGAAGCTAGTGCGTACATTGATGGGGCAGTACGTTTTGGGTTGGAAACTGATATCTAAACATACTGTGGATTACATTGTATCTATAATGCTACAAGAAGAGGTTATTATGGAAGAAACAAGATGCAGATGCCAAGTATCAGTCTGCGCAAAAATACATACATACGTCCCTGGCAAAGCATTTAAAAAATAAAAATCATGTATTAACAGCACGTGAATTGCCTTGTTTGCACACGAGTTTTCTCCCGTTTGTACATGGGCGGATCCAGTGAAAAAAGTAGTTTTTATGCAAGAATATTTGTGTACGGCCACTATACTCATTTGAATTTTGCGGTCAGTGAGCTCTTTAAACAACACAATATCTATCTTCATCATATATTCTTCAGCACGTTTTCCTTTTATTCAACCTTGTGGCCCAAGGAGAAGCATGGTGACAAGCAGTTCGGGGTATTAAATGGAACATGTAGGTGAATTAATGAGCAAGCGGTAGTTTTTCAAGTGTATTCCGTCATGCATGGGAAAAGATTTCATCGATTGCAAAGCCATCGAGTAACAAGAAATATCAAAACTGTGAAAGTGTTTAGGTTTCTAATACTTTTATCAAGAATATGTGCATGACCTCCGTGTAGTAGTTTCGAGATTTACTTGTCTTACCTATCTACTTTGAACTTCTAGGTAAAATATTTGTTATTGGGAATAAAGTTTATAATTACGGAACCTGTTTTTTCCAGTAAATTTCAATACAAATGTCGCAAAATATATCTGATAACAGTTTTGTTAACATAAGTGTGAATCTTACATATCTACGCGTTTCCTGCGTAGACGTTCACATACCGATATTACATTTTCGATGTATACAGAATTCTTGAACATCCCCTCTAGAAGTCTAAGACGAATCAGTACAACGATGCCGTCCCCCATTTTTTTGCTAGGAATTTGGTTTGAATTCTCTTGTTTTCATATCGGAAGATGCAGAAGCGCTTATTGACAGACAAAACAGATTTCAAGAAGAAGATCTGTGAATACCGGAAGCTCTTTCGAAAAAGCCCCTGCTTTGGACTTCAATTCCCGCTTGAGGCGCTTTAAAAGAGCATTGCAAGCATCCATGTGATTATGACTAAAGACTACATTTTCTTCTAGCAAGGGCAAAATAACATTGATTCACGATACTGCCATGATTTCTTCATGTTATCAATTATAGATAATGCGTAGGTTGTTTTCCGTTCTTTGTTTTTGCACACGTCTAGCCATAATGCGACAGTAGCTCTGCTACAAAAGATGAAATCATTAAAGATTAATACCATGCTCCTTTTTGTATCAATTTCATCGTACACACTACTGAGTTGAACCGACACGCATCGAAATCTAAATCATAAAAGTGCAAGTATTATTAAATTTTGCTACTGATGTAAATATTTGATAGTTCAATATGGAAATAAAAGTTAAAATTGTGTGAACGTGTACAATTGTTTCCTTTTAGTTTGGAAAAAAATATGCGTAAGCCTTTTCACTTACCTAATTACTTAATATAGCATTTTTGGTGTTCAACCTTTAACTGGTATCCGATATACAAACAAATATATGAATTCATCGGGGCACTGCAGTGGAACAGTCAGTGGCGCAATTAACCGATTGTCAAGCTCCCAGTGGATGGTGTTGTTTGATGGTGGCCGTTCCAGAGCTATTCTCAACTTTGTCCTTAATTGTTTACTATTTATTTTAAGGAGGTGGGTTACCTTAATATTTGTATGTGTGCATGCCCAACCGGAAGCTAACTTTAGGATTTACGACAACGTTTACGACAAATTAAATGTGTTTGTATATCTATTTTGCAGAAAAAAAAATCATTAATCCGTGTCTGATCTTATGCTTTAACAAGGCGGAATAAATGAATAAATTACCACAGAAACGCTACAAGACATTGTTGCATTAAAATGACGTCACCGATGCCATGACGTTTACGCGTCAGTAACCGTGCAAAAATAATAGCTTTTATCTTGAAAGTACGTGATTCTGAGCATTTTTTATTTGAGCTATTTTTAAACAGTCACTTGTATTTTTCTGAATAATGATCAATATTTTGCGGTTTTTATGAAGTTATATTGAAATGTTATGCGGAATGTAAGAGAATGGATGATGGTAACTGATGTTATTGAGATTATAGCTAGGTGAAAGGTTACTTAATACGGCCATTTATAAAAATACATTTGATTTGTAGTACATTTTTCCGTTTCCATTGATAATTCGCTACTTACATACATAAACTCTGCTGTAAAATAAAATTGTTCTTAGGTCTCTAAGGACAAGTCTTTCTAGCAATGATGCATTTGGAGCCATTTTCTTTCTTTCAAGTCATTTTTAGAGCATAGTTTAAGTATATAAGTACCGAATAATCAACGGGGACGGATAAATCTGGTAACTCTTGTATAATATCAATAATAAAGTCAACTCTAAATATTTGAAATTGCTGGAAGGATGTTCAATTATCAATCAATCATTAACTACTTGTCTCAAGATGCAGAGATACGCTTTACGTCAAACTTTATTTTATGTCCGTTTTACACTTCTTAAACGCTAGAACGACTTTCATAGAGCTCGATCCTTTTGTTTCACACATCAATATGACATTTTTCTCACACAGTGACATTTGGCGCCCAACAGAGAACCGAGGCAAGCTTGTTGGTCAGTCTTACGACGCAAGCAATAATATGTACCTCCGGAATTCGAGGACGAAGTTTTGGGCATGTATGTCACGGTACGAACATGGTCATGTTAGGGAAGAAGATGTGTCAGGCAGCCGGTTAACTCAGTTGGTACAGCACTCGCCTTGTAAGCGAGGGTCCCGGGTTCGAGCCTCGGACTGACTGCACTTTTTTTCACCCTGTGACATCAACTATGAAAATAAGAAAATCGAAACAAAGATACTCCGTATACTCGTTTTACAAACTTGTCATCAAATATTATAACCTCATAGGAAAGCAATTCGAAATTCTGCAAGTACCGATTGACATATACTTTTCGAACTGATATTACTTAAGAAATTTCCTTTTTTTTTCCTTTTTACAGTCGTCAATAACGAAAGGTCGTATCTGCTACTTATGACCCATTTACACTATCCAAAATTACATAATATGCAATCTAAAAATGTCGTACCTTTTTCCTCAGTATATATTTTTAATAACTTGTCGAAGGTGGTTGTTAGTAACAGATACGAACTTCTTTTATTACAAAATTTTTGGCTCAATAAACAGGGTCACATATTTTTATTTTCAAGATTCAAGATGTGGTCTTTTCAATGCATTTTCCGAAAATGTATAGGTCATAAAAGATTGACAGTTACAGTTGCGACCAGAGACAAAACTGTCGACCTTTTATGACCTATACAATAAATACTATAAATATTCCGCAATATTCCAGGGACGTAGATATCATATCGGTTTGCGGAGTATTTAACGCCTTCGGGTAATAACGAATAATTCATTTGTGATTCCGGTTTTTTTTTTCGGGGTGGTTCGGGTTCTGCTGCATTTTCATAGTTATATCATATCAAATATGATATTGAACTGAACATAAGAGATATTTAAAAAAAAGGGTTTTCTTTCCAGTAAACAGTAAGCTAATTATTAGTACATTTTACATGTAGATATTTCAATTGTTTTCTAAAGTAACCATATTCCATGGAAAATAGGAGTTATATATTAGCATAAAGTAATATAGCAGACAAAAAACATGTTTAACTTTGATTATGGACGTGTAGATTTCTTATGTGACATATACTATTCTTTGTTATATTCATTTAAAATATATATCGTTCGTTTAACTCACACGAAGCATCGCATATAATACATGAAATATTATAATAGCTAAAGGTATTTACATTCAACGAAATTAGTTAATGCATCACGGCGTTAAATGCACAACATGCATGTTACTTTGTGTATCTGTTTCCCTCATGAATCCGGCAACTATGGAGATATTAGTTTGTGTGACAACATTGATGCGGCCCTAAAAATAAAGTCGGCAAATATGTACAGGGCCTACGCAAAATATGGGAAAAGGTGCCAAGGTCCCGCAGGTATTTTCCAAGCTTCCTATCGTTGTGTTAATCTTCAAATGATAAACTTGCCACATTCTTGCACACCTTGCTGGAGTACATTCTGTTGCTGTTATGACTTATATTTACGCTTATGTTGAATTCTGTAAAAATCATATACCTTGATATTTGCACTTGCTTTTTGTTAATATGATTTATTTGCCTTTTCAGGAAACAATATTTACGAAATAAAACACATAAAGTTACGCTATAAAACCAGTATGTTTTTGTTTTGTCTTTGAAATGTTATTACGTCATTTTACGAACATTTATTTACCGTGATTTGTTTTAATACGCTAATATAAGAAAGGGTGTTATAAAGAAAAGAATTATGCTTTATTAATTCCATAATTTGTAAAATGCGGAATGCAAGAAAGGTAATCTACAACTGAGTGTAGGTTCAAACGGGAATATCCAACTTCCATGTATTTTATATGGTAACCCGGCCCAGCTCGACACTCCCAAAACAGTTACCCTGGAGCCGGATATTATCTTTGCATCTACAACTAGTGACAGATCTGTGGCGACTATAAACGCTGTAAACCATATAGGCTGTGGCGAACTGTAATCCTGTAGATGTTTTTGAAACGTTATGCTTCTATAAGGCTCACGTGCCAATTATTATGAATTCCATTGGTAAAATTGTTTTTCGGCCATCAGTATGGCAGCCATCTTGAATTTCAAAAAGGCTGCTGTATTGCAATAGGTACGCCTTTATATAGAAACAAACAACAGAAAAAAAGTTCATTATTTATGGTCATCTTCACAGTAAGGTCCTTCATCTGTGAAAACTTTCAAGGATATCCTTTCAATAGTATTTGAGGAGTTGGACAAACACAATTTATACTCTATATCCTATATAGCAAAAATATCAAATGGTCGTAACTGCGGTAAGAATAGTCACAGCACAAATTCCTTAATAGTCATCTGCACATCAAGCTTGCTTTGAAGCAAATCAGCCTTATACTGTTGGAGGAGTTGGACACACAAGATTTTTCTCAATATTCTATATAGCATCACTATCAAAGGACCATGTCTGCGATTAAAAAGTCACAGCAAAAGTTCCTTCAGTTATGGTCATCTGCACAACAAGCTTGTTTATTAGTGAAAGTTTGAAGCAAATCAGGCTACTGTGGGAAGAGTTTGACATATAAATTTTTGGGACGTACGGACAGCAGCAACGCTATTTGCCCCACATAAATGTGGGGGCATAGCAATATACTTTTTTAACTGTGTTAAAAATCATTAAAACGTTGTAATTCGAAAGGTATTCGGAAAAAAACCTAGGTATTGCTCCAGAAGAATTGGTAGGTGCAGTTGCATGCAACATCGCAGTACAATTAAAATCTCTCATATGTCCCTACAAGTATTCTTAAAGGGAAATACTTTTCTTCCTAGTTTTATCTATCTTTCCTTGCCGTATTTTCCTGTTTTAAGTTATTGGAACATGTCTTACCTACGAAGAACATATACATGTTTCAGTTTACTGACTTCACAAAATGAAAGGAAATCATATAAAACAATTATGGGCAGCATGTTTATTAGAAAGTTCAGAAAGATGTAGTTAATTTACAATCAAGGGAATTTAAATCTGCTTTAAACTCTCCTCTTCTACGGTCCATTTTGACAGGATCACATTCCCTTGGATACGCGGTACGGGCTTCAAACTTAAAGATCGACAGTTGACAAGCCTTTTTTTTTTTCAGGAAACTCAGCTCAAGAATCGACATCAAGGACGTTCATAATTAGTATGATATCTAAATTTGATTTACTTTATACACTTAAACTGACATCGGGGTCAATACAATACATATTTAACAGGTGACTTACGTTTGCATAATCATAAGCATCAAACAATGATTTAGTAAGGTGATTACGAAGACATCTGTAGCAGAAATAAATTATATATTATTTTAACACGACCCGTTTTCTGACGTCACAATTATTACGCCAAAACGGCATAGCGGCGCGCTGGAAAATAAACCAACAGAAAACAGGCAAATATTTTATGGATGTCGTCAAGCATGTAACTTAAAATCGTTGGTAACGTTTTAGAATCCAAATAATATATCTCATTTGGTGATTTCCTCTTGAATAAAATCATTGTTTGTCTTTCAGATGCATATTATTATATCACTCGGGCTGCTAATTCTTTCGCATCTGAACTCCAAACAATGAGTTCATTAAACGACAAATTACTGTTTCAGATATATTATTTCTTAAATAACAAATGTCAAAAACGTAGCATGACTGAAATCACCTTACATGAATCAGAGAAGAAAAGCGAAATTCAACGTGTTTCGTCAGATATGCATTGAAACCAGTAAGCCTCACTATGATCATCTGATAAATGCTAAAGGAAGATATGCATACTTGTATTTACTGTTTCTATACTATCTGTAGTACAATGTGTACATGATTCATAGAAATAATAGCAAAGCATTTCATGATAATTATAATCGTTCAAGTGTATATATGATATGTGATACATTGATAACACCCAGATAAAGTCTATATACCTATATTATAATGAAAAAAAAAAGATATACACTCATACAGTGTAGTCAGATTTAATTTCTTGAACTAGTTCAACATTCAGCATCTGTAACAAATAATGATTTCTAAAACGTTTGTAAACTATATAAAACAAATATGTGCTTTAGATAACCTCTGGATATAGGCAACTACTATAAAAGCTGTTTTATAAAGATCACTATTTTATATTCTCTTTAACTATGAATACTAGAATTTAATAGGCAAATTTACTTGTGTTGAGAGACTTTTTGTCAACAAAGACAACAGGCGGATTTTACTGACATGTGAAGTGAGACTAGAAATTAAGCTTTATCTTAGTCTGTATCTAAACTCGGATTTTAAATCATTAAAATATTTTGTTTGATTTCCATATGAAAAACCATAGAAATCATCACAAGTAGTGTAATTTTCCTGTTTATCTGACAGTATAAAACTTAAACTTAATAACTGCATAATATAGAATTCGATCGGTAATTGATAGCTTAGAGCTTTGATAAACATGCTATATATCAAGCTTCGTATAAAAAAAAATAGATTTTCTGGAAATTGTAATATAATTATACAAAATTTTATTCACATTTCAGCTGCCATTTACTGGCTCTCTGTAAAAAGACAGCTAAGTTTTGATATTCCATACTTTCTAAAAAAATATGACCATGCAACCAACAAATAATATTCAGTTACCAGCATTATGAAGCATTCAAACAAAATGTACCCGGTATATGAAACAGAACTTTGTTTTAGGGCACCTACAGGTCTAACTGATCAATGTTGGCTGTTATATTATTGTTCAAGTTTCTACATGTATGTTCATGAAGGTTTCAATGTTCAATGTTTTCAGACTGTGAACGTGTACATATATGCCTTTCTATGTAAGATAAATACTTGCCATCTCATAGACTAAAATTCTGTTAAATTTCAAATACACAGAATGAAAATATTGTTATACAAAAATACTTTTATAAAGAAAGAGGGAGGGAGAGGGAAAATCATAAGAAAACATGTTCATTTCTTTAATCTTAAGAAAAACGTTCAATACTTGTAAAAGCCGAAATCGTTATGCATATATATTATGGGTAATGAAAAGGTTAGTGAATATTATGTGTTAGATACCTTCTGATTTTCAAAACTCTTGTAAATGACGAATGTATCTCTTAAAAGTCAAGGCGAAACGTTCCGGTGAAATACGTATTATTCCTACAAGCATGTATCCGCAAAACAACTTACATGAAACGATGATGACCACAAAAGCAACTTGACGAGGAGTGGGAGAGGGGGGCGTGTGTAACAGGACTGGACTAAATATATCATTTAATTATCTCCAAAGATTGATTTCCGACACCTTACCGAAAGAAGGGAATACATGTGCCAAACTCAAGCGACAGTATTTGACTGACGCTAGCGAGAGAGAAAAAAACAGAGGAAAAATATTTCAGTGTCATTGCAGCCACTTATAGTTAGTGTTTTGAAAATAATCTACGCGTAGCTGGAAATGTTTGTTGGACAACAATTCAGACTGAGACAAGAATTTCAAATACTGTTAAACCTTTCACTTCCTGAGCTGACAAAATGCTTCGTATGAAACCGGGAAAATATTGTGCAGAAAGCCATTTTCATGTTTTAAGATCAACCATTTGTGTAAATGAAAACGATATAGCGTGTACATGGAGACCTGTTCACACGATGGCAAAAAATATTGCCTGAGCTATAAATGTTATTCTTAAGGAAGTGCCCAAATTGTAATAACGCATAAATACGTATAGGTGTCTACGGATATAGAAAAGATAATAGGTGAGGGTAGACCTAGTTTGGACCCCACATAACCCAGATTCGAACTTGACGTAGAAGTTATCAAGACAAACATTCTGATCAAATCTCTTGAGTTTCAAATTTAAACTGCGGACTTTAGAGTGTTAACAAGATTACCTTTTGATCTGGCGTACTGACCTTTTTTTACTTTACATAACTCAGTATCAAACTTGACCTAGAGATCATCAAGACAAACATTCTAAACAAAAGATAATAGGTAAGGGTAGATTTCTCGGAAGCACGGAGCACTAAAACACAGCCTCAGAGCCACGCATTTGCAAAGTAGGCCCACAACAAAAAGAAGCTGTAACGGAAAAGTATTACAGATGTGTTGCTTCAAATATCTATCAAGTACATATAAATTTATGCCAAATATAGACAGAGGGGTGGCGGGGGGGGGGGGGGGGGAAGTGGTAAGGGGTAGAAAGGAGGTGGGGGAGAAGGTTGAAGTGGAAAGTAGAACAAGGATGAATATACAAAAGGAATGCCACGTTCCTTAATCACAGTTACATTACAACGTAAACCACAATAGCACAGACATTCATGTATCAAAGATAAACGCACAGCCGCTCTCAGCTAACTAACATAGAAAAACAGACAAGTAGGATATAAGAACACTGCAGGGCACCGCTTTGGACACACCAAACACACCTACAAGCAGGAAAAAAACAATCGGACAATTACATGAAATATATGAAGCCTTAGAATAATGTACACATTTTATGAAGATTTAGAATAATGTACATATTTTATGAAGATTTAGAATAATGTACATATTTTCATGAAGATTTAGAATAATGTACACATTTTATGAAGATTTAGAATAATGTACATATTTTCCAACTACAAGAGCAATCATTTAGACATTAAATCATCTCCGCAATGTTTTATCCAAAGTAATTACTATTATTCTTTACATAACTGTGACTTATCTTCTGTTAATTACCATACTCAATTAGATCCTTTCTTATAGCATTTGCATTGCACCTGGTCCACATACAAGTTTCAAAGTTTACCAGGTTCCAGTTGATGCGGGATTCCCCCGAAACCTTCCAAATTATTTCGTGGTAAACATACAAAAAGCATTAAAAAATAAAAATACATGTCCGTTTCAAAATTTATGGCCTAATACTTTATATACATATGTATATGTAAAATCCATTGTTGGTAATAAAATGGAAACTAATTAAAAATATCTATTGTTTCATTTAAACATCATTCGAAATGATAAAAAGGATACAGTGGTAAAAGGATATTATTATTTCCCGGATTAAAAGTTTATACGTAAAAGAAAATAATCTTATATTTATTATTTACTTCATAAAACAATTTGCGTTCTTTTAAAACAGGCTCGTATGAAGCTAATGTACAATTGTGTAAAGCAATTATTGATATTCAAAAACATTATATGCGTTCGAAGATTTGCATTGTATGATACGAAGTAATATTGCTAACGTTTGAACTCTTATGACTTTAAACTTGAACGGACTGTAAACGTAGCAAATCATTATTGACGTAAGTTTTGATCTGTTTTTAAAATATTACGTCAGTTATTATTCTTTCAGTCCGTTCGTTATAAAGAATATGGATAATTACATAATTAACGTACCCTTGAATTATCTAAGAATATCCGTTGGGAGGAAAGAACACAAGCTGATTCGTTTACACGGTTAGACTGTCTGTCCATGGGATGTAATGAGTTAAATGCAACACCCGTTCACCCCCTATTACCACCTTCAGCAGAACTTGGACAAATCAATCCCCCTTTTCTATTATTTTGTTTCTTCTTATAAGATTAATGTGTTTTCCACTGGCAAATCCGGCTACATGCATACACATATACTAGTAGACAGGCGACACTCTGTATACTTAACATAGAGTAAATGATTAGAACAAAACAAGTCTGGGAGCATTTGTAAACACATTCAAAAACTTATTAGATAAATTGATAGCCATTCTTTGTGGTGAACAAGGTAGTAATGATTATTGTTTCAGGTCTGGTATGTTAGATCAATTACATTTATCTCTCCATGTGAGGAAGCCATCAGGCTGGCTTACGGATTGCCGGTGGTTCTATACAGGTGCTCGCCCGTGATAAATTGGGCACGGAGGTTCCTCCATCATCAAAGCTAAAAAGTTAAAATATGACCTACAATTGTGTCGATGCGACTTCTAATCCAAAAGAAACTAAAAACAACAAAAAATACATTTATTGTACTCTTATTTTCAGCAATAAAGGTACGTTTTTTTCTACATTGAAATGTAACTATATGAAAGTAAACATTTGCTACATGAAACGATATACTATTTTTAAGTCAAATAATATGAACATGAAAACCAATTAAGTAAACGATTAAAGATCAATTAAAAAATTCTTATGCAAAAATATCGTCTTTTGTTTATGATTCTGTAAAAATTCTGATATTTAAACTTGGACCTTACAAAGACGAACATCTCCATTTATACGCAAAGTGTCGATGCGATGGAAAGGTATTCTGTGTGCAAAGTCGAACGAAGGTTGATTGTTTATTGCTACCTGCAAACAGAAAATTCAAACGTCGGTCTTTCGAATTTTGAAATTGAAGCATTCCGTTTATGTGTTTATGTCAGAGAAAACCAAACCTTAAGAAAAGAAAGAAGAGGTTAAATTCATATTCATTTTTATTTTCATGGTTTTTATTATACAAGTATCTATAGATTCCTTGTGCATGAAACATTTTTGCTCTTTTCCATATACATGTAGTAAAAACGAACAAAATCAATAATGACCGATCATCATAAAAGCATTGAGACACGTTTCAAAATTATTATATCCTTCTTGCATCAGTTACTAGTGTCTAATTTATAGGAAACTGTGTTTAAATGAGATTGAGTACATTTTATATTTAATTCGATGGAGGTCTTATTACTAGTTTTGTGTCTAGGTCTCAGTTAGTTTAATAAAGAGTTACCTTAAAGCCGGACGACTGAACAAGAATGTTCATATCAAAGAATTCATCTGCTTGAAAAGGAAACACTCCATTCAGTGCATTTTCCTCTTTTTTCCATCCACCGTTGCGGAATGTGTTCCTGGCAATTACACCGTTGTCCAGCCTGGCGGCAATACGAAAAATTTTGTCTTGTCCATTCCCAAAAATGACTCTAAATCTATAATGATATCAAAATACAGCTGCGATAAACACTGTGTCATATTCATTGACGTTGGAAGTATGAATAAAATTCATACCTTGATTAAAAATGTAATTCTTGAATTTTCTGTAATAGTTTTATGATAACATATAGCATACTTCAATGAAGTTTTACACGAATATGGTTCTTGTAACTATCAAAACTCCTTGCAAAATGAGATAATGCAATATTGTACAATTTTACCTTTTAGTGTGGTTGATATGAGGATTTATCAACCTGTAAAAAGTGATATCGACCGAGGGTGTAGCCTTAACTTAGCTTGATATCACCTTTTAGGTCAACAAATCCTTATATTGACCTGAATAATAGGCAACACTTGTTTTATTAATTAATACAGTATTTTGAAGGTTAATTAATTTAAAAAGCGGTTGGTCATTTTTTGCAATAAATACGACCTCACATTGTACTGACGTTAAAATGCCATGGCGTCACAACTGGATCTCAATATGTAATGCTTGGCTCCACCTACGAGTCAGTACGACTTTTCCTTTTTAATCATTGAACAATGTTAGACCAATGATATAGAATAAACATGACAATTACCGTCCCGCATTCTTGGAAGGTATTCCGCTGATATAAAACATGTTTCCTGTTTCAACAGACGATAACTTATGTACGAAAGGTACTGCCTACAATGTACAATAACAATCAATTAAGAAATAATTTATAGCAAAAGAGTGTTTTAACACTTATTTATGCACGATGGGCGGTTATACGTCGGGCGGAATAACTTCAAGAGGGCGTTGCCCGATTGCAATTATTTGTACGACGTATTACCGCCCGAGTGTATTGTGTTAAAATACGGTTTTGGTATAAATTATTTCGATTCTAATATGCCCTTAATTTAAAACAGGAGATAAAATATAGTAGCGCTCTTCTGGTCGCAACAAAACTTCATTCTAGCGTAAGAGTGTTTTAACAGAGAAAAGCATATTAGAATATAAAATAAACAGTCAATGTAAAACAAACAATTGATATAAATAAACAATCAATCCAATTTCGGTGGAAAATGTTTCAATTTAACACTGTCCTCCAATGCCGAGCTGTAGCTTTATTAGCATTTTACCAAAATTATAAAATAGAAAAGTAATGGAAATCTGATAACTTTAAATCTATTTATTTATAAACTTATAATGACAAAAAATGATATTTAATTTTCCTATCGAAACAAAATAGATTACCATGCCCTGTCCATGTATAATAGAATATATAAAACGTACAGGATTGTAAATTGCTGTGCTAACGAAGTGTTGACCACCAGACGCTTTTGATAGTTGATTCTATAAAGAATGTAAAAATATATACTTCAAATATACTTAGCCAATAGTAAGATTGGGTTGAGGCTAGACAGGTCTTACAGCCAACTGGGACTGCGCATAACGGTTTATTGTTTATGGTTCTTATGGTGGCATATTTTCAGGATATGTGTGCACACCTTAGGACCCACTGGACTCCTGAGGCTGACGCGTGTAACGTAGTGTTTCTCAAAAACAGCACGTGTATGTTCCTCAATGAAAGCGTGTTTACATTCCTTCAAGTGAACACTATGTTGACCACGTTTTGGATACATTTTTGTGTTTTCCTTGGACTTTACTACTTGTCATGGAGATCAAATAGCAGTTACACGGTGGTAAATGTTATTTTCTATAACACAAACGGCTCTTGTTGTTACACTTTATGTTTTAGTGCAGTTTATGTCATGGAAGTACGCGCTTTTGCTTTCTTGAATAATTTCATATGCATACTAACTGTACAAAGAAAAAAATAATGATAGGGATATCTTGAATAAATGTCGTGACTTAGAAAGAACAAACGTTTTGTTTTCCTTTGTTTCTGATAGAAATAACATACAAAAGAATTTTTCACAGTTTATTCTGTGCGCGTATCGCACAGACAGTATGTATGTTTTCCAACGAAGTCAAATTTTTTGTGCGTATTTATCAACGAAGTCTTGTACAGATTCAGGAAATGAACATTTTGTATGTCCATACTGCCGCCTTTCATTTGGTGGAGAAAATGATGCGTTATATCACAGTGCAGCGGTCCATCCAGAGGAAAATTGTCATACATGTTCAAGACACTCACTGCGTCGAAAGTACAATATAAACAAAGGACGTTTAAATGACTTGGCCGTGATATGACATCAACAATTAATGAATGATTTAAACTGGAAAGCTATCAGTTCCAACTTCAGCGGCAGTGAAAAGTCTGTTCAAGCTTCATTTTGTTGAGGGCCTACTTTGCAAATGCGGTGGCTCTTTAGCTGTGTTTGTGGTGCTCTGTGCTTCCGAGAAATCTACCCTTACCTTTTATCTTCTGTTAATAAATTGCAAAACTTAATCAGTCCATTGCAAGTTATATACACACGATAAAAACCAAGCAGTTAATTAACTGAGGCATGATTTAAAATGGAGAACGAAAAGAGATAAATGTTCTTTGTGGAACACCGCGCCTGTATTATGTCGGGAAATTTCATGCTATCATCATGTCAGAATGCAATGTTAACTTGTCCAAACAGTGTCTTAATATGTCACAAAGCTATGTTATTTTGTTAAAGTGTCATTTGATCTTGACTAGGTTTTTAAACATAGTAACAAGATCATATTGTACTTTGATATATTAACATGGCTTTTGACATATTAAGACACTATTTGGACAAGTTGACATCTCATTTTAACATGATATCATAGTTTTTAACGTAATAAGACACTGTTTTGACAGGTTAACAACACACTCTGAGAAGATAACATGACTAGGTAACATAATAAGACACTGTTTTGACAAATTAACACCATACTTTGACATGATAACATATTTTCTAACATAATAAAACACTGTTTTGGCAAGTAAAGACCACAATCTGATATGGTAATATATGATATGAAATGTCCCGACAGTAGACAGTTGCAGCGTTCCATAGTTTTTACGAGTAAATGCAGACGACGCCGATCGACTAGACACCGGTCAACACGCGATAATTGGAATTGACATTATTAAATTGTCTTCAGTAAAAAATGCACACATTCTCTGTTAGAAACACAAACACTTTTATCGATTTAGTTTAGAAACTTACTCAGTGTTTTTCCTTAATCCAGGCATTGCAACCAAGTCTTTTAAAACCATTCGTTAATCAATGATAATTTATGTTTTGGATCTTATTAGTGGAAAACAATAGCATTACAATTACATTTCATGTGTATATTTATAGGTTTAGGTCTTGATTATCAAATTATCAAAACAATGCATCATTTCATGAAAATTGAAACACATAAAACAACTATGCATTTGCATAATCTTTATTCTAAGTTTAAAACTATATAAAATTTCCTACATTTACGCAGTGTATTCCGTGTTAATTATACTCACCGGTCAGTTGGAGGCAAGAATGTAAACACGCTTTCATTGAGGAACATAAAAAGTTTGACGGAAAAGTGTGAAATTTGGCTCAGTTATAGATCAAACTCTGTTACAATAAACGGGGTAACTACAGCTTTAAACTTGTTCGACTTATATATGATATATTTTTCAACTAAACACCAGCCTTTTTTTAGCCACTGTGTTTGCTTTAGGACAATTTCTTTCCGGTTAAATGTTAAACCACTGTTTTCCCGTAATATTATGACTTCATTTTTAACGTTACACGCGTCTGCCCCCAGTGGGACCGGAATAAAAAGTTTGACGGAAAAGTGTGAAATTTGGCTCAGTTATAGATCAAACTCTATATTTTCAGAATATTTGTATTTTTTTTTTTTTTTGGATCTGACGCTTTTGCGTTCACGTTTAAGGCACCACCTGGTGATCCCCTAATTTTCACGTCCATTGCTCGTTTTTCTTTTTTTTTTTTGTCATGATTTTACTAATATTTTGGCGTTCGATAGTGCATTGAAATGTCTGTTACAATATATGTGACAAAATCTAAGTGTATTTAGTGCATTATAAGACCGCCGATTTTATGACGCCGAATTCTTTATAACATTTGTAAGTGGAAATTTATGCATTTTGTCCTATAACTTTTTTTCCTTGCAGTCAAAGTGCTTCATTTCTTTTTTTTTGTTTTTGTTAAATAAACTTTGAAAACTTTGACAATCGTAGTTAAAAAGCGCGATGTTTTTGAGGACATTGTATCACGCCGTTTCATGAAAGACCGTTACAAGACACGACATTACAATATATTTAGCAAGCGTAGACTGTAACAATAAACGGGGTAACTACAGCTTTAAACTTGTTCGACTTATATATGATATATTCTTCAACTAAACACCAGCCTTTTTTTAGCCACTGTGTTTGCTTTATACCCCAGTCACACATACGGCGCGAATAGCTACGTCTAGCTACGGATAGAAACGTAGTAATCCGTACCGATCCGTACCTGAGCCGTACGGATTGGTACGAATTGAAACGGATTACTACTTTAAGGTACGGCTCAGGTACGGACCGATACGGATCGATACGGATTACTACGTTTCTATCCGTGGCTAGACATAGCTATCCGCGCCGTATGTGTGGCTGGGGTATTAGGACAATTTCTTTCCGGTTAAAAGTAAAACCACTGTTTTCCCCTAATATGATGACTTCATTTTTAAAAAAAATCATTAGGACTAATGTGATAAAGTTTTCCAGTTGCATATTTTTAGACATGAGACATAATCATTATATAATATGAACTTAGGTGCTACCTAGAAGGCAGAGCTCCCTTGAAAAATCACCAGTGCCCTTTGAAAATTAAAGGAGTGCTGCTGGAATCATCTGGAATTATGGACCCGTTTTAGGAAGTTTATGTTCTTTAAGATCTATTAAAATTTTAAGACTGACCTATAAATTTTGATCCAAAAACCTCTTTTTTTAAAAAAAGTTTTATCTACTGACTTGCTACTGTACAGACAGGTCTACAATGGAACCTGACATCACCAACAAAACACATGAATGACTATTTTTTACAATACTTTCAAAACCCATAATAAATATAAAAAAAGGAGAAAGAAAAAAAAAATGAAATAAAAAAGAAATTAAAAAAAGATGCTTTTGGTGAGAATCGAACTCCCGACCTTTGCACTTCAACGCAACCTCGCTAGCCACTGCACCAATGTGGAAGTACGACGTCAACAACACAAATATAAGTATATATAATAAATTTCAGTTATGGCAGCGTGACGAAAATCGTTTCGCATTGAAAATATTGTATTTTACCTTTCTTTCTTTGTAAAAAATGTATTTAGCAATAAATTCTTATTATCAGGCGCTCATTTACATTTTTATTCAACGTTCAAAAGCAGTAAGCGAAACGCTTTTGTCAACCGTAAACAGCAAGCGTCTAGTGACGTCTTACTGATTAATTACTATGAGCATTGCATACTGGAAGAAACCCGAACAACACCGATTCCAAAAACTTACCACGGATTTTCAACTCATAGTAATTCTATACACAGTTTTATTCATTTTGTTTTTCACACGTCTAACCGTAATGCGACGCTGTCGGCGCCGCTTCGCGGCGACGGTAGCTCTGCTATTATACATATAAACGGGTAACAACAACAACTTATAATATACAAATATCATATGGTAGAGTCTGTGACATTGATATTGTCAGCCCGAGGGCAGAATGTCACCCGAGGCGACATTCTGTTTCGAGAGATGACAATATCAATGTCACACACGCTGCCATATGATATTTATTTTATTATACCGAACAGAATTTAGTACATAAAATGTGTTTAATTCATTAAATTCGTCAGTTTCATCTTTAGCGCGGTAATCGCCTATGTACATATTGGAAAGTGACGTCGATACCATATGTGTACAAGGGAGGCAATCATTTGGCTAAAATATTGAAGCAGTTAATTGCCCTTATATGACATTAAAAATATCAGCGCGGTCACATGACCTGACAGTCACTTTTCGCTTGGTCACGTGACAAAGAGGTTGTAAATGTTTTTGGTAGTCAAAATATCTCTTTCTCGGGTAATGGGATTTTATCATTGTGACATTGATATTGTCATCCTGGAGATAGAATGTCACCCGAGGAGGAAGGCGAGTGGTGACATTCTGTTTCGAGGGTTGAAAATATCAATGTCACACACGCTGTTATATGATATTGATTCTATTATACCAAACAAAATTTAGTACATGAAAATGTTAAAGAATGTTTTTAATTCATTCAATTTAACAGTTTCATCTTTAGCGCGGAAATCACCTGTGTACACATTGAGTAGTGACGTCACTACTATTTGTGTACAGGGGGTGGGGGTGGGAGGGGGGGGGTGGGGGGGGGGGGAGGGGGGGTGGAGTGGGGGTGGCAATCATATAGCTAAGAAATTGAAGCAGTTAAATGCCCTTATATGACATTCAAAATATCAGCGCAATCACATGACCTGACAGTCACTTTCGCTTGGTCACGTGTCAAAAAGGTTGAAAATGTTTCTAATATTCAAAATATCTTTTTCTTGGGTAATTGATTTTTTCATTGTAGGCAAAAGAAAGGTGTAATACAAAGGTTATCAAAATTTATTTATTTAAAACATCTACTATTTCGGCAGTTTCTTAGAGTTTATTCTTTTATTTCAATTTAAAATGGGATGAAAATTCACACATTAAACATATTAAAATAATATTACTACTTAATGTAGAGTCTGCATACAGATAATAATATTGACATTCACAACTACAATTTACCAAACGATCTAGACATGTACATTTAATCGTTAAATTAATCCTAGAACACAATTGAATCATCCAGTAAGTATATAATTCTTGCACACCGGACTGACCCTTTCTCTATGCCGGCAAAACCCGTCTGCCCCTCACAATACCCCCCCCCCCCCCCCCCCCCCCCCACCCCCAAAACCCTTTGCCAGATGACTCTCGTGCTATTAATGACAACTGACGATTCATGCACTCATTATATATTGTTTTTGTAAAATACGAAAAAAAATCTAATATCTTGTTAGTTTCTAGTCTTTCGTTGATTCAAAATACGTTATTTAAGAAATAATCTATAGCAAAAGAGTGTTTTAACACTATGCACGATGGACGGTTATATGTCGGGCGTAATAATCTAACGAGGGCGCAGCCCGGGTGAAATTATTTATACGACGTATAACCGCCCAAGTGTATTGTGTTAAAACATGGTTTTGCAATAAATCATCTTGGTCGCAACAAAAACATTGAGGTCACCGCACGTTAACGAGACGTCATTGTAGCGTAATAGTGTTTTAACAAAGAAAAGCATATTAGAATTTACGGTAAGAACATTCGTTACGCTATAAACGATAAAACTAAAGTGGAAATTGTGCGTCACTGAAACGTTATGACGTCATTTTTGCTTACAGACGTTAATTTCCCACTCTTTATGTACATACTCTGCTACAGAAAGAGTGCTACAACGGAGGTATTTCTACTTTTTTTTATTCTATTATATGAAAAGATATCCTTCAGAATAAAAAAGCTTTTATGCGCAGGTTCCCTCGGGATCAGATTCGTAAACTCATGACATATATTATTAATCTGGGGCAGTCTTTGAGTGATATATGGATTGATGGAGAAAAAGAAGGATGGACAGCCGAACAGATAGTTTGGATGAACAGATGGAAAGACGGAGAAAGGGGCTGACGGACTGGTATGGATGAATACACATACAGAATTCCAGTGTAACAGGTTTCCATTCTAATCGGCACTTGCTTCAGTCATGAACACACCTACATGACATAGCTAACCGCATTACTCATAACAAGTTATTTTCATCTTGCACTTTTCAATTAAGGACATAATTTGAAGTTTACAGTTAGCAGTGCTGTATTTATTGTATATTAACTTCCACATATTAAATGCACAAGGAAATACATGTAAATGGATAATGTAATTTAACACGCGGCACAAGTATGTAAGAGATCAAGCAAATTAGTGGTGTTTTATACATTTACTGGGACGATGTCAAAGAGGTATATATGTTTTCCGTTATGGCCTATAGCTTACCAGCACGCGAACTGTCTGTGAATTTAATCAGCACGTGAACTGTTTGTAATTCCATGTGCCTTTTACAACTTTTTACCATGAAAAAAAAACAGAAACAAAGACGTAAATTTTTTTTTTTATAAAAAATGTCTTAGCCGCAACGTCGCATGGGATGTAGATCATAATTATGTATTATGAAATATTACACACTTCTACCCTTGCTGGCCATAACTGTCGCGAGTGGATGTACAACAGAATGTGTACCGTTGCTGGCAATCATGCTCACAAAGTTTCAGATCCTTACTCCAAGAAAATGTGCAAGTCCATTGTTTATGTAGTTTACCACACACTATTTTGCTATGAGGGGCCGTAAATCAGCAAAGCTTCGCAATATTTGAGCCAAGACACCAACCGTCAAATTGACTCCTAAATAACCGTCCCACAACTTTGTCGGAGGTAGGGGAGAGGTGCGGTCAAATACTCAGTAAAGCTCATCTTGATCATGACACCATCTCTGTGAGGAGATTCAGCTTCCATTATTGATACAAGTAATCAGGTCTCGACGAAATATGAGCCGCACCATGAGAAAACCAACATAGTGCATTTGCGACCAGCATGGATCCAGACCAGCCATACCGTTCGCTAACCGGTTTTTCTAATTGCAATAGGGTTTGAAAGCGAACAGTTTGGATCCTGACCGGACTGCGCGGATACGCAGGCTGGTCTGGATCCATGCTAGTCGCAGTTACACTATGTTGGTTTTCTAATAGTGCGGCTCAATTATAAAGAATCAGCAACCTGTTTAACTGAGCTATGAATATTTAAAACATACTAAGCTGCTTCTTAACACAATTCATAAACTCATAAACTTAACTATGTCTGACGACTGTCATATAAAATATACATATCTGCACATTCCAGAGCGAGGCAGACATTTACATCTTTTAAAGACCCATTTTCATTAAGTAAAAATGGTGGTTTGTTAAACAGGAGCGTCTGACATAACTGTCGTTATTCGGAATCATGTTCCTGCAAATCACAAATCCTTTTCTTCCAGTCCTTCCGTGTATTACTGTTTCGTGTGCATTATTACACATAGATGCGAAGCTTCTCGTTTTAATAAGCAGTGTGGCTACTTTAAGTAAAATATACTAAATCAGTTTTCTGTCACACCGTTTAGAATAATTATAAGAACACTACCGAGATGTAGGAAAGTTACTCTGTTACACGTAATTAACACTGTAACGTCACGGTTTCTGCAATCTAACACGTCGCGCTTTTCGGCATTTAACTACGATTTTCAAAGTTTTTTAGCAAAAAAAAAAAAAAAAAAAAAAACAACAGCAAACAAACAAACAAAAAAACTAACGAGCACATACCTTTTTCATTTAATCATTTTAAAAGGCATACCCTGCAGCAGGCGCTTTCAAAAATGAAACACTTTGACCGCATGGAAAAAATGTTATAGGACACAAACAGGAAACAAATTTGGCAAGTCTAAAACGAAAACATCCAAAGAGACTCAGTTATGTGAACCGGTGTACCCTTTTTTATCCAAACCGTTTCATTCGTGTTTCTACTACACTCAAAGTGCTGTGTCCTATTGAATATTTAGCTGTTATGTACCTTACCTATACCGTAGATTATCATCAAGTATATTCTAAACGATTAAATCAAAATAGTTTTATTTACAATAAAAACAAAATTTTAGAATGCTTGGCATGAAATTGAACTATTTATATGAGTTTAGAAGACAAGTTTAAACTCAATACCATTCAGATCGCGATTCCAGTGCAGAGATTACTTCTTTAGGCATTTGCAGGGTTATTGAACAGAGTTTAGTAACAAAATTAAAAAAAAAAACACACATAATTGTTATTGCTGTTATTTTTGTCTGTGTGTTTTATTTGAGCGGACATATTTGACAGATTCAAACACAAAGCTACCGTCGTAGTTACCATACAGTGTCCCATAAGGCTTTAAATATTAAAACCAAATGAAATAGCTGTCCCAACAGATGCTATACGCATGTACATTGTCAAAAAGGAACTGCTTTTAATACTGTACATGAACGTTACAGCCATAAAGGGAGGTAGCCAAAACAATAAACTCAAATAAACTTCTACTGTATTCATCAATATTCAACTATTTGATCAATAATAGACAAAACAATTACTGAAAATAGGATTAAACAACAAATTAACAGTTTTTGTATTCGTGACGGAAAGTGTGGCAGCCATATTGCAAGTAACGGCATTATGAATCTTTAATAGTAAAACAAATCAGTGAGAAAAGATCTATTCAATGCATTATAATGCGGACGTATTAGGGTACTAAATAGAAGGATCCGGGAGTATTTAACGTATTAACGTACGAACGTTTAACCTGTTTTAGACACATTTGCGATAGTTTTTAACAAAAATATGCCTGTTTCATATTGTATATTATTTTATAATTATATTTAAAAAGATGCATATTAAACGAATGAAATTAGATATAAATCATTACAAATGGAAAATAATAAGATGAATATATTACCGGATTGCCTGCAGAGTAAGCCATGTTTCGTTTTCTGTGAAAACACAAATCCTAGTTTAATCTTAAATACGGCTATTAATCAACAAGGTTGAAAAATAAACTTTTCTTCCGCTGTATCAGTCACTTATCTGTCGAAATCTTAAACCTTCTTCGTTTTATTTTTCCGCGTAAACACAAATCATGAAACATATGTTATGAAAGTAATAGATAAATAAAAGGTAAAACTACCATATAATTAAGACATTGTTTATTAAAAACAACACTCCTGTGACCATTATAGGTCTGACCATTGGCGTGGCCCCTGATAAATCAGATGCTCATGGTCTTTGCTTAGCACAGAAGAAAAAGAATTGAGAGCGACAAGGTGTAGTTTTCCGTGACAATGTGATACGACGTGCCTCAAATCATCCGTTCTCCCTGTGTTTTGCATAGCAGCTGTCTGTTACTTGCGAAGAGTGCTTGTATAAAATCCAGACACACTGTTTGTTGGTTAACTGACCGCAGTAACATAACTGAAATACTGCAACGGTATACCATATGTTAAATCAAAGTACTGAGAGGACTGATGGGGGCAATGTTTTGCAGTTTCAAGACTTGATGTAACCCATTCATGTCAGGGAAGTACATACAGGCATTATGTAATGCACTTGCGTGTGGCAAGAAATGGAGTGATCACAAGTTAACAGTGCACAGCAATAAAAATTATTAACTTTGTGTTCAATACACTTTTATATTTTGTTCAGAAGGTAAAGATAAAAAATCTAGTCTTACCCAATAGTGGTTGTTCATCGACAAACAAAAACCTTTTATTGCCAGGTTTGATAAAATGAAATAGATAAAGCTAGACAATGTATTTCAATCTCTTCAATACTTCTGTTTGCACTTTATGTCCTGACATCATGTGTTCTTGACAGTCTAACAGAAACAGGCAAACTTTGTAACACTTTATGAAAGTTTGGAAAGAAAGTCAAAATATTCAAATATGTGAAAGTTTAAAGGAACAGGATTTCCGTGAACTGACATTGAAAAAATCTAGACTATGTTTTCTAATGTGTACAATACTCATCAATTAAAAAAGTCAGGAATGTTTTTTGTTACTAATAAGCATCATTTTAGTTATTATCCATATTGTTTGGTATGTGTGTTGACCAAAATAACATTGTCTGTTTCAATTTTAGGTTATTTAATATACACTTGTATTTCAAACTATCATTATCATAATATAAGAAATACATTAAACACTATGAAAACGGTGATTCGTCATATCAATGAACCTACCGAACTGGCGTATACAGTTAGGTTCCAGTAAATTAGGATACGAAACGCCCGTGGAAATAACAAGATTTCCCAGGTGGTTCTGCTTTCGAATATCACCATCAGAAAATATTTGCACCCTCAGATAGATGAAATACATTAAACTGGTAACATAAATGTACATCTGCAGGGATGATTACCAACAAAATGAGGCCAAAATATAACGGGCACCTGTGGCAAGTTATCATCGCGGAATGGTGGATTACCTCCCATAGCAAAAATTACTCGGTCTGAAAAATGATGAAAACGTGTGTGTACGCGCAGTTATAACAGTATTTAGCGCACTTTTTACGTTAAACGATAATTTTCCTGCAGATAAATACCAGTTTGACCAGCGTATATTCAGGAAGCTCTCTCCAATTCACAGTACATATTCATATCGACGCGAAATCTGCTATATCGGCGGTTTCTTTGCGTCGGCACCGGCTATTTTTTACTATAAACAGTGCCCAGGTAGGTATGGGAGGCGAAATATCGAGCTGCCATCCATGATCATAGGAATGCTGCTCAAAAATAAGTAGAGCACGGAACATAAGATTATCTTTTCTATGTTTTATAGTGACTTTACTTTTTAATTATCAACGATTTTGCTCGCAACTCGATGAAATTTATTGATGGTGTACTGACATGGAACACTAGCCCGACTTTTTCCACAGTCTTTAACCAGTTTTTGCTTTGATATCATACATATCAAGAACACTATTTGTATTCATTTATCAATATTCTTCCAAATAATAAAGATAAATAGGCCGAAATGTAAATGGATCTTTTTTTAAAACCACCATTCTCATCCATCAGATGTTCGTCAAAATCCCGGGACGAACGTTTATCCGGGGAACCACGGTAGACCTCTGGTATGCGAGAATGAAAACCACTTACTTTCGGTTTTGTCGTGGCACCGGCAGTCTCTCTGCATACCAGTTTTTTTCTTCCTTTTTGCACAGGCAGGCTCTCTGCATTACGCACAGAGAGGCTCTAGGGCTAATGACTTTTTGGAAACATTATAGCTTAATTAATTTGGTGTGCTTATCTGACTTTTTATAACTGCCAACCTGTTTATAGCATAGCAAAGAATCGCCGGTGCCGACGCAAGAAACCGCCGATAAAGCATATTTCGCAAAGGGTCCGCCGATATGGATATGCACTGTGCAATTGTGTATTAAATTTTACATGTAGTAACTATTTGAAATTCAATTTATTTTTATGCAACTTCTGTGGACAAGACATTTTGATTAACGATTTACAGTTGATTTCGAGATCAAAATCTATAATTATACATAATATAAAATCACGAATAAGGACGGTCCGACCAAGTACATAAATATGCCTTTAATTACACAGTTTGATTAGTAATAGTGCATGTATCTTGATAGTAGTTTGTTATAATATACTATTAGCTCATTTGCATAAAATTATGAGATTTTTACTAATTCTATACTAATGGTATACTGTATACGATTAGTTGTTTGTTATAATAGTTTGTTACCCTGTTTTTTTCGTTTGTGAAGCTGTTCTTAATAGTTGGTGTAAAACAGAAGTAATCTGTTCCTAATTGATATTACGAATTCGAACAATGAGAGAAAAATCTACTGACGATTATTAGATTAGATAATAATTACAAAAAATCAAACTGTCAAATTAATTACCCCTCCATCTTCCCCCGAACCAAATAAGTCATAACTTCAAACTGACGAATAAGTATTGATTTTTCTACCTATTCTATTTCAAGTAAAACACTGTTTCTTATTTTATTTTTTATTATTATATTTTATATAGTATTATTTTTTATAAATAACATATCTCTTGAAAATATTTTCTTAGACATGCGAAAAGTATTTCATTTCAGCGCTGTATTTTCTGAAATAATATTTTAGAAAAAACACATGCACAGAAAGGATACTTTAACAGATTGCGAATCGGGATCTGTAGGATGTTGCCGCATATTTATAGATTCGTCTACTGATAAACGGTACTGACCGCCGCAAACTGATAAAGTTTCTCAATACACATCCACAACAGTGTCGAGGCACGGCGATGAAAAAAATCAATAATCTATCGGCTTATCAGTGGCGTTGCAATGCCATAGTAGTTGCTATTTTCACGCAGAATCATGAACACATTTTTTGAGCGTATTGAAACTAGTTATTGGATTTCAGAATAGGTCACATGATCAAAACAAGTGTCGGTTTTAGAATCGATCACGTGATCAAATCAAGCGTCTTTATTATTCTTACGCATAAGAAGAGCTATTATAATTTATATTTATAATGCAGTTTAGTTTTCTTCACATACTGTTGTTAATATAAAATGTGTAGATCTATTTAATCATGTCTGGATCAAAAATATAATTGCAAAATGCAATATGAAAGTTACGTTTGGTAAATACTCTGGAACTTGTTTTCTGTGTTGTCAGGTTGGTCATAAGCTCGACAAGAAAGTTGAAAGACGGTTTGTTAACTCTGGGGTCATTGCCCCCAATAAAGAAACCGGAAGCGAAAATTGTGTCCGCATATTATTTTGCAGGGTGCCGAAATTACATATATTGTGAAACAGAGCACCAGGAATCCTCCGGGCATTTTATCAGTCGGAGAATAATATTCCCGAAATAGCCGCGAATACTTGCGAGGCCTTAACTTTACAGCTTCAGAGCATTTCAGGTAAAGCAGGGGTCTCGATATCAATCCCCGCACCACAAACCAAACTGGCAAACATTCAGATAAAGAAAAAATTAGTCAATAAGTTTATATTTTGTTGAATGACCAGGACAAAAACCTGACAGATTCTTATTAAAGAGGTTATTTGAGTGAAAATACAAAAAAAAAAAAGACGTATACAAATTACTCTTTCCAGTGATTGAAACAAAGTACCGGTAACTGTTTAAGGTATTGGCTATTTCGTCATCAGAAACAGAATAAGAAGTTCTTTATCTTGAAGTGGTGGTATTTTGTCTAACTTGGTTGAATTTCCTTTAATAAACAGTTTTACTAGTCTTGTAATGTTATTTTATACGGTATTTCTGATTGTGACATCGCAAAACTGCAACGCATTCAAAATATGTGTGCGAAGTTAGTTCTGAATCGTAGAAGAAGAGACAGTTCTAAGCAGGCACTCTACGATTTGCACTGGCTGCCGATCGTCCCTTTCAACAAGCGAAAAACTTTTAGTGATAGAAGCTTTAGTACTATAGGGCCAAAGTTGTGGAACAATTTGCCGTTGAACATCAGACAAAGTTCTTCAATTGACTGCTTTAGGAAAAGGTTGAAAACGCATTTCTTCAGAGACTACTTTGCATTATTCTAAGTTTTGACTGAGTTTTAAACAATGATGCTGGTGACAGTGATAGAAATTTAATGTTTGTCTGTGATAATTGTATGTTAGTAATATTTTAAAATATAGTATTATCATTGACTTTAAATTAATAATTGCTATTTTGATTCCTTTTAATTAATCTTATTTAAAATATTTTATATTTAATATTTTATTTCAACTTGTATTGTAAAACGCCATTGAATATGTTTTAAATGTAGAAATAGGCGTTTAAGCAAATAAACCAGTTTCAGTTTCAGTTTTTCTTCAATACTGTGAAGGATTTGTATTATTTAAATCATTTATAGTTAGAGTGATAATACAAAAAATCGTTCAGATAACTCTACATCACTTTGCATGTTAATTGTTTGAAACCATACGCTAAATTTTTTATCGAGACCCCAGCGTCAAAATCAACATGGCGTCTGAAATTCAAAATGGCCACCAAGATGGCCGCCAATTTTCTTAGACTTGATTAAAATGATTATTAAGTAATATTTTATGTTGGCAGTAAGCAGAATGGGTTTTGATAATGAAATATTTATATCTAATTTTCGAAAATTTAAGATTTTAAAAGCCTATATTCAAAATGGTCGACACAATTCAAGATGGCCGACATAATTTGGCCAAAACTTTTGATTTTCAAAATATCTAAAATATTTTGCCCACGTTTCATTTTTCGTTGAAAATCTTATTGAATAAAGTTCAAAAACATAGACTATAGAGCCCTTATTTCACTTAAACGCTAGATGTAGCTTGACTGACAGTTTTCCAAGTTCAAAATGGCTGCCAAGCTTCTTCGTCAGATGTTTTACTTATTGAACATCCATTGGTTTCGTTTATATTTTATGCCCATTTGCATTGGCGAGATGGTGTAATTATTAAATTTTACTGTGAAAACTTATCTCATTCAATGGGTATATTTTCATAATCCACTGTCATCAAAAATGAAAAGGGTGCTCAAATGAAGAAAAAGAGACGGAAAGAAAAATTTCCGTTCATTATCAAAGAACCAAGCAGGTTGCATTTTGGCTTTTTAGTCAATGTGATATATTATGAATTCCTACATTATGAAATGTGTATCACAATGCAAATCAACAAGATATTGACAATAACCCTTTAAATTCAAGAAATTCATTGAAAATGATCCCAATTTTACATGTAAATATAATATTGTTCCACTGTTTTCCATTTCTTTAGATAATGACAATATTAAACACAATGTAAACATAATATTCACTTACTTAAAGACTGAATAGCAAGGCTGATTTACAGAGAAAAGGCATGTTGATATGTGGACCAAATTTCTTAAACCATTATCATTTTATGTCAGTATTAAATGCATTCTCATGCAATGTTGTTATATTTTCTGGTCCTTTGATCTACCCTTCCTCTTTTAGCAAGTTTTATCAACTATCGTCTACACTATGCGGTGTGTGTGGTGGGGGTTGGGGGGGGGGGGGGGGGCAGTTAAGTACAAAGTCGTCATCGGCGAGGTGCAATTAGCGCCGAAATGGGATTTTGGCCCTCATCCCTTTAGAGGGAGGGGGGTCAGAGGGATCTCCCCACAATGAATTATTTTATATACAGGTATGAAGTTGTGGCCTCTTGTGCATTTTCTGGTCTAAAGTTTGATATACGCAGGAGGGAGTAGCCTCCTCATTTTAGCCGGTTCAGGGAGAAATGGCGGCCTCTGATGCATTTTTTGGTCTAAATTTTGCGGTACTGTTGGGGGTGTTCCATCACTTTTAAGGGGGGTAAAGAGGCTCCCTCCCTGGAAAATGCGGAAATATTGGTATTAAATGATGGTCTCTGAATCATATTTTGGGTCTAAATTGTGAGAAGTATTATTTCTTTGCCAAAATAGTCTGGTGCAATTTTGATAAGTATTATAGGTAACTTGTTAGAAACTTTGGAGTAGCGTGCGTCACGAGCCCCCTCGGCTTGGCCCTGGATCCGGGCCTCAGTTACTCCTATAGACCTTATTAGATGTTTCAAAATAATGTATTTATCTTCTGTTTTATATTTATCAAGCAAATATATATTTCTGACATCATGATTTCTGTTACTTCTTGAAAGTTTGATGGAATTTGATGACAGTTTAAACTAAAAACATATTCAGTAGTAAGCTTTGAAAAGTGCTTTTTCCAATGTATTAGGGTTAGTAAGGTTAGTGTTTTCACCTTTGACATTGATCTTGAAGCACAGTACGTATCATTTATAATGCTTAAGGTTTTGGTAAGATTTCTTGGAATTCCTTGAAATTGTCAGTAGTCATAACTTTGTGTTCTGGACGATTAGAATAAATAATTAACATACATATTTTCCTGTTCTTCCAATTTGGACCATGACATAATTATATGATTCTTTACATGATATGTTTTATTAAATGCATGAATGACTACATAAATTTTTGATATCATGACTTGACTAATGATAGTGATGTGTGTTTGACAAATATTTTGACAAAGAATTACGTAGACTTTCGTCATAAATCCAAAACAAAACAAAAATATATACAAAAAATTCTCTTCTAAAATTAATTTCATTTATTTACAAAATTTAAAGAGTGTGTACATTTTATTGACAGCGCTATTGAAATCAGAAATAGGTAAGGTTTGGAAACACAGGAAAAAGTATCTTAGTGCCATTTTAATTTCTGTCATGTTATGTATTTTCGAAGAGTTTTTTGACATCTTGTTTTTTTAAAGTTTTAATAGGCTAAAAATTGTACAAAATTATGTATCGTTATACAATTTCTGTGAAGACAATTGCATATTGTAGAAATTCTGTATGTATTACATATTGACATAACCAGTCAGTGAACTTATTTACACAAATGTGCCCCAGCAGATACTTAAATTATATATTTGTGCGTTTGAATTCCAGTGGAACTACACCTGTTTTTGGTTGCCCCACCTCATCTTTTACTTGTTACTCTTACAAGAAAATTTAAATTGCAGACAATAGATAAAAAGTGAAAGTATAATTACTTTACAATTTTCAGTGTGGTATATTTCTAAATAAATTTTTATGAAAAAGGTCATGCAATTTTGGATCACCCCTTACACATAATTATATGACTATTAGAAACATTTGCATTGGCTGGCAACTTATAAATTTCGTCTCACTATTTTGTCATTCCTCAATAAAATGATATCATTAAAATAGTATTTTCCTACATATGTTTTCAAAATAAAATCAGATATAAAGGTAACGTATTTAAAAGTGTTGTTAGATAAGAAAAACAGCAATACTTGACAAGTACGTTTGTATATTTCATACCTACAGCATTAATTTTAACTAAATGCACAGTAACTTATTTTCGAAATATCTTATAAATATAATGATACAGTAGAATAAGTGTAGTGAAATGGTAACGTAAAATAAGTTGCATATAGTCTTTCCCCAAACTAAACCAATAACAAAGAAATATAATTATGATATTAAAAAGTTTTGTTTATGTTTTGCAGCAAAATTTATAGTGATTTATATTTAAAATCTGCCTAAATTTAAAATCTTTCAAAAAGTTTAAAATAATAAAAAAAGTTTAATGAAAAGGTAACGTAACTTGAGTAAAGTATGCTACATATCGATTTTTTCTTAAATGATGTGTTTAAGAAATATTGTCATATCGTGCAGTTCACATAATCACAAATTCATTCGTATTATTCTTAAAATGATATACAAGTAATGTACATGTTGAATGAATTTACAGAGGGTCAATTTACCTCACCCACCTTAGACTAAGCCTCGCCTTTATTCCATTATAATGCCAAAAATGTTTGTATTACAGGTAAAACCAGTAAAACATAAATCAAATTAGACTATAAAACAATTTTAGTAATACTTGGTTGCTTAATCTTCTGTAAAAAATAGATTCAATGTGTTGATAAAAAACAATGACAATTTTCCTCTCATTTTACAATTATACATGCGCATATCTAAAACAAAAATTGATATTTCCGGCAAAAACCTTATTTGGGTATATAGCCCAACACGTTTGCAATACAAATCAATAAAGAAACAAGAAATAACCTAACTTACCATATTCAAACAAACTTTTTACAAAATTTGTGCAATTGTCATAAAGCTTGGTAGCCATGTGGCGGCCATCTTGAATTTTGGCCGCCATATTGATTTTAAGGTTGGGGTCTCGATCAAATATTAAAGGCAATATGTCAAACTATAATCATGCAAAGCGGTTTGCTTGTAGAATTAACTGAACGATTCGGCCAATTTTGAGCTCTAAGCACTCAACTATTAGTGAAAACTCTGTGTTATTAAAATATTAGTTGGGCATGCTTTTTCGTATTATTTACTTTATTTTTACTCGTTAAAGTTATCCTAGTCTGAAATTGTATCAGATTGCACAGCCTTTTGTTTAAGTCCGTCGCGTTTTCTTGACGTTCTGCGTATTTCAGATTTGTATCATGGCTTATCATTACGTAGGTGGATGATTTTTCCATGTCAAGAAATTAACTGATAAAAGATGCAAAATCTTCATCGACATGAACATGCCTGTTGACCGTATAGTATGGTTTTGGTTATCAAAATCTGTATTTTTGCCGCTTAAAAGGTGCACTAAATTTTAAATTATTTAAAATAATATTTCATATGTGTATATGTGACAGAATATTCACTTATAAGGCGGTCTGTTTTAAATATAACAGATTCATATGTAAAGATGTTGTTTGAGATGGCTATTGGGTCAATTAAAGTACCTGAATGGTCACTTACACGAGTTAGCTCTTCTGTAATATTTGTCATATTGTTCAGGTTAAGAATATCTTTAGATATTCTATGAAGCGAATTTATCTGGTCCTCATTTATATCTCCGACTAATAAGGTATTTGTTCCCTGAAGCCTTTTCAATACAAATATTTAGTTCATCCCAGACGTCCACTGTAATGTGTGGTGGCCTTATAGACTGTACATATAAAAACGATCTACGTTTATCTTAAATTTCAATCCATACTGATTCTTGGAGAAAATTCTTTAAGTCTAATAGTCTTTGAGGTCTTAAATAAGACGAAGCATAGACAGGAAATCCACCTGAATGTGCAGTGATTCCTTTCCTGAATACATATTGTAATATGTCTGTCTCTGTTAAAACACGCTTACGCTAGAATGACGTCACGTTAACGTGCGGTGACGTCAAAGTTTTCATTGCGACCAAGAAAGAGCCCTACTATATTTTATCTAATGCTTTAGATTAGATGCATATTAGAATTGAAATAATTTAACAATATTTATACACTCGGGCGGTAATACGTCGTACAAATTACTTAAAGCACTCTTATGCTATAAATTATTTCTTAATTCAAAACCGTCAGGAGATAAAGAGCTATTGTTTACTTCTGTAGTTAAATGTGTTTTAGTAAAGCTTGGAATGTCATAATCCATGATTGTTTCTTTGATGCAGTTCATTCTGTTGTTAATACTGCGAATGTTTTGATGTTCTATTGAAAGGCAATGGTCCGTATATTTACAGGGCCTGGATTGAGTTCATTATTACCTGACAACTATAATACTCTTAGTAAAGCAACCAGACATTAAGACCTTATTATGTGAATTGTGCACAGGTGATTGAACATTAATAAATTTGTTATTTTGATAAATACTTTCGAAAGAATTTATGGAGCTATAGAGCACAATAGCTTAAATCACATCGCACTGAATATCACATCGCACTGAATATAACGGACAATCGATGAAATACTAAACTTATTAATATATTTAATATATTTAACCAGTTTGTTTTTCAACTGTATAAAGACGCCGGTAACAATTAAGGTTGGATATGAAATAAAACAAAAAAATTTCGCAACTTTCTGTCTACAACTGCAATAAAGCCTTAATTTCACTCTCCATGAAGCTATGTTATTACATTACCTATTTGGTAAAAGTTTTATATCACTGATTAAACTAAGGGCTGTTGTATTAAATGCTTCGGGTAATACCCCAGGGATACGACAGAAGAAGGAACTATTTGTCATTTGGAGACAAACTAATAAAGAAATAAACAGAAAAATAACTGAGCATAAACAAATGCTGGGTGTACAGAAAAAAATGAAACATTGGAAGATCATTTCCAGGATATGTTAAATAGAATAGCAACAGTCAATTGTAGATTTGTGTCTGAAAATATATAACTTTATAAGAGAAATGCAAAACTGGAATTACCAAGGGCATGATCTCGGTCATTCACGTGATCCTACACATAGCAGACGTCATAGTAGACATTTGCGAATTAAGTCTACGTGGACTGTGAACACCTAAGACGATCCATTTTTCAAGGGGACCGTCTCAACATGATTATTTTTATTTATGTGGGGTAGGAAACATTTCTATAATGACGGTAAGGGCTTATTATGTCACCGCACAGGATAAGATTTGGATTTGTCTGTCCGTCCGTCTGTTTGTCAGAGAAATGCTTTGTTATACATATCGCAAAAAGTACGTCAAAACATTTTCCTGAAATGTTATTCAATATTATAAGTTGCGCATCTGCGACGAAGTTGAAAAGATGAACTAGTCTGATCGCAATGTATCCGTATTCCATCGTCGTCGTCGTCCGACATGAAAAACATCTAAACTAGGTCAGCTGGGATCAAAATGTAGGTCAGCAGGTAAAACATTGTGAAAGCTGTCGAAAACGTAATATCTTGCGTCTCCATTCCTTTGTTGTTAATATACGCCCAAAGGGACGTATTTTGTTCTACCCCAGGTGTTCATCTCCGGCCGTCTGTATGTTTGTCTGTCTGTCTGTCTCTCTGTGTGACCGTCTGTCCGTTAGCAATTTCTAGTCGACTCCGCTCTGTAACTCGTGAACCCCTAGAAGGATTTCAAAAAAACTTGATACAAATGTTCTCCACATCAGGACGACGTGCAGAGCGCCTTTATCAGGTGGCTCGCTTTAGGGTCAATGTCACACTTAGAGGTCAAAGGTCATATAACTTTGTTTCGAGTGCGATGTGTAACTCTTGAACTGCTTGAAGGATCTCTTCTACACACAAGGGATGCACAGACATCTACGGTTCTTGAAAGTCGTCCATGTTGTACCACAGAAAAGTGGTCTCGGTTTTTCCCTACGGCCAATAATTAAAAAAGGTTACAAAATAGCCTTCTTATAGTAACATAAAAAGGAAGTAATTCAACAAAAAATATTGTAAGTGAACAAAAAGGGATATTCCAAATAAAAACAAGAGCACCGCAATGCAAAGCAACATAAACACAAAACCAAGTCATGTGACCTTTGACCCCTAAGTGTGACCTTGACCTTAAAGCGAGCTACCTGATACAGGCGCTCTGCACGTCGTCTTGATGTGGAGAACATTTGTATCAAGTTTGTTTGAAATCCTTCAAGGGGTTCACGAGTGACAGAGCGGAGTCGACACGAAATTGCTAACGGACAGACGGACACACAGACAGACAGACGGCAAGATGAACACCTGTGGTATAACAAAATACGTCCCTTCGGGCGTACAATAACAACAAAGGAATGGAGACGCATGATATTACGTTTTCTACAGTTTTCACAATGTTTTACCTGCTGACCAACACTTTGATCCCAGCTGACCTAGTTTAGATTTTTTTCATGTCGGACGTCGACGACGATGGTATTCGGATACATTGCGATCAGACTAACTATTCTTTTCAACTTTGTCGCATATGCGCAACTTATGATATTAAAGAAAATTTCAAGAAAGTGTTATGACGTTAAATCAAATACTTTTTGCGATATGTATAACAAAGCATTTCTCTGACAAACAGACGGACGGACAGACAAATCCAAATCTTATCCTGTGCGATGACATAATAAGCCAGACCTTACCATCATTATATGAATGTTTTCCTACTACACATAAATAAAAATAATCATGCTGAGAAGGTCCCCTTCAAAAATCGATCGTCTTATTTGTTCACAGTCCACGTAGACTTAATTCGCAAATGTCTAGTAATCCCTTAAACGATACAGACTTAACAATAACCGCAAGCGGGATACCAGTCAATGATGGAGAGGACCTTATTACCATTTGCTACACTGGGAGAAGACGTATCGTAAACTACCTATAAGATTTGTGAATAGACTACCATTGATAAAAATCAGCTTCTAAAATGTTGAAGAAAGATTTCTAGTGCTCAGGAACAAACTGAATTTGAAAAATACTGTTAACTATAAAAATGTGTACCTTAAACGTTGTAAGTCACATACTGAAAGGCTAATAGAACTAAATGCTGGTGCAGTGTTGAGAGAATTGCCACAAGGACGCTCATATAGAGTAAACAGATGTATAATCCAGCGTGAAAGGCAATAAGAACACACTGCTGGCAACCAGCATAACGACAAGGAAAAGGAAACATCCGGTCCAAATAGGTATTTGAACGTTTGTGGATGGACATGGGACAACAGTGAACTTAGGTCGAAAATTATTCAATGTATTGATTCGGTTATTATTTCTCTGAGCGAAACACATTTGAGAGACCAGCAAAACTTGGATGTTGAATGTTACACTTGGTTTGGATTTAATCGGGTAGACATTCATAGAAATGCACCGAAAGGATCTGGCGGTGTCGGATTACTAGTTAAAAAGTGGCTTTCATCAGAATATGAAATAAGCATATCAGACAAATCATATGATGGAATATTAGTATTAAACTTTGTTCATAAATCGAGTGAATATAACTTTGTAGTCGCGTCATGTTATTTACCGCCAGAAAATTCTACTCGAGGCCGTGACGCACAAGGATTCTTTGCGCATTTGTTATCCCAAATTTACTTAAACAGCGATAGTGACGCAATATTCGTAACTGGTGATTTTAATTTACGAATTGGATCTTTGTCGGATTTTGTCAGTGAAATTGATTCCATACCAGAGAGACAAGTTTTGGACAAATCTGTAAACCAACATGGCCACACATTCGTAGAATGTCTTAGTGATGCAAAATGTTGTGTGCTTAATGGAAGATTTAACGCTGCAGACGATAAATTTACTTCCGTTTCACGTAAAGGTACATCCGTGGTCGATTATATATGTGTTCTTCACGATATATTTCAGTGTTGTACTCAAGGTACAGACTATACAGTCTATTATAGGGGCCTCCGTGGCCGAGTGGTTAAGGTCTCTGACTTCAAATCACTTGCCCCTCATCGATGTGGGTTCGAACCTCATTCAGGGCGTTGAATTCTTCATGTGAGGAAGCCATCCAGCTGGCTTACGGAAGGTCGGTGGTTCTACCCAGGTGCCCGCTCGTGAAATAATGCACGGAGGGGCACCTGGGGTATTCCTCCACCATCAAAGCTGGAAAGTCGCCATATGACCTAAAATGTGTCGGTGCGACGTTAAACCCAACAAAAAAATGATAATGTCCTACAAGGATTACTAGGTATAAGATCAAGCCCGCCAGACCACTGTGAAATTATAACGGAATTTAAATTGACAATGTACGCCCAAGAAAACAATTGTAGCGGCAACAGCGATCAAGAGATTAAATCACCTAAATACAATTTGAATAGCATACCGCAATACCTTCATGAGCAGTGAATTAACTAGAATAGCTCTTACAAATATCAGCTCAAGTACAGAAATAAGCAGGGAAACACAGTTAGACATCGATACTATTAATGAAAAACTGTGCGATTGTATTATCACACGAATGAATTATTATGTTCCAAAATATAATTCGTCGACGAGAAGAAGAAAGAAATATAAATAGAGGAAACCCTACTAGGACGAAAACCTGGCTAACCTGTGGAATGATATGATTCGTTTTTACAGTGCAAAGGCAATAGACACATCAAAACTACATTGCGTAAGCAATACATTACCGCTAGAAACTTGACATTACACACGACGGAACGTCAGTACAGAACAGCTGTTGCAATGGACATTGAGGATATGTCTTTTACTAATCCGCGAGACTTCTGGGACAAGATACGACGACTGGGCCCAGGGCAAAATAAATCAATACCGATACAGATCGTAAATGAACACGGGCATACTGTCTCAGACGAAACATTGGTCTTTGAGCGGTGGAAAAATGACTTTGAAAAGTTGTATAATCACGAGAAAAACAGTAACTTCGCTCAGTGAGATATCAACTACTGTTATGAGTGCAAAATAAAAATCTCCTCTGGGACTGACGCGATACCTTATGCTGTGCTGAAATTCCAAATAGTTATAAGTGTCCTTCAACAGCCGTTACAAGTGTCCTTCAACAGTTGTTCCAGCTGATCTTCGATACTAGAATTATTCCTTCGCTATGGAGAAAATCGGGTATTTGCCCCATCCTGAAAGACCCTAACAGTGACAACAGATTACTTCTAAATTACAGGGGAATAAGTTTATTATCGTGCTTAAGTAAACTGTATAGTTCATTTCTTAATAAAAGAATTACAAAATATTTGAACGACAGTGAGCTTTAAGCCGATGAACAAAATGGGTTTAGGTCAAACATATCCTGTGAGGACCATGTTTTCACGCTTGACAGTATAATCAGGAACAATAACTCTGTATTTACAGCCTTCATTGATTTACGTAAATGTTTCGATTTCATCGACAGAGATATGGTGCTCTACAAACTCCTCCTAATGGAATTGATGGAAAAGTATATCAGTCTATTAAAACATCTACAGCAAATCTGCTCTTCTTGTATAAGAATAAATGGAAAACTTACTGTGCGGTTCCAGTGTAAAACGGGCGTAAAACAGGGAGATAACTTGTCCCCTACAATATTCTCAATTTTCGTCAATAACCTTGTGAAAGAAATAAATGACCTTGACCCTGGAGTCAATGTTGGTAATACATCGGTATCCATGCTTCTATACGCAGACGATATCGTTCTCATTGCAAAATCAGAACAAGATCTACAACGGTTGTTATTTATAATGCGTTCTTGGCGCAAAAGATGGCGTGTCCTAGTGAACACTGATAAATCAAAAGTTGTACATTTCAGAAAAGGCCGCTCCGCTAGATGCGATTTCAAATTTACTTTAGGGATTAACACCTTAGAATTAGTCGACAGATATAAAATACTTAGGTGTACTGATGCACGAAAAGCAGGATTTAGATATAACTGCTGTCAAAAAGTGCTGGTCGAGCTCTTGGTGGCATGACATCAAAACTCCATTATCTGAAACAGTTTGATTTTAAAACTTATCAGAAACTCTACTTCTCATGTGTAACAACAGTTTCAGACTATTGTGCTTCAGTCTGGGGATTTAAACAATACCAGTCAGCCGACACTATTCATAATCGTGCAATGCGTTACTTTCTGGGGGTTCACAGATTTACACCAACTTTAGCAGTTATTGGCGAGACCGGATGGCTACCAAGCAGGTACAGACGGTGGCTAATTATGATACGGTACTGGAATCGTTTAGTTCAACTTGACAATTCACGGCTAACCAAGCGTGTATTCATGGCGGATTATAGATCAGTCAATACAAATACCTGGTGTTCGGAAATAAAAATGATATTATCCAGTCTCAATTTAATGCCTCATTATAATAACTAGACAGCGGTAAATATGAATGAAACGCGTGATAAAATGACCGAGTACCTTTCCTCCATTTGGGCACAAGATTGTGAAAACGTTTGAAATTAAGAACATATATAACATTTAAAACTGAATTTAGATGTGAAAATTACCTTTCACTGCACTTAAAAAGACACAAGAGATCTATGTTCGCTCAATTCAGGTGTGGAATTCTTCCACTTAGAGTGGAGACTGGTCGATATGTCGGAGAACCCGCAAATGAAAGACTATGTATAATATGTAACAGCGGTGAAGTTGAAGATGAGAGACATTTCTTTCTAGTATGTCCGTTAACTTATATGATGCTACCAAAAGCGTTTTGTTTAGGGATATTATAACAAGTGTAGAATATATTAACCATGATGATAAATTCAAATATTTGATAAATAATCACTTAAGGAAAAGTGCAAAGTTTGTTGTTTGAGCTTTCATGATAAGAAAAAGCGTGCTATATAAGTAGATTTCTGTTACCCTGATTTATACATAAGGCTTATTTTGTAATATTAGCATAACGCACTTGTTTTGATACATTCCAGTTAACAGAATTATGAAATGCATTTACATATTCTTGTTATGTTGCCTTGTTATTATTTGATATATTAAGAAGATGATATAGTATGATATCATGTTACTAGATCTAAATACTTAAATATTTTTGTGTAAATCATATATAAAGACATACAAACAACAACATTTATACCATGGTTTCTTTAACTGATATCATAACATTATCATATCAAATATATATGAATAACGGAATAGCTTAACAAATATTTAAGCACTTTAAATTTAACATGTCCATGTTCACTATTGTATTCTTTAAGTGTGTGTATCCGTGAAATATTGTTAAATAGTTCTGAAAGGTGACATATAGGCCCATTGGGCCGGGTGTTTACAATTTGTATTATTTTATATGTATATATCGATGCCATATACATGTCACTATAATAAAAGATTATCTTATTTTATCTTATAAGCACTTATAATACAGCACTAATTTTAGGCAATTACTTGACAGTTGTATATTCTATGCAGTCATATAGATCTAAAGATAAATAGAAAATACTCTCAACAAGGTAAATGCTATGATTAAGGATGGCCTTAAGTTAAGGGGAATTGAATGTGAGAAAGCAGACAGAAGGAAAAACCGTGATTCCAGAAAACCCGGAGTAGTTATTGCTAGATTTAAATCGCACGAGGACAAGCGCAAAGTGATGATGGCAAAGAAGTTGCTTAGGGATTCTCGTCAGTTTAGTGAGGTATTTATCAGTCATGACAAGTCACTGCAAGAGAGAACTATGGCAGACAACTTTCGCACAATACTTAATGTCATTCGAAATAAAGATCTCGAGGTTAGGGGGGACACGAGTGGTACGATCTGCTAGAAATAATCACAGTGATAAAGATAACATTTCAGCAATGACAGGCGTGAAGACGTGTCTAGTAGGGAAAATATAAATAATAATGACAGACGGGGTGGGGCCTTTGGTATGAGAAGTGAAAACAGAATGAACAGTAATGACAGGCAGAGAGATAATGTCTCGGAAAGTCGGCATGATGACTTCTCTTTTCAGGATGGAAATGACTGGCAAAGTGCCAGATATGGTAGAGACAACAACCGTGATAGAAACCGAGGACGTGGCAACACAGAGACCAACGACAGAGGCGGCAATAGTTGCGAGCTGGGTTTTGGAATGTTAGAGGGTAGAATGTTAACCCAGTTTCTGACAATTTCAACTTGCGTTACTCTTGTATTTTAGATAAGTATTTTGACATTTTAGCACCTGCAGAAACTCATTTGTGTAATGATGAAACATTAAACATTGATGGTTTTGTTTGGTATGATTTAAATCGGAAAATTATTCATAAGAATGCAAAAAGGGCTCTGGTGGGGTTGGATTTTTAATTAGAAGAGAACTTTTAAACAGTTATGATGTGTCTATTGATAATGTTCATGAAGGTATTTTATGGTTAAAATTACAGCATAAGTTTACCTAGTACACTCTTATGCCTTGTGTTTGCTATTTACCACCAGAGAATTCTACACGCCAGTTTGATGTTAATTCTTATGATGATCATTTGTTGTCTGGTGTATACCAATACCAAACCTCTGGTTCTATATACATCTGTGGTGATTTTAATAGTAGGACTGGAGAGCTAGATGATTTTATTGCTGGTATAAATATGTGTATGTTGAATGGACGTGGTACTACTAATGAACAAAATTTTACATCTGTATCAGTAAATGGTTGCTGAGTAGTTGATTATTGTATCGTACCACATGAATATTTATGTAATTTTACAGATTTTGATGTTAATTTGACGTCCGATTTGATTACATCTATAGGAAGTATTGCTAACCTAGCTCCTACTAGTACTCCAGACCATTCTTTATTAGCATGGAATATTGTTGTAAATTTAAACTGGGATGACAACGAACAGTCTGTTGATAGTGACAATAACGAACATAGCCATGTTAAATTTGATTTTTAAAACATGCCAAGTAATTTTCTTAGCGATCAGTCTGTTTTGCAGGATGTAAATGATCTTATCTTTAGACTTGAAAATAATGAAATAAATAGTAGAAATATTGATTCAGTGTATCAAGAGTGGTGTGATATAGTTAAGAGCAATATGTATACCAGTATTCCACACAAAACTGTTGCCAGAAATTTGTCTAGTAACTATAGAAAGCACAGACCAGGTAAACCATGGTGGAGTCATGATCTTACTGAATTGTGGTCCAAGCTATGTATTGCCGAACGAAATTGGTTAAAGTGTGCAAATAGAAGTCTTACAAGTGATTTCAAAGTAGAATATGTTAATATACGTAAACATTTTGATCGGCAAGTACAGAAGGCTAAACGAATATATTGGTATACTATGCAAGATAATTTGTTAAAGGAATGTAATGTTGACAATAGAGCCTTTTGGAAATCCATAGGCAAAATAGGAGTTAGTCATACTAAGAAAAAAACATATTCCAGAAGAAGTTGTCTTGGATAATGGAAATACTTCCTCAAACATTTCAGACGTATTAAATAAAAGGAGAAATAAATTCAGTTCTCTTTTTATTGATAGAAATAAGGATAATACACAAGGGTGTACTTTTGATAATAATTTTAGTTTTGAGTCTGATGACACTAAGTCCTTTAATGAGTTTATTACCGTAAGTGAAATTAAGGCGGCAATATTGAAGGCCAAAAATGGTAAGGTATGTGGCATAGATGATATTCCTTCAGAGGTTTTACGTAATGACACAGCTATTTATTTTTTACATGTTTTATTCAATTTATGTTTTAATAACGGTATTGTGCCCACCTTATGGAGCAAATGTATTATCAATCCTATCCCTAAGTCTTCCACATTAGATCCAAAGGAGCCTATGTCTTATCGAGGAATTGCCCTCGCTTTAGCTATTTATAAGGTTTACTTTGGACTACTTAATGATAGCTTGACAGTTTATATTGAGAGAAATAATATGTTAGTGGACGAACAAAATGGCTTTAGGAAAAAAGAGGAACTGTCGATCAAATTTTCTCACATACTAGTATTAAAGAAAACCGTAAGAAATGTAAACTGTCTACACACACTGCATTCATAGATTTTAAAAAGGTGTATGATTACATTAATCGTTCGAAGTTATGGCTTAGATTACAAAATATTGGTGTATCTGGTAAATTTCCCCTATATTATTTAATCTGTTCATTAATGATCTTGCTGTATATTTTAAATCGGTAAACATAGGTATTCAGATAGATGAAGGTAAAGTTTATATTTTACTCTATGCGGATGATATTGTTCTTTTGGCTGATAGTGAAGAGAATTTACAAATATTGTTAAATAATCTGAATGATTGGTGTAAAAGTAACGACTTGTATATAAATGTTGGTAAAAGCAATATTGTTCATTTTCGTTCGGAGGCGGTTCCTAGATCTAATTTTGTTTTTACATGTGGAGATAATATTATAGAATATGCTGATAGTTATAAGTATCTTGGTTTAATATTGAATGAACATTTAGACTTAAATGTTACAGCTAAGATGGTGGCTCAGAGTGCTAGCCGTGCATAAGGCTTACTCATTGCTAAGGTTAAACTAATCGGCGGAGTTCCGTATAATGTATTTACCAAACTTTATGATTCAGTGGTTTGACCTGTCATTGGCTATGGAGCGGCAGTATGGGGACATAAATCTTTCTCGTGCATCGCTGCAGTCCAGAACAGAGCCATGAGGTTCTTTCTTGGAGTGGGACGATACACCCCCAATCTGGGTGTCTCTGGGGATGTGGGTTGGGTTCCGTCAACTATACGTCAGTGGAAGACGGTGACTAACTACTGGGCCCGGCTTTCCACCACTAACTCTTCTCGATTAAATAAACGTATAGCACTCTGGGACAAAATTAAAGCTATGAACTATAAAAAACTGGTTTTACTTTGTTAGAAAACATTTAAATCATTATGGGTTAGAGCAATACTCTGATTTTACTACACCAATATCCAAATATAATATTGTTAAGCATATTGGTGAAGCTATGTTTAAAGGTCATATAACAGAGTGGAATAATAGTATTAATACTGTCCAAGGAAACTCCGGTAGAGGTGGTAACAAACTTCGAACATACTGTACCTTTAAAAAAGAGTTTTGTGTTGAGAGGTATTGCACTTTGATACTACCAAATTCACATAGATCAGCACTGTGTAAATTTAGATGTGGAGTTGCTCCGCTCCGAATTGAGACAGTGAGATATGAAGGTTTACCTATAGAAAGAAAGATATGTCCGTTTTGTAATGTCAATAACGTTAGTGTAATTGAAAATGAGAGCCATGTTTTGCTTCAGTGTAGTATGTATAATGATATCAGAGATACACTTTTTAGTAAGGCCATAGTTTCTGCATCAAATTTTATGGACAAGAGTAATGCTGATAAAATGAAAATTCTTTTTACTTCAGATGTTTTAACTAGAGTATTAGCCAAAACCTGTTTTTTAATATTACAAAGAAGACAGTTTTATCTGTGTAAATTATATCTATCTAAAGTATTATAAGTGATTTCCTTTTTGATAATATTGGGAGACAACTGCTTACAGTATCAGCCTAGATAACATTTTAAAGCCGAGTATTCCAATTACATTTTAAAAAGTAAAGTTGTGTCCGGTTGGACTGATAGGCAGTTGTTGCTCAATTTTATCCATGGGTATGTACATAGTAGTGTGATATATGTACAAAGTTCACTACTGTAAAAATAATCTTTTTATCAATTATTACTATTATTAACTTTTCTTACATATAGTGTTTCTATGACATGATATTGTTAGAACATAGACTTAATAAGTTGGAGTCATTTTCAGAATAAGAATGTTTGCCTTATTCGAACATGAATAGATAACAAGGGGGTTCATTACTTGACAAGACAAAACAGTTGCTTTAATATAGACCACACTGGGTGTCTGTGATCAACAATAGTTTCTTTTCTTACGAAATCCACCATTATACTGGTAGATTTTGTAGTCATTGTATATTTAAGTTATAAGTCTACAAATTCTTCATACAAGTGCATACATATTCCTCATTTTACGTAGTATGCTTAATAATTGTTAATGGATAGTAACTGACTTAATTAAATAACTTAGTCATATGTTCGTTGAAATATGGATTTGACTTCCACTTATCAGTACTCTCTGAGGTAACTTTCCCTCACCAGTTTCAATTACACACACACACATACACACACACAAAGCACACAGACAGATGCAGACACACATACATACATACATACATATACACATGTCTGTACATTTCTAAGTAATCTGGTTACACACATACACACACCAGTATGTTTTAAGTCAACTGGTAACACATATACACAGACACACACTCAAGCACACACAACACACATGCACACACTTGCTTATACAGATAAATCTGTACTTGTTTAGTAATCTGATTGCTTTTGATGTATGTATCGTTATTTTTACTGTTTTATACCGGTATGTCTCTTATAATTCTAAAATTGAATGGCAATTTACATGTGTTTTTAATGCTGTGATGTTTATTTATTTGTATATATTTGGAGTTTGTAAATGGAAGAGACTGAAATAAAATAAATATTTGAATAGATCGATAGGGTAAAAAAGTTTGTAAAATTAATTGAAAGGCTCTGACCTCCAGATTTGGCTATAAATAAGCTAAAAATATATTTTCTTTCAAACTGAAGTTTGGTCATTTTATGAAAATCAGAATATGAGTTTTTGTTTCTTAAATATTTTTAAAATTCCAAATCAAGAAAAAATTATAACCGCGTCGGAAATCGAATTCCGGACCGCCTCGGCAATAATGACATATTACCGTCATTGTAACCAATAGCGCTATAGCGTTATTAGTAAATATAGATATTTATAATCGAGACAGTTTACGTGGAGTAAGGCGTTACAAACACTTTTCAATTTTCATCGAAAAAGTAGTAAAGGCAGTAATTTCTCATGTATTTCCGTCACATATAGTTTATCAATAATTAAGGTTTAAAGCCTTCTTAAGAAATACAAAATTTATAGCATTTATTTCCATATATCTAAAAATTGTTGGGGTTTTCTTTTGTTGTCGAACGATCTGAAGGCCAGTCTCTTTAAATGCTGAAGGAGGTAGGTTACCTTGTTACAAGGGTAAATTCAAATTAGTTGAACCGCAGCAATATTTTGTATTTCGTGTAATATGATGTTTTAACTGCTACAATTTCAATTTCGTTTATCTCTGTCCCTTCAAGTTCAATTTTTATCCAGGTTTAAAGAACATGACCCTCCCAAGGTATCTTATGTTGAAAGAAGAAGGAAAATACGGATATTTAATACTTTTCAGTGTATATTGGTTTCATTGATATCCGTAAAAGTCTGCATAATTGATAATTTTACAAGTATGCGTGTTAGCTTTCTAGTATAGGCTTAAAATGTATATGTCGCGAGGCTCGTGTTTCCATGGTTACGCATTTTCTTTCATTTTTAAACAACTATGTATAAAAACGGATTTTTCGACGGTTTCAGTGCAAATCTGTTAATGACCAACATGGAATATTTGGGTAATATTATTAGCAAAATACCAAACACTTTACATGGTACCCTATTTTTCTTAAAGTTTAAAGTAACCATGGTGATAGAGATGTTTAAAATAGCTTATATTTTGCTTTTTGTCGTAATTTCTTATAAAACATATTGAATAAAATTATCTTTCTTGTTAATGTAGCTTTAAAACTTATTATTTTTAATGTAAGTAGTATTTTCGTGTTATTTGCATTTATTCAAACAAATTTCACAGCTTGAAATACCTACAGCAGTACCCTTCGTGTGACATTTTTTCATGGAAAAATCGGTCTGCATGCTGCTATTATTCTCATGGATATTGTTGAAATGAAAATAAGCCGAAGCCGAGTTCCTTAAATAGACCAGGTCACGGGCTACGTTTCCATGGTAACATCAATTCAATTTAAGAAACCACAATTTCCTACTGAGATTTGAACATTTTTGGAGTTTAATTTTAGCATATAGGTAACAAAGTATCAACGGAAACTGAAAAATAGGTATTACAAATCAAACTGCCAGTTGTTTTTTATTTGAAAATGGCCATTACAAGTAACCTTTCACCCAACTATATTCCAAAAAACATTGGTTACCATCATCCATTTTCTTACATTCCGCATAACATTTCAATATAACTACATAAAAGAATATATATTCCTAAAACTATGCTGAAAAAAGATTGACTGAATAAGTTTGCAGATGAAGTTGTGAAAACACATTTATTCGGGAAGTGCCTAAATTGTCCACCTGAAAACTTGTAGTATAGCTGTATATTACCTGTATTATAAGAATGATTTGCATGAAGTTTTTGTGTGCGAAATTAACTGCCATGAGTTTCGAACCCACGCGGCAAAAGATTTGACCAGTTAAAACTTTTTTAAATGGGTCAACCGTGTTGTTGTACTTATAAACTAGTCTGACCCGGTTTATAGGTTGGTCAATGCTACGGATATGTGTTTGCAATCGAAATATTTCTATAAAATGCTTCTTCCCCTTCCGTTTTGATCAGTCCAAGTTTACAAACACGTTTGTTTATTTTATGGACTGTATACAAAAATATTGAATTCCTTATGCTATGTTTGTAAACATCACGTTCTCGTTGGGGCATATTAATATATTTTGCATCTATTTATAAATTGTAGCCTCGTTTCTTAGCACTCTTCCGAAAACAAAACGAAGGTGTGCGACGGGTTCGTAAGCAGTTGGAAAATAAACTTTCGATTTGAAATAGGCAAAAGGTTTTTGTTTATTTGTTGGTTATTGTTGAACGTATCATGATTATTGGGTCAGATCCGATGCACTGGGTCACATTTTTAGTAAATATGAATTCTCTGCTACAAACTCTGGTTTTCATATAATACTCGTTCGGGCGTTAGTAGTGGACTTTTAAGGTTTAAACCTAAGTGGGTTGTGAAACAGTCAGTCCCTCGTCCTTGCAGCGTATGCTCATATTTGAAGGGATTACCAATCCATACACTCCATTCTAGGTCGAGTGGTTCGTAACAAGGTGTTGAAACGTTGAGTGTGAAACATAGCTGATAAAAGGTCAGAGATTTAGGTTTTTTGATACCAGCTAGTGTACAATAAGGAAAACATATTGAATTGATTATCTACTTGATGCCTAGTTGATTTATGTTTCAAACAATCATTTACGAATAATTGGTCAATCTAATCAGAAGCAAGGCAGCTGAAGAAAAATTTATTATACCAGTTTTATATAATCAGAAGCAGATAGCTTAAGGGAAATTATATACATTTGATAGAATAACGCTCGATACACTTGACAGAAGTTTTGGTGGCAGCGGTAGGATAAAAGATATATCGAAAAAAATCTCTTACCCACATTCAAAAATGGATAGTGCAGATGGTTTGGAACGACGGCTGGAAAACATGAACGAACGTTTGAAGTACAAAGACGGAACGAAATAAGTAAGCTCCAGACAGAAATATCTTTGCTTGAACGTGAGCTGAGTATGCTTGAAACAACAGATGTCAAAAACACGGCCAAGACAATTGTTTCATGACCATAAAAGAAACGCAGACAGTACGTTTGGTACAGATACGTCGCCTTTGGATACACCTAAACAAAGTAGAAAAGTTCAACTCAAAAGCACAGACCAAATCAAAAACCCAAATCGTTTTGTTTTGTGACCAACAGAAAGAAGCCGAAACAACAAGCTGTATCAACACCAGACCAGGATGCCTCTACACCAGATATATTAGTTCCAACTAAAGCTAGCTTGAAACAGAGTGGTGCCAAGCTGAAACCTGCGACTTTTGATGGAACAGGGAATTGGTTAGTTTACAAGGCTCATTTTGAAGCATGTAACTGGTCGTATGATGAAAAAGGTTTATACCTGGCGATATGTTTAAGAGGGCAGGCACAAGGAGTTTTTGAAAATTTATCAGGAAACAAAAATGATTATAACGAACTGTCAAAATCATTAGGAGAAATATTTGCCCCACCAAACCAGACCGAGCTGTATAGGGTTCAACTCCACGAAAGACGACAATAAGCAACTAAGATTTTGTCAGAGCTTGGGCAAGACATACGGCGTCTCACAAACATGGGGCAAATCCAACAGCCCAAAACGATGCGAGAGAAACTTTGGCCAAAGTATAATTCATGGATGCCCTTATAAATTCAGATATGAGAATTCGTGTTAAGCAGGCTAGACCAATTAATTTAAATGACGCAGTGGGACACGCCGTTAAGCTTTAAGCTTATAACAAAGCCGAAAGGAAACATCTTGAAAGCCTGGTTTTATCCGTTCAGCAGGTGACCAGGATAAAATGTCTGAAACTTATTTTGCTGAAGGTTTGAAAACATTGCAGAACACGGTTGAACAAGTGACTAATTCATTAAAATCTCTTGAAAACAATCAACACAAATATGGTCATAGGATATCAAATAATGGTTTGTTTGTTTGTTTGTTTAGTTTGGGTGTCACGCCGTTTTTCAACAGTATTTCAGTCATGTAACGGCGGGCAGTTAACCTAACCAGTGTTCCTGTTCTCCGCAATTAACTGCCATCTTCCCTACATGAATTATCAGAGGTGGAGGACGAATGATTTCAGACACAATGTCTTTAATCAAATCGTCACGGAGAACATACGCCCCGTCCAAGGGTCGAACTCGCAACCCCGTGATCCGTAGACCAACGCTCTCCCTACTGAGCTAAGCGGGCGGGCTGATCAAATAATGGTAATTTTCAAAATTTTCAAAGACCAAGATTTCACCCATAATTGAAAGAAAAGCATAAATGTTTCAAATATGGTTCTGAGAATCATATCCAAAGGAATTGCTCTTCATTACATCATAAACCTGGAAACAATAGGCAGTCAAATAATTCCATAGGTTCGGGAATTATTGCTGATGTAAAATTTAACGGTTTACAATTTGAATGCCTGATTGGCACGGGTGCTTCTCTTTCCATCATATCATTATCTTTATTGAACAAACTTTTAAACATAACTCTTCAAGCATAACTCTTTGAGACCATACAGAAGTAAGATCTATACTGCTTCAAACACAACTATTGATGTAAGGGGGAAAACAAAAAGAAAATTCAAATTTTCCTGCTTACAATCGTCAATAATAAAAGGTCGTATCTGCTACCTACGACCTACTTACTCTATGATTATCGTTGTATCCAAAATCACATAATATGCAATCTGAAAAGGTCGTAAGTGGCGAATACGACCTTTTCCCTCAGTAGATATTTCTAATAACTTGTCTAATACTAACCTAAAAAAACTTGGACTTACACACCCGGAATACTATGGAGATGTAGTTTATAAAATTCGAAAAAATTAAACCTAGTCCTTATTTTAATCAAATATTGTAAAATGGGTTAAAACGTTTATCAAAAGAGGATACGATGCGCAAATCGTGAAGCACAGTGCATGTTTAGTGATTGACCCCTTTACAGCTAATCGCTACGCTTTCCTATTTGATGGTGCGTTGACTAATAAAGTGTAATACTCCATGATGCTTTTCTCCTAAATCCTACATACAACGGACGGAGGGAGTTGAATTTTGTCTTGCAGCTTTCTTAGTCGTGCCCTTAAAAGTTAGGCTCTTGGTGCTCTGACTTCAGACAAGTTGTTGAGTACATTGGTGTAATTATACCTTAGATTTATCTTAGTTTTATGTTTTACTTATTTAATCTGGTATTTTGACCTCAGTAGATATTTCTAATAACTTGTCGAAAGGTTGGTCCGAACTTATATTATTACAAATTGTTATTTTTGGCTCAATAAACAGGGTCACACAATTACGATTTTATTATCAAGATGTGGCCTTTTCAATGCAGTTTCCGAAATTGTATACGTCATAAAAGGTCTTCAATAACAACTACGACCTAATATGTCTAGAACGTCGATATCATACCGGCTTGTGGGGTATTTATTACCTTCAGTGATAACAAATAATTTATTTATGTTTACGTTTCGGGGATGTCTTTATTTCGGGGTGGTAGAAAGGCGGGGTTCTATTGTATTTTCATTAGTTATATCATACTAATATACGGTTTCTCTATGGCCAAATGTTACATAAGGGATATTCAAAAAAGAGGTTTTCCTTCCAGTAAACAGTAAGCTGATTATGAGCACATTTTAAATGTAGATATTTCTAATTTTCAGTTCACCCGAGCGCGAAGTGCTCAATGTGAGCTATTGTGACCGGTCATTGTCCGTCGTCGTTCGTCGTCTGTCAATATTTGCCTTGTTAACACACTAGAGGCCACAGCTGTAACCCAATCTTTATGAACTTCATGGAGATGTCCCTCGAGCAACATCATACGGTGTCTATATTTCACAACTTATTCGTTTTGCAAGGGCTTGCTCAAAGATAGAGGATGTTAATGATAGAAATCTTGATATCACCAAGAAATTATTACAACAGGGTCACTGTTATCATAAGCTCCGGAAAGCTTTCAGTAAATTTTACTATAGATCGTCGGAACTGTTAGAAAAATACAGTACTAACCTGAAAAACTTGGACTTACACACCCGGAATACTATGGCGATGTAGTTTATAAAATTCGGAAAATTGACCCCTCTACAGCTAATCGCTACGCTTTCCTATTTGATGGTGCGATGACTAATAAAGTGTAATACTCCATGATGCTTTTCTCCTATATCCAACATACAACGGACGGAGGGAGTTGAATTTTGTCTTGCAGCTTTCTTAGTCGTGCCCTTAAAAGTTAGGATCTTGGTGCTCTGACTTCAGACAAGTTGTTGAGTACATTGGTGTAATTATACCTTAGATTTACCTTAATTTTATGTTTTACTTATTTAATCTGGTATTTTTGCGCTAATGTTAGAGCCTTTCTCAGCGGGGATTTTATTTACATTGTGTTGTCAAACATGTTGAAAATAGGGTAAGTGCGAGGCTGGCATGCCCTAAACGCGTTTAACCCCCCAGTTTCCTTTAAATAGGTTACTAACAGTTCCAAGGCTGTGCCCCTATTTTCAACTGGTTTTCTGCCTCTCTTGTATTGTCTGTTGCGTATTTTGTCTTGTTTGTTGTAAGCGTTTTTTCCTCCTCCTCACTCCCCTATCGCCCTCTCCTTTCCCCTTGCATTTGCGCTCCTTTTTGCATCCCTTCTCCTTTACTTTGAGTTAGTTTTCGTGGCTCCCCTTTATTTTGGCTGCCGGAATTCTAAGGTGGTACACGATTGTTTTTTAGGGGTGCGTTTGTGTGCTTGTGAGTCTAATACGGCGCCCTACTATGTTTTTGTATCTTACTTGTCTGTTTTTCTATGTTAGTTAGTTGGGTCTGGTTGTGTGTTTATCTTTGGTATGTGCATGTATGCGCTATTGTGGCGCTATTGTAGTGTAACTGTGATTAAGGAACGTAGGATTTCCTTTGTATTTTCATCCCCTTCAGCTTCCTCCCCCATCCTCCCCCTTTTTACCCCTTACCACTTCCTCCCCCTCTATCTATATTTGGCATAAATATATATGTACTTGTTAGATTTTTGAAGCAACCCGTCTGTAATATTTTTCTATTAGAGCTACTTTTTGTTGTGAGCCTACTTTGCAAATGCGTGGCTCTCAGGCTGTGTTTTTGGAGCCCTGTACTTCCGGGAAATCTAACCTTACTTATTACCTTTTGGTCAGAATGTTTGTCTTGATGATCTCTAGGTCAAGTTGTATACTGGGTTATGTAAAGCAAAAAAAGGTCAGTACCCCAGATCAAAAGGTAATCTTGTTAACACTCTAAAATCCGCAGTTTAAATTTGAAACTCAAGAGATTTGATCAGAATGTTTGTCTTGATAACTTCTACGTCAAGTTCGAATCTGGGTTATGTGGGGTCTAAACTAGGTCATCCGGTCAAATCAAAGGAAATCTTGTTAACATTCTAGAGGTCACAGTTGTGGTCAGAATGTTTGTCCTGACACTTTCTAGGTCAAGTTTGAAACTGGGTCATGTGGGGTCAAAAACTTGGTCAGTAGGCCAGATCAAAGGAAATTCTTGTTTGTTAACACCCTTGAGTCCACAGTTTAAGTTTGAAACTCATGAGAGTTAGTTAGAATGTTTGCAGGTCAAGTTTGAATCTGGGTTATGTGGGGTCAAAAACTAGGTCACTCGGTCAAATCAACAGAAAAGCTTGTTAACACTCCAGAGGCCACATTTATGACTCTATCTTCATGAGCTTGGTCAAAGGAAAATCTTATTGACACTACCCTATAGACCACATTTTAAGTTTGAAACTCATGAGAATTGGTCAGAATGTTTGTTTTGATGAAATCTAGGTCAAGTTAAAATATGGGCCATCTGAGGTCAGAAACTAGGTCACCGGTCAAATCAGAGGAAAACAGTGTGTGTGCAATAGCGTCTTCATTTTTGACTAGATATTCGTGAAATTTAATCAGAATGATTTTCTTGTTATGAAATCTAGGTCACGTTTGAATCTGGGCCATCTGGGGTTAAAAACTAGGTCACTATGTCAAATCAAAGAAAATCCTTGTTTACATTCAATAGGCCACATTTTTTGTCCAGTCTTAATGGAAATTGGTCAAATTATTTTTCTCCATAAGATATCAGATGGGTTAAAAATTGGGTCAGGTTGGGGCAAAAACTAGGTCACTAGGCCAATCGAAGAAAAATCTTGTTTACACTCTTGAGGCCACATTTTTGCTCCAACCTTCATGAAACTTGATCAGAATGTTTATCTTCTTGAAAACTCGGAAGAATTTGAAACTGGGTCATGTGGCATTAAAAGGCGAGTCACTAGATTAAACATGTTTACACTGTTATAATGTGTTACTCAGGTGAGCGGCCTAGGGCCATCTTGGCCCTCTTGTTTCTAAAGTATCCATATTCTGTGGAAATAGGAGTGTGTGATATATTAACATAAAGTAATATTGCAAGAAAACATGTTTAACTTTGATTATTGACGTGTAGATATTTGATATGACATATACTATTCATTGTTACATTTATTCAAAATATAAATCGTTTGTTTAACTCACATGAAGCATCGTCAATGGAATTTAAATCTGCTTTAAACTGTCCTCTTCTACGGTTTTGACAGGATCACACCTTTGGATACGCGGTACGGGCTTCAAACTTAAGGATCGACTGTTGACAAGCAAGTGTATGTTTTCATAATTTTAATCGGCAAATTATAACCACCATAATATTCTTATTAAGCGAGTCCTTTTTTGTGTGTGTGTGCAGGAACTCATATTATTTGACGCGGAAACATAACTCAAAATTCAACATCAAGAACGTGCATAATTACTATGGTATCTAAATTTGATTTACCTTTTACACTTAAATTGACATCAGGTACAATACATATTTAACTGGTGACCTGCGTTTGCATAACCACAAGCATCAAACAATTATTTATTTAGGTAATTTACGAAGGCATTTGTAGCAGAAATAAATTATATATTATTCTAACACGACCCGTTTCCTGACGTCACAATTATTACATCAAACGGCATAGTGGCCCGCTGGAAAAGAAGCCAACAGAAAACAGGCAAATACTTAATGGATGTCGTCAAGTATATACCTTAAAATCCTTAGTAACGTGTTAGAATCGAACTAATATGTCTCATTTAGTGATTTGCTCTTGAATAAAATTATTGTTTGTCGTTCAGATGCGCCCTCGTGATATAATTCTTTCGCATTTGAACTCCAAACAATGATTTCATTAAACGACAAATCACTGTTTGAGATACAACCACGTATATTATTTCTTAAATAACAAATGTCAAAAGCATAGCATTACTGAAATCACTTTACATGAATCAGAGGAGAAAAGCGGATGCGTTTCGTCAGATATGCATTGAAACCAGTAAAAAAGGCTCACCATATCCTCACTATGATCGTCTAATAAATGCTAAAAGAAGATATGCATACATGTATTTACTGTGTCTTCACTATTTGTACAATGTGTACATGATTCATAGAAATATTAGCAAAGTATTTCGTAATGATTATAATCTTTCAAGTGTATATTGTGTTATGTGATACATTGATAAGACCCAGATAAAGTCTAAATACCTATATAATGAAAAAATAGATATACACTCATTGCCAGTGAACTTGTCAGATTTAATTTCTTGTACTAGTTCAACGTTCAGCATCTGTAACAAATAATGATATCTAAAGCTTTTGTACAGATAACCTCTGAATATAGGCAACTGCTGTTAAAGCTGTTTTATAAAGGTCACTATTTTATATTCTCTTTACCTATGAATACTAGAATTTAATAGGCAAATTTACTTGTGTTGAGAGTCTTTTTGTCAACAAAGTTAACAGGCAGATTTTACTGACATGTGAAGTGTGATTAGAAATTAAGCTTGTATCTTGGGCTGTATCTAAAGATGGATTTTGAATCATTAAAATATTACTTAATAACTGCATAACATAGAATTCGATCGGTAATTGCTGGCTTAGAGCTTTGATTAACAAGCTATATATCAAGCTTCGTACAAAATGTAGATTTTCTGGAATTTGTAATATAAACAAAATTGTATTCACATTTCAACTGCCATTTACTGGCTGTCTACAAAATAGGTAAGTTTTGAAATTTCTAAAATAAATATGACCATGCAACCAACAAATAATATTCAGTTACCAGCATTATGAAGCAAACAAAATGTAACGGGTATATGTTACAGCACTTTGTTTTAGGAAACCTACAGGTCTAACTGATCAATGTTGGCTATTATATTATTGTATTATTGTTGAAGTTTCTACATGTATGTTCATGAAGGTTTCAATATTTTCAGACCGTGAACTTGTACATATGCGTTTCTATATAAGATAAATCCTTTCCATCTCATAGACTAAAATTCTGTTAAATGTCAAATACATAGAATGAAACATATTGTTATACTAAAATACTTTTATAGAGAAAGAGGGAGGGAGAGAGAAAATCATAAGAAACGTTCAATACTTGTAAAAGCCGAAATCGTTTTGCATATATATCATGTGTAATGAAAACGTAGGTGAATGTTAGTGAATACTATGTGTTAGATACCTTCTGATTTTTAAAACTCTTGTAAATGACAAACATATCTCTTAAAAGTTAAGGCGAAACGTTCCGGTGAAATACGTATTATTCTCACAAGCATGTATCCACCAAAAAACTTACATGAAAGGATGATGACCACAAAAGCAACTTGACAAGCAGGAAGGAGGAGGGGGGGGGGGGGGGGGGGTAAGGGGCTCTAACAGGACTAAATATATCATTTAATTATCTCCAAAGATTGATTTTCGACACCTTACCGAAAGAAGGAAATACATGTGCCAAACTCAAGCGATAGTATTTGACTGACGCTAGCAAGAGTTCGGACATGAACGGGGGAAAAACAGAAGAAAAATATTTCAGTGTCATTGCAGCCACTTATAGTGTTTTGAAAGATAACCTACGCGTAGCCAGCAGGAAATGTTTGTTGGACAACAATTCAGACTGAGACAAGAATATCAAATACTATTAAACCTTTCACTTTTCCTGAGCTGACAAATGCTTCGTATGAAACTGGGACAATTTTGTGCACAAAGCCATTTTCATGTTTTAAGATCAACCATATTTGTGTAAATGACAACGATATAGCGTGTACATGGGGACCTGTTCACACGATGGCAAAAATATTGCCTGAGCTATAAATGTTATTCTTAAGGAAGTGCCCAAATTGTAATAACGCATACGTACGTATAGGTGTCTATGGATATAAAACAATTACATGAAATATATGAAGACTTAGAATATAGTACATATTTTCATGAAAATTTAGAATAATGTACATATTTTCATGAAGATTTAGAATAGTGTACATATTTTCATGAAGACTTAGAATATAGTACATATTTTCATGAAGATTTAGAATAGTGTACATATTTTCATGAAGATTTAAAATAGTGTACATATTTTCATGAAGATTTAGAATAATGTACATATTTTCCAACTACAAGAGCAATCATTTAGATATTAAATCATCTCCGCAATGTTTTATCCAAAGTAATTACTATTATTCTTTACATAACTGTGCCTTAGCTTCCTTTTAATTACCATACTCAATTAGATCCTTGCTTATAGCATTTGCATTGCACCTGGTCCACATACAAGTTTCCAAGTTTACCAGATTCCAGTTGATGCGGGATTCCCCCGAAACCTTCCGAATTATTCAGTGGTAAACATACAAAAAAAAAAACATTTAAGAATAAAAATACATGTCCGTTTCAAATTTTATGGCCTTATACATTATATGCATTTACTATGTAAATTCCATTTTTTGGTCATAAAATAAAAACTAATTAGAAATATCTATTGTTTCATTTAAACATCATTCGAAATGTTAAAAAATACAGTGGTAAAAGGATATTATTAATTTCCGGATTAAAAGTTTATACGTGAAAGAATATAATCTAATGTTCATTATTTACTTCATAAAAAAGTTGCGTCCTTTTAAAATAGACTCTTAGGAAGCTAATGTACCAATTATTGATATTCAAAACATTATATGCGTTCGAAGATTTGCATTGTATGACACGAAGTAATATTGCTAACGTTTGGACTCTTATGACTTTAAACTTGAACGGACTGCCATCTGAACTTAGGTTACTAGTACGCTGTTTAACATTTTTGTCAGTTAATCCCCGGTCATTCTAACAAATACGAAATTTTACGACATGCTACAATCGGCTATTACTTGTAATCACAAGAAATCGTAGAGAAGTCTGGCCATAAGTCCCTAGTGGTCTGAATGGTTTTGGGTAGTCGCCCGTCCGAATTAAGTCGAAGGAAAGCTTTAAATCATGTACTAAACCATGTCTGCGTCCAAACTGATCAATGTGGTCTTATGTAAGTCTAAAGTCGTAGTGCAACATTTTGCTACATGTCTTTAGTAGTCTAATGTTGTCGTGAATAATTAAAGGACTCTTCAGTTAGCCAACAGTTGCATGACTATCCGTAAGACCAGTCACGACCAGTTGAACAACATTGCATAACCAGGCATGAACTATCGTAACAAGTCGTGCGACTGGTCTTTGACAATGGAAGTTTGTCTTGGGTAATGGTAGGAAAATACCCTCGAGGGCTTGTAGCCAGTCTTGCTACAAGTTGCAGACTAAAAGAGGGACGGATCCTACTGTGTGACTGAAAGGATCACATTGCAGAATGAACCCACGACTGCAAAAATGATATTATTGCAGGTAATCGCACCGCAAATGGGACTGAAGTAATAAAGATGCAGTCTAACATCCAGATGAAAACCTACTTATTGATGCAGACGGCTTTCATGACAATGACGAATGTAAACTGCATAAATATTCGCTGGTTGATCGTCTACAGTCATCTATAAATTCAGGTAACGAATATATGTACATATTTACTGATTTATTAGGGATATATCTAATGCCATTGCTTGTAGCATTCGTACAAAGTCCGGTCAAGCTTGTAAACGCAGCAAATCCTTATTGACTTAAGTTTTGATCTGTTTTTAAAAGATTACGTTCAGTCCGTGTGTTATAAAGAATAGGGGTGATTACATACTTAACGTACCCTTGAGTTCTCTAAAAAAATATCCGTTGGGAGGAAAGAACGCAAGCTGATTCGTTTACACGGTTAGACCAAGTCTGTCCACGGGAGGTAATGAGTAAAGTGCAACACCCATTCAACCACTATCACCAGCTTCAGCAGAACTTGGACAAATCAATCCTCCGTTTCTGTTTTTTGTTTCTTTGTATAAGATTAATGTGTTTTCCACTGGCAAATCCGGCTACATGCATACATATATACTAGTAGACAGGCGACACTCTGTATACTTAACATAAAGTAAATGATTAGAACAGAATAAGTCTGGGGGCATTTGTAAACAAATTCAAAAACTTATTAAATAAATTGATAGCCATTCTTTGTGATGTACAAGGTAGTAACGATTATTGTTTCAGGTCTGGTATAATTCGTTAAATTAGATTTATCTCTTCTTGTGAGGAAGCCATCCAGCTGGCTTACGGAAGGTCGGGGGTTCTATTCAGGTGCCTGCCCAAAGAAAATACAAAAATACATTTATTGTACTCTCTATTTTCAGCAATAAAGATAAGTTTTTTCTACATTAAAATGTAAGTAACTATATAAAAGTAAAACAAACGATAGACTATTTGTTTCTTTAAGCAATAGAATATGAATATACATATTAATAAGTAAACGTTTAAAGATCAATTTAAGATTCTTATGCAAAATGTCGTCTTTTGTTTATCATTCTGTAAAAGTTTTGGCATTTAAACTTGGACCTTGCAAAGCCGAACATCACCAGTTATACGCAAGGTGCCGATGCGATGGAAAGGTATTCTGTGCGCAAAGTCGAACATAGGTTCATTGTTAATTGCTACCTGCAAAGAGAAAATTTAAGCGTCGATCTTTCGAATTTTGAGATCGAAGCATTACGTGTTTATGTCACAGGAAATCGAAACTTAAGAAAGGAAAGAAGAAGTTTAATTCATGTTCATTTTCATTTTCATGGTTTTGTTATACAGGTTTCTGTAGATTCATTGTGCAGGAAACATTTTTGTTCTTTTTCTGTAGTAAAAAAACAAACAAACAAATTCAATAAAGGTCTATCATCGCAAAAGCATTGAGACACGTTTCAAAATTGTTATATCCTTCTTGCATCAGATTCTGGTGTCTAATTTATAGGAAACTCGTGTTGAAATGTCATTGAGTACACTTTATATTTAATTCTTTTGATGGAGGACTTATTACTAGCTTTGTGTCTTGGTCTCAGTTAGTTTAGTAAATAGTTACCCTAAAGCCGGACGACTGAACAAGAATGTTCATATCAAAGAATGCATCTGCTTGAAAAGGAAACTTTCCATTCAGTGCCCTTTCCTCTTTATTCCAACTACCGTTACAGTATGTGTTCCTTACAGTTACACCCTCGTCCTGCCTGACGCCAATATGAAAAATTGTGGCGCCTTGTCGACCCTCAAAATTGACGTTAAATCTGTAAAGATATCAAAACGCAGCTACGGTAAACACTGTTGTCGTATTCATTGACGTTGGATAAATGAATAAAATTCATACCTTGATCAAAATTTTAATTCTTGAATTTTCTGTATTAGTTTTATGATAACAGAACATATTCTTTATTACCAGTAGGGCGTCCGGTAAATTCGGACGATTTTTAACAGTTCGAGTTTGACAGGCTGCTGTGAAGGTAATTTTGATTCGCTGCTTAACAAACCCAAGCAGTAAGGAGAAAGAATAACTACAGATGCGATATCCAATCATATTTAGGTTTGTAATTTGAAAATGTTGTCACACAATCGATTTCATTGGCCTTGCCTTCAGTCGGCATAACTCGGACGAGGTAGGAAAATTCGGACACATTGTAGGAATAATTCGGACATAATAAAGTACGTAGGAATAATTCGGACACTAAAATTGTTTTTAAAAAGCAAAATTCAAACCTCTGAAAAATATATATATTCATCATTATTTATATGCAGTCAAACCTGTCTATAAAGACAGCCATCGGGAGAGTCTTTATTAGGAGGTGGTCTATATTCACAGTTTAAAATACACGGAAAATGTTAGAATGGGAAACAAAATATGCGGTCTTTAGAGCCAGGTGGTCTCTGTTCAGAGATGGTCTTTAACACAGGTTTGACTTTAACTGTTTTGGTCAAATTCGAAAACAATGTAGTACAGGGAGTCTGCACTGTCCCTTAAAATTGCATGTTCGAATTTTTCCTACTATAAGAAAACAGGTGTTTTAACTCGGACACTTAAACTTTTGTCTTATTTTAGACAATCCTTTGATTTTGGTGAAAGCAACAGATATTTTTGAGTTTTAACACATTTATCTTCCATTTTGAATACAAAGTTAAAAGCAATACTAAGATAGTATGCCTGATACATGAATTGAATCCTCTTCGAAAAATCCCGCTTTCAAAGATATCTTTAATGTTCGCAGAAAGTATGAGTACTACGTCATTACTTCAGTTGTTACGTTACATCCGATATTAAAATGTTTGGTGACTTGATTGTATTTTAACTGAGACATATCAATTTCACAAAAGAGACATAAATTAGCCTTATCGGATGTGAGAACATATAATTATAGATCTGACTTTAAAACTGTACGAATTATGCCGATGTCCGAATTTACCCGGACACCCCCTAACTTAAACAATATAATGTTTCTCGTTACATAGCTTATATAGTATCAGATAGTGAAATAAATACATGTGCTTATAGAGAGTGAACTAAAATAATAACACTAACTTGTGATATATAATTGAACTATATATGAATGCAAAGCAAATGGAACATTGCTGTCGTCGGAGCCATGGGTACAGTACTAGCATAGATATTCACGATATATAGATATAACATAAAGCATACTTCAATGAAACTTTAAAAGAATATGGTTCCTACAACTATCAAAACTCCTTGAAAAATGAGATAATACAGTAGTGTACAATTTTGCCTTTAAGTGTGGTTGATATGAGGATTTATCAACCTGTAAAGAGTGATATCGACCGAGGGCGTAGTCTTAGCTTATCTTGATATCACCTTTTTAAGATCAATAAACCCTTATATTGACCTTGATAATAGGCAACACTTGTTTTATTCATTAATACAGTACTTTGAAGGATAATTTGATTGCAGAGGAATCAAATGCGAAAATTTGCATCGGTTGGTCATTTTTTTTGCAATAGATACGACCTCACATTGAATTGACGTTAAAATGCCATGACGTCACAAATGGATGTCAATACGTAATGTTTGGCTCCACCTACGAGTCAGTACGACCTTTTCTTATTAATCACTTGACAATGTTAGACCAATGTTGTAGAACGATCATGACAATTACCGTCCCGCATTCTTGGAAGGTATTCCGCTGATATAAAACATGTGTCCTGTTTCAACAGACGATAACTTATGTACGAAATGTAGTTCCTACAATGCACAATAACAATCAATATACAATAAACAGTCAATGTACAACAAACAATAAATATAAATAAACAACCATTCTAACACGACACGCATTATTTGCTATATAAAGATATAGCAAACAGCCTATATATGAATCTCCGATAAAATATGGCTGGCTGATACATTTTACCCCCAACGATTGTAACATGAGAGATTCTACTTCTGTTCTATTACGTACGAATTATTCCAGTGCCAAATGGTTGTAAACAACATTTCAAAAACGTAATTATGATAGAAAGTCGTACTGATTTATCTGAAAGGCCGTAAAACATGTTTTGATCTCTAGGATTAGCTCAGTTATGATTCAGCGTGACGTCATAAAAGTATGAAATTAAATATGACGTATGACGTCATACAAAAGTTAAGCTCAAACACGGACAAAAATTGATGATTCTGTTATTAAATAGATTTAGTTTGTGAGCTGTAAGATTACTTGTTCTTAAATACTTCTCAAAATTTTGATAAAAAAAAAAAAACGTTTCTAAAGGTTCCGTTGGTTATGCAACACTTTCTAACCATGGGGGCAAATTGTAACACCATATGACCCGAATGACGTATTACGCTGAAAATGTAATACTGTAAAATGCGAATTATTTGCGTTGTTAGAATCGAAATAGAACATGTTCCAATAATTTTATCAGTTAATTAAATATGTCGTTCGGATGCGGAAAATTATATCACTCGTGCTAAGCACTCGTGATTTAATTATTACACATCCTAACTCCTGCCCATATTTTATTAACTGATAAAATATAGAAACAGATTTATTATTTCTTAAATCCAATTTTGGTGAAAAATGTTTCGACTTAACACTGTCCTCCATTGCCTAACTGTAATTTTATTAGCATTTTTACCAAAATTATAAAACTGAAAAGTAATGGATAACTGATAATTTTACATACTTATTTATAAACTTATAATGATGAAAAAAGACATTTAATTTTCCCATCGGAAAAAAAAATAGATTAACATGCCCAGTCCATGTATAATAGAATATATAAGACTTACAGGATTATAAATTGCTGTGCTATCAAAGTGTTGACCACCAGACGCTTTTGATAGTTGATTCTATAAAGAATGTAAAAATATATACTTTAAGGTCGATCCACACCTCAGGACCGGAAAATATAGAAGTTTAACGGAAAAGTGTGAAATTTGGCTCAGTTATAGATCAAACTCTATATTTTCAGAATATATGTATTTTTTTTTATCTGACGCTTTTGCATTCACGTTAAAACTACTGCTTTAGACAAACTTGTTCGACTTATATATGATATATATTTCTTAACTGAACACCAGTCTTTTTTTATTCACTGCCTTTGCTTTAGGGCAATTTCTTTCCGGCTGAAAATTTAAACCAAAGTTTTACCTTTAATATTATGACTAATAAATCATTTTTAAAAATTCATTAAGACTAATGTGATAAAGCTTAATTTTCAATTAATTATTATGCAGGCACATTTTAGACATGAGACATAATCATTATATATTACATACAAACGGGTAGCATGGCTGTATTAAAACAACAATTTATAACTAAGTTTATCAAAATTTATTTGTTTAAAACATCTAACATTTCGGCAGTTTTTTAGAGTTTATTCTTTTATTTCATTTTAAAATAGAATGAAAATTCACACATTAAACATATTAAAATAATGGTTATTTAAAAAGAATCTGCATACAAATAATAACATTGACATTCAGAAATACACCGTACATAAACATTTAAACTTTAGACATGTACATTATATCTTTAAACAATTAATCCTAGAACACAAAATTGAATCACCCAGTAAGAAATATAATTTCTTGCACACTGGACTGACGTTTCCGTTGATTTTACCCATGCCGGCAAAACCCATCTGCCCCCACCCCCACTCCCATGTCAGATGACTCTCTTGCTGTTAATGACCACTAACGGTTCATGCACTCATTATATATATTGTTTTTGTAAAATACAAAAGAAAAAATCAAATATAGTGATAGTTTCTAGCCTTTCTTTGATTCAGAATACGTTATTTTACGGTAAGAACATTCCGTTACACTATAAACGATAAAACTTAAGTGGAACTTTGTTATTGTGCGTCAGTGAAATGTTATGACGGCATTTCTGCTTACGGACGCTAATTTCCCGCTCTTTGTGTACATACTCTACTATAGAAAGAGTGCTACAAAGAAAGTATTTCTATTTGCTTTTTTATTCTATTATATGAAAGAAAAATATTCTGTCAGAATAAAAAGCTTATATGTAGATCTATACGATATGAAAGAAAAATATCAGTCATGTATTTATGAATCGAATAGAAATATCCGTCCTTCGGCCACCATCGCATGGGCAGTAAGTCGGCAATCCTCGTTACCGGCAAAAGCGCAGGTGCGCTCGGGACGGATATTTCTATCCGATGCGTAAACACATGACATATATTATTAATCTAAGGCAGACTTTGAGTGATATATGGATTGATGGAAAAATAGAAGGATGGACAACCGAACAAATAGTTTGAATGAACAGATGAAAAGCCAGATAAAGGGACTGACGGACTGGTATGGATGAATAGACGGACAGGGCTTCTGCCTGACATCATACACATACAGAATACCAGTATAACAGGTTTCCATTCTAATCGACACTTGCTTCAGTCATGTACATACCTACATGACATAGCTAACCGCACGTTTCAGGGAAGATTATTCATAACAAGTTATTTTCATCTTGCAGTTTTTAATTAAGGACATAATTACAGTTTACAGTTTACAGTTTACAGTGCTGTCTTAAATGTACTGTATATTAACTTCCACATATTAAATGCACAAGGAAATACATGTAAATGGACAATGTAATTTAACACGCGGCACAGTATGTAAGAGATCAAGCAAATTATTGAGTGTTTTACAACTTTTTACCAGGAAAAAAATAACAGATACAAAGACGTAAATTATTTTTTTTATAAAAAATGTCTTAGCCGCAACGTCGCATGGGATGCACATCATAATTGTGTATTATGAAATACTTGCTGGCCATAACTGTCGCGAGTGGATGTACAACAGAATGTGTACCGTTGCTGGCAATCATGCTCACAAAGTTTCAGATCCTTTCTCCAAGAAAATGTGCAAGTCCATTGTTTATGTAGTTTACCACACACTATTTTGCTATGAGGGGCCGTAAATCAGTAAAGCCAAGACACCAACCGTCAAATTGACTCCTAAATAACCGTCCCACAACTTTATCGGAGGTAGGGGAGAGGTGCGGTCAAATACTGAGTAAAGCTCATCTTGATCATGACACCATCTCTGTGAGGAGATTCAGCTTCCATTATTGATACAAGTATTCAGGTCTCGATGAAATATGAGCCGCACCACGAGAAAACAAACATAGTGCATTTGCGACCAGCATGGATCCAGACCAGCCTGCGCATCCCGGATAAGATACTATCACAGGTTTTTGCTTATTTTATTCAGTAACTATATGCCGTAAACAGAGACTGATAGTGATGTTTTTAATCGCCAAGGGAAGCATTAATTCTTCATTTTAGATAAATAATTTTTATATCTTTGTAAAGAAAAAAGAATGACGAACACTTCAATAGGATAATAAATATTATGTGTTCATTCTAATTAAAACAATATTTGTTCAAACATTTTTTCCTTCTTTGTTTCTATTGGAAAATATCAACCAGATAAAAATCGATATCGCACTGCCAGGTGATTTCAAGGGGGATAATTTTACCGATAAGACGACAAATTTTACCTAATTGTTGATCATAATCATGATCCGCGCAGTCTGGTCAGGACCCATACCGTTCGCTAACAGTTTCTCTAATGGCAATAGGGTTTGAAAGCGAACAGTATGGATCCTGACCAGACTGCGCGGATATGCAGGCTGGTCTGGATCAATGCTGGTCGCAGATACACTACGTTGGTTTTCTTATGGTGCGGCTCAATTATAAATAGTCAGCAACCGGTTTAACTTAGCCAAGAATATTTAAAACATACTAAGCTGCTTCTTAACATAATTCATAAACTCATAAACTAAACTATGTGACGACTTTGATATAAAATATACATATCTACTGCCAGAAGCCACTGAATAACATTCCAGAGCCAGGCAAACATTTTCGTCTTCTAAAGACCCCTTTTCTTTAAGTAAAAATGATGGTTTGTTAAACAGGAGCGTCTGAAATAACTGTCGTTATTCGGAATAATGTTCCTGCAAATCACAAATCCTTTTCTTCCAGTTCGTCCGTGTACTACTGTTTCGGGTGCATTGTTACACATAGATGCGAAGCTTCTCATTTTAATAAACTGTGTGGCTACTTTAAGTAAAATATACTAAATCAGTTTTCTGTCACACCGTTTAGAATCATTATAAGAACACTACCGTGATGTAGGAAAGTTATTCTGTTACACGTAATTAGCACTGTAACGTCACAGTTTCTACAGTCTATTAACTACGATTTTCAAAGATTTTTAGCAAAAAAAAAACAAAAAAAAAAAACAAAACAACAAAAAACAAAATAATTCTAACGAGCACGTATCTTTTTCAATTAATCATTTTAAAAGGCGGACCCTGCAGCAGGCGCTTTCAAAAATGAAACACTTTGACCGCATGGAAAAAATGTTATAGGACACAAACAGGAAACAAAGGCAATTTTAAGTCTAAAACGAAAACATCCAAAGAGACTCAGTTATGTGAACCGGTGTACACTTTTATCCAAACCGTTTCATTCGTATTTCTACTACACTCAAAGTGTTGTGTCCTATTGAATATTTAGCTGTTATGTACCTTACCTATACCGTAGATTATCATCAAGTATATTCCAAACGATTAAATCAAAATAGTTTTATTTACAATAATAGCAAAATATTAGAATGCTTGGCATGAAATTGAACTATTCATACGAGTTTAGAAGACAAGTTTAAGCTCAATACCATTCAGATCGCGATTCCAGTGTAGAGATTACTTCTTTAGGCATTTGCAGGGTTATTGAACAGAGTTTAGTAACAAAATTAAAAAAATAAAACCACACATAATTGTTATTGTTGTTATTTTTGTCTGTGTGTTTTATTTGAGCGGACATATTTGACAGATTCAAACACAAAGCTACCGTCGTAGTTACCATACAGTGCCCCATAAGGCTTTAAATATTAAAAACAAATGAAATAGCTGTCCAAACAGATGCTATACACATGTACATTGTCAAAAAGGAACTACTTTTAATACTGTACATGAACGTTACAGCCATAAAGGGAGGTAGCCAAAAGAATAAACTCAAATTAACTTTCTACTGTATTCATCAATATTCAATCTTTGCTAAATATTAGACAAAACAATTATTGAAAATAGGATTAAACAACAAATTAACAGTTTTTGTATTCATGGCGGAAAGTGTCGCAGCCATATTGCAAATAAAGGCATTATGAATCTTTAATAGTAAAACAAATCATTATAAGGCGGACGTATTAGAATACTAAACAGTAGTAAATAGAAGGATCCGAGCGTATTTAACATATTAACGTACGAACGTTTAACTTGTTTTAGATACATTTGCGTAGTTTTTAACAAAAATATGCCTATTTCATATTGTACATTATTTTATAATTATATATATAAAAAGATGCATATTAAACGAAGGAAATTAGATATAAATCATTACGAATGGAAAATAATAAAATGAATATATTACCGGACTGTCTGCAGAGTAAGCCATGTTTCCTTTTCTGAGAAAATACAAAGCCTAGTTTAATCTTAAATACGGCTATTAATCAACAAGTGTGAAAAATAAACTTTTCTTCCGCTGTATCAGTCACTTATCTGTCGACATCTTAAAACTTCTTCGTTTTATTTTTCCGCGTAAACCAAATATTAATTACAATCATGAAACATATGTTATGAAAGTAATAGATAAATAAAAGGTAAAACTACCATATAATTAAGACATTGTTTATTAAAAACAACACTCCTGTGACCATTATAGGTCATTATAGGTCTGACCATTGGCGTAGCCCCTAATAAATCAATTGCTCATGGTCTTTGCTTAGCTCAGAAGAAAAAGAATTGAAAGCGACAAGGTATAGTTTTCCGTGACAATGTGATACGGCGTGACTCAAATCATCCGTTCTCCCTGCGTTTTGCATAGCAGCTGTCTGTTACTTGCGAAGAGTGCTTGTATAAAATCCAGACACACTGTTTGTTGGTCAACTGACCGCAGTAACATAACTGAAATACTGCTGAAAACGGTATACCATATGTTAAATAAAGAAACCGAAAGCATTTAGTGCAAACTCTGTGTTATTAAAATATTACTTGGGCATGCTTTTTCGTATTATTTACTTTATTTTTACTCGTTAAAGTTATCCTAGTCTGAAATTGTATCAGATTGCACAGCCTTTTGTTTAATTCCGTCGCGTTTTCTTGGCGTTCTGCGTATTTCAGATTTGTATCATGGCTTATCACTACGTAGGTGGATGAGTTTTCCATGTCAAGAATTTTACTGATGAAAGATGCAAAATCTTCATCGACTGAATCATTTAGAAGACAAAAACATGCCTGTTGATCGTATAGTATGGTTTAGGTTATCAAAAATTGCATTTTTGTCGCTTAAAAGGTGCACTAAATTTAAAATAATATTTCATATGTGTATATGTGACAGAATAATCACTTATAAGGCGGTCTGTTTTAAATAGAACAGATTCATATATAAAGATGTTGTTTGAGATGGCTATCGGGTCAATTAAAGTACCTGAATGGTCACTTACACGAGTTAGCTCTTCTGTAATATTAAATTTTGTCATATTGTTCAGGTTAAGAATATCTTTAAATGTTCTATGAAGCAAATTAATCTGGTCCTCGTTTATATCTCCAACAAATAAGGCATTTTTCCCTGAAGCCTTTTCAATACAAATATTAAGTTTATCCCAGACGTCTACTGTAATGTGTAGTGGCTTATAGACTGTACATATAAAAACGATCTACTTTTATCTTAAAATTCAATCCATACTGATTCTTGGAGAAAATTCTTTAAGTCTAATAGTCTTTGAGGTCTTAAATAAGACGAAGCATAGACAGGAAATCCACCCGAATGTGCAGTGTTTCCTTTCCTGAATACATATTCTAATATGCTTGTCTCTGTTAAAACACGCTTACGCTAGAATGACGTCACGTTAACGTGCGATGACGTCAAAGTTTTCATTGCGACCACGAAAGAGTCCTACAATATTTTATCTAATGTTTTAGATTAGAGGCATATTAGAATTGAAATAATTTAACACTATTTATACACTCGGGCGGTAACACGTCGTACAAATAACTTAAAGCACTCTTTTGCTATAAATTATTTCTTAAATCAAAACCGTCAAGAGATAAAGAGCTATTGTTTACTTCTGTAGTTAAATGTGTTTTAGTAAAGCTTGAAATGTCATAATCCATAATTATTTCTTTGATGCAGTTCAATCTGTTTTCAGTACTGCGAATGTTTTGATGTACTATTGAAAGAAAATGATCCGTATCATTTACAGGGCCTGGATTGAGTCCAATATTACCTGACAACTATAATACTCTTAGTAAAGCAACCAGACATTAAGACATTATTATGTGAATTGTGTACAGGTGATTGGACATTAATAAATTTGTTATTTTGATAAATACTTTCGAAAGTAGAGCACAACAGCTAAAATCACATCGCACTGAATATAACGGACAATCGCTGAAATAGTAAAACTTATTAATATATTTAATATATTTAACCAGTTTGTTTTTCAACTGTATAAAGACGCCGGTAACAATTAAGGTTGGATATGAAATAAAACAAAAAGATTTCGCAACTTTCTGTCTACAACTGCAATAAAGCCTTAATTTCACTCTCCATGAAGCTATGTTATTATATTACCTATTTGGTAAAAGTTTTATATCACTAATTAAACTAAGGGCTGTTGTATTAAATGTTTTGGGTAATACCCCAGGGATACGACAGAAAAGGGAACTATTTGTCATTTGGAGACAAACTAATAAAGAAATAAACAGAAAAATAACTGAGCATAAAGAAATGCTGAGTGTAAAGAAAAAAATGAAACATTGGAAGATCATTTCGTGGATATGCTGAATAGAATTTCTAGCAACAGTCAATAGTAGATTTGTGTCTGAAAATATATAACTTTATAACAGAAATGCAAAACTGGAATTACCAAGGGCATGATCTCGGTCATTCACGTGATCCTACACATGGCAGACGTCATAGTAATCCCTTAAACGATACAGACTTAACAATAACCACAAGCGGGATACCAGTCAATGATGGAGAGGACATTATTACCATTTGCTACATTGGGAGAAGACGTATCGTAGACTACCATTGATAAAAATCAGCTTCTAAAGTGTTGAAGAAAAGTTTCTTGTGCTCAGGAACAAACCGAATTTGAAAAATACTGTTAACTATAAAAATGTGTACCTTAAAAGTTGTAAGTCACATATTGAAAGGCTAATAGAACTAAATGCACGTGCAGTATTGAGAGAATTGCCACAAGGACGCTCATGCAGAGTAATCCAGCGTGAGAGGCAACAAGAACACACTGCTGGGAACCAGCATAACGACATAGAATAGGAAACATCCGGTCCAAATAGGTATTTGAACGTCTGTGGATGGACATGGGACAACAGTGAACTTAGGTCGAAAATTATTCAATGTATTGATTCGGATATTATTTCTCTGAGCGAAACACATTTGAGAGACCAGCAAAACTTGGATGTTGGAGGTTACACTTGGTTTGGATTTAATCGGGTTGACATTCATAGAAATGCACCGAAAGGATCTGGCAGTGTCGGATTACTAGTTAAAAAGTGGCTTTCATCAGAATATGAAATAAGCATATCAGACAAATCATACGATGGAATATTAGTATTAAACTTTGTCCATAAGTCGAGTAAATATAACTTTGTAGTCGCGTCATGTTATTTACCGCCAGAAAAAATTCTACTCGAGGCCGTGACGCACAAGGATTCTTTGCGCATTTGTTATCCCAAATTTACTTAAACAGCGGTAGTGACGCAATATTCGTAACTGGTGATTTTAATTTACGAATTGGATATTTGTTGGATTTTGTCAGTGAAATTGATTCCATACCAGAGAGACAAGTTTTGGACAAATCTGTAAACCAGCATGGCCACACATTCGTAGAATGTCTTAGTGATGCAAAATTTTGTGTGCTTAATGGAAGATTTAACGCTGCAGACGATAAATTTACTTCCGTTTCACGTAAAGGTACTTCCGTGGTCGATTACATATGTGTTCTTCGCGATATATTTCAGGGTTGTACTCAAGGTACATACTATACAGTCTATTATAGGTGCCTCCGTGGCCGAATGGTTAAGGTCGTTGACTTAAATCACTTGCCCCTCATCGATGTGGGTTCGAGCCTCACTCAGGGCGTTGAATTCTTCATGTGAGGAAGCCATCCAGCTGGCTTACGGAAGGTCGGTGGTTCTACTCAGGTGCCCGCTCGTGATGAAATAATGCACAGAGGGGCACCTGGGGTCTTCCTCCACCATCAAAGCTGGAAAGTCGCCATATGACCTAAAATGTGTCGGTGCGACATTAAACCCAACCAAAAAAAAATGATAATGTCATACAAGGATTACTAGGGATAAGATCAAGCCCGCCAGACCATTGTGCAATTATAACGGAATTTAAATGGACAAGGTACGCCCAAGAAAACAATTGTAATTTCGCTGCCATCAAGTTCATTTTTCAGTTTTTGAACCGCAGACCTTGCATCCTGCGATCCATATTCAATTTCAATTTCTTTGCCCACAACAGTTGCTTGGCTTCGTACGCAAGTCTTTCTTGGAATTTGGTCAAATTGTCTTGGACAAATATTCCATTACCAGATGACTCCCTAGCAGAGTATATACGTTGTCTTGTGTTATCTTAATTAGTGAACATAATGATCACTTTCCTGTTTGTGCTTCCTTTAGGAAGGCCAAGGAGATGTCATTTGTCCTTATCATAGCTGAACTGATCGATTTGTTCTTGCTTTTTGCGTGATTAGGAATTTTGGTCTCGATATTCGGAATTCCGAAAATGCCAATAACTTCAGTGAGTTTTTCAGCTGAATTCTCTCATTTTTGAGAATATATTTCATCTCTTAATTGCTTTGTTTCTTCTTGCACTGGGTACTGATATTTACACTTTGCGTTTAATTAATTATTTCATTTAGAAAATAAACTTAAATAGATACAGGATATTTGTTTGTTTCAGTATAACATCAAAATGTTTTCACCGAGTGATCGCCATTTACGAGTGGCGCATCAAGGAGTAAAAATATATTTTGTGGTGTAAAGTAAAGCGACTTATTCGCATGAAAAATTTTCATTCAGAATTGCATGTGTCATCAGGGGCGCCCCTTTAAGGAAATGTGGACATGCAACGTTTGATTTTTTTTCTGCCGAATTCAAGACAAGTGACGTTAGTACATACATACTTGATATCATTCTTGTATCTCATATTTTTTAGGACATTGGAAACAACCGTAAACATTCCTTTTAACATACAATAACAGTGTCGCGAAATTGGTCCTCTTCGCGCTTCACGTGTCTTTGGGTAATTAAAGCAGGAATTCGATCGTCTAAATTGCGAAGGATTTGTTTAGCAAATAACTGTAAAATATAACTTGTGTATGATATAAATATCATCAGAAATTGGTAATCTTACCTCGATGCCAATGACAATGTCCAGATGTAAGTATATTCCAGTAAAATCATATATGAAATTATTCGTAAAAGTGGTATACTCAACAACATCACTAATTTCGCGGTATTTGAGTTGCGCCGCCTACGTGGTGTTTACCGGGGAAGTTCGTGACCTATTTTACTCATGCTGGCGAAAAATGTTCCTACCTGCAGTTACATTGCTAAATATCTGTCAATATTTATTAAAATCGTATTTTTCACATATCTATTGCAAAAATCCATGAATTAAGCAAATATTTGCAATGTTTATAAGTTCGTCTACCAGCTGATCGGCATTTGTCCTCATTAATTATTTCGCATTATTTCGAGAAGGGGTTGTCACCTAAAAGCATTTTAACATATATCTCTGGCGTTGAACTATTACTACAATTTATTTGGATCTTCGATGTTTTTGTTATCAAGAAAATAATCGAGGGCTGCCATAGGGAGCACATTTCTCGGGACAAACGGGTACCTTTGACATGGAATGCATTAGTGGCAGTTTGCGCTATTATTCCCCGAGACACTGCAAACCATTACGAGGCCATTTTAGTTTTGTCATTGTTTTTATTTGCTTACTATGGCCTTTTCAGAGTGAGCGAATTAGTCGCTCCAAAACCCGGTTTGGGTGGCCAAATGCAGTTTGATGACCTATTAATTAATATTTGGAACAGACGATCATATCTTAATAACATAAACTTATTACAAAAGTAATCAGCGGGGAAATCCAGTACGCATAAAGCTATCAAGAGTAGATATTCATCTTTGTCCTGTTACAGCTTTTAAAAATATATATCTATAAGACCAAAGGTCCGAGGTGCCCTATTATGTCACGAGAACGGTTTACCAGTTACGAGATCTCAGTTTTCGGGATTCTGAATAAATACATTTCAAATACGAAATTACATTACGGAGAGGTAACTACAAGGGAGGCAACTACAATACATTTTGGTTAAGTGGATTTTCTAGTTACTCTCCCTTAATAGCGATAATAGGATAATGTATCATGTAATATGTTTCATTCTTTAGACATCTGGGTCCTCGGGGACTCTATCCCGTATTGGGCTGGTGTAAGGGCCAAAGAGACTGGGAAACACAATCTTGGTTTGACAGGTAAGCACATTGCCTGGTGGGGTGTCAGAGGGCTCGTTTAGACACAGCATTGAAGCGTCAGTTCTTCTTTATTCGCCGTCCGAGTGAAAGTGATTCATCTTGGAGGAAATGACCTAGTATCTAAATAGATATACCAGATCAAGAATATCATAAATCGTGATATATTTGTCTGTAGAAACAATACAGACATGTCGCAACAACCAGTACTTTCAACCAAACTATAAAAGTATTTTTTCATTACAACCACCTAAAAATTATGAAAGTTTCTTTTTTCTTTCTTACAGCACAAATTGCACAATGTTATAAACATAACTAATTCTTTTACAATTCAATGATTGGTTATATGTTATACAGATGCCAGCAATAATAAAGATACTTAAAATTTAAACTAGATGTTTGTCCCTGGGACACTTGTAACTCCCACTTACTGTCACTGCAAGACTGAGAAAACTTAGGGGTAGGAATATTTCAAAGCATCAGCAAGAATCCAAGATAAAAATAACTGAAAAAGTCAAATAAAATATTCTTTTTACTTCATGTACTTTTTTTTGGGGGGGGGGGGGGGGGGGGGGCGTGGGTGGGTGAGGGTAGCAGATCCAAAAGAAAACCCCGTGTGCACAACTACACATGCGCAATAATATTGCTATAAACTTTCATGCCTCTAAGTCAAATACTTTTTGAGATTGTGCGACACAACTTTTAAAGCCCTTATGCAAATATTTGAGAAAATCAAGGACCATAACTTTAGTCTTACTGAGTTAAATCCAAAGCAAATCTCTAGGTGCACACTATTACATGCTGAATAATTATTATCTGTACTATTTATTATCATTGAAGGGGAAATTTTAAAGCCACAATTGCAGCAGTATGAAGTGATAAATAAAGGAAAATGTACTCTCTCTCTCTCTCTGTCTCTCTCTCAATAAATTTACAGCTTCGTCGTCGCGTTTAATAAATTGATCTTTTATGTTAGGATACAAGATGTTCTTTTGATATTTTTTTTACATTTGTAACAGCTTAGGGAAGCAATATGACCTGTAATTCTTTCTTCACTTTCAATACATGCACCTTCCTCTTTAATATATTAAAACATCAAATAAACTGAAGAGGAAAAGTTTTTTTTTTGTTTTTCATTTTGTTACTGTTGCATGTAATAGGTGGTGCAGTGGTAGAACTATATTGTCCAAATTTTCAGAATCTATCCATTCATACAAGGGACTTGGTGCAGTCACTAAATGTAAGATTAATTTTACATATCAACACATCTGAGAAGTAGAAACTAAACGATTTATTTGTGGAAACAAACGTTCATTTTATTTAGCAATTCCCTTCATTTTTCAAACGTTTTGGAACCAAATAATCTGCATTCTGAAGAAAAACAGATAACATGAAAACATTTCAAGTATAAATGAAAGTGAGAGAAGCAGGACATAGTAAACAGTCATTATACCCATCGATTATTGTAGAAAATTGGAATTGTGAATAATAAAAAGCAATGCAAATGCATTCGTCCTTCTTTATAAAGTAACCTAAAAATAAAAGACTGTGGTAATTTACTTTAAATAATAGGGCACCCCAAACACAACGAGAGTATCAGGCGTTACAAAGTAGGCCCGCACAGCTGTGGAAAGATAAAGCACACAGGTAGGTTGCTTCAAATATGCAACAGCAGGTATATTTTGATTATAAGCACAATACAATAGAATGGATTAAAGGTCAATACAGAAGTAGGGGTGTAGGGAGATGTGAAAGAAGTATGGATGAATTATAAACAGGAATAGGGAAAGCCAAGCTCTCAAAACAAAGTCTCTATACACCGAAAACCACAGCAGCACAAACATGGGCGCGCACGACACACACACACAAACACAGGCACGCAGATAAAGACAAGACACAGGGGCATCGCTAGTCATGGCCGGAGGCCAGACAAAATGATTGGCACCCAACCTCACTCACAGCAAAAGACAATATGGTGTAAATGCAAGGGTCCATTGAGAGGGTAGAAGGGAGAAAGTGAAAATAACTGCCATTGATATGATTCCTTCTCTTAAAGTATCTTAAACCAGACGACTTTTAATCTCTTTTTTGTCTTTCATAATTATTCTAGGTAAAAATGTTGAAAAGAGACAACCTCAAAAGTATGATTCGACAGAGATATTGAAATTTATGATACAGATCTGGATTTTATCTTTATAAGTGTGGATCATTTGAATACGACGCACATTATAAAACAAACTAACTAACTAATTATGTTCTCTTCTTACCATTTATGATACAGCTTACCTAGTTTCCATCAATCATTTTTATTAATTCGTATACAATTTTGCATTCTATCAACCCTATTACAAATATACTGTGTAACAATAGTGATTTGTCGGAAAAGCGCATATTTCTGTACTATTTATTTATCTATAACGGATGTCGATATGGCATTAGGTTTCACTATGTTATGTTCAATAAATAGGTCCGATTCGTTATATCAAGCAAAAGGCCGCTGTGAGCAAGGATACAGGTAGGTGTTTATTGAAATATCGAAAAGTGCTCAATATTTTACCAGAAACATGTGGACTCTGGCATGGCTGTATCATATAAATTACAGATACATTTACCAACGGGGAAAAAACAAATTTATAACTTCAAAAATACCTTTTTATGTCTTATGTGTTGTTATTTTATTAATATGTTTTTTTACAGAACTTTGAAAGCAGCAAAAATTATATGTAATCATTTAATTCTGTAACATTTATGTGCTTTAGATAAAGACATTTGTAAATATCTATGTCTTAAAAGCCATATCGTCTTTCAGACAATAAAGATTCACAAAGGAAAAAGAATCAATGATGGTATTAACTATATGGGGGAGGAATATGAAAACCTGCTTTAAATCGATTTCATTAAATTAAATCACCATAATATCTAATGAGACAGAAGTATTTAGAGTAAATCAGAGGTATGGTATTGTGTGATAATAAGATGCTGCTCGGTGCAGTCTTAGATCCGTGGTGTCATATACGAACACAATGATGCAGATAGAGCTTCCAAGTTAAAACAAAAAACGTGCCATTTATTTCAAAGTTGAAACGATAAACATGCATGTTTCAACTGGTTGTAAGGGAAATAAATCTTCTTAGTGTTGAATTTCATGTTTCTGTTTACATTCTTCTATTATCGAATTTATAAATTGATTGAGATACAGTCATATAATATTATTTAAACGCCTCATCTAAATTTTGAATTACATTTTGTTTATCTTATGTGTTATTTTATTAATAAAATCGCCGTTTTAGTTCCGAATAGCAGTTGTGAGACCTCTCCTTGTACTTTGATTCACTATTGTCATATCTTATGGTCCTATGGGATAATGGAGTCCATTCGATTTACTGTAATAAAATTCCACTTAAGTCGAAGGAGACTAGGGCTGTAGAATAATTTGGATACTCAACCTGAATAACCTTCCATTGTTCTAAGAAAGACTGTTCGAACTGATTTTTATGGGCGAACGAGTTGTCACGAATAAACTGTATGCCTTCCAAACTGTAACTTGGGTGCTTATTCTAATAGATTTTGTGACACCAGTAAGTAATTTATTACGTTAAATCTATACAATGCCTCTGGTGGTTTTAGTCTTTTTGCAAGAAAGTCGTAAAACACATTCACTGGAATTGAAGAAATGACATATAAACCTTCCTGGCAGTTATTGTTCTTTATGCAATAACTTGTCTGAATATTACCCAGTGTCTGATTGTTATCGATCAGTCACCTGGAGCTAAATATAATAAACCCAATTTTCATCCACAATTACCAAATCAGAAGTTTTTCTTTTTATCTTATTTTATTTTATCTTATTTATTTTATTTTTTTTTTTTACTTTTTTTTTGACATACAATATTTTATAATATTTTCAGTAGTTTTTATCGCAGTCTAATTACGTTTTGACTTTTAGTCTGTTTTCAACACAAAGGGGCCCATCTAGTTAAAATCTTCTTTAACTCAATTGGTCAGTCAGGATGTGGTGGACGGTCCCTTCTGAAATGCATATCTTGTAAGCTACTTGGGAGATAGAATAGCGAGAATCTTTGCCTGAAAAATTTCTAATGGCAGCAATGTTTTCCTTTGTTGCTGCAACAGAAGACCTGTCTGAGTGTTGGCTGTCTTGAAGACCATTTTTTCCACTTAAAATTTGTTTTGATTCGACGAAAAACTGTTCTTCATGTCAATACAGAACTACCACGACATTATTCGGAAACTATGTTTTATTTATTCTTGGTTTTGGAGATTCCCGCAAAGTAACCAGGCTAAACATGTAAGCCCCCGACTTTTTCTTCATATCTCATAATATTAATGATATATAGGAATTGAATAAGAGTGCCTATAATTTTAAAATTGATAACATGGTTAATTATAACCGGATGAAATCGATATGTCTCAAGTATATTAAGTAAACATCCGTTATTAAGGACATAAAACTCATGTGCTGTAATGTACAATGGATTCCGTGAACGACTTAGTAACAGAATTTATTGAATCACCCTGGTATTTGAAATTTTTTTTTTAAAGAAAATCGTTCCCGCGAGGCCACAATCAATTCTGTAATCATTTATAACAATATGTTTGTAAATCGGGTAAAACCTTTGTAGAACAAGTGTTTCATAATAAAGCTGCAGAGGCTGGTTATAATTCAGAACTCAAATGCGAATTCCCTGTCCATTAGCCTTAAATAATAGCATCTACACAGCTCCGCATATACACAGCTCCAGATACTGATACGGTTTTATAAAATTTAACTTTAAGATGTTCAAAGACAGAGGAAAATGGAAAAAAAAGTTAAACTATAACAGAAATCTCTGAACTGTGCATACGGACTCTACTGATGATTACATTTACTACATACATAAAAAAAAACGTCTAAACATTTAGAGAAATATGAATAGTTGCATAGATATACGTATAAAAATAATTTCTGTTGCGTTCGTTTAACTGGAAAACTAACAAAAACTGTTAACCTAACACATTACACTATAGATGACAGTTTGAAATCTGGGAGTAAATGCCAATGTTTTATTGTTTTCCTGTTTTCAGCATTATTATCAATATAAATATATTCGTTCTCACTTTAAGACGTTTAACTAGTCTTATTCTTGTTTCATTTTGTATCGTTTACATTATTTACTGCAAAAATGACAAACTTTTACATTTATAGTATTCATATTCTGTAAAGCATGTAGCTCTTACTCAGGTATGTAAAATAAAAAAGTTGAAACCATAGGTCGCCCAACACGAGACAAACAAAACCGTTGCAGGATCGGTTTGATTGAGCCTGTTTATGGCAGTAGTAGAATTGAAAGCTACCGTCCACGCCCTCTAGCCCCGTGTTGAGTAGACCCAACATTTAAACATTTCATAAGTACCAGCATACAATTAAGAACATCTGCAGACGTGTTCATACGGCGGTACACACGGAACCTTCAATAGTGCAGTGTGTGCAATTCCATCAAACGCGGCGTATGGTCTCCAGATAAAATAATGGTTTTGCCCTAAATGAAAAAAACTGTAACGGAAAAATACTACAGAGGGGTTGCTTCAAAAATTCAACAAGTACATTTAAATTGTATGCAAAATATAGATAGAGTTGGGGGGGGGGGGGGGGGGGGGGGGGGTAGAAGGGGAAAGTAGAACAAGGATGAACATACAAAGGGAATACTACGTTCCAGTTACTCTACAACGTAAACCACAATAGCGCAGACATTCATGTACCAAAGATAAACACACGCAGCCACACCCAACTAATTAACAAAGACAAACAGACAAGTAAGATAAAACAATATGATAGGGCACCGCCCAAAACACACAAGCACATAAACGCACACATATAAGCAGGAAAAAATCCTGTTCCGCCTTTGGGTTATGGCAGCCAAAAAATAGGGGGTACGAAAACTTACTCGTAGTAAAGGGGGAGGGGATGCCAAAAAAGGAGCGCAATCGTAAGGGGAAAGGATGAGGCCGATTTGGGGAGTGAGGAGAAGGAGATAAAAAAGCTAACAACAAACAATACAATATACGCAACACAAAATACAAGACAGACATAAAACCTGTTGAAAATAGGGGCACCGCCTTAGAACTTATATAAAAGAAACTGGGGTTTAAACGCGGTAACTTGGCTTCAAATCTTTTTTATTCATCGTGTTAATTGTGATATTTCTTTGGGTATCTATTAAAAACAGTTTGTAGTATTATCAATTGTTCATTAAACAAAAGTAAAAAATATCAGTGATAACGTATCCGCGACAACCTATTTTCGGACACAACCCGTATTCGGCCGGCCCCGGTAATGTTTTAGTTTTCCTGGAAAACACGCCCCTTCCGGTTTCCCACACGCATGCTTTGTTTACAAACACCATACAAATGTCACGCTGGTAGTTTTGAAGAAAAATGGAAATTAAAAGGGTATGCAAATGATAAAAACTTACATACTGTTATATTTTTAATTTTTTCACTATATTCCCAAAATATCACGTCCAAAATATGTGTTTTTAGAAATAAATCCAATGTTTTCATGTTAAAAGCTCTGGACGTCCGACAGATGAGGTTATTTTACAGGCTCCGCCCCCATTATTAAATTTTGCAAAAGAATACTTCACACAAAAACTTACCACTTATAGACCAGTGTACCTTACGAGGTTTTCTTAATCAATTGGTTAATGAAATTTTAAATAGTAGTAGCAAAGTTTTTTTCTCTGTTTCTTTTCAGAATCATGTGCCCACTAGGGGATCATACTGACCATATGATGATAAATTGTAAGGGATGGGTACAGTTATCATTTTGTATGTAACAGTGAGGGTAATCAGAATAGGAGACACGTTCCTGTGTCCTATTTGTGCTGATCCCACCAATTAACTCCATAAACTAACACTGAAAATACTTTATAAATACGTTTTGGGTAGTTTTCTTGTTACTAACAGTTAAATTTTATGTTCGAGATTTGTTTGAACTGTTTCTGACTTTTTGTGACGTAAACTTTGGAGCGCAGTATATTTTGAAGCAGGTGTCCGAAAACGGGTTGTACAACTTCCGGTTAATGGAAAAGTGGGTCAGCCATGTTGGAAAGGATATCTAAAACATGCTGCGGGATGAGGTTTGTTTACTTGCGTATTTTTTAGGATAAATGATTGTTGAACAAACCTCTAGCATTTATAATTGTTGTACATTTCCGTAGCGATATACCGTTAGGTGTCCGAAAACGGGTTGTACCGGGATATATTGAATGTGCCTTGCTCCATGGAATACTTAAAAAAAACATGATATCATTTCAAAAACTTGTTCGCAAATTAATCATGATCATTTTTATAGTTTAGTTTAAATTGCCCTGTAGTGATTTGCCTCCGACCTTTAACGAACGGTAAAAAAAAAGGTAAATGTAAAATTTCTTGATTAACGTGTGTAGTGGACAAACGTTCCCACCTGGATGGATGAAATAACTTATTTCTAGCCAAGCCTACCACAGGTGTCATAATTATACTCCTAGCATCCAAGTCAGTCTGATGCAGCTAGAAACAGAACTAATTTAAGTAAATCACGCAGCACTGGGAAAACGTATAGGGATATCAGTCATGACCGGGAATCAAACCCGGACCGCTTGCGTCGCAATGCAACCTGATAACCACTGCGCCATTGATTCCATGTGCTCCACTGTGGCGTGCTGTGTACATTCTTCATGTATGTATCATTGCATTTGTTTGCGTTATTGTGTACTTGAGCTCAACTTGAAAGTGAACACATTTACACATACCCGTGTTGTCACGTGGAGTGATGTATTGTCGGCTGAGTAGTTTGAATGTGGCTTTTACAGCAGGATTTTTGTCCTAAGCTAAATCAAGTCCTAGAATTACCTAAACTTCCAGTTGCTGATCTGTTAAACAAACATCAATCAATTATAAAATTTGGACATTGAAGGGCACTCGTCTAAAACACAAAAATATGCAATAAAATAAAAATCATAGGTCACTGGTATTTAAAATGTGTTATTTGCCCTTGAAAACGTCATTTCCGCCAAAACAGACTGACATGATAATTCCTTATTTGAATCAAAGATCTATAAAAATATATATACTTCTTTGTTTGAATATATATACATTTTGATATCAGTACAAATCAAACAAATCCATAGTGTTATCGATTTATATATTGATTTATGAACACGTATTTATCATGTTTATAAATCTTTCAAACATGTGATGAATTATGAAATTAATTATAATTTGTATTTGTCTGGAAATATAGCAAACATAGCTAAGGTAAGAAAAATAAATTTGAGTTTTGATCAACTTAAAATTTATATAGGAATGGCTGAAAACAGAAAATAAAGCACTTAAATAACTTGTCAATTTTCGATGGAAATTCCACTTTTTGTTTCATTAGGGAAGGAGTAAATACGCAATAAATGGTAAAATATAGATCATTATACATGAAAACTCCTTAATCTTATTCTTCTTTACTTCAAACAACTGACATACCAAAACGAAAGCTGACTAGTATGAGAAAACAAAATGTCGGTAGCTATTTAAAAAGGAACATTCTTAAATGTGTTACATATTTCTGTCACTGTCATAATAAACCATATATTTTTAAAGAGTTAATATTGGTCGAGTGTAAGGACCTCATACAACAATTCAGATTGAAGCAATCAGAATTGAGACAGAAAATTTCAGAATAAACAAGGCAAGAATTGCCTAATGACATGCACGGCAGTCTAATTGAATCCTTTCACATAATGCTAACTTTCATAAAAAATCGTTAGGTTTCAAAAGGGGCATATTCTTTTAACTTTCAGTCGTAATTATGGAATTTGTCTCAGAATGCTCATTTCATGATGTCGTAAGCATTTGAAAGTGAAAGACTTCTGTTGGGTTTGAAAGCATTCAGCCATATAGTTAGGGCAAGACTTTGAAAAATACAAAAAAAAAAAAAAAAAATGTTAAGAACACGGTCTTATACATTATAGTTTCCTTTACAACACTTAGCGTGAAACATTTCACTAAAGTCTACATTGTTAAAAAAAAATGAAAATGTCAGTTTCCCATTGACTCCCATTATGAAAACTTGAGTGAAGTGATTTTTTTTCATCTAGAAGCACACACCTATCATCCGAATTGTCTTTATATATTCTGAAGTTTCAAAGATTCGGGATTTTTTAAGTAATTTCTAACAAGCAGAACAATCTTAACACATTACTGGACATTGCGACACACACAACTCAAATCTATCTATTGATCGGGTTGTTATAAATCTTTGCTAATAATAAGGACTTACGTAAACATCGTAAGCACACTGGGAATATTCGTAAATCTACATTTTAAACTGATAAAAATAACGGAATACCACGTTGAAATAACTTATTATCTTTTAGAGGAAAAACCTAGTTTCTGTTTCATTACTAAGGATAAATTGTAATATCAATAATTGTAATAATAACTGTATACGTATTAATTTCACAAAGCAGACGTCATTCTTAAAAAGCTCACAAAACACATAAAGGATATTTGTTTATTTCAGTTTAATCTTTTGTTTAGGAATGCAAGATAATTGAACATAATATGAAAAACAAAAACGGAATTTTCATTTCATGTATTTGAAACTGTTTTTGGCAATGTTGACCAGGTTTTTTTCTCGATGCAATGTCGCGTGCACAATGTGATTAATTTCATGACATAAATGCATTTTATTTATCAATTAGAGTAGTGTTTTTTTTATACTTTTCAACCAAACAAATAGATAAAAGTTCACGATTCTGCTGTAAACTTGAAGCGGCGTTATTAGTAGAATTTTCTAAACGTGTGCACACTTTCAGATTGTAAAGATTTCAGCATAAATCTAAGTGTGTATGGCAAGCCAATTGTCCAATAATTACGTGAACCCCTGTTCACGGTCGAAAAACTAGGATTAACGATCGATAAACTAGGTTTTTCGAACGAAAAACTAGGTTTTTCAAATACTAACCTATATTTTCGAGTGAAAACATCAGATACCGGGCATAAACCATAGTTTACGCTCGTGAACCCAGGTTTACGTTCGATAAACTAGGTTTCTCGATTGAACTATGAATTTCGGTCGTTATCCTATGTTTACGACCGTAAACTTGGGTTTACGAACATGAACCTACGTTTACGAGCGTGAACTATGGTTTACGACGTTATCCTATGTTTTCGCTCGAAAAAATAGGTTAGTATTTGAAAAAACCTGGTTTTACGTTTGAAAAACCTGGTTTATCGAACGTAAACCTACGTTCACGCTCGTAAACCCAAGTTCACGTTCGTAAACATAGGTTCACGCTCGAAAATATAGGTTCAGGTCCGTAAACTATGGTTCACGGTCGTAAACATAGGTTCACGTCCGTAAACATAGGTTCATGGCCGTAAACCCATGTTCACGCCCGAAATTCATTGTTGATTCTATAATCCTAATATATCAACCGTAAACCATGGTTTACCTTTGATAAACTAGGTTTCTCGATTGAACTATGAGTTTCGGTCATTTTCCTATGTTTACGATCGTTATCCTATGTTTACGCTCGTAAACCCTTGTTCACGGTCGTAAACCATAGTTTACGAACGTGAACCTATGTTTACGACCGTGAACTGGGGTTTACAATCGTGAACCTACATTCACGAGCGTGAACTATGGTTCACGGCGTTGTCCTATGTTTTCGCTCGAAAATATAGGTTAGTATTCGAAAAACCTAGTTTATTGATCGTTAATCCTAGTTTTTCGACCGTGAACAAGGGTTCACGTAATTATTGGACAATTGGCTTGCCATTAAGTTACAAATGGATAAACACGATTTTACGAAGGTAAACTGTAGTTCACGGCCGTAAACCTAGGTTCACGCTCGTAAATATAGGTTCACGACCGTAAACAAAGGTTTACGGCCGAAATTGATAGTTGATTTCATAATCCTAGTATATCAATCGTAAACCATGGTTTACGTTCGATAAACTAGGTTTCTCGATTGAACTATGAATTTCGGTCGTTATCCTATGTTTACGACCGTAAACTTGGGTTTACGAACGTGAACCTACGTTTACGAGCGTGAACTATGGTTTACGACGTTATCCTATGTTTTCGCTCAAAAAAATAGGTTAGTATTTGAAAAACCTGGTTTTACGTTTGAAAAACCTGGTTTATCGAACGTAAATCTAAGTTCACGCTCGTAAACCCAAGTTCACGTTCGTAAACATAGGTTCACGCTCGAAAATATAGGTTCAGGTCCGTAAACTATGGTTCACGGTCGTAAACATAGGGTCATGGCCGTAAACCCATGTTCACGCCCGAAATTCATTGTTGATTCTATAATTCTAATATATCGACCGTAAACCATGGTTTACCTTTGATAAACTAGGTTTCTCGATTGAACTATGAGTTTCGGTCGTTATCCTATGTTTACGATCGTTATCCTATGTTTACGCTCGTAAACCCTTGTTCACGGTCGTAAACCATAGTTTACGAACGTGAACCTATTTTACGACGTGATAAACTATACAGTTACACTGACTTGGTCGTTTATCCTATGTTTTCGCTCGAAAATATAGGTTAGTATTCGAAAAACGTAGTTTTACGTTCGAAAAACTTAGTTTATCAATCGTTAATCCTAGTTTTTCGACCGTGAACTAGGGTTCACGTAATTATTGGACAATTGGCTTGCCATAAGTGTGGCGTTAGAAGATATGTTAAATTTATTTTGTATTCTTGAAATGTGAATTTAATTATTTTGCCAGCATTTCAGACATAACCAACATGCTATTTTAGGTTTTCGACAGTTCCTCGGAAAGGATATTGAAAGTATTACATGCATTTAATCTGATTTTCTTATCAAAATATGAACACAATTTATAAGCGTTTTAACATTGCAGAAAGTATGACGCCCAACATAGGAAATCAAACAAATGTCGTTCTGCCTGTACTTTTGAGCATCTTGTTTGGTAAGTTGTGATTTTACTTTTCATAAACAGGTATTTATGACAAAGAATTTCAAATGGGTTTTAACATGAATAGGAATAAGTGATTTTGACTATGTCTCTAACGATATCGACATCATTATTAAATAAAACGAATGATTCGCTATGTATATTAAATTGAATACCGTTGATTCAACACTAAAGATACATATCACGGAATATTTCAGAAATATTACATTTATTATTGCCATGTGCTTATCAATATGTAGAAAAACTATAATCAAAATCTGTATTAGAAAGTTAGAATGTATAAGTGATCTTTAAATGTTTCATAACCACTATAATTAATGAAATGCATCTTTAAACAAATAAAACCAGAGCAATTACTGAAGGTGATAAAGTACCCCTCCCATAGCACGCACTGACCCAGTGCATTACAATTTTGGATTGTATGTTATATTGACGCAATTTATATAGTTTAGTAACAATAACAAAGTCCTATAACTCTCTCTGAAAAACAGTTTCTAAAATAACTTTACATGCATCAGTACTTTTGTAAAGTTTCATTAAATTGTGTGCAATAGTTCAGGAGATTAGGTGCGCACAAAATTGCATATGCAGGCTGATAACATAGTAACAAAAAACAAATTCCCATAACTCTGCCGAATAATTATCTAAAAGAACGTCACATGCACCATGCACAATTAGTGTTACTATTATAGTAGTCATACTGATCTAGCAAGCTTTAAGTAGAACGCATAGAAATTACATCTGTATACAAAATGTAAATTAGTTTTCAAGTTTACAATTCATCAATGTAATTTCTATCTCCCCAATTTCAGCATTTGTAGGGGGAAGTGTGACTCTTACTATGTTAAGTGATTTTGCTGACAAAGGAAGCATGAGGTGTAACAGCAAGGCCGTGTTGATGTGTAAGGTTCAACCATATTCAGTTGCAATGACATGGGAGATAGATGAACGACCAGCTGCTGACTGCACGTTTGGTTCATGCAAGACTTATATAACCAATATGGTAAACTATGCGTTTTCCTTTGATACAAGCAAGGGGATATTCAATATTACCTTGCATCCAGTGACATTTTCTGACAACGGGAGGACGTTCAAATGTGACGATGGATCTACTTCTGCTTATATCAAGGCATTGGTAAAAGATGAGTGAGCGACTCATTCAAAATAAAAAGCTCTTATTTGCAAAGAATTTTAAACAGAATGAATGTTTTTAAATAAGCGGATAAAAATTAGAAATGAAAGTGCATGACTCGAAACGAAAACTAAAATTTCAAAATTAAAAATAAAATGTACAATAGATATCAAAACGATACACTGATATTGTAACAGCTCATTGTGTGTATATACTATAGACAGCTATATTAATTCTATTAAGAGAGAGAGAGAGAGGGGTGGGGGTTATAATTAAACATATACCGATATTGTATTAATGTAATTCTTGAAAACATTCATATACTTTTGGTGTAACTTCTTTTCATTTTTCATAGTTGTACCTGATAACAGTGCTACTACTATCACCTCTTTGAAAGGTTCGTCCTTTACTGAAATAAAAGCAAGGACAGGATGCCTTCATCCGAGTTCAAGTGTAACGTTTGAATGGTATTATTTCAAGGTTAGGTTTGTTAGAATACTTTTTAAAAATGTATCTGGAGAAACATTATTACAAGTCAAATAAAAATATACTTAACGAATGCTTTAGCTTGTAAAATATGACAAGAATTACAGATGAATTATTATAAAAAGAACTTGCATGTTGAGATTAAGTGCATATACGATTAATAACACCTTATTGATTTTACATCAAGTATGGCTTTCAGCTGCTGACAGGCAAACGTCGACTGTATCTATGTTTTTCTATGCCCATCAGTAACAGGTATGTTTACTCTATACAGGATGGAGGCGATCCAGTGGTATATACGGAAAGCCAGTCCAGTCAAGAAACTGACGAGTATGGCTGTACAGGCGGACCTTGTGGCGGGAAAGGGGTTGTCAAGGTAACAAGTACTCTCAACATAAAAGAAGATCCTGACGGAGAGGAATATTATTTCCAGGTTCTGGTGAAACATCTTGATAAAACAGATATCATAGTGAGGGCAAACAAGCCTTTTAAACTGAAAGGTATATGAAAGTAAATTGTTCAGAATATTGGTATAAAATAGAAAGCGAGGACATTCCACATGTCGCCAAACCGGACAATAATTAAGCCTATTCAAGGATGGTAGTGGAAATGCATTCTGCCATCCGCACCCTCTAGACCCTTAAACGCCTTAAAATCATTTCGTTCGGTTCATGAAGATCTCTGTCAGCAACTGTTTACAAAACAAAATTCTAATATACCTGTCTCTGTTAAAACACTCTTACGATAGAATGACGTCACGTTAACGTGCAATGACGTCAAAGATTTTGTTGCGACCAAGAAAGAGCGCTTCTATATTTTATTTACTGTTTAAGATTAAGGGTATATTAGAATCGAAATAATTTATAGCAAAACCGTGTTTTAACACTATTTATGCACTCGGGCGGTAATACTTCGCACAAATAATTTCACTCGGGCTGCGCCCTCGTGAAATTATTACGCCCGACGTATAGCCGCCCATCGTGTATTAATAGTGTTAAAGCACACTTTTGCTATAAATTATTTCTTAAATACAAAAAGAACTCTTAGTTCAGTCATAATATGAGCTTATTTTTATTATTATTGATACGAATTATTTTCAAATAAAGTTGTTATCATATGACATATCCATGCCAAGGGTTTCATCTAAAAAGTTATAAAAAAAAACAACTTCTTATTAGAACGATCATCTGTAACTAAACAATGTTTATGTCATTTAATACCTTTTCTTGAATCAAGAAATATTAGCTATAAGCCTATAAACTATATTTTATATAGCACTTCATGACCAGAGTAGCTGGATATGGTAGCGTCCTGGTGCCAGCAGAGAGATTTAAATTTGTCTTACATACGACTAAGTACCCCCTACGTAGGAGTTTGTTTGTTTGTTTTGAGTTTAAACACCGTTTTTCAACAGTATTATAGTCCTGTGCCGACGGGCAGTTAACCTAACCAGTGTTCCGAGATTCTGTACCAGTACAAACCTGTTCTCCGCAAGTAACTGCCAACTCTCCCACATGAATCAGAGGTGGAGGACGAATGATTTCAGACATAATGTCTTTTATCAAAAACTTACACATTATGAAAATCGAAAATATTGGTAAGAGTGAGATTCTTACTTACTCCTTGAATACTGATAAAAGTAAGTAGAAAAGTAATAAATCAAATATAAAAATGTACACTTATCTATTGATAAAAAGTTAATAGATAATTATTAAATCAATTAAACCAGCACTGTACTTAATAAGCTAAATAGAAAACTAAAAAATTAAATTAAATTTAAAATACTTATCAATTGATAAAAATCTAATAAATAATTATTAAATTAAATAAACCAGCACTGTACTTAGTGAAAATGATTAAGTAATAAGAAAAAAATGTTCCAATCAGTTGAAAATATATCTTAAAGGACAACAAATGCTTCCTGACAGCAGCCTTGAATCTACTTTGGACAGGGATATCTCTAAAGAATTGTGAGAGGTTGTTCCATAACTGAACTCCCTTTGAAGCGAAAGACATTTCCCCAAACACGAACTCTTTGTTGGTAAAATAAGGCCAGTATCCCTGAAAAGATAACTACCATCACAATCAACAAGGTTGGATTGTGCAACTACGCTTGACCTGGTATTGCGAGTATACACAGTCCTTAATGGGACAGAATTTTCCCCAGGGTAGTCTGGGGCAGAACCATACCTGATTTTGTGAACGTGACACAATATGATCTGATCAACCCTCTTAGAAACTGGCAAACAATCCAAGTAGACAAATTGTTCTAGCCCAATATGAGACCTGTTATCCAAGTTAAAAGTCAACTTTGTCCATGTTGAAGCGAATAAAATCAGAAAGATGATTAAGGCTAGTATCATTTGAAAACCCACGTCTAAATCCAGACTGGAAACTGCAGAGAAGCTTTTTTTCGTTAAGATAAGCTTCCACTTGGTCATAAATAACCCGTCCAAAAGCTTAGATATAATACTGAGTATCTACACCGGCCGAGATAATTGCCAAATTCGGTATTGTAGGAGATACTAACATCTATGTAGGAAATACTAAGTCCTACGTAGGAGATACTATGTCCTACGTAGAAGATGGTATGTACTACGTAGTTGATACTAAGTGGTTTGTAAGAAAAATTTAAATCTCTCTCCTGGCACCAGGACACTGACAAAGCTGAAGCTATCACACCAAATAAAGCCATTTTAAACGTATTAATGTTTTGAATGTATGAGACATCAAGAAACTGTGTGCCTTTCTCAGTTAGGAATTTGATTGCTGACGTAGCCGGGTATTTGATTCAAATATTTTAAACAAGCAAATTATAATACATGTTTGTAAATATTTATATCTTTATTAAAAGTATCTGTTATTTTAACCAAAATACAAATATACTTAAATGATTCTAATTTTGATATATCGCTTGTAGTGATATTGTATTTTATAAATGTTACTAGATTTTGGAGCTGTACATATGTTTTACTCTTCCATTTTTTTAAATTTTCTTTTGTTTAACCTAAAATTCTAAAATGGACTGGTCCATCATTCAGTTTCGGCAGACGTACCATTTATTATTTGAATGGGTGTTCAAAGAAAAATTACTGATTAGATAGCGAACAGTGCAGACCATGATCAGACTGCAAGGGTGTGCAGGATGATCTTGGTCTGCATTGGTCGCAAAAGCAGAATTACTTGCCACCAGCAGGCTAAAGGTTGATAATGTATCATGAAAGTAAATATGCTTACATGCATGTATTTTTCGATTACAGGAAAGGACGACGTTGCAACTAGTACAGTTCCTCCTGTCCGTGATTCAAGTCGAGCTGAAAAGGCTGAATTGAACATAGAACTCAAGTTTCTGTCTCTTTTTGTGGCATTCTATTTAATAACGAGCTTTGATGGGTCAATTCTATGTCGCTAAGATTGTGTACAAATGCTTTTAAATGTTCTACAGAGCAAATCCAGGAAAACACATGGACGTACTTGAATCTGTGATAATGCGGCTGCTTTTTCTCTATTTACCACATTTTGCATGTTATTTTTATCTATTCATATCTAATATTGCCCTAAAGATCACTTTGAACAGAACTTTGACTCTAAAGTCCACGAGTTTCATGTAAATGTACATTTTTATTTATATGTTCTTTTCTTTTTGTGTTTTATACGTGTTTTACCGTCGTGATATAGGCTTTGTAAAAGGCGCGTTTATTGTTGCGATATGAAAGCCTATTTCTAGCAACATAAAACATAAATAATGCAACAATACATATATGAAATATAAACAAAGGTGCTTCCGAAAACTGGGAATGACTCATTATTGTCAAACTACCTTCCGACAGTCTTTAAAAAGTTTATTATAAATGATAACTATATCAAACAGTCAAGATTAAATGATTTTGCCGAAAAGTATCAGTGCACAACAGCAGGCTTCATTAAATGTTGCTACAAAGGAGAAATCGTCAACCTCTTGTATTGAATAATTGATACAGCTGGAAAAATTACATTTCCGGTTTACTGTTTGTCTCCGATTTCATAAAGGCATTTTACAGCTTAGATCATAACTTCATTTTCAAATGCTTAAATCACTTAAACTTTGGCCAAACTTTCATATGTTTGATTAGCTTCTTCTACTAAAAAGGAAACAGTGTAATTATTAACAATCGTTATATGTCTTAAGCCTTCCCTGTCGAAAGTGATGTTCGACAAGGACGTCCTATGTCGTCGTCTCATTTATTGTCGAGCCCGCTTGCGGTGATCTCGATATAGTCGCAACTTTCGGTGTATGTGCGTCCGTGCGTCCGTCCGATTTTGTCCGAACCAAAACTTTGACATGCATGAACCAATCTTGTTTATATTTGGCATGAATGTTAACCTCAATTAGAAGGCGTGTCAAGTGCAAACCCCATGTTCCTATCTCAAAGGTCTATGTCACAGTTGGAGGTCAAATGTCAAATTTAAGTTTGTCCGGAGCATTTTTTCTTCATGCATGGTGGGATATTGATGTAACATGACATGAATGTTCACCATTATGAGACGGAATGTCATGCGCAAGAAGCAGGTTCCTAGGTCCAAGGTCACTTATCAAGTAATATCGCAAAAGATAACTGATAAAGAATTCAAACAAACTCTTTTGTAGATGATACAACAAAATCTTAAACGGCCAGTACGAAATTTTTGAAAGACTATTAGAAAAAATAAATGAATCTTGGTTTAATTAAATACATCGAAATCCACATTACGAAGAATATGGTCTCTAAAACACAACTATATTATATTGCCCTAATAAGGAATAATATGTGCATCAGACCCAGCAAAAGCTCTTGGAATGAACTTTTGCAATTATAATGATAGTAATATATCATTTCAAACTTTGAACCAACACTGAAAAAGATCAAAAACTGTTTAAAGCAATGGCAACACCACAAATTGACAATCTAAGGAAAGGTAAAAGTAGTAAAACTGATTCTCTATCAAAGCTAGTATAAGCATTTACAGTTTTGCCCCCGAACATTATAATAGATATTTACTATTCTATATTTAGTTTTATAAGGGATAACAAACCAGAAACAACAACAAGAAATACTCTTATCCAAAATCATGAAAATGGAGGACTTAAGCCCACTGATGTGCATACATTCTAAAACTGTATCAAAGCATGTAGGGTTAAATGGTTATTTAGAGAAAACAATACAGGACCTTGGAAATATTTTATGAATCAAACAAATTTATTCATCATAGACTGACTGCTTTAATCATACATGCATACATGTTTAGCAATTCATACATATTACACCAGTACTTATGACTGTCAATATACATGTTGAAATCAGAAGTGTATAGTGGAAACTGTAACTTAATAATTACGTGTTACAACTCTCTTTATAAATAAATAACTCTGTTCTACATGTATTCATTCATTACTCTATATTTACTCTATATCCTTTTCGTTTATATTGAAAATAATGACGTGTATTTTGTATGGGCAGCAAAAGGTGATCATTTTTGCAGTTTCTCTCGTTGTGTCCGAACTTAATGCAGCAGTAGCATTTAATTGGATTAGGAATATAGATTGTAACTTTTGTCATGGAGTATCCAACTTTTATGACTGAAGGAAGAAACGGTATGCCGAAAGTAAGAATGATAGTGTTTGTGTTAATTTCTTTTCCTAATCATTTTGAAATAACTTGGCATAAATGTTTACCGTAATGATAATGAGACAATGTGTCACGTGCAAAACCCAGACCCCTAACCCCAAGATCAATGTCACACTTAGAAGTCAAGTCAAAGGTTAATAGGATCTGTTTCATGTCCGGTTCGTAACTCTGCCATTCATCAGGGGATTTCGAAATAACTTAGCATAAATATTCCCCATAACGAGAAAATGTGTCATGCACAACAACCAGACCCCTAACTCTAAGGTCAAGGTCACATTTAGAGGTTAAAAGTTAACATTATCTGTTTCTTGTCCGTTCCATAACTCTTCCATCGGTGAAGAGATTTTAAAATGACTTGGCATTAACGCTCCCTATATTGAAATGACGTGTCAGACGCATGACCAAGACCCCTAGCTCCAAGGTCAATGTCACACTTAGAAGTCAAAGGTTAACATTGTATGTTTCTTGTCCGGTCAATATCTCTGCAATTCATCAAGAGATGTTAAAATTACTTGTCACAATTATTCCTTATAATGAGTTTGTGTGACCCAGACCCCTAGCTCCAAGATCAAGGTTACTTTTGGAGAACTTTTTTTTATCTGGTCACAAAAAAAGATTCATACCTAAACTAATCTGGCATGTTTTGCGCAGACAACTGTAGCATTCTTGGGCACACTTCGGGGACGTTTGTCACTAATAGTGGCAACTCTTGTTTGAGATTCAATTTTAAATACTTAGTATATTTTGTGATTTATATTTACTTGTATTGTTCCCTATAAAATGTCAAGGTCATTAGTGGCTGTTTGTCAAGTTACTTTAAAGACGCACCACAAAATAACTGTATTCTTTTGTATTTCCATGATGGTAATTATACATTTTTTGCATGAAAAAGAAAATAGAAAATGAAAAATAACAAGTGTCTAGTTACAATGTGACAGTGACATATATAAGGCTAAGACAATGTGTTTAATGTCTAAATAAATCATTAAAGTAGTGTAGTAGTATGCACGGAACTTCATGTATTAGGGTGAGATTAGACCACACTTAGTTTCTACAGTGTAAGATAGTTATTATTCTATGTTTATAAAACTATACTGAGAAGAGAATGACTGAATAAGTTTGCAGATGAAGTCGGACAACAGGGCCTTTGTCCACCTGTCACCTTGTAGAATAGCTGTATTATACCAGTGTTACCAGAATTGTTTGCACCAAGTTCATGTGGGAGGAAAAAGTAGGTCACTAGGTCGTGGTGGGACTTTAACACTTCAAGTAATTTCGTGAATACCGATGGTTAAAAATAAATACTATAGCCTATTTATTAACGGTTAATGCGAATGCGACAATGTTACACACTGTTAGTCACACAAGATCTACATGCAGATATAGACTTATCATAGTACGTTACGCGGAAAATATAAAGTGGTAGTATTGGACTGGGAATTCATGGCATGGGTACAGCCGTTCTGCGCATGCCCGGAATGATTATCAACTGGAGCGCACGGTAAAATTGCACATTTTTAGCACGCGTTTCGTGTATAATATGCACAATATACAGACTAAAGGTTAGGGATAGTATCGCCATGGTTACAAAACATATACATTTAAGATATTTTTTGTTCAAATTGCTTGAGTCCGGTATATATCGGAGTCTGTGATATATCACAGGCGCACCAGATCTGTTTAAGGCACAGCCATGACAAACAATATGGCGTCCTTAGACGTCGTCAATAGAAACAAGAGACGTCACTGTTAAATAAATGACGTCTTATTTACTAACGAATAAAAATGATGTGACGTCGTTGTTAAACATCTCTGTGGTATAATTGCGAACATATAGAAACTGGCATTTATTACAAACCTACTGACAGCAAAACATACCTACTGTTCCAGTCATGCCATCCGAAACACACCAAAGTCAGTATACCATTCTCACTAGCAAGACGTCTAAAACTCATAGTATCCGATGAAACAAACTTATGAAAAGAGTCGATGAACTGCAAAAATACCTGATGAAAAAAATTCTCTCAAACTTCAGAATGATTAAATGAAAACATCAGAAAACCCGTAGTAAGTAAATGCAACAGCTCAAATGTGGTCTGTGTAAGCATATTATAAAAGAGGACTCATACATATTCAGATGCGGAAAGACATTAAAGGTGAATCAATCAATATCCTGCGATTTGAAAAACGTCCCGATCAGTTTAAAAGACTAAAAAGTCACTACTGATTTGTGAGACATGAAAACAGAGATTTGAGTATATATATGGAAATGTGGTACCAGTACAAATGTGCAAGGGATGTCAACAAGAATACATAGATGAAACTTCAAATCTTCGAAACAGAGCGACCTTACACAATCAACACATCTGTGACGCCACCAAAAGGGTACATACGTAAGCGAACATATTGACGTTTGTGCGGGACCTAATTTCCGAAATATAAAATATTTTCATTTTTCAAAATGTTCACGAACAGTATAGTCAGTAGAAAACAACGAGAAATAATGTTTATTAGGCAGCTTAAACCTTCACTAAATAGAGACACATACAAATCATACCTCACAGAGATGTTTCACAACGACGTCACGTCATTTTTATTTGTTAGGTCAGATACCACCAATTCAAAAAAGTACAGGGAACTTACTGGAAATGAGGTAAGTGTATACCTGGGAATAAGGTAACGTCTGTGCGTTCTGATTGGTCAGTCATGTAAACAAACCCAGGAAGTGATTATTTTTTCAAAACTGATATGTTTACACTGCATTTACAGTATTTTATTATACATTTTGACAAAATTTGCTACATTTTATGTGTATTGAAAAAAAGTTTTATCCAACGAATTTCTCCCGCCATTTCAATGATGTAAACAGGGGGTCATTCACACGAAAATTACTTAAATAAAGTATCACTATTCATATGTTTTTCGTCCGATATTTTGGTAGAACTAAGATAGTTCTTGAAAAACTTGTAATTAGATATACATGTTTCGATGTATGGAAGGCCGTACACGCCATATTGTTACAATGTAAGCCTATGGGAAAACAATTGGTGGTCACTAACCGTTAGTAAATTAGACGTCATTTATTTAACAGTTATGTCCCTTGTTTATATTGAAGACGTCAGAGGACGTCATATTGTTTGTTTACCTCCCGATAATCATTTTTGAATCCGGTTGAGAAATAAATCAAATATATAAGCTCAAAAGGACTTGGCTATTTCCTTAAAACCCTTTTTAAATATATATATGAATGACACCGGTGTTCTACGCTGTAACCCTTCACCGTATCAAAGCAGAAGCAGAGGCATATAGCGCTATTGGTTGCGACGACGGGAAAATGTCTTTATTGCCGCGGCGGTCCGGGGTTCGATTCCCCACGCGGTCATCTTTTTTTCTTGATTTGGAACTTTTGAAATATTTAAGAAACAAAAATTCATGTAATGTTCATAATAAGACCAACCTTCAATTTGAAAGAAAGATTATTTTAGCCAAATCTGGAGGCATGCTGCTTTAAGCCTATATCCTGTCTTCAGCATCATTTCAAATATATCTTATGGCCATCTTTCACTAAAATATTTTTAATTTAGATATATACTTCAAATGTATAAAGTATAAAAACCCTCATCTACCTAACTATATAAATAAAGTTTACGTATAGCTAAATGTCATGCAGTAACAGTTGATTATTGAAAACAAAATGCTTGTTTGCTTTTTGTTTTGTTGTTGTTGATGTTTTTGTTTTTGTTTTTTTGTTGTTGTTTTTTTCATTTGCAGTAAACATTTATACTGTGTTTAAATATACATGTATACAATCTGTACTATTTCAAACCTTCTGCATAGTCCTGTTAATACACATAAACTTGTTGATTTTACATAAGAATAAACTATATGAAGTAATTGTTCATGTTTTTAGATACGAAATTAGGATCCAATTTTCAGGAAATTAAATTATCTAGAAAATATCATATATTCTTAAAATGTTTTTAGAAAAATGCACACATATCCTGAAAATATGCCACCATAAAAATCATGAACTATAAACCGTTATGCTCAGTCCCAGTTGGCTGTAAGAACTGTCTACCCTGAGTCCAACTATTGGCTGAATATATTTAAAGAATGTATTTTTACATTCTAAATAGAATCAACTATCAAGAATGTCTGGTGGCCAACGCTTTGTTAGCGCAACCATTTATAATCCTGTAAGTTTTATATATTTTCATCATACATGGACAGGGCATGGTAGTCTATTTCTCATCTGAGAAAATTTAGTCTCATTTTTATCATTATAAGTTTATGAATATAGACTTGTACTTCTTTATACAATGTAGCCCCTTCCGTAAAATTCTGTTTTGTAAACAAGATGAAACGAAATATTATTCGATTTCCATTACTTTTCAGTTTTATAATTGTGATAAAAGTGGTTATAAAGGTACAGTTAAGATATGAACGAAACATTTTTCTTGTTTATTTGTATTAACTGTTTATTGTACACTGGCGGTTTATTGTATATTGATTGTTATTGTACACTGGCGGTTTATTGTATATTGATTGTTATTATACAATGTAGGCGGCACCTTTCTTACATAATTTATGGACGGTTAAAACAGGAAATGTGTATTATGTCAGCGGAATACCTTTTACGGATGATGGAACGTAAGTGTCATACTCATACTAAAACATTGGTCTGAACATTGTCACATGATTGATAACTAAATGTCGTAATGACCTGTAGGGGAGGGGGTCAAACTTTAACGACAAAACAATTTGAGGTGGTATCTTCTGTAATTATGGCCAACCGCTGAATTCAATTAAACTTTCGGATACAGTATTAATTAATAAAACATGTGTTGCCTTTTATTGATGTCGTTTTGAGGATTTATTGACCTGCAAAATGTGATATTAACCTAAGGCTACGCCCTCGGCCGGTATTACTATTCACAGGTTGATAAATGCTCATATCAACCACACTATAAGGCAATAATTGTACAATACTGCATTATCTCATTTTGCAAGGTGTTTTGATAGTTGTAAGAACCATATTGTTGTAAGGTTTCATTTTTAAAGTATGCTTTAATTTGTCATAGGACTAATACAGAAAATACAAGGCTGAATGTTTGAACCAAGGTATTTCATTTTTCTAACGTCAATGAACAGTGTTTATCGTTGCTGCATTTTGATATCCCTATTGAACTGGAATCAATTTTATTGGAAAAGGCATAACTTTATAACTTTTCAAATTGCCGTCAGGCTGACTAGGAGTAAAATTGTCAGGAATGCATTTGGCAACGGCAGTTGGAAGTAAGAGAAAAGGGTACCGAATGGACCGTTTTCTTTTCAAGCAGATGATATTTTATTTAAATGAGCAGTCTTGTTCAGTCTTCGGGCTTTAAGGTAACTCTTTACTAAACTGACTGAAACAAAAGACACAAAACTAGTAATAAGTCCTCCAAGGAATCAAATATAAAGTGTACTCATCGGCATTTGAAAACAATTATTTTTTATAACTAAGAAACTAGAATCTGATGCAAGAAGAATATAAAAAATTTGAAATGTGTCTCAATAATTTTGTAACGATCAACCTTTATTGATTTTAGTTGTTTTTACTATGGAAATGAGCAATTATGTTTCACACACAAGAAATCAACAGAAACTTGTATCATTAAAACCATGAAGATGAAAATAAATATGAATTTAACTTCTTCTTTCTTTCCCTAAGTTCCGATTTCATCTGACATAAACACGTAATGCTTCAAAATTCGAAAGACTTTCGTTTGAATTTTCTGTTTGCAGGTAGCAGTAGACAATCAACCTTTGTTTGATATTGCGCAGAGAATGCCTATCGGTCGTATCGACTCCTTCCATGTAAAGGGTGATGGTCTTCTTTGTCAGGTCCAAGTTTAAATGCCAGAATTATCAAAATGTTTTACAAAATGGCAAACAGAAGACGACATTTTTGAATAAGTACCTTTAATTGATCTTTAATCAAGATCCAATATCTATATCATATCGCTTAAAGGCTCATAATTATGTAATTATGCCTTTTATAATAGAGTGGCTGCCATATTTTAATTATTGACATTAAACATAAAGCATATACATTTCTTGGAAAATTCTACATATGGGAAAATTAGACCCATCGATTTTTCACACGAGTGAAAATATTTTATATAGCGCAAAGAAGGAGCCCTTTACTTTATTTAAATTCATGGAAAAAGTATTATAGGTATTTTAGCTTTGCAAACGATGTGATAATATTCAATGCATTGTCTTTCTTATGAATATTTTATTTTTAAAATAAATTTAAAAGAAAATGGTCTTTTTTGCGTATACTTTATGTCTGTCTATCTACAATTAGAAACATAGTAAAATATGGATAATTTGCTGAAATTTCTTCTGTTTAACAAAGAATAAATAGATTCTTATGTGCGCTTAAAGGCCTTTGCAAACGACTTAGTAATCTATATTCATTTAGCTATTGTTTCATACTAATTTCAGTTTTCTAGGTGAAGAAGAAAATGGTCTTTTTTAAGCATTTTGCAGATGAGTATAGGTTTTTTTTTTCCTTATCGGAAAGACTCGAACATTCTCGTATGTTTCCGTCAATTCCTGCGGAATTTAAGCTCCTTAACGGTAAAGACTGATATCTTCTCACCCGCTTAACAGCACACATGTACGGATTTATAAATTAGTGGACGCTCCATAATATGATTTATTTACAGCCAATAGTCAATTTTAAACAGCTTGAGGATCGAAGTTCAAAATTTAAAAAAGAAACGTTGAAATTTGAGGCCGCATATTTTGGGCAAGTTAGAAGTAGAAAATCAAAATTCAAATTTTGAAAGGATGATGTTGAATTTCGCTTACATTAAATTTCGCACAGACTCGGAAATCGAAATTAAAATAAAAAGAATTCGTCGAATTTCTAGGCAGAATTAAAATTAGATCCAGCAGGATGACCGAAATTCAAATATTTTGAGGGAAGCGGTCGTCCAGTGGAGAGTGTGTCGGCCGCTCAACCCAGGGGTCGTGGGTTCGAGCACCAAAGGGGTCACGAGCATAACTTCTCATATGATACCAGTACTGTTTTTTCCAGGAAGCTGGCTGTTTAAAAGATAGTTTCACGTTCAGTACCAGTTTTAAATTCGATTGCTTTGAAAATTCGAGCAGGCTTGAAATATAATACCGGGAATAATCTATTTAGATTTTTAACAAGGAGCTGTGTTCAATAAACGCTTGATGCCCCCGGTGGCATCCTTGTCGATACGAAGCAACCTAAGTCCAAAACGAGGTCAAGTTCAAGGTCAAGGTCAAACTGAGGTCAGGTGATGTCTGAAGATGAGGAATGGTCACAGGTTACATCTGCATTAGTATCAAGTCATTCTAGTAAGGGGTATTGATGCTAGACGAAACGGTCCCATTTGATTAACCTCGTACGGACGGACGAACGAACGGACGGACAGGACAATCACTATATGCCTCCCGCATCAGTAGATGCCGGGGGCATAAAAACTTGAATTTCGATATATCCGATCTTGCACGATTTTTAATCTTTGAATCTTGAGCAGATCGCAGTTTCAGTATTATGCTGAAATTCAGCTTTTCAAAATTTGAAGTACGATTTTCGAGATGGCTCGACACTAATTGCTTGCTCGATATTTGACTTTTTTATTTCAATATAAATCTTGGAACAGGCTGTTCATTCAATACGAGATCGAAATTTGGCTTTTGGAATATTATAAATTTCGATCATTGAGCTGGCCCGATATTAAAAGCTATTTTGAAATTTGACATTTTTCGATCTTCAGGTGTAGCTTAGGATCAAAATTCGATAAGTTATGAAGCTGAATTTCGATCTTCGAGCTGGCATAAGATTCTAAGCTAGTTGGACACCGCTCACAACATAATAATAAATGTGCAGTTATTTGATTACATAAACAAGAGCTGTCACAGGAGACAGCGCGCTCGACTATTTCGATGCTGGATAGTGAAACTGGGCACATCTGAGGAAACTAGAGCTGTCACTGGAGTGTTTAATGACTCCAATTGTGGATGAAGATACTGCACAATAGCCTGAGTCTATGTCAAAAATATCAACGTAAAGTAATAAGAGAGGTAAAGATAAAATGTATCAAAACATTATATAAGTATATCCTAAGCAAAAAGGGGCATAACTCATTAAATATTGGTGCCAGAGTTATGCAGCTTGTGTCATATAGTGTGGGTGATGATGCTGAACAACTATGTTAAGTTTGAATCAAATCCATTCAGTAATAACAGAGACAGGGTGAAAGTGCATTAAAACTTTAACCTAAAATTCTAAGTAAAAAGGGGGAATAATTAATGAAAAATTGGTGCCAGAGTTATGCACCTTGTGTCATATGGTGTGGGTGATGATGTTGAACAACTATTTTAAGTTTGAATCAAATCCATTCAGTAATAACAGAGATAGGGTGAAAGTGCATCAAAACTTTAACCTGAAAATCTAAGTGAAAAGGGGGGATAATTCATGAAGTGTTGGAGCCAGAGTTATGGCCCTTATGTCAGATGATGTGGATGATGATGAGGAATAAGTATTTCAAGTTTGAATTAAATCCATCAAGTAATTACAGAGATAAGTTGAAAAAAGAGAAAGTGCACCAAAACTTTAACCAAGGTAGGGACGCGGAAAGACGCCGACGCCGACGCCGACGCCGGGGCGAGTAGGATAGCTCGACTATACGAAGTACAGTCTACTACTTAAAATCTTTATTTCATAATCATGAACATCAAAGAAAGTATTATAAAAGCGAGTTTCCATCTGATTGTAAGAAAGTAGAAATTACTTTTGGAAAGTCATTGTTTGGTTTTATAATAATGTGTTTGTTGAGAATACCGTTATAAATGGTATTCTGATTAAACCACCAACTACCATTTAGGTTTCTATTTTCTAATCTATCTTTGCAATCACTGTAATTTAGACTTAACAATATCCCTAAATCCATATGATCAAAAGTATTAATGCAACGGTACATTGGCGAAGAAAGGTTAGACATCGGTCTGAAATAACGGAGTAGGCCGAAAACTAGCGAACAGTCTCGACAGCCGATTTACCTGGCCAAACGTATTATTGCACGGCCCATCACGGCCGGGCATATAGAGGTGGTTTAAGAATGTGCAGTGGGTTCGGATCTGACAATTTTTTCCCTTCGAGTCATACTTTCTGTTAAATTTTCGTTTGACACTCGGAAAGCGAAATTTCTGTCGTGCAATCGCAACAATAATGGAATTGATATTATTTGATACTGTTCCTTCTTGTTAATATTTTGCAATATTTGTAGAATTTGCATAATATTGAATCGGATTTGATCATTTTCAGCCCTTCAAGTTATACGCGCAGGGCCATTCGCGCATGTGCAGTGAAAATAAGTGTAGTCAGTGTAACGTATTCTTTTATTAAAATATTTTGAAGTGGATTTTGTCAGGAACAAGGTAAGTTGTTAACAACAATTTTGTTTTTGGTAACATAGTATTTTGAGTGCCAATTCACATGCGTTGATCTAAATTGTAGAACAATTTAACCAAGCTAATAGTGAGTCACCCTAGGTGTAGCTTAAGATCTTCAGCTCTCTCAGTTTATATACTGGATTTGGACGGGAGAGCTGAAGTGCACTCCGTAGGGAACCAATAATCGTGCCAGAAATCTGACACGCTCGCGTTTGTACATTTTAAAAGAAATCAGCAGCAGCACTTTCTGATCAGTTAATATATATACTGACGAGATAAAGAAACGCCTCATTGAAATTTGGCGTTATTTTTTTCCTAACGCTTTTAATTGTTGTGAAATGTAGTAAATCTACATGTACTCTGACCGACAAACACAGTGAACAAAAACTCGCGCGATTTCATTCAGCCATTTGTTCGATTTTTGCACATGTACATGTGTAATACGACACACAACCATATTTTCAGCTATTCTCTGAAAAAAAAAACATTAGTTTTCGTAATGCCGAGGCTGAATTCTGAAGAGAGGGCTCAGGTTTTGGCTATGCTTGAATGTGGGCGAACGCAGAAACAAGTTGCTAGACGTTTTAACGTCTCTCGTTCGACAATTGTGCGTCTTATTCGACGTGTTAGAGACACGGGAACGTCTATCGATAGACCACGTTCAGGTAGACCGCGTGTAACGTCAATACGACAGGATAATTATATACGTCAACGTCATTTACGTGACAGATTTGTGACGGCGCAATCTACGTCACGTATAGTTGTAGGTAACCGTGGACGTCCAATTAGTCGACATACAGTGAGAAATCGACTCAGAGAACGCGGAATTACCTGTCGTAGGCTCTACCGCGGTCTAATTCTAACGTTACGCCACCGTCACCAACGTCTTATTTGGGCCCGCAACCATCGCGGCCAGCGTTGGCAGAACGTAGTGTTCAGTGACGAGTCGCGTTTCAACTTGTGGAACGCCGACGGACGTATCCGTGTCTATAGACGACGCCATGAACGCTACGCAAACAATTGCGTTTTGGAGCACAATCGTTACGGTGGAGGTGGAGTAATGGTGTGGGCAGCAATCAACCATAGGTTTAAGTCCCAACTCGTCGTTTGCCAAGGTAATCTCACAGCCAGGCGTTACATCGACCAGATATTACGTAATGTAGTTGTCCCTTTATTCCGTCAACGTCAAGGATTAGTCTATCAGCACGACAACGCGCGACCTCACGTTGCACGCGTCACCAGGGACTTTCTACAGGCTAGAAACATTAATGTTTTACCTTGGCCGGCGTGTTCACCGGACTGCAATCCGATTGAACACGCGTGGGATTATCTCGGACGGCGGTTACGCCAACGTCAACCCCAGCCAGCAAACGTCCGGGAACTGGTAGCAGCGCTGCACCAGGAGTGGGCCAGAATCCCACGGTATCTGTTACGCAACTGGTGCGGCTCTATGAGGCGTCGCCTTGCTGCTGTGGTTGCTAGCAGAGGTGGCCACACGCGCTACTGATTTTTCTAATGCAATTTCTGCGACCGGGCTATTAAAATTCAAGATTTAAGCTTAATGCGACAATGAAATGATTTCTTATTGACCATAAATTCTTGTAAAGCATCTAATTTGCGAATGGAATTGTTCTTTTCTAATTTTGAATCACGGTTAACGAAAAATTGTATACCGAGTTTGAATGAGGCGTTTCTTTATCTCGTCAGTGTAGTAAAATCTACCATTGTGCCAAATTTTACGCATTAAAACCCATAATTGATGGCAGAACTACCTGACAATTTCGAACTGGTCTGAAACGTTTACTCTACGCCGCCATCTTGCTCCTTTGAAATACGAGACTGACCTTTCACCCGCGCGAACCGCTAAGAGAGCACTCACATGTGCCGCTTCATATTTGAAGTTGCATCAGCATCCCGGTGGCACAAAAACTTGGGGAAATGGTTATTTTTTATTGAAATTGATTTGAATTATTACTTTCATAGATAAATCCTTAAGAAAACTTGTATGTATAAATCATTTCTTTTGTTTACAAGGTGCTCTAGAGACTCTACATGTGTATTTTTAGCGGCTCGCGCTGTTACGTCATGCGAGAATCTCGTTGTAGCTATTCAACAATGGCCGCCGAAATGATTCTGATCTAGCAGTGACTTGTAAAAATCGGCGATTTTATTGTAAGATTTGCTTCCAGAATTTGACAAATGGTGTTAACTGATGTAGAAGTGATTACTTTATCAAGATATCCATACATCTTCGTTCAAAATTTCAGTTGACTACGTTTGCGACGAAAAGTTGGACAACTTTTTATTTTGGTATGGTTTCATAGTAGGCCTGGTCCAAAACTCTAAAGCCGCAACTATGAAAAAAAATAAAATATAAAAAAGCGGCATTTAGAGTTTTGGAAGCCAGGACTACCCTAGGTGATGACCTACTTTCACTATCAATAGGAAACATAAATGAATATATCTAGCATACTTTAGAAGACTTTTTGCTTATTTACGCATTTTAATAAATTTATAGAGGTGAGTTGCAGTCAAAATATCATTTTGTAATGTGTATAAATGTGAAGTTTTTGAAGACGGAATAGTGTAAACAATAGATCAAGTGACTTTTGGCGCGATTTTACTACACATACATGTACATATGCATTTGGCAGGTGGCGCTGTGTAAGGTTTTTCCAATATATTTAATGAAGTTTTATAAACATATTCCAATGTCTTGCAGTTACTGAAACATTATTTTAATTTATTAATTTGAGACCGCTTCAGAACTTTTGACTCGGTGCCTTGGAGAGAATTTTCTCTTGTACATAATTAGAATAAGACTAAGAGGCACGAGGCAGTATAATCAAAGAGCTATAATATTTATACTTCTTTGGTATAATGAAGAGCTAGATAGTCGAACTATCCGACGAATACAGACGGTCAAACTGTGGCTGCAAATGTCAAAAATTAAAAAGCAGCAACTCGGCGACAATAAGCTTGTCTAAAGAAATAGGATTTCATATGTTCAGTAAAATAATAGATTTAAAAAATATTTGAATTAATGGATTGTCCATATATGTACTATATATAATATAAAACGAAAACCCGTTTCCTAGACATTCTGCCAATATGGATCACTCAGAATTTTCGGAAAATATGAAAAAATTAGTGATCGATCTGTTTGAAATTGTCCTATTTGTTTTTTCTATACATGTATAACTGGAAGATTTCTTTTAACCTGTGTTTTTTGATTCCGGTAAAGCCAAAGAGGTAACTTAAGGCTAGTTTAATGACAAAACAAACAGGTTTTACGTTTCTGGAATACTATTACTGTGTTAAAACAGATGGGGCTAATTCCTTGGAGTGATAATTTGTTAGATATGTAATGCATTTTAGTGCCAATTGAAATAAACCAAAGTCCTAGCAAGTCACCCAAAGTGGACCTAGTTTAAATATTGGAAAACTAAATAGCATGGATTGTGTATAGGTTTATAGAGGTTAGTTGCAGTCAGAGTAACATTTTGATGTATGTTTTTTAATTTTTATGAGTATAAATTTAAAGCTTTTGAAGACGGAAAAGGCTACTGGGTCCCTGGTAGGGGTGTAACGATACAATATGTATCTTGATACAGATGCAGCGATACGTTACATATCGCGATACGAATTGAGTACCGAAAGTAAGTATTCATGTGACAAAATGAAAAATAATCAATGTCTCTACGCTTGGAAAGTACTTTTTGCTTTAAAGTTTAAGAAACTGCAATAAATGATACATTTCTGTAGTAACTATATTTAGCACTGATTGTATAAAAGATATCATTCAATATTTCTAGTTTATTTCTAGTCGTGAAATAGGCCTATGATACGAGAAGTGTATCGCCAACTTAATGTATCATGATAAAATGAATTTTGATATATCGTTACACCCTTAACCCCTGCTAGTTTATCAACCCCTGCTAGTTTATCCCTGAGAAAGTTGATTTCTAACATCACTGACTATGTTTAAAGCATTAGAAGTGCAGTTTTTCAATTTGTTGTTAAAACATTTGAAAAAATTAAAAATTCTCCGGGGCAATGAAAAAGAATTAGGGTCCGGCCAGAAGTTTAGGGTAGGTCGGGATACCGGAAACAAACTTTTTTCTAACCTAATTTGTTTTTATTTGTTACAATGCTTGTTTTAAATATTATAAGAGGATTTAAATTATTATTTTTGAGAGAATTTCAGCAGGCTACCAGGCTCAATAGAAAAAGGTGGTAAAGAGTTGACTTGGTAAAAAACTTAAATGGTTACTAAAATCTCCATTACCATTTTTTCACATTTTAATGCTCCCTTTCAGCTTTAAAAACCAGAAAATGTATCTTAAGTGATATTGCTAGGATATTGCAGTTTCACTGGCCAGATAGCTTAATTGGCAGAGCAACCCAAAATTGAGGAAATTACGTACGGTAATTTGTGTTTTGGGGAGGTTCCAGGTTCGAATCCTGGTCTGGCTGTCCAAACTGTCGGTTGTGAAGTTAACTTTTTCCAGATTTTATAGAAGATCTACAGATAAAATATGAAAATGCACTTTACTTACTTATATTGCTGTAATACAGTATTTACCTCGAAATAAATTTATTCCCCACTATTTTGTTTACTCTTGGGGGAATATTTGTACTCTTTGATATTTTAGCTCTTGTGATCGCTAGATGTCCGGTGTCTGTCGTCTGCCTGTCAACATTTAGCTTGTGCACGCGATAGAGACTGTATTTTTCAACTGAGCTTCATGAAATTTGGTCAGAATAATTGCTTTGATAAAATCTAGGTCAAGTTTGAATATGGGTCATCTGGGATCAAAAACTAGGACACTAGGCCAGATCAAAGAAAAACCTTGTGTATGCGATATAAGCTGTATTTTTCAATTGATCTTCATGAAATTATGTCAGGATGATTGCCTTAACGAAATCTAAGAGTTTGAATATGGGTCATCTGGGGTCAAAGAGTAGGTCGAAGGTCAAATCAAAGAAAAACCTTGTGTATGCGATAGAGACTGTATTGTTGAATTGATCTTCATGAAATTTGGTCAGAATAATTGCCTTGATAAAATCTAGGTCAAGTTTGAATATGGGTCATCTGGGGTCAAAAACTAGGTCACTAGGTCATATCTAAGAAAATATTTGTTTAAACTCAAGAGACCACATTATCTTAAATAAATTTTCTCAGGTGACAAGTTTTTAAATCTGGGATGAGTAGCACTGTGCCACATTTACAGATCTAGCTTCAACAGCTGCAGTTTCTGGTTGTTCTTTTTTAATTTTTTTCATTCCACTTTCACTATCATCTTTGGTGAAATATACCTTCACTGATACAGAAGACTATTACAAACCCTTTGTTTTGGGGCCGTGCGACCATCTATTTGCTGCATCTTGCAGCAATTTTTTACTTGTCGGCAGTAGTATAGGGGCCGGTTTGGCCCCACGACTGCGCATGCGTGAGAATGACGTCATGCGCGGCGGCCATTTTGAATTTTATTTTTAGAATGACATCATCTTCCTATTTTAAGAATGACCTCACTCTGCTATTTATATCTCCCGGAAGTATATAGAGCTGACTTATATACCTATCTAGGGCGTGTTCGCGCACATTGAGGGTCAGGTGTTCAGCCCTACACGGGGAGATACCATGAAAACAAAATATTTCAAGAAAATCAAATAAATATTAATTATATTTGAACATATAGATTTTTCTATAACCTAAATGAATAAATGCATTGTATGGTAATCAAAGAACTTATTAAAAACAATTTAAAGCAAAATATTTATTATATTTGTAATTAAAACCATTAAGCTTTTATTTAAGATATTTGAAACATTAAGCTTTATTTAAGATAGCTACGTTAAAAATAGCGTTAACTGGAAATAAAGTATTACATTTTTGCTTACGATGTTTCCTCCTTGGCGTCCACTGACAAAATGACTCCAATCATATGCGTATTATTCCTAAGTGCGCATGCTCGGACCTATTTTTACAATGACTTCATAAGCTATATTTAGATAAGATCATGAGTGCATCAAACGTGATCATGGTCAGAATGTCTAGCGTGTGTTGATTTAAGGCCGGATAGACGGACAATAAAAAGTAAACATGTCAAAGTTAATCCCTTTAAAGTCGCCACAATGTCTGGCGTTTATTTATTTAAGAGCGGATGCGTTAACAATAGCCTATTCAACTGTCAAATTTAATCACTTTAAAGTCGCCGTAGTGTCTGGCTTGTATTGATTTAAGGCCGGACGCGGTATAATGGATATTGATTTTATCAATAGAAGTATTGACATGAAGATTTAATCCTCTAACAAAGATACTTTTTGCAACTTGTCCATTCTTTGATGGTTCACGTTTGACTAGTTTAAACCAGTATTACTATTTTTAATTGACCAATCAGAATCAATAGAAATGACCACTGTTACTAAAAAATACCTCGAATGAAAAGTATAATAATAGCGCATTCATCAGACAATATCATTCTGACCTCAGAACTGAAATCATGGAAAATACTTCTGGAGTATTCGAGAATATGATGAATTCCTTCGCTGCTGACCTAAAGAATGGGTTATAAATAACAAAGACATATTGTTCTTTCAATCTTTTATTGCCAAAGCTTCTATCACTAATACAGGTTACATGTATCAACTAAAATAAGACAAAATAAAGTCATCATTCAACTTCTTGCAATACACATCAAACGGTCTTAAAATGTCCTTCATTTTTCGTCCAGAATATCGGTTCATAATGTAATATACGCAATACAGCCCGCATATGTTTCAATCTGTATCCTGTATTTGACTGAAGTTCATCCAGTAACGCTTCTTTAACACTTGCTCAAAATGAACTTTGTAGTGCTCTGGTCTATTACCTAGTGAATCGAAAAATTCGTCGTGTCCCCTTTTTGGAAAATAAAAGGTCACCCAATGTTTTCCTGATCCCTGGCTCGTGTCTGTATTTGAGATGACGTATTGTCCTCTACGTATCTGAAGTTGATCCGCAGCACATATTGTCACATGGTACTCTTTTAACATTTCCTCGAGTTCATAGTTATTCATTTTAAAATGTATAGGTGTTCCAATCCATAGTATCTTGGGTCATATTTTGGCGATATTTCTTACGTCGTGGGCTGTCTAAATCACGACTCATAGGTGTGTCCAATGTATTCCTAAGTCGCTTTAGATCACTATGCTTTCGTGACCGTCTTATTTCCGACCTAGCAATATCAACCGCTTGGGCTACGGGTGTCACAAGTTTTA